>NC_079558.1:9287500-9930000 GCF_015846415.1 Triplophysa dalaica | reverse complement strand
AACACAAAATATATTTTGAATAGCGTTGGTTACCAAGCAACATTGACTCAAAACCACAGGGACATTTCTCAGAATGTCTTCTTTTGTGTTCCATCTGATATTCATGTTTTGAACAAGATGAGGGTGAATAAATGATGACAGAATTTTTTTATAGTTTGATTTCTCTTAACACAGTGAAGTGTACATAAATAGGATTGTTGCATTTCGAATTGCATCTCAGATTTAATCAAAACTTATTTTTTAAACAGATACAACAGAAAGGCCGGATATGTGCCCTCCATGTACCTTAAGCCATACATCAGCCCTACCTTCAGCTTTCATGCTCTACAAAGAAAACTTCACAGCTCCACTATCAACCTGTCCACCCCCAGATTCATTCACAAATCATACTCTCTGGAAGTGCTATCCGAGAGCGTTCCAGATCAACGCGAGTTGTCTGGCAGTACAAAGAGCATCTTCAGCGATGATGGAACCGATTTCAGCTTCAGTTCTTCAGACAATGACTCTATAAACCAGAGTGTGTCCAGCTCAGATGGAGACGAGAGCTTGAGACGGCCGAGTAAAGACGACAGTGGCATTTCCAGTGGCCAGTCTAGCCCCTCCATCTCAGAATCCAGCCACCCTATGAAAGCAGCCATGGTCCCCAGAGTTCCACCCAGACCCCAAACACAAGAGATCCTAAGTCGATGCACGACCTATACCCGAAAAGCTGCTCTGGCGACCTCTGCACGTCTGTTTCCTCAAGGAGCAGGTTTGGACAATGGAGGTAGAGCATTGATAGTCTGAGTTTAAAGGAAACCAAAATATACATTATCGTGAAAAATTAGGAACTTTTTCTTTTCATAAAATCTTTGTCTATGTTCATTTCATCTATGATTCACCGTAATGATGAAACACTGTACACAAGTACTTGAGAAAACAATACTTGGTTCATTGTAACCTCTATGTTATCCATGTAGGGTCTATATCTATTAAATATTACAGTAAATAACTTAAAGGAAAAGCAGTTAAAGCATGCATACAGTATATTCTGTACAGGATTTGAATGAACCATTGTACTGTGTTTTTACAGATTTTTTACCTTAAGGTTATATTCAGACTGCCTTTTATGTCAATTTAATGGTATTCCATACTGGAAATATTATCTACAGTTTTGATTATAAGCCTGTTTAAGATTCAATAAATGTTTCAAACGGGAACCATTTCAGTGTTTCTGTTCCCATAAGATTAAAGTGGCAACTGATGTAAATATCAAGCGTAGCGTCAGTTCTGTCATGCTCAGGGAAGGACAGAACCCAAACGCAGGCAGTAGGTGTGGAAGAAACATTGATTTATTAGGGAGAAACATTGATTTATTAAACAAACACTAAACAAAACAAGACCCACCAGGGGGTAAAATACCACTGACAACGAAATAATAGAACACAGACTCTGCTGGAACCAAACACTGGACTGGTCTAAACTAATATTACATTTGAAACTTACTGACTGGACTAGACTAAACTTTGACAAAATGTGAGGAACAGGAACAAAATATAATGGCTTTACAAGGCATAACACACAGGAGAGCAATACAAAACAAATTAGCAGAGAACAAAAAATACAAGGCAATTAAATAAGTAACTATCAAGCAGGGAAATGGTGAGGGGCATGAAACCATAACAAGATAATAATGAGGTAACGAGAGGGCGGGGACATAGATGAGACCGGAGAGAACGCACATTATGTCATGATCCTGCCACAAGACTAGAAAAACCTGAAAAGGCATGGCAGAACCATGACAAGGGCAGGTCACGTGATTCAAGCTTGCATCACATCAGTTATCAAAGTTAACCAATAGTCATACAAAACATACTACACTGTGTCTTATTTAAGTTGCCCTTCTTTGCTCCTCATCAGCTGATTAATTTTGCTTCACTCAAAACCCACTTCCATCCCCATCTCCTCCATATCTGTCTGTATCTGACGGATAATTTTAATTCAATCCTGTTGCACATCATGAACTGTTCTGGACATCTATTGCTGCGCTCCCGGAGAGTTTGCCCAGGTCAGTCTTATTTTGCCAGCCTTAAATATTGCTATTGTTCAAATATTTGACAACTTAGGTCTTGACAGAAGTCCACAGACATACACATGTATGTATTCACAAAGTGCACAGAAATGGTCTTCTTTTTAAAAATCCTTAAACGGGTAAAATTTCATTAAATCATTTGAGGTTTCACCATAGTTTGTTGACTAGGGTGAAAGCTGAAAATGCCTTCAAGGAGACATAGTGTGTTTCTTAGTCTTTGACATGTTAAGAACTGCCTGCTAACTGGTTTATTGCTTCTTCCATAAACTTTGGAAAGTCTTTAAGTTTACGACTGTATTCTGTTGTTGAGTTTGAAAGATAAAACTTTCCCTTTAGTGAAGTAATTACAGGTACAGTATGTGCACAATTGAAAAAAGATAGGATGGCAAAATCGCTAATAGGGTGCAAATATTAACATAAGGACATCACTGGGCCTTTTTGTGCACTCTGTTGTTTGTAGCCACCCGAAATTGCGAACGATAACACAAGTGTTGCTGTTCTCCACGCCATCAACATGCAAATCCAGTTTAAAACTGCAGACCTTATGAATATGAACAATTACCAAGAAACTCACCTGACACCTGTCGTTTTCAAAGTATGTATCGAGTTGGGGAAAATCCGTTGCCCTCGATACGTTCACGGTGGAGTTGAGGATATGGTTGTAACCTTTAATTCCTCTTATACAGAGGTATTGAATGAAATAGTACCCCCTCAAAGTTAAGAAAATCTGACGAATAAAGCAGCCCTGGCTAAATGAAGATACTAGAGCTTTGAGGAGAGAATGTAGACGGGCAGAAAGAAAATGGAAAAAGGACAAACTGCAGATCTCTTATCAAATTCTTCAAGCTAGTTTGTGTCATGATTCTGCCTCCTTGGTCATGGTTTTCTAGTCTAGTGGAAGAATCATGGCAGATCCCTCATGTTTGGTGTAGACAGAGACATGGCATTGTTTGTTTTGACCTGCCATGCTCTCTCTCTGGTCTCGTCATTGGCCCCGCCCCCCCCGTTCTCTCGTTCAGCTTTCCCTGAGTGTTTCATTACCCACACCTATCCCTTGTTAATTATCCTTTGTTCATCTCCCTATTTAATGCAATTGTTTCTGCTGTCCTGTGCCAGTTCGTTTTGTATTGTTCCCTAGTCATGTGTCTTAGATCTTGTATGTTGTGTTACCCTGTGGATTATGTGTTTGTGGATACCCTTGTCTTGTCTTTTCATTTAGACGTTGTGTTAACAGTTTGTTTTGTTAGTTTATTTTTGCCCCCCCCCCCGGTGGGAAGTGTTTGTTTGAATTCTTGTTTGGTTATCGTGTCCCGTTTTCCGGGTTTTTGTTTTCTGTTTTGATCCTTATTAAAATCTGTTCATTGTTAATAACCCCTTCAGTACTGCCTGCATCTGGGTTCTTCCTCAAAACCGTGACAAGTTTGTCTCAATACCAGGAAACAGCTTCCTTGCAGAGGGCTAATTATTTCTCAACCTTAATTGCAAAAAATTCCAACTGTCCAAAAACACTTTTTTCCCAGTCTATCTGCTTTTCAAATTGTATCTCAATCTGACCTGTTGGCTGTAATCTACAGCATGAAATTGATCACATGCTCTCTCGAATCCATTCCTGCTACCCTTTTTAAAGAGGTTTTTGACGCTATCTCACCTAGTGCGCTGTCTATTATAAATGCATCACTGCATACTAGCATCATCCCTTCATGTTTTAAACATGCAGTGGTACACCCTTGATTAAAAAACAAATCGGTATTTCTCTGATTTTCAAAATTACAGACCTATTTCCAAGGCGCCCTTTCTGTTGAAAATTCTGGAAAAAGAAGTCTTCAACCAACTTACTCCGTATTTAATATCCAACAATATTTTGGATCCCTTTCAGTCTGGTTTTAAGGCAAGCATAGTACAGAGTCTGTCCTAAGAGTGACAAACAACATCCTCTGACTCTGGTAAATACGTTGCCCTTATGTTGTTGGATTTAAGTGCGGCTTTTGATACTGTGGACCATTGCATTTTGTTAAAGAGATTAAAAGATTAGAGAGATTAGATGTGGGGTACCACAGGGTTAAATTTAGTTTCCAGTCCTTATTTTCTCTTTAAATGGTCCCTTTACATTTGATCTTTGAGCATCATAAAGTGTCTTATCACATACAGTATATGCAGATGATACCCAGTTTTATTTGCCAGTAGACTACCTTGCTAGCCTGCTTATAGGATATTCAGGAATGGATGGATGTAAATTTTCTCCAGCTGAATGAGAAAAGGTCTGAGGTCATCCTCTTTGGCTCCCAGGCACTGATCGATAATTACGGGCCCCTTCAGACAAATAACCACCCATATGTAAAAAACTTGGGGGTTATCTTTGATTGCCACTCGAAGTTTGATAAACAAGAAACTCTGTGGACAGGGCAAACCAGAGTACATGGGGGGATGCCCAAAAGGGGTGGGGATGGGTGGATAAGTCTTAACCCGTGGGCGAGCGTGAGAACGCGGAGCCCCGGGGGGCTTGACGGGGGAAGTCCTGGGGGGAACAGTCTTGGTTGCCGGCTGGAATGCCTTACTGGACCCCGGCTGGAATGCCGACTGGACACGGATTAGAAGGCCGGCTGGAACAGGGACTGGATCGCCGCCTGGAACACGGACTGGATCGCCGGCTGGGCAGCGCTCTCTGGCGGCTGGGCAGTCCTCTCTGGTGGCTGGACAGGACTCTGGACCACCGGTTGCTGGACCGGACTGGGTGCCGGTCACTGGACTGGACTGGGTGCCGGTTTCTGGACCGGACAGGGTGCCACCGGACTCGGAACCCCCTGGCTCCAAGCTGCCCTCCGTTGCCTCTTCTTCTTCATCTGAGCTCCCGTCTGGTGGTCGGCCGGAGGAAGGAGGAGAAGGGCGCGGCTGGCTCTGGGTTGGAGGCCTCCGAGGAAGACCCCCAGGATTCCCGTCTTCCCCGTTTGCCACCGAGGTCCGTCGGCGGCGGAGGGGCTACAGGAGGTGAAGAGGAGGACGGTGTGGAATCCCCCAAGGTGAGAGTACCAGTCCTCCGGGACAGTCCTCCGGGATGGACCTTAACCCGGGACGAGAGGAGATTGGATGACAGCTGGGAGTGGAGTCTCTATCACACTCCTCTCGAAGCTGCAGCCGTTCCACTAACTGTGGATACCGAGGATAAACCAACTCCTCCCACTCAGGAAAAGATGGTGGGTTGTCCATCCCGGCCATTAGGTAGGCACTCACCAGGACCTCGGGGACAGATGCCCTCCTGGCCTCGACCTCCCGAGCATAGTCCTGCAGAGTCTGTTGTGATTAGTCAAACGCATTCAGCATGTGCCGCAAATGGAACACCTATCATTATTTCTGGATTATGGTTTACAGGTGGTTGGATGTAATATACAGTATAAAGATAGAGATAGCGGGGATTTTACCAAACCAGTTTGAGCCCGAGTTTGCCGAAAGAAACATCCGAAGACGATAGTAGATAATAGACAGATGCTAATAGATTGAACATTTGAATGAGACGAGTTCATAGCTAGATAGACAAACTGTAATACCCCAAAAATAACGCTACATGCTAACGTTATCGTAATTGCATTTGCTAAACATAGACATAAGGTACACAAATATTTCTTGAAGTTAAGACAAAAATAAATAGCCACACTTAAAGGGTGTGATTCGGTGGAGGTGGAGCTAACAGGTCCAAATAAAGCTGGTATTGCCCCCTCTTTCAACGATAGTCGTTTAACATATCCTGGAGTTAATGCTTCAAGATTATTGAAGCAATTTTTGGTGAATTGACACCCATGCAAACAAAACCTGGGGTTATACTTAATCACAAATGAGCGACAGTGTTTGGGGGAGGAGAGTGAAGTTTTTGCGCCAGTCCCGGCTAAATGTAGGCGGCAGTATTTCTAGTGACGTAGATACGCGGCGGTTAGAGAATCGGACTAGTTCACGTCTCGTTTGCGTGATTCAGAGTCGACTTCCTTTTTTACAAGCCAATAACTTTGTTATTTATGCACCCTCAGACTTACATCTTGGCAGACTGCTTACATTCAAACACGGCAACATAACAGACTGCATGAAATTTTCATGATCTAATGTTACTTACTCTTTAAGGTCTTAACATTTGTTTTTAAAGCTTTACATGGACTTGCTCCTTCTTATATATCAGAATTTCTAAGTTTGTATTCACCTCAGAGATCTCTCAGATCTTCAGACCATTTATTGTTGAAAGTCCTGAAAACTTGTTTGAAATCAATAGGTGACAGGTCTTTTTCAGTCTATGCTCCTAAAATCTGGATTAGATTACCAGTAATGATCAGAGCCTCTCCTACATTAACTATTTTTAAAACATTTATTAAGACATTCCTTTTTTCTCATACTTTATTTATAATTAGGTTTTTATTTTGGATATTTTGTATACTCCTGTACTAGTTGGTTGTAGTTTGCGTTGTAGTATTTCTTGTAGTACTTCTTTTACATACTCTGTTGCTATTGCAATGTGAAGCACTTTGGTCGACACTCGTGTTGTTTTAAGGCACTATAAAAATAAACTTGACCTTATCAATCTCTTTTGCTGGAAAAAAAGCTATAAAAACTGAGCCTTTCTTAAATCACAGTGTATAGTAAAAACAGTTAATTTTCTACAACAGGGAAGTCAAACTTTACTGCCTTTGTCACACTTTAGCTTTTGTTTCAGTTATATGTGTAAACATGGTTGTTAACACGTTTTGGTGAATTCACCTGGTAGATTTCCCTTCTTGTGTTAAGACATTTAATCATGTTCATAGCATAATGCTTCACATTTACTATTCCACTTTATATCCTTATTGCCCTCTATTGACTATGCCACATATTTATGGGCCAATAAATTATATTTTATTTATATGTCTTTAAATATATACATTGTCCAATGGGTGAGAAATACATTTTAACAAAAAGAATTTGATAAGATCCCAAATCTATTTGTCATTTAATGTCATGTCGACCTCTGCTCACTAAAGCATGGCACGTTCTAATGTTGATTTTATGCAATATTTATTGTTAGAGGAAAAAATAAATACATGTTTAAACCATTAAAAAGACTTCTATAATATTCCAAGCAGAGGGGTAATATAGTTCCTAATACTTATTACTGGTTGGTGGCCAGTACAACCTGGTGTGTTCTGTATTGTAAAAAGCTTTTAAGACTCCTTACAGAATACTAAGTATAATGTTATTCCAAAAACAAAGTTGTTCATGAGTTTAAAGATTAAAGGGTGAGACATAAATTTCGAGTCTCGTACTATACTGTAAATACTGTATTTTTACACTTTTAGTACAGACATACACAATTTAGTACTCTATTGTGCCCCTGTGTTCTCTTTGGCCATTCAGACCTAGTGTTCAGAATAGGGCTTGTAGCCTCTAGAGCAGGCAGCCATTGACAGTTCAGTGGTTTCCATAGCAATGCCTTTGTCTAATAAGCAAAACCTAGATGGTACCTAAACAGAATCCCAGTGGATACTGTCAAAAAAGTTGTCAGGTGCCAAACACATTTGTAACTCGTGCTAGAATGGAAACTTGGGGAAGACTGAAATTCTGCAGTGTATTTCTGAATCATCCAGGGTCAAGTGAACTCCTTTGGTACGTTTTAGCTGTGAACTGTCATGCTTGATTTATTTCTGGATTTACAAGTTTAACAGCACTTGTATCAGCTGTATCATTCAACACACTGACAG
Source organism: Triplophysa dalaica (assembly GCF_015846415.1). Lineage (NCBI taxonomy): Eukaryota > Metazoa > Chordata > Actinopteri > Cypriniformes > Nemacheilidae > Triplophysa > Triplophysa dalaica. The sequence continues at coordinate 9,922,218 of NC_079558.1, read as the reverse complement.
AGAAAAATGGTGAGTTTCATTTAACTCTTGCTTCTTTCATTACATTGATTATTTAATTTTCTTTGTTGAATTTACAGCATTCACTGTAAAAAAAATAATATTTTACTGTTATTTTATGAACGATTTTCACATAGCCTATAAACTAAAAAAGTGAGTTTTACGGAATATTGCTATTATTAAAAATAAAATTAATAAACTTTTAAAACTGTTATTTTTACGGCACCCCAGCTGTTGGAAAATGTTCTGTTTTTTACAAGATTCTTTATATTCAGTCTTTTTTAAACACAGTTTAAAAAAACGTCAAATTACAAAAGAACGATTTTAGAAAATTGTATTAAAAATATATATATTTTACGGTATATTTCTGGCGTCCCAGCTGCTTTAAAATTTCATTTTACAGTGTTGACATTACAACAAATATGACATGTTATTTTATGTGGTGTGATTTCAGAGTGGGGGCTATGAAGTGGATCAGTTTGTGGACACTCCGGACCATGATCTGATTTGTGTCATCTGCAGAGCGGTCCTACGCTGCCCTGTACGACTTACATGCAACCACGTCTTCTGCAAAGAATGCATTTTACAGTGGATAAAACGGTATTACAATTTAACAACCAATTATTGTGAAGCAAATAATATGATTTTTAAGCAAGCATTAAAGTCTCTGTGATTTCAGACAGGTGAAATGCCCCTGCTGTAGGAAGTCTATCGAACAAAACCAAATGCTTGTTTTGTTCCGTTTGAGTAAATCCATCGGCCGTTTAACAATCAAGGTAGGCACAATGGCTAATACATTTATGTTAGGCCTACTTTATAAATGATTTAAAAACACAGCATTTAAAATATAAACTTAATACAACATGTGTCTTTGTTTTTAGTGCCGAAACCAACAACAAGGCTGCAGGGCCACTTTCCCTCTTTCCAGTGAATATCTCCACATCTCCAGCTGTCCATATGAACTGCAGCTCTGCCCGTACGATGGCTGTGGAGAACAGGTTATGAGGAAAGATGCACAGGCCCATGAGCAGAGCTGCAGCCACTGGAGACAGCAGTGTCCAATGGGCTGCGGCACGATGCTCTTCCGTGAGAACCAGTCCCAACACAACTGCTACAGAGAATTACATCATCGCTTTGTAACTGAGCGGCGGAAGCAGAGAGCCGTTGCATCCAACCTGCGCAGGACGATAATGCGCATGCAGAGTCGCATGGCACAAATAAAAAGGCAGATGAACCTGCTGTGTGAGAACCTGGAACATGGTGATCTGGAGGTTGAATCAGAGCAGGGATCTAACACTTTGACAAACACCAACACCAGCCACAACACTACCAGCAGACATCGTCACAGTTCAAGAGTGAGATCTACATAACATTCACTATAATAGTGAAAACAGCCATTTTACAGAATACAGTAATACATTTAAGTTTTTGTATGCATTTGCATTTTTATTAAATGTTTGCTAAAACAGAGAAACTGTTCAGAGTCTTTGTCCTGTTTTTTAAGTATCTAAAAGACAGCATAGTTTGTATTACACATCATTATTACAAATTTGTACAGGTTTCTAGAAAATAGAACACGATTAACAAAAAAATATAATATTTTTAGAGTTTTTCTAATGCTTAAACTGTAAACAAAAAATAATTAACATTTAAATGCGTGCATGTGGATGGAAAAACAATCTTGAAGTGAAACAAATATTTATTTTCTTTTGTCTTTGATATTTGTCAAAATAATACAGTTTTTAATAAGCAGTATTTAATTTGACAGTTTTACAAAATTTATTTTATCTGAGCAATTATGGTACTTTAAAAGGTTTATGAAAATAATACCTAAAACAACAGCAGTCATGCCATGGTGTAAATACAATGCAGCAATAAGATGGTTTACTGACAAAGCAAACCAGTATGGCAACAATATCTATAAGCTGGCACGAAAGTGACTGTAAAACCGACAAAAGACCCTCTGTGCTTTGTAATCATTTTATTAGATGTCTAATTAACTCATTTTTGTTTAGATTATAAAATGGATAGTTCCAGTCCTTGATGCCAACTGGTCACAATTTCACTGAGCTACAATTTGTATTTGTTAATTGTTACTTTTTTACATATCAAGGACCATATCTCCTAATAGAAGTATTGCATTTATTTATTTTCAGTAATCTTTTTTCATGCGGTAAACATTTCATGAAAACCATTAAGCACCCAAAATTGTGTCTAACAACAACCTTCAGCTGTGACTAAATTCACAATAAACCACAGCCTGTTTATGTATATATGCATATGTATATTTGAAAGCCACTCATAGTTTGATCTGTGCTCTAATGCTTCTACAAAATTGAATCTAAATGACATCAGATTTGAGTTTATGGAACTAGTGTATTTTTGTGTCCGTCCAGGTGGAGGCACTACTGTAATTCTGAAGTCTGTTCCATATCACACCTTTCTGTGGAGGCAACAGATGAATGAGGGGGAAACTGTGCAGGGTGTACATTTTCCATCCCAGAATGCATCAGTGGCAAGTAAATATCATCCATGTTGGGCAAAACAAAAGCTTTCTGGAGAAAAGAAGACCATTTAGAAATTGAAATGTGATGTTGGTCTTTAGGCATTTAAACATTGCAATATGCTTAACATGTTTGTCTATGTGTAGTTAAGTACATCGAGTTCTCAAGTATTTTACTCAAGTACATTTATCGAGTATCTTTTTATATTTTAGTGTTTTTTTTCTTTTGGGAAATTTTACTTCACCACATTATGAAGCATATAATTATTTAGTTTAATCCACCACATTTCATAAAACATTTTTGACATGTTTTTACCTTAAATACTTAAGTACATTAAAAATCTACTATCTTACTTTTTCTCAAGTAAAATGATTGTTGGGTAAATTATTTGAGTAAAATTAAGAAAGTACTTTGAATTTTAATGTACTTTTTTAAATGTAAAAATTGCCATGTAGTTTTCAAATGTAGTTGAGGAAAAGTATGATATATGCCATTCTTTATATTGTATGGAAGTAAACAATTTCCATAGTAAAAAGACTAGTAAACAAAAGTAAAGATACTTGATCCCTGAGAGTAAAATACTCAATACTCACCTCTGGAGTTCTCTAAAGAGGGCCGAACTTAAAATGTACCTGAAACTCGTCCTGTAACTTCTTTTCAATCCATTCAGTCACATGACAGAAAGTCACTTCTCGTTCTCCCAATTTGGGTCTGACTCTTAGATCAAGTTTCGGAGGGAAGCAGAAACTGTACCTGAGAAAACACCACAAAATGTTTCTAATTGGTTATTATGATTAATTTACTTTAAAATGAAAAAAAGAAAGAAAGAAAGAAGATTTTAGCTGTGGTTTAGGATATTTCAGTCTAAAGGCTTGTGCCTTACCCAACGCTACAAGATTTCACTTATTACAGCTTTGGACATGTTCTAATCCTAAAATCTCAAATTGAAATGTAATTACAAGCTTATGTCAAACGTTTAATCAAAGTGCGAATGATACCAAATTTTAAGGCGGATGAATAATCGAGATAATCTTTGTAAACATCTTGTGAGTTTAGGCAAAGCTTCACTCCCTAATGCAACATAAGCAGAGCATGTCAGTTTTAAGAGAATGGCACATACCATATTCTGTCTGTGGGGGGAGGAGGAATGTTCACAGCAAGTGTTCCAGAGAGCTCCTGAACTTCTACTGCAAGCAGCAGAGGGGTGTTGGACATTTCTTCAAACTTCTTTTTGATGTATTCATTTTCTGTGGCCTTCTGGAAGCACTTTGATTTAGCAACCTTGTCAACAAATCGCAAAATACGCCTACTAGTGCTGCCACCTGCTGCTGCTCTGTGGGGAGCAAAAAACTATTTTTATTAGGTGGTGTTGGTGATGTTGGTATTTTTCGGTGAACTATATCTTAAGGGGACTGTGACCCAGGGGTGTTTCTGATAAAATTCAAGGAGGACAAAAGATGATTACAAATTATTTAACATAAAGTACATTCAACTAGTACTATTTTAATAAAAATCCTAAAAAACAATCAAAATCTAGTTATTCTTTTAACAACTTATTTTTTACATTGCATCATAGATCTCACTAGAGTTTAATTGTTCTTTTCAATTATCAGTAAAGCATGAGTAAACAGTCATTACCCCTCCGCAGCAGACAGAGTCTTGTCTGCCAGAGATCCATGAGTGTCAGCAGTGTCATCTTCATCAGAGGATCCTGCACTTGAAGATTCTTCATCACTGTCAGCCAGCACTGAGAGTCTAGACCTGACAGAGATTCATTATAAAACTATTTTATAATATATTTATATCAATAATTTGAATACAGGATTATATATTATATTGTTATACAATATCGTTACAATGTGTTGAGCATCATGCTTAAATACAAGCAAGGATCCAATCGTCTTGGGCCACAGGCAGAGTACACCCTGAAAAGATGGCAAGTCTATTACTCGGCACTCACAGAACTTAAAGTAATTTATTGTCTCCAGTGCACCTAGACTCATGTATTGGACAGTGGGGCACCCAGAGTACTCAGAGAAAACACACATTGACAAAGAGAAACTCTGTGGCCTCCTTGCTGAGACTCAAACCAGGAACTTTCTTGCTGAGATGCAACGGAGTCCCCATTGTTAATATTAAGAATTAATGGGACTGTTCTCTCCCCCAAAAAAATCTGTCATCACTCTCATTTCGTTCGAAGCCTTTATATGACTCTTTTTCCTGTGGAACACAAAATAAGTTATTTAGAGAAATGTATTAGTGGTCTTGTGTTCAGACAATGAAAGTTAATGGGGGTCAATATATATCTTCTTTTGTGTTCTGCAGAAGAAAGAAAGTCACACAGGTTTGGAATGACAGGAGAACATGTAAGAATTTTAGAATGACACGAGAAGATCTCATGGCAAAATTGATACGTTTTTACAATGTGGCTAATTTTTGGCTAATTCCTATGAATTCGTACAATCTCATTGATACATTTTCGTCGATTTGCTTTCGCGCCAGTGATGTTGGTGTGGTGTCAGTATTGCTTTTTTCTAGTAATCGCACGTCTTTATACGATTCACAACGTACGACTTCCTACGGAAAAAAACACCTTGTAAAATAGTTACGAATTCCTGTGAGAAAGTTTGACTATCCAGATAAATATGTATTTCTAAATGAATTACAAACTTATATAATGAAACAAAATACCCAACAATGTGGTTTTAAAACTTGCTGACCTTGCTGTTCAGGCAACACTAAATATTGGATAAAACACTATTTTTAATTCTTCTTGAAAATTGTCTTTAATTCTACATAAACTCACAAATCATTGATGGTCTCCAACTCTGTGTCTGCTTCCAGTACTCCCTCCTTTCCAAGTCTGGAGAGGTTAATCTTGGTCTCCAGAATCATTTGCAGAGCCCCTGTGTACTCCACTTCCAAATGTAACCAAAGACCTGACAAAAATAGACATTTGAGTTGAGAGTTGATGGAAAACAATGGAGCATCACATCTAACTGAGTTCACAGCACAAGAGCAATGTACTAGACAACATGTCTGATGCAAGAAAATAATTTAGATACTAAAACAATATCCAAAAACATATATTTCAAAATATGCCTATAAATATGGATTTATAATGTCATTTTATAATAAGTACAATTGCAACAACTAATCAGGAATTATGCATGAATGCATTTCATTTGCTTGTCACAATAAATGACAACACAAATATCTTTTTAATAAAGATAGCTGACATAAACTATGTAAACTTATCTGTATGTCAGTTAGAGTTTTAAAAAATGATCTGTTCATAGATTATACAAATGACGTATAATTATAGCACAGTTAAAAACTCACACATCTATTAGAGCACATTATAAATCCATTAATGCTATGAGAGTCAAACTCTGCCTAATGTCATTTTGTGTTACATAACACACAGATCATAAGGCACAGAGTGAAAGACGCACTCTGTGATCCACACAATAATAAGTCGTGGGGATAATATGCCTTACAGTAAGCGTATCACCATACAGCTGAGTGTGTTAAACAGATACATGCGTACGTGCTCAGATAAACTGCTATTGACTAAGAGGAGTAATGTCATGTCATGCGCTCCTGAGATTACAGGAGGATAATAACATCTCTTCTACTGCTCAGTGCAGGAACATAATTGTCAGGATCTAGGACTTGTTTCAGTCTCCAGCCACTGGATGTCACTGTCTCCTTGTTTGGTGTTCCCTAGTGTTATTGTTTTCACCTGTTCCCCATTTGTCCCCTGTGTATTTAAGTTGGTCCTTGTTCCCTGTCTCGTTGCTCAGTCTTTGACGTTTTGTAGCCAAGTTCCCTAGTCTCGAGTGTTGTGTCTTCATGTGCTGTTGCTTTTTGGAGTTCTTTGAGAACATCATCATTATTATTTTTCGATCTACCTCTACGGAGTTGTTTAAGTTACCCGTTTATCCATTTTTGTTTTTATCTGGATTACCAGTATTTTTTAGTTAAGGTTCTTTATAAGAACCTTATTCTTATTTTTTTGCTTGACCTCTTCGGAGTTGTTTTTGTTACCCTTCTTACCTGTGCCTCAAGGATTAAAAGGACCTGCTTTACTTTGCTTCCCAAACATCTGTGTGTGCGTCCCTCATTGGGTTCACCATTCCTCAGTGGCTTTGGTGGTTAGTGTTCACTCACTACACGGGAGACCCGAGTTCGAGTCCCGGCCCTGACAGAAAGACTGAGCCAAAATGGACCCAGGGACGCACACGGCTCGAGACCTGCTACCTACCATTGCTCAGCACGAGAGCACTGTCCAACGCCATGAAGCGACACTTGGTCAATTGGAGACTGTGATGGAGAAGCATTCCCAACTACTGGCGGATCTCACCTCATCCATGCGACAGCTCTTCGACAAACTGGTTCCTACTACGGAAGCCTCTTTCACTGCCAGCCCGGCTTCTATAACCAGCTCTCAAGTGCCAGCTCCACAGGCTGAGCCTCGTTTACCCCCTCCTCAGCGGTTTGCTGGGGATTCTGCAGCCTGTCGGGGGTTCCTCACCCAGTGCTCTCTTACCTTCGAGCTCCAGCCATCTTCATTTCCCTCGGATCGGGCCAGGATTGCTTATTTGATGACCCTCTTGTCCGGTAAGGCTCTGGCCTGGGCTTCGGCCGTGTGGGAGGCACAAACTAAGTTTTGCTCTAGCTACTCGGCTTTTGAGAATGAGTTCAGGAGAGTTTTTGACCATCCTGCTAGCGGACGAGAAGCGGCAAAGCGGCTGCTGGTTCTCCATCAGGGCAGTCGCAGTGCTGCTGACTACGCCATCGAGTTTCGAACCATCGCTGCAGAGAGTGGCTGGAACCAAGAGGCTCTGGTGACCTGTTTTATAAATGGACTTTCCGAGACTCTACAGGATGAGCTTGCCCCACGTGACCCAACCGGCGATCTTGAGGCTCTCTTCGACTTAGTGATCCGGCTGGATAATCGTATGAGAGAGAGGAGTCAGAAACATCTCCGCCCAAGTCGATTATTTAGTTCGGACCAGGTAGTACACTCACCACCACTCGCGGATCCTACGGAGCCCATGCAATTGGGTAGCACCCGTATCTCTTCGACTGAACGTGACCGCCGCATGAGAGAGCGTGCCTGTCTCTACTGTGGTCAACATGGACACTTCAGAGAGGCATGTCCGGAACTTTCGGGAAACGCCCGCTCCCGAGCAGAGAGAAGGAGACTATCTCGGGAGTAGGCTATATTCACTCTCCTTCAAACTCAGGACTGTTCTTACCCGTCAACCTCACTTGGAGCGACCAGAAACGCCAGGTAAAGGCCCTAGTGGATTCGGGTGCTGCGGGCAACTTTATGGATCTAAACTTTGCCAGGGAGCTTAAGATTCCTAACAAGCTCCTTCCTTCACCTGTGGTCGTTACGGCGGTGGATGGGAGACCCCTGGGCCCTGGGAGAGTCACTCACCTCACTATCCCACTCACCCTGTCCATTCACCAGCACCAGGAGGAGTTATGTCTCCACCTGATAAAGTCACCCGAGTTTCCGGTCATCCTGGGATACCCCTGGCTCCTCAAGCACAACCCCATTTTGGACTGGATCTCAGGCACGGTTTCGGACTGGGGTCCCAATTGTAAAACCTCTTGCTTCTCTTACGTCACTTCTGCTTCTGATCTCGAGTCCCTAGACCTGTCTCAAGTCCCGAGTCATTATCATGACCTCAAGATGGTCTTCAGTAAGAGAAAGGCCAATACTTTACCACCCCACCGTCCTTATGATTGTGCCATTGAGCTTCTTCCAGACACCTGTCCTCCCCGTGGTCGCATCTTTTCACTGACTTCTCCTGAAAGAGAGGCGATGAACTCTTACATTGAGGAGGGTCTGGCTACTGGTATCATCCGCCCTTCAACTTCCCCAGCTGGCGCTGGATTCTTTTTCGTGGGAAAGAAGGACGGTGGGTTGCGTCCCTGCATTGATTACCGGGGACTTAACAGGATTACCATTCGGAATCGATACCCTCTGCCACTCATGACCACAGCTTTCGAGCTTCTGCAGGGAGCTTCCATTTTTACTAAACTGGATCTACGCATCGCTTATCATCTTGTGCGGATCAAACAGGGTGACGAATGGAAGACTGCCTTCAACACGCCTACAGGGCATTATGAATACAGAGTGATGCCGTTCGGGCTTACTAATGCTCCTGCCGTGTTTCAGGCCCTTATCAATGACGTTTTAAGAGAGATGCTTAACCTGTTCGTGTTTGTCTATCTAGACGACATTCTGATTTTTTCGAGTTCTCCAGAGGAGCACATTGTCCATGTGCGTAGAGTTCTAAGCCGTCTATTAGAGCATCATCTGTATGTCAAGCCGGAGAAATGTGAGTTTCATACCGCTCAAGTCCAGTTCCTGGGGTACATTGTCAAGCCGGCTCACATTCAGATGGATCCTCGGAAGGTTGGGGCGGTTAAGGATTGGCCTGCTCCCACATCAGTTAAGGAGACACAGAGGTTCCTGGGCTTTGCTAACTTTTATCGTCGGTTCATCCGTAACTTCAGCTCCGTGGTGGCTCCATTGACTGCCCTTACCAAGGGAGGAAATGTTAGATTCCGCTGGGGTCCTGAGGCGGAGGGGGCTTTCAAGGAACTTAAACACAGATTCACATCAGCACCCATCCTCACCCTCCCTGATCCTGACAAGCCTTTTGTTGTGGAGGTGGACGCCTCAGACGTAGGCGTAGGAGCCATACTCTCCCAGAAAGGCAAGGACAATAAACTTCACCCTTGTTCATTCTTCTCTCGTCGTCTCTTTCCGGCGGAGAGGAACTATCATGTGGGAGACAGGGAGCTATTGGCCGTTAAGTTGGCGCTGGAGGAGTGGAGGCACTGGCTCGAGGGTGCTAAGCACCCGTTCCAAGTTCACACCGACCATAAGAACCTGGAATATATTCAGCAGGCCAAGCGTCTTAACTCCCGACAGGCACGCTGGTCATTGTTTTTTAACCGCTTCCAGTTTACTCTGTCCTATCGTCCAGGTTCCAAGAACCTCAAGCCGGATGCTCTGTCCAGAGTGTATGCTAGCACCCACCAAGAGGGATTAGTGACACCCATAATTCCTGGCTCCAAGATTGTGGCTGCTTTACGGTGGGGGATTGAGGGGTTGGTCAAGCAGGCCCAGAACCAAGAACCAGACCCAGGAGGAGGTCCGGCCAATCGCCTGTTTGTACCCAAAAGAGCTCGGGCTCAGGTTCTCCAGTGGGGTCACTCCTCTCGCCTGACCTGTCACCCAGGAACTAATCGCACTCTCGAGTTCCTCCAGAGGAGGTTTTGGTGGCCTACCATAAAGCAAGATGTTAAGGGTTTTGTCAGCGCTTGTGCTCCCTGTAATCAGGGGAAGGTTACGCACCAGGCACCGCATGGCCTGCTACACCCTTTACCCATCCCCAAGAGGCCCTGGTCCCACCTCTCTATGGACTTTGTTACCGGTCTTCCTCCGTCCCAAGGCAACACAACTATTATGGTGATTGTGGACAGGTTCTCCAAAGCTGCAAGGTTCATTCCTTTACCCAAGTTGCCTTCTGCCCGAGAGACCGCGGAGTTGATCAGCACTCACGTCTTCCGAATATTTGGTATCCCACTGGATATCGTTTCGGACCGAGGTCCTCAGTTCTCCTCCCGCTTCTGGCGGGCATTCTGCCGCCTATTCGGAGTTGCTGTAAGCCTTTCATCAGGCTTCCACCCAGAGTCCAACGGTCAGACGGAGAGGGTTAACCAGGATCTAGAGACTATGTTGAGGTGTATGACCACTAAGAATCCTTCTTCCTGGGCTGAATACATCATGTGGGCTGAATATGCCCATAACACCTTGCGTAACTCTGCAACAGGCGTCTCCCCTTTCGAGTGCCAATTCGGCTATCCTCCCGCTCTGTTCCCTGACCAAGAGGCTGATGTTGGGGTTCCCTCTGCCCAGAGATTTGTTCGACGCTGTCGCCAGACGTGGTCTAGAGCCCGTCAGGGACTACTCAAGGCAGTCAAGCAATACCAGAGGCAGGCAAACCGCAGGCGCCGTCTTGCCCCGAGTCTTCGACAGGGACAAAAAGTATGGCTCTCGACTAAGAACCTTCCCCTCAGAGTCGAGTCCCGGAAATTGGCCCAAAGATTCATTGGGCCCTTCAAAATTGCTAGGAGAGTAAACCCAGTTACTTACCGGCTACACTTACCTAGGTCTCTCCGTATTAATCCCACATTCCATGTCTCTCTCCTCAAACCTGTTCTGTGTTCTCCATTCTCTCCCCCAGATAAACCTCCACCTCCGCCACGCATTGTTGGGGGACAGCCGGCGTATACGGTCCACCGCATACTGGACTCACGCAGGGTTAAGAGGTCCATACAGTACCTGGTCGACTGGGAAGGGTATGGTCCCGAGGAGCGTTCCTGGGTTCCGGCTAGAGGTATCCTGGACCCCGATCTCATGAGGGATTTCAACGCTCTGAGGAAGGGTCAGGCTGAGAAGAACTTCAGGAGCCGTTCCTAGGAGAGGGGGCCCTGTCAGGATCTAGGACTTGTTTCAGTCTCCAGCCACTGGATGTCACTGTCTCCTTGTTTGGTGTTCCCTAGTGTTATTGTTTTCACCTGTTCCCCATTTGTCCCCTGTGTATTTAAGTTGGTCCTTGTTCCCTGTCTCGTTGCTCAGTCTTTGACGTTTTGTAGCCAAGTTCCCTAGTCTCGAGTGTTGTGTCTTCATGTGCTGTTGCTTTTTGGAGTTCTTTGAGAACATCATCATTATTATTTTTCGATCTACCTCTACGGAGTTGTTTAAGTTACCCGTTTATCCATTTTTGTTTTTATCTGGATTACCAGTATTTTTTAGTTAAGGTTCTTTATAAGAACCTTATTCTTATTTTTTTGCTTGACCTCTTCGGAGTTGTTTTTGTTACCCTTCTTACCTGTGCCTCAAGGATTAAAAGGACCTGCTTTACTTTGCTTCCCCACATCTGTGTGTGCGTCCCTCATTGGGTTCACCATTCCTCAGTGGCTTTGGTGGTTAGTGTTCACTCACTACACGGGAGACCCGAGTTCGAGTCCCGGCCCTGACAATAATAACACATACGCTCAGGCAGTCCTGATGGATGAATGACCTAATGTGCTCTTTTATAAGACTGCACGTTTACCTCTGCTGTTGACCTGTGGTGGGGACGTGCCTGTTATCTGGGGCATGCTGGAGCCCATGGCCAGTTCGGTGAGGGTCAGTTCATCCATGAAGTAAGGCAGCTGTGGGAGAAGATGATAAACATACGTCCAGACACATATACATATGTGCATGTTGAAATCATTCATAGCCTATACTGTATAAACCTATATAAACCGCTGAATAAATAACGTTTTAATAAAAATATTTTTTTATCTGAGAATACAATTGAAAGTGATGTTATGTTTAAATAAAGACATTATGACATTACTACTCATACTAGTGTATGAGATGGTAGCTCACCCCAAAAATAAACATTCTGTCATCATTTATTCACCGTTTTGTTTGACAAATCCTGTATACAATAATTTTTCTTTGGAACACAAAAGGAGATATTTTGAGAAATATCAATGGGGGTCAGTGTTGTTACCAATGTTCTTTAAAATATTTTCTTTTGTGTTCTGCAGAATTAAGAAAGTCATGCAGGTTTGGAATGACACAATGGTGAGTAAATGGTGAAAGCATTTTCTTTTGGGGGGTGAACTACACTTTTAAAGGGACAGTTCACCCAAAAATAAAAAATGTTATTGGCCACTACCATAGTATAAAAAAATACAATGGCAGTCAAAGTTCCCCAGAACGGTTTGCTTTCCTTTTACATTCTCCAAAATGTCTTCCTTTGGGTTCAACGGAACAATATCGTCCTACTATGGTAGTCAATGGTGGCCAAGAACTGTTTGTCTTCCAAATATCTTTCTCTGTGTTCATCAAAACAAATACAGGGGTATTTGTTTTGATGGGTTCTATCTGTTTTATATTGTTTTTTTTCTCAGCAGGGATATAAGTTTGTCATATTCTGCATGAATCTTCAACTACATGAATTCAGTAAATTGATTTACTGCATTTTCTATAGAAATAATAAGTTACTTTAAACTAATCTTAAACAAAATACATTATCCTATTAAAGAAGATCTTGTCATTCCAATCTTACCCGGATTTTGCTCAGCTTTCGCTGTATCTTGGTTGCGACTTGATCAGCCCAGTACTTCTCATGTAGGAAGTCCCAAAAGATTCGGCCAATCAGAGCATTCAACCAGACAGGGTTTGTTTCATCCTCATGGCAGCAAAAGTTGTGCTTCAACAATGGAAAAAATAACACTTTTGAACAATGCAAACAAGAAATTGTTTTTTTTTTAATTAAGATAATGAAAACTATGTCAGTCAATATGTCATTCAAATACATATTATACCTTACCTGCTTTTTATCAGCAGGACTGCTTTGGGTGCTGCTATGGCAAGGGCTTGTAAGAGGAGTGCCATATCCTGAGAAGATGAGACCGGTCATGTATGAAGTATAGTCTGGTAAAATGTTCTCCTTTATTTTGCCAACCGGGTCACTGTGGAATACATCCTCAATGTTCTCCTTACATTCATCAACACGTGACAGACTCGACGGGCATTCCACATGCAACGCAGATTTATCTGCAGAGTAAAAAATCACGTATGTGTAACTTCTACAGTGATATTTTTTATACGGTACAGCAAAACACATTTAAGTTTTATTGAAAAACTTTGACATAACAGAAATTGTATGATTTGTGTGTTGACTTAATTTACTTGACTTGAGTCTATTTGATAATATGTTTCCCACCAAATACAGATTCACGATGGTCCTCTTCATTGCAACAGGATGCAGAAAGTAGTCGATGAAACCACTCCTCTTTTTCCCGCCCTGTTCTTCCAAAAAGGAATATTGTAATAGGATGGCCAATGAGTTTCTCTGTTTTCTGGTTCTCCCCCTGTCCGTCAACCGTCTCCTCCTCCACACCTCTCTCTCCTTCAGCCAAACGTATGCAGATGGGATACTTCCTGTTCCACACTCTTTTCCGTGCCAAAGCCAATGGCAAAATAAATACCTGTTGCCAAGGCAACAATCTCATTAATATTACGTGGCATCCTCGCAACATCAACCACATTAAAATTCTGGCCAGTTGGGTTTAGAGGCCATGAGCGAAACTGTGTCATGCTATCACAGAAGACTATTGTACATCTCCTAAAAGCCTATAATCATTATATACACCAACCTTGCTGCCAGTGACTGTAAATATCCGACAGCGGGTGAAATTCATCTCATAGCAGGGCTCATCAAAGGCAGCCCAGCGGGGAATGTTGTTATGGGGGTAGTCAAGCCGCAAATAGGGTCCTTCCAATGTGACATACACAGAGTGCATAAGGGATGGGTGGTAGGTTTCTACATCGTATGCGTACATTTCGTTCATCCAGCCCTGAGATACAGGAAGATATTTTTGTTAAATTCTATTTTAATATCTGCCTGTATTCTGCATTCTTCAGACACAAATTAAAGAAGTGGAGCATCCGGATACAAGCTGTAGCTGGTTGTGTCGAGCAGTGGGCGTGTGTTATTCTTCTACAGACGGATTAATCGTGGAATGGAGAAGTAATGAGGCACTTGCCGAATCTTTGGAGAAATGCAGCAAGATGCCTACTTTAGACACTGAGTTAAAAAAAACTATTCCTGCAGGACGTACGATTTGACACATTGCAATGCAGGCTTAGGTTTAACAGCAGTATGCAAGAAAGTTACCTGGAGTGCTTTTCTTTTCTTAGCACTTTAATTACCAGTGCCTGCGATGTGTTATGCAATGTTCATTTGATAACCTGTGTCCATTGAACAAAGTATCACATATGGAAAAATGGACTGAAAATGAGAATCAAACTCACCTTGACGCAAGGAGCTTTGCTTTGTAGGGGCTCAAAGACAATGCTGTTATAAGGGATGAAATTTTGTCTTTTTTGTTTGGTGGAAGGGCGTCTGGTGGAGCCCCATCGGATGAGCAAAAGACCCAACATTAAACCAAACACTAACCCGAAAAATAGCCCAGAACAATAAGAAGACATAGGTAAGATAAAGTAGCAGTAAGATAGCAATGCTACATAGATGAGACCATTTGGAGTTGAACATTGCTCTGCAACATCTACTGGCAAACCTTGCTTATCGGTTTTATTCGTATTTGTGTTTTGGATCATGGTACCATGTGTGTTAGACTCCATCATGATGGGTGCAACGTCGTCTTGTCTACTGTGGTCATCATGGGCAAAGCAAGATTTATGAACACAACGTTTGCGGTGTTTCACGGGCCAGTTGCACTGTGGTAGTATCTCACAATCTGCCTTCCTTACGTTCTTCGGCGATTCGCCTACGGTCAAGTCTGTGAGCGATTTCCCGATTCCGAATCCTTTGTAGCTCGGAGAGTCCATTGACCCGGTGTTCCTTTGGTGCTTAGGGCTGCCAACACTGTCCTCACGCATGATTTTACTAAACATGCTCAGAGGTTCTTGCATGGCCTCAGAGAACTTGCGTCGAGTGTCCTCAAGCTCCATTCTGAAGAAGCTGGCTTTGGGCTCAGTAGGGGACAGGTTGACCGGAGATGGAGGGGCGGTGCGGGAGTCACCGTTGCGGTTCTTAGATTGGGTGAATTGTGTCAACAGGTGCAGATTGAGCTTGGAATCAGACTTGGATTGAGACACCTCTGGCTCGCTGCGGGAAAGCTCTGTGGAAATTGACTTGACGAGACTGAGAAGTGGCTTGGGTTTTAGAGAGGACTCCTTTAGTTCCAACTCCGTAGATAAAGACTTCACTAGGCTCGCCAAGGGCCGGTGGGTAGGTGTTAGGAAGCCAGAGCCGAGGGAGCCCGGCGAAGAGGGGGAGGTAGGAACGGTGAACTCAGGCGAGTTGCAATCCTCTTCAGACTGAACGTCAACAGAACATGGCCTTTTCTTTGGGAGGGGGCTTAGTGACTTTTGACCATCACAGTCTAAGGTGAATATGAGGTCGTTGTCGTCAAGACTGTCCCATTCACCCTCTGTGCCAGTCAGCTGGATCAGGATGCCCCTTTTGTCCGTGTCTCCTGTCTGCTGCTCAGGATGTGGACCCGGCC
Organism: Triplophysa dalaica; assembly: GCF_015846415.1. Taxonomy (NCBI): domain Eukaryota; kingdom Metazoa; phylum Chordata; class Actinopteri; order Cypriniformes; family Nemacheilidae; genus Triplophysa; species Triplophysa dalaica. Next base: position 9,906,592 of record NC_079558.1, on the reverse strand, counting down.
TCTGGATCCCACAGGGCAATGTGTGGATTCCTTCATTTCCTGTCATCCCTGCCATGATATATCTCTAGACAGCGCAAGCAAAATACAGTCAGCAGATAAAAGACAATGAAATTATTCTGCCTTCTGGATGTATGAACAACAGCTGTTTTGCTTTTCTTCAATCAGCAGTTTTCAAAACAACACAAAGCCTTATGGGTGAAATAAATGAAATATATTTTATGAAATTTTGTAACATGTTTCATCACCCTCTAAGTAAAGCAGTAAACTCTAGTAATGGAGTCTGCATAAACAGGGATTTTGTTGATAACAATCTGACTACTCTAAAATTTGAAAAAAAGCACCGAAAACCTCTGACAGTATGTTTCAACTGTATAAATGAGGATTTAAAGAGGAGATTAAGAAATCGTGCACTTTTTTGGCTGGTAATATACTCTGTGAGTAGAAGAGAAAGTACTGGAACAAGAACGATTATGTTGGCATCTTAAAGCTCACTCCACCCCTCGACCCTCCCTTTTGAAGCACTACGGAGGCTGACAGAACTAAAATGTTGTCACGTTTTTGATTCTTTGCCGAAATTAATAACGTGTTTACGAAACACTGTCTGTAGAGCAGTTTGTCCGTTTAGGGCTACTGTTGAAACATCATGGTAAATTTCATGTAAGGGGACCTGCAGAGTATGTAGATAGAAATAGCTCACTCTAAGGTAATAAAAACATAAATCTTCATTATGTAAGGTCTTTATACAGATCTGAAGACACAGTTATGTATATTCAATAGAATTTTTTCCAATATATCCTTTAGAAAATTACACACTGGACATATAAAATGACATCCAAGACTTCAGCTCCCGCTATCTTTCTAGGTCAAGTAAGGCATTTAAAAGTAAGTTAAAGGCTAGATACTGTAATTATGTAACCTTGTGACACCAATTCCACAGCAACTGGAATCCCTTTTTAATCCCTGTTTTTTACCAAATGGATTTATGAAATAATAAACCAAAAGACGAGAACATCTACAACCACGAGTCTATAAGAAAAGTGCCAAATTGGACATCTCTTATGTACAGTACGTTTCATCCAACCTTCCTGAAAGTATCATCTGGTGACCGCCAACAAACCATTCATTCTAAAAAGTGTATAAATGTATGCATTTGCAATGACTGGGTATCTATGATGCAGCCTTTCTCACAAAAAGAATGAGCAGACAGTGATTCAGGCCTGCTGAATGATGTGTTTTTTTTAAACTGCGATTTTAGATATTGTGTACTGTGAACAATTTGATGCCCATCAATTTTTTAAGCTTTGTCAGATAAGATGAAGTATGAAGTAACCTCAGACCTCCTTAACTCTATTCATATTCTTGACTGTTTCCCCCTGTCATTCATAAGGTGTGGGAAATGGCAATTCAACTGCACTGAAATAGTGGGATTATAACACTTAATCCTATTCAGCGAATCACAGTTTATATTGGAAGGCAATAAGAAATAAGTAAAGCAACTCACAACATTGACAAATAGACTAAACTGCCTGATATATCTGGAAAATTGCCTTTGAAGTGTTTTGAAGCTTCATGTAAAATATGCATTTATTAAATAAACATTGTAATCATATAATACATTATGATATATAAACAACTAAACAATAAACAATAAAAACCGTTCAACAAATGGCATTTCTACTTTATATAGAGCCTATTTTTTACGCATCTGGGGTAACCTACATTTTGAGTGCAGATTAACAGCACTGCTAAATGTCAGATAAACTGGATTTAAAGTTTTAATGGCTCAAATAGATTATCTTTATTAACAATGTAGACATTCAAGTGCCGATGGATAGATCAAGAGAGTGTAGAATTAAAATTTAATGTGCTGCAATTAATTACAAACATAGCAGGTGGTTGTTGCTTTATAGGGCAACAAATTCAAAGGGCACATCATAATAAATAATTAAATAAGTACCTGTATAAACAATACAGTTGCCTGAAATAACTTCATTAGGTTTTGAAAGAACTGTTATTCAACTTCAACAGAAGAAAAGATCTCAAAACCAGTAAAACTTACCTAAATTCTCCCGATCGCCAAAAGATAACAGCTTTTGGTTTTCAACGGCGTCTTCTCACTAGCATGAAGTCGCAGTTTCTGTGAATCATTTCCAGAGAGGAGACTGCTGACACTTTCTTCAAACGTCTTGCGTGATTCATAAATCTGCTCACAGCTTGGCATAAGGTTTTAAGACGCTACTGTTAAAGACCGAGAGCGCGCTGATGGCATTCATTGCGCCTGCAGGGATGCGCGGATCTGTGCCTGCAGCGCGCCCGCATCCACCGAACTAAAACCCACAGTTTTCAACTACAGCATTACAGTCCTCTCGTACATCATTGGTAGGCTATATTACGCTATCGACGGATTGAAATTGACTCCACCCCCACACAGGCTCCATCCAGATGTGATCTGGCGAACCGCAGTTTCTCAATCTGATTATAGAAAGCGTGGCTGCAGTCCACTTTAATCTCGATTAAAAAATCTCCCCTAACATCCACTCACATAGACATAAACAGCCTAACATAACATCTGATGACCTAAAGCATGTTGATGACTCAAAACAGTCCTGCTAAAACAGCACAAACGAATATTTTCATAAAGTTAATTTGATCTTAATCACTGAAACATCAGTATTACATTTAAAAGCATCCTCAGTTCTCATCCTGTCTCTTCACTTTTATATTACTCTTATCGTGCTGTGCTTTGCAGTGGGGTAAAAGAGGACAATTACTTTGCCCTACATAAAGCCACGAGCTGCCTCTTGAGCTCAGATCTTTCTGTGCTGAGAAGAGACAGACGGTACTTTGAAAAATACACAAAGCAAGCTCACTTTGTACTTTCAAGATCTCATAGTTTAAAAATAAAGAACACCATAGTTTCTAACAATTTGGAAAGAGTTCCCAATGAGCAGATCTAGCAGCTAAACTCCTCCCAGCCATTTGTCTTCACTCAGCATATCCTATCTATTTAAAACCACCAATGACACATGCAGGTCAAAAATAGTCAGCCCTTCAGGACTGGACATTTCAATAAGCTCAAGTGATTTCGATATGGTGAAGGAGTTTGTCTGCTAGAAAGATCATGCGTACGAAGATTACTCCCGGAGAAGTCTATTATCAGAATTTTTTATAATGTTTGTGGAACATTTAAACCTGAAAGACTACCCCGGTTCCTGTTGATCCTTTATTTTTCTGAAACCTTGAAAATGGCAGCCGTTTTAGAACAGTTTATGGAATTTCATCCAGTTCATGGTACAAACGTGAGACTGGACCCCTCAGGAACTCAAGCCACCCGCGTAGAAAGTTTTGCAAATGGCGTCTGCTTCAGTAAAGACCCCTTAAGCCCTGGAGAGATTTTCCTTGTGGAGATCGAAGAGAAAGAACTGGGCTGGTGTGGTCATTTACGGGTCGGACTTACTGCACATGACCCCCGAACACTGGAAACTGTACCGGAATACTCTCTGCCTGATCTTGTGGAAATGGGAGATAGCTGGGTATTTGCTATAACAAGAAACCATAATAAAGTTGTTGAGGATGAAGGAGAAGTTGGAGAGCAACCAAATGTGGGTGGTGAGATAGAAAACAAGCCTAAAACATTTTTTACCAACACTCACCTGTATATAGAAAATGTATGCATACCCCTAGACAAGCTGGTGGGACGCAGTCGACCTGGCAGGTACAGTCACATCCTGGATGACCTGTACAAAACCAACGCATTACCTCCTACTGCACGCCGCAGTCGCATTGGGGTTGTCTATGTGCCTAAAGGACAAGGATATGCCGACATGCACATCATCATCAATGGTGAAGACATGGGAGCCTCTGCTAAGAGAATCCCAACAAATAAGCCTTTATATGCCATCGTGGATGTATTTGCAGCGACAAAATGTGTCCGGATTGTGCAGGTGGAATATGGCTGTAAGAAGTTTCACCTCATAATTTGCTAACACGATTGTACTTTATGACGAGAGATGTCAAATGTAACTATTCCTCCCTCTATCCATCTTTTTCAGTTGCTTCATTGCAGACGCTCTGCCGGAAGACCATTCAGAAACACATTGTTCACAGAATGGCTTTGGACTGGCTGGAACTTCCAGAGCTGCTAAAACACTACTGCAAATATGAGTGAACAAATATCTTTCCAGGTGCCAGCAAAGTGGATTTTTTTAATTAACCAACCATTAAAAAAAAGGAAAACAAAGTAACATTAGGATGTATATTCTGCAGCTCTAGATCCCTCATCAATGTGACACAGTTAACACACATGATGCCTTTTGAAACATTCAAATCATTTTAAAACAACCTTGATCATCAGATTTGGTGTGAATTTGTGAATTCCATTTAAGCTAAACATGCATGTTGTCATTAAAGCAAAGGAGAACATGCTTAGTGTTATGAACTCTTCTACCCAAAATGTTATGATGATGATAATATAATGATTTGCTTCAATGTAGAAATTTACTATTTGCATTTTGTTTATTTATTTATTTAGTTTATTATTAACACTCAGAATTGACAGCATTTATTATTTTATCCTTCATGTAACTAACTTTATTGATTAAAGTATTAAGCTTATAACTGAAATGTTTGCATTTCATTTACAAATGTGTCACGAATCTGCATTTGGATTCAACTATTTTGACATTCACAGTTTGAAAATGAGTGTGCGACACCTAGCGGTTTACAGGAAGCATGCAAGACGAGTTGTGTAAGTGTCACGTGACCGGAACATCTTGTCCTCACATTTGATCTTCCTAAAGTATCCTCTGGTCTGTTGTGTTGTTATATTGATCTTCATATATTGGCAAACAATGTCTTTTTGTTCTTTCCTCCGGAATGAGGTTTATAAAGATCATTTCAACCCTGGTAAGTAATGTATTCATTCATTTACTCTGCACAACCTGGGGTGTGAGATGATGTAACTATTATTGTTAACTTGGCTCAACTGATGCAGCCATAGCTTATCAACGTTGGTATAACTGTAACGTTACGTCTAATAAAACAGGGGAAACACTTAAGGAAGTTTTATGAGTATGTAACATTTATGATATTTCTTTTTTGTTTATCTCAAGGAATGTACGTTTGCTCCCAATGTGGACATCCATTGTTTTCAAGCAGGTCCAAATATGAACATTCCTCCCCCTGGCCTGCTTTCACAGAGACCATCCGAGAAGACAGCGTAAAAAAAATCATGGAGTCATTAACAGCTTACAAGGTGAAAATTGTTTATTAAACATATGTGACCCTGGACAACATGACCAGTCTTATAGGTCAATTTTTCGAAATTGAGATTTTGACATAATCTGAAAGCTGGTTAAATACATTTTAATAAATTAGAGTAGGAGAATATCTGGCTGAGATACAACCGTTTAAAACTCAGGAATCTGAGTGTGCAAAAAATCTAAATATTGAGAAAATTGCCTTTGAAGTTGTTAATCGGGGCACTGTGGCAGGCCATCCACTCACAACAATGAAGTTTTTATAAATTTAAGGGATGAAATTTACAAAATATCTTCATGGAACATAGTCTTTACTTAATATCCTAATGATTTTTGGCATAAAAGAAAAATCTATCATTTTGACCCATACAATGTATGTCTCTTACTAAAAATGTTCCTGTGCTACTTAAGACTGGTTTTGTGATCTAGGGTCACAAATTGTTACTCATTGATGATACCACATTTATACTTACACGTTTTAATATGCAGGTTCTATGTGGAAAGTGTGGCAATGGACTAGGTCATGAGTTCCTGAAAGATGGACCAGAGGAGGGCTTATCACGTTTCTGAATATTCAGCCACTCGCTTAAGTTTGTCCCAAAAGGTATACAGACAGCTTTCTACATGATGTAGCAATATCATGAAAGTTATCATTTGCATTGCCACTTAGTATTTATTTGATTCATAATAATAATAAACCCTTTTTTTCACCAGATAAGGTTGATAAACACTAAAGCGAAGTTGTGCTGATGAGACCGCCGCTGCTAAGCACCCATAACAAGATGCCATTTCATGAAGTGGACAAGGAAAAGTCCCTGACTGGGAGTCCTGTACACAGATCTATTATGGCCATCCTGAGATTAAATCAATCTATTTTTACTACTAGTCTAAATAAGCTCTGGGAATATGTGCACGAAGAAATATAATTACATGCTAAAACAAGGATTTTTTTATTTAGAGTTTTAATATTGAACGTTTAATGATTTCCTGGAATGTCATTTATAGCACTGCGATGATGAATATGTGATATATCTGAACCAAAGTCTGATTTTGTATGTCATTCATTCTAGGCATATATAAATGCATTTCTTTATAATACATTTAGAAATGGTTTAAATAGTGTTTGATTCTGTCATTAATTCCAAATATACTTTTTTAAAGTTGAAATAAAAAGGCTGTTTGGTTTTAAAATGATTGCAATTGTCATTTATTACATCCATAAGGTAGCATCCAGTAGTGAAAGTTCACCCGCCAAAATGACGCAGTTTGTAGAAACGGTCCGTTTTGAAGCTCGCGACCTGTTCCGCTCTCTCGTGACTTATAGCAAGCAGAGATATTTCGTTATTAATAACGGTAACTCTCTTTATCTTCCAATATAACAACTTTTTATTTCTTTATGTATTATAAGCTGTTACAGCTACAACAAACTAATAATTGTCTACGAAACGAACTACCTACAAATCTCTTCAAGTTGTCTACTGAGAGGATTTCAGCCGCTAGCTGTTTTGGTAACTCTTTAAATGGTTTAAGCTCTTAACAAATGTGAACATTTCTAACCGTTTTGTGTGTTATTCAGTTAGTGTGTAGAGACGAAATTCAAAACGCTGCAATGCAGAACTATGTGCCGATATCAGACCTGAACATGAACATCACACATTCGGTGAGGCTGTAAAATCAAACTCTGATCGTGTTATGGCTTCTGAAAGCCATTAATGTATATTAAAAGGGAGAAAATAAACAATTGTTTGATTTTCTAGAAGGTGGTTGGAGTGATTATAGGGAAAACTGATTCAAGAGGATTTCCTGACAGAAAAAGTTTGTTATCATTACATAACTTTGCATCCATGTTCCCACCTTTTCATACATCTAGCAAACGTTTTTTACTTATTTGCACGTGAATGTTTATCTATAGAAAACATTTCCACATTTTTTTTGTAGTTCCCCATTATTCACATGCTGTTTTTTCTCATCCAGATGTTGGCTCTGAAAGGTTCACCTTCAGTTTCACCATTAAAGACTCACCACAACATTTTCTCAACGTGTCTGCATGGGGAAATGAGGAGTATATTCAAGCCCTTAGCAGTCGCTTTCAGATTGGGGATTGTGGTGGGATTTGTAGCAGTTTTTCCTTATTAACGAATGTTTATTTTACATATATTTTATACAAGATATTTCAATGAACACTTTTACTGTTAGCTGAAGAATAATTTTTCATTTTAGTTGTGATTGAAAATCCCCTTGTTGTGACTAAAGACTATGAGAAAGAAGAACGGTTTTGTCCCTCAACACCCAGGTAAATAATGAAACAAAACTGATTCTGAAAAGAATCTTGAAAGATTCTGAATTACAGCAAACCATTAAACATCTTTGTCAACATCTCTATTTGATGCCTATAAATATTGTATTTCAGTCTCTACAGGCTGTTGGTAACAGAGACGCACTCAGCCATTAAGATCTGCTCAGATTTAGAAACCGAGACCAGGATTCTTCCATTATTTCACATGCTTATTAAAGATCCAGGGGACTTTTATTCACTGAGAGACATTACTGCAAATGGACAGAGCCTGGATGGGAACATTATTAACATTCTAGCAGCTGTGCAGTCGGTTAGATTCCTTAGAAATACTTCTAGTTGATGTTTCATTTTCTTCTAAAAGCTGCCAGCACTGATTGAGATTTTGTTAATGAAAGGTGGGAGACGAGAAATTCTTTACTAAATCAGATGGACGCAAAGGACAGAGGCTGGAAGTATGGCTCTTTGATGACACTGTGAAATCATATCCGTTAGTGTGGTAAGCAACTAACTTGTAAGTAAACCCAAAATACAATAATAATATTGTTAATCATTTGAAAATGTTGATTTTGTGTAATCCAGTTGGGATAAAGAGATCATTCAGCTGTTTCAAACACAAACACAAAGAGGAACAGGTATAATCATGTATATTTACGGGCTTTCTTAAATCTGTATTATTAACAAAAAAATCAATGTAAAAGTGTTTGTATTTTCTCTTAGTTCTCTTCATCGCAGATGCTCGCGTCACCTTTGACAGTTTTCGCAGTTGTATGATAGCAACCGTGACCTCAAAAACAATCATTACTGTACACCCTGGTAGGAAAACCATCATTCCCATTATAAATAAGTCATTATTGAAGATTTTTCTTTATATGTTCAAACCAATAACTGCTTTTTAACTATTTAGACACAGCAGAGGCCAACCAACTGTATGCTTGTATAAGGACAATGTTAGAAACTGGAGATCTGGACCAAGAAGTTCTCCCAGGTGAAAGTATGCAATGTAAGTCATGTGATATGCTGTATACATCTAAACTTCTGCTTTAAGAAAATCAAGATATGCGTGATATAGTATGTAGCTATATAGTAAAATTGTATCTTAACATTTATTTCTCAGTGGATTCCATTAGTGATGTGCTGACTGTGAGCCAGATCAAAGCCAGAAATCAAGAACATGCTGATGCTTTCCATTGCATCACATATGCGTTCATTACAATGCTTGAACTAGGTTCCTCTATCTCCAAAATCATACGCAACAGATGGTGAGTCTCAAATCCCACACTGTTTTGCATGACCTACTCTGTACAAATGATTTCATCTTTCCACTAGCGCCAAATGCAAGTTCCAAATCAACGAGGACGGTCAGACCTGTTCCAATCCTGCCTGTCCAAGTCAGGGACAACAACTCCACGTCACTTCAGGCTTTGAGGTGCTGGTGGATATCAGTGATCATACTGGGACATTGAAGACTTGCAGTCTGGCGGGCACGGTCGCTGAGAAAACCCTGGGTTGTAAGGTAAGCACATCATTGCCTGTTCATTTCTAGACCCTCGCGGAAAATCCTTATATTTTAATTTGTGATAGAGACCATTAGATTCATTCACTTGATTAACATTTTTACGACCTAATTAATAAAATATATTGTAAGTTTGGTGTATATGTGTGTACTGTAGAAAGTAAAATGTATATATTTACAGACAGAGGAGTTTATGTGCCTGTCAGAGTCTCAGAGGACAACGATGAAGTGGACGCTTCTTCTCGAGAGATGCAAAATTTATCTAAAGGTTAATGACACCATCATGTTTGACATTTTCTCACTTGCATTTTATATTTAAATGAATTTGAAAATAATTCTATTTCTATTTGTAGGTTCTCTCATCTCCTAAAACCAGAAGTGGAATGAAGGCAAGCATTTTGTCATGTGCCCTCGCTGACCCCGTGGAAGTTAAGCAAAACCTTGGCGTATTAGTGGGTTGAGCATGTTTTGCAATGCAGTTATCAAACATAATGGTTTTTCATATGATTTAAAATTAAATAAACTACTACTTGTTCAATTCTGTGGTTAAAATTTGCACATAATTTTGTTTAAGTGCTACATTGGCTATCATTTTGTTGCGATAGGCTTCTGTAAATGAATTTGCTTTAATATAAGTAATAATATAAGCTTTAATATATGCATGTATGTTACATTTATTTTGAATGTTGCATTGATTAATTAAATAAGTGTATAATTATTAAAAAAATATATCAAACCCATGATGTACTCTGCATCCGGAACTTTTATTTGGGCATTGTTTCTGTATGGACGCTTTTGGAAGAGGGACGTCTACGTTTGACATCAGTGTAAATAATGTGATATTTGCTGTTGAGGTTGTTTTTCTTTTACATTTTGCTATTTGGATTTGTATTGCATCCTTAGCCAACAGGTAAGAGCATTTATTTACGTTAAATGGTATGTTTAAGATTTTGTGTTTTTTTGTTCTTTTGGACAAAACGTTAACGCTACAAAGCATTGTAACGTGAGTCAGACCGCGCATGTTTCTATTCTCATGAACTTTATTCGTAATGTCCTACTGCTATACTTACTTAAATGTATATAGAAACAAATCGATGTGTAAAATGTTCAAAAACAGCGTTAAGTCAAAGCTAATACGAGATTCTCCCTCAGTGCAAAACTTTATCCTGAAAAGTAAAATAGACCATCACATAAATTATACTGGGTTTATTGGTTTTAATGCAATGTTTTTGGCTTAATGTAAAATCATGTTCTATGTGGTCCCTACTGTTAACGTGTTGAACATAAAAATAAGGTTGAACACTGCATAAAATAATTATTTAAATGATAAACAACTTATGGTTTAAAATGGCCTTTGTCATGGAATCCATTAGGATTTGTGTGTTTTTTTCACCAGGGATTGAATTCAATATGAATGTTAATCAGGGTACCGTTGGCAGTGATCCGGTTATACTGGCCACCGCTGGATATGATCACACCGTCAGATTCTGGCAGGCTCACAGTGGCATTTGCACGAGAACTGTACAACACCAAGACTCGGTATCCTTTATGAACAAAGGTTTGGCCTCATATATACAAAGCCATGTCAAAGTCAAGACCACCACCGAGATGCGTAATGCACAGTTACAGAGTTTCAATTTAGCTGCAGAAACAATGCTTTGACACATTTGCTTAACTCATACATCAGCAGGTTAATTCTCTTGAAGTAACACCTGATAGGAGCATGATTGCAGCTGCTGGTAAGTTCCGATTCACAGACTACCTGAGATAGAAAACCTCAAAGCTGTGCAAACATGCCTGTTTTGTTTTTTGCTTCTCAGGCTATCAACACATACGCATGTATGATTTAAACTCAAATAATCCAAACCCAGTGATCAATTACGATGGGGTCAGCAAGAACATCACATCAGTTGGCTTTCACGAGGATGGTAGGTGGATGTACACAGGTGGAGAAGACTGCATGGCTCGCATCTGGGACCTGAGGTAAATAAATGCTTTTTGTTGTACGTTTTAAGATTAGGGAAGTTTTAAATATTAAAATATATGAATAAAATATGATAGGTCAAGGAACCTCCAGTGCCAACGAATCTTCCAAGTCAATGCACCTGTTAACTGTGTGTGTCTTCATCCCAATCAGGTCAGCTTTTAATAATCCGCTTAGTTATAATAGTGACTACTACCAACAAGCAAACCAATCGAACAAGTGCATTTGTGATTACTTAAGGCTGAATTAATCGTTGGCGACCAAAGTGGTGTCATCCACATCTGGGATCTAAAAACGGACCACAACGAACAGCTCATCCCAGAACCAGACGTATCTGTCAATTCAGTTCACATCGATCCTGATGCCAGTTACATGGCAGCAGTCAACAGCTCGGTAAGTTGCCGCACTTAAACCAACAATATAAACGTGTACATATAGGGTCTGAACTTAGATTTGAATCATTTGTCTATAGGGCAACTGTTATGTGTGGAATTTGGCTGGTGGAATGGGGGATGAGGTGACACAGCTGATACCCAAGACCAAGATCCCTTCCCACAAACGCTATTCTTTACGGTGCAAATTCAGCCCGGACTCCACGTACGTTTTCTTACAAAACACATAACAGGAATCTTGAATTTTTTTAAAGCGATAGTTCACCCAGAAATGAAAATTTCGTCATCATTTGCTCGAACCTCTTGTCGTTTCAAACCTGTATGCATTTCTTTGTTCTCCAGAACATGGAATATAGTTTGAAGAATGTTGGTAACCGAACACAGCGGTACCCATTGACTTGCATTGATTTAGTGTCCGACTCTCCGTTCAATAGAAGTAAATGGATAACACCATGGTTCGGTTACCAAAAATTCTTCAAAATATCTTCTGTTGTGTTCTGCAGAAGAAGGAAACTCATACAGGTTTAAAATGACAAGTAGATGAGTAAATGATGACAGAATTTAAAATTTTGGGTGAACTGTCCCTTTAGCACAAATGCTTTGATTTTTGTCTTTCCTAGATTGCTGGCAACCTGCTCCGCTGACCAGACCTGTAAAATCTGGCGAACCTCAAACTTCTCTCTAATGACAGAATTGAGTATTAAGAGTAACAACCCAGGAGAAACGTCCCGAGGATGGATGTGGGATTGTGCCTTCTCTGGGGATTCACAGTACATCGTTACAGGTGTGCCCTTGCAAACATGGTTTAAGTGTTTTGCAATCTACAAACACGGTTATTAGTTGTTTAATTATTATGATTTTTATCTGATTTTTAGCTTCCTCTGATAACCTCGCTCGCCTGTGGTGTGTGGAGACAGGAGAGATCAAGCGGGAATACAGCGGCCATCAAAAAGCCGTGGTGTGTTTAGCTTTTAATGACAGTGTACTTGGATGATATGCAGAAGCAACTTTTTCTGCAGTCTGTCATAACACAAGGACTTTTAATTTGACACTTGCATCTATTATCCAGTGGTCATCTTTACGGTATTAAATTAATGTTTTGTGTATTTATGTGTAAACATTGAAGTATTTCTTCATTAATGATAACCTCTTATTGCTCAAGATTGAACACAAAATTGAAATGTGTATTAGAATACATACACATTGTTTATGTACAATAACTGTTCAAAATAAACTATTTCTTATCCACACATCACTGCACTCTTTTTCCTTAAATGATATACTCATTCACTGATTTGACACAATGGAGCTTTATTGTAAACCAACAGTGTTTGCCATACTCATCTGCATCAGGTTACAGGAGAAAACAAGCTGGAGTTTTGAGCCAAGTCATGTTTAAATGCCACTGCAAAAATGGGGATAAATACAAGAAAGGATGAAAATAAGGATTCAGCAGATAACATGAAACAATGGTTCCGCCTTCTTTGCCAGATTGGCATTAATTGTGCCTTTGGTACAGTCTCTGCAGTTGCTCTCGCTAATGTCAAAGCATTCGCTTCCTGGCGTTCTATGGGTCACCACCAGTGGAATCTCACTCTGGCAAATAGTAGAAACACACGGATACGCAAATGTTGCTGGGGAAGCAAATGTCGATGCAGAAGTAAATAAGTCTGTGTTTCCCTGGACCTGGAGAAAAAAGGAAAGATGTAGAGGTTCTTATTTCTATGGATGTTCTGATGCCAGTCATAAACAGCTCGATGTTCTTTTTCTTTGTTCATGCTTGGGTGGTGCAAGTCTAAAAAAGGTCACAACTCCTTGGAAAACTGGATTAAGTTTCTGTCACACTGTGCTCTTTAAAGAGCATCTCGGCTTGTTCTTGGCGTGTTAGCAATGTCTTCCGTTCCTCCTTTTACCACAAAATGAAATATTTTTGAGGTCAAACTCCTTCAAGTAATTAAATGTGATAAATCATGTTTAAAAAAATATTGTACTGAAAAAATTAACAACATTTTATCAAACATAGATAACTACCTTAATCTTTTAAACAACTGAGAAAATCAAGTTATTTTCTAGGAAATGTGTCTTCCCTGGACCTCCGCTTAACGTAAGTACATTTTTTGACATACATATCTATGTTATGTGGATTTTAAAATAGTAATAATTATCTATTTTTATAAAATGCACCGGACACGGTTCTTACTCCTTTTGGCTTAGTTGAGGTTTAAATAAATCATTTGTTCCTCAGAGATTGTCATATTTGGCTTGTCAAATATAGCTATTACAAATTCGTTGACTTAAAAATTAAGCAATTTTTTTTATTGTTTCTTGCACTGAAAATATTTTTTTTAAACTATAAGAAGGGAGATCCTGTCGGCGACAATGGTTAAAAAAAATCCTGTTTTAAACCTGTTTCATTACAATGGGTTTTGGTGCAATAAACACATTAAAATGAACAGTTCCATTCTAAACGCGTGAGGACATCAGACTCTTACCATCAGATCTTCTAGTCCAATAGACAGAAGCTTGCTTGCAGAGGGACTGAAGAGGTTCTTGAAGGGTGGAAGCATCAAGACGACTGCTGGGCAACACTCCCATAAACTCTGTGTGCCGTTCAGTCTCATTTCCCACCAGCCACACCTGACTGACCTGTGAGAATCATCACACATCTTACTGTACATCACTGTAGTGTAAATAATACTGAGATTGTCTGATAGACACTTTATTGTTACTGTGTGAACACATTTACTGTAAAGCTCTCGAACGTATAATTGCATCTTGAGGGGTTTAAGTGTTTCCTCTGGTACAAAAGGGATTTGTAATTACACCACTTACTCCAGTGAGATGGACACTTGTTAAAGTGAAGTAATGCCTGAGTGAGCCTAGCTGTGACAACCAGTTAATGTCCCTCAATAGGTCATTGTGTGCAAAAATCAAAAAACGTGTCCAAAAGGCTATTGACCACGATTTTTCCGGATGGGCGGGTTGAATTTCCATAAGTTTTCAAATGGCTTTTAACAAACGCAATGATGCAAAAACCAAGATTTTAAGTGCTGGACAGCGATACTTATCGGTTCAACTGTGACAACCTATCCATTCTGAGCAGATCCTAACCCGGCACTGAATCTCCTTGTTAAGTGCTGAGAGAAGCGTGTCCAGCACAGGTCTCTCCTCTGTTTGCGGATGGGAAGTCTGTCTTTCCAGTAGTGACTTATAAGAGGAAAAAGCCAACAGAGTGGCCATTGTGCACCCTTTGGTCCTATCCTGTAACGCGAGCAGGCCAAGGTGGATCAGATGGTCTGTGGAATTCGGACTCGGCAGCACTAAGTTCTCCTGAACTGGTGCGGTCCATTACTCCTTTTCTGGAGTCACAGAGGAGAATGAAGCCAAAAGAGCTTTCTAATCTATATAAGGGCACTGAGGTGGTGCCGTGTTCAAGTGTCAGTCAATTTGCCAACCAGATCCCCTGATGGCTTTTACGCATGTGTAAAACATAAGGCAAAGACCTTGTGATGCTGAAGATGGCGATTTAGTTAAAAAAATTAAATCACTTAAGGGGCACTTAACAAAACTGCTAATATTTCAGTTTTCTAAAATTTACCTTTTTGTTGTTCCAAACCTATCCCTGCTGAGAACAATTCAGTAGAAAACGTCAAAGAGATTTGAATGTTGTCCATTAAAATATCACTATGAATCATTATCTTTTCCATTAGAACTATTATAAAATTCCTCTCTGTTGTGTGTTTTAGGCATTATTCCAATAGAAATGAATGGTTCCCATCTGCCAGATAACACCCTCCAATAGTTTTGGAAACCACACCGATGTGGTTTCCAAAACCAATACAATACCCATTAAAACCATTAAATCCATTATATTTTCTATTGTGTTTCGAGCATGGCTCTTTTTTTTCATAAAACAGAGGTGGAGATATTATATGTAATGTTGACTAAGGCTGTTATGTTGTCAACTTTGAATAAGGGCCCCATTTACTTTCATGGTATAAAAAATAGCAACATCAACATTTTCAAAATGTATCACCGTTTGTTCCATATAGAAGAAAGTTTTTCATTTTGTTTTCAAATAACAAACGGATGAATAAATGACAAAATTATTAGGACATTATGACCAAATGTCCATTTTCATTTGCGAACGAGATCCACGATGTGAATTACACTCTTCTATAGTAAAAATCCTTTACCTGTGTCTCTGATTTATTCAGATGAGATTTCACATTCTCATAATCCAAACTTTCCATCCGGCGAAGAAAGCAGCTGTCCTGGTTGTCAGGTTTATAGCATACCAACCCCTGAGAGATATAAGAATTGTAACTGAGCCTCGGAGGAAATGCTTAATTTGAGTCCCATTACAGGTGAAGGAAAAAGATCTTACCTGTCTCACATCAAAAATCACAGTGGAAGTTTGATTGACGTGTGAAGTCACAAAATAAGTCACTACATTGTTGTGCTTGTCGATCAGCGCAGACTGATTGATAAATTCACCGGTGTGATCAGGGATTCTGACAACCTGCAGTGAAGACTGTAGAAATGGTTCATGTGGGTTTTAGTGCTAACCATCAAGTGATCAATATTGAATGCTAATAAACAAGATAGTACTGAAATTAGATTTTAAATTTTAGAAATCATGCCGAAAGGCTGTAGACTCTTACTTGTGTCTTGCGCTGTAGCCCTAGATGTGCAGTGACACCGAGGCCAATGACAACAATGAGCAGCGTGACTGCAAGACTCCCCCAGAGTACTTTGTGAGGAATTCTGAAGGAACTCATGGGACCACAGTGCTGGGAAAAGCCAAAGAGAGAAAAAATCCAAACATAAAATCATACTCACTGTACATTTAGGGCACTTTCACTCAAAAATATTTTATTGTTTATTTATACAATAGTAGAAGCTGCAGTCCCTACTGTATACTTTATGTTCATAAAACAAAAATAAGCACAACAAACAATGACATATTTGCTCTATTCTGAAGTATGTTTTCATCTAACTGTAAACCGTAACATATTCGAATTTAACTAAATTTAGCAAATCACATCTCACCATACAGTGTGGGTCCTCCAAGCTTGCTTCTGAATGCCTCCAGCACCTCACCATTCTGGTCTTTATTTCTAGCTTCTCCTCAATACCTGTTTCACTTTTTAGTGCATTAGGCGATGGTCATGTCTAAGACTGACCAAGAGAGACTGTACTATAGTTCTGTAACTACTCTCTGCCATCATCTGCCCCCCACCTCTTGCCCCACGCTCCAGGTAGTCCAACCCACTGGCTGGCTACCCCTTAGCAGACAATAGACAAAGGGGACAGGTAGAACTGTGCTGTGGACAAGGCTTTTCGTCAAGCAGAGCCAGATTTTAAAGCATCGACTGCCTCTGCCCTAAAGCTGCTGACTGACCAAGGTGACTTTAAAAACGTCAGTTGTGGTCATAGTGAGGAAATATACAGCTCTACAAAATTAAGAGATTTACCCTTATTAGTATTTCTATGGTTTGCAGCGTCTGCTGAATTATAATAAAACAGAAACCCCAGGAGTGGCATAAAGTCACACATAACAGCGACGCGAGAGAGACAGGAATCTTGTTTATTTACATCAAATATATTTTTTATTTTTAAACACACGTAAAACCATTAGTATTGTATTGTTTAAAAATGAATATGTACTTGTATCTGAAAAGATCAGAATACGATTATTTTGACCAGTTTTACTACAAATAAATGTAAATATAAAACTAATTTTTACTTTTATTTTGAATTTGGGAGAGATGTTGTCAGTAGTTCACAGAATCAAAAGAAATATGATAATTTAACCTGAACAAATACTTAAATAGTTACAATAAATACTTAAATTGTAAAATTCTGAAAAATTGAGAATAATTGAGTCTCTTTTACAGCTCTCCAGAATAAAAAACAACACAAAAAACAGCCCATTAAAATGATTTGTTTATTTGATCAGACACACAAAAAATAAATGCTTGTTCAATTGATTGTGAGAACTAAAATCAAAACAAATCAATGGTGTTGATAGTGACATGTAGTAAAGTGCAAATTGTTATTGCAAATATTCACACGTGTTATAAGAACACGCTTGAACAAGTTGGAAAAGGCCCATTTGTGTTCTTCTAGTACCTGAGTGTTACTGATCAGACAACATTTTTTTCTTATTTTTTATATATTAATTTTACTTCATTTTATATGCACACAACTGTTGCTCATTGTTTATACACAAGTTCTCATTCAGATTTTGACAAATTATGTTTCAGACAAATTTAAAACAAACAACACAAGAAAAAACATATTGACCTTATATACCCAAACAATAAAAATGTTACATTGGGAAACTCCAAAAAGAGGTAGGCCTGTTTCAAATAAACCCTTGATGGCAACAGTTTCAAAATGTCAAATAACTGTACGTGAAGAGTAAGTAAAAGTGTGATTTTTTATGTCAACTAAAAATGTTCAATATTTAAATAAAGTGATATATGTTAAAATAGATTACTTTGTTCCACGTTAAATATTCTCTAGTAAAGTGTGTAAATCTTAGGTAAACACTGTCTATCCCTCTAAAGCAGGTAGAATATCAGCAATGGTGTCTATATAGTAGTCAGGCACCATTCTCTGTTGATGAGGGCAGTCGCTCTTCTGGTTTGCCTCTGCATCGGCAACAGTAGACACTCCTGTGAGGGTCAGCAGGGTTTTCAGGCCACAGTTTGACCCCAGCAAAATGTCAGTGTCCAGTCTATCTCCTACCATTAGACACCTTTCAGGGTTTAGACCAAACTGGCTGGCCACGCAGTCAAACATAAATTTGCTGGGTTTGCCCACCACTTGTGCCTGACGTTGTGCAGCACATTCCACTGCTCTTAGGAGGCACCCTGTACCTGCAGTCAAAGACAAGGTCATCCTGATAACCTTAGAATTAACAATCTAATTCATACATAAAATCAATCTCATATTTGCTTACCCGGGACTGATTTACCACCCTCCAGAGGCAACCTCGTGTCCGTGTTAGTGCCCACGAACTGACAGTCGGGATTACACAAGTACTGCATGGCTCTATTGAGCTTCATATAACTAAAATGTTCATCGAATCCGACCAGAACAGCCTGAACCTCCTGATCGAGAGGGACATTCGCCCAGTCAATCTGAACACCTGAGATGGGGTCTGGGCCCACACCGAGAGGCTGGATGCCCATCTTCTCAAGTTCTTGCCTCATCGCATTGCTCCCGATCAAATAAACCTTCCCTTCAACTTTACACACGTCTTTAAGGTAGATCGCGGAGCAGTACCCCGTCCCGAACACTTCTTCCTCGGTGGCATTGAAACCGAGTTTGCCTAATTTATCCGCATACATTTTTCGCGTTTTGGTGCTGTTGTTCGTGACAAAAAACACTTGTTTTCCGTTTTTCTTCAATGTATTGATAACCTCGGGGGCTCCAGGAATCACCTGATCGCCTCGCCATATCACGCCGTCGCAGTCGAACAGGACAAAGTCTACGGACTCCAGTAACTGTCTGGTCAGAGCTTCGCTGAGTCGCGTACATTTAGATGCAGCCATTGAAATTCCTCTGGTTATTCTCGCCCTGACACCGATAATCTCGTTCTCGGCCTGTCCTAAAATAGCATTGATCTTCTCTTAATGTTTGGTCAGTCTAACGGTTTAGTCCAGATTACACGGAATGACAGAGAACAGGAAATTACTAGTTGCGGCAACTAAACGGGACGCCGCATTGTGCAATCTCGATTCATTCGTTTGCCGATGACACTTGACTGTACATGACGTTTTATTACTGAGGTACTTCCGTGTTGCTTTAAAGGGACAGTCACAAATAAACTCGCCAGTTATGGACATAATGCTGGCTTCACGTGCTCTCGGAAATTCGATAATTTCCACTTCAACCCGGAAATAATTTATTGAACGGCGCTCTTTTGATGTTAACAGATACGTGTAATGTTGTGTTGCTACTAAATCGTGACAAACATTCACGTTTTAATGTAACTAAATACTTTTAATGTTAGTAAATCCAGACGTTACTTCCGGGTCTGTTGTGGGAAAACAAATATCCCACTTCCGATGTGTCTTGAATTTAGCAATTATGCTTAAAATACCCCAATCACATTTAAAAACTGTAACAAACAAATATAGGAGATTACAGGGCACAAATACTGTATATTAAACCGACAGTAAGACTGATTTTTTTTTTTTTAAAAAATTGGTTGACCAGAAAGAAAAAGAGTAGAAATAAAACATGTTTAATTGTCTTTTTTCACAACAGGACATAAAGGCCAAAAGATTTCCCCAAGATTTTTGAGGATTCCTCTGTGATGGAAACCTCTGAATGGATTGTATGAGGTCCTGCAACGATGTCCCGAATGAGGATAGCAATGCTGACAACTGTGGCCTTTCCCTTTAAACCACTCATTGGAGGTTTGATTTACCAAAGCCAGATACATGTGGAACATAGAATAACCCGCTAAAAGGAAAAAGACAAATACTAGGAAACCTAGCATGAAGACGATCCTTGGAAAGGTCAGGAAAAGATGCTGCGTAAAAAGGCAAAATATTAGTGAAATTGAGAAAGGTATGAGTAAAGAACACGTCTGTTGTGAATGTTACCTGGATGATAAAAAGCGGTCCAACAGGTTGTTGCTGACCCTGCTCATCAAGGTAGTGAGCATGAAGAAGTCCGGTCCTCACGACAGTTTGGACTAACATGTCTGCTATAAGGACTGAAATATCACCCGCCGCGGCACAAACACTCAATAGGTACAGCAGGAAGTACCTGGTGTTCTGAGCACCGATGCAGTTATTCACCCACACACAGTGGTGGTCAAACCTCTGGACGCAGCGGTTGCAAACTCCTGCACAACATAAGGCAATAAAATGAGCCTCTTTAAAATAGAAATGGGGTTTGAAATATGCAATGTACTGTTTACTGGAGTTAACTACTAGGGATACACATACTACAGTGTTTGGAGCGGGCAGGTTTCACCAGGTCACAGGTTGGACACCTGATTCCCTTCTGGAAGAGTTTTTCATCATATTGGTACACCTTGAGTTGCGCAGTATGATTCTCCTTTGTTAATGTGCCTTGAGAAGGAAACTGAAATTGAAATACCTCATTGGATTTATTGTATCAACAAAAAGGAGATAAGCCATCAGTCATGCACACCTGGATCTCTACTACAACACAGGTAGAACACGTAGGATTTCAGTGCGAGAAGGATATAAGGAACACACAAGCTGATTAAACTTGTGCCCATGTCCAAACAGAAGCCAAAAATCTCATAGGAGAACTCTGTATACACAGCAATTTCAAGTAACAGATGCATGTAGAGGAAGAAGTTGTTCCTGATGTGAGAACAAACATTAAAGGTTAGAAGAAGTGAACTCAACATTTTTGTGTTGCTTAACACTTGTGTTGCTGAAACGTTGAAATTTCCTAACTAATTCACCAACATACCAATTTTACATAATAGTACTAGTTTGAAGACACGTGCTTCAAATGTGTCGATGCCCTTTAACTATGGTATTGAAGAAGTTAACAATGAGCAGTTCTGAAATGAATACAATTATATTCATTTAATAGAAGCTATATTTGTTTAATATACATACCATCTTACAAAACCAGTTAGGTTTTTTGCAGGGTTTTATAAATTAAAGAACTCACCTCTGATGGAACAATATGTGCATAGCCCTGTAGCAAATGCTCTGTACACATTGAGGAATCCATGGGGATACAACCTTGAAGACATAACATGTGAAGTACATCTAAAAACAGGCACATGAATCATGAATCCTAACGTAACAAGGCTTTTGGAAGTGGTCCAAATGCTCTTACCCTTGTGACCGAATCAAACAGCCGACCGAGAGGAGTCTGCTGATGTCCTGAATATTTACAAACCAGCGCAATGCAGGTGAGCACCACCACCACATATACACCAAACAGAGTGAGGAAGTCCATCTGCAACTACCTGAGCAGGGTAGAATCATTCTAAATAATTACTCACTTATTGCGTGTGTTGAGAAAGAGTGCTTAACGTTAGTTTAAAACTGTTTAGTGTAACCTTACCTGAACAGGTAAGAGAAGTACCAAAACCTATTTCTGTTTATGCCGACAGAACTTCTTTTAAATAGCATATGTGGTTCAGTTGTTACAGCGTGCATTGTGAAAAGCAAAACAATTCATTTTCTTTATCTTATTTTACCTAAACAACATCCTCAAAGTTTTTTAGATTTTCTGTAGTGAACGGAACTATGGTCGGGAAGTAGTAGATGTGAACCCGGAACTTACAACAACTGCGCTGTCAAAATAAAAGTCGTCGCAGAGCTTTTGAGGAATGGGCTATATGAATGCGTGACTTCCGCGTTTCACAGGAAAAAACAAGGCAGTTACCGGTTGGGGAGACGTTCGACATGTTTAAAGACCTCCCTGCGTCTTTTGAACACAAATAAAGATATTTTATTTAAAAATAATACGAGAGATTTCCAGGCCTCCTCATAGAAATCAAGGTTATAGTTGTTGTCAAGGTCCAGAAAATTACTAAAGACATCGTTAAATTGATCCATCCACTAATAATGGCTCAATTGAATTTTTTCGAAATGTGCGAAAAACAAAGCAAAATAACTACTTGAATCGATATATTCTCCTCTGTCTTGTCAGTCTATGAACAATGTCTTAAGTACTTTTCTGGACCTTGCAACTACTATAACCATGATGTCTATGAGGAGGCCTGGAAATATCTCGGATGTCACTTAAAATATCTTTATTTGTGTTCGAAGACGCTGGGTGGTCTTTTAACATGTTTAACGTCATGTGGATGAGGAACAAAAAACACAATTCTGATTTTGAGCTGAACTTTTCCTTTAAGTCTCCCCAACCGAAAAATGCCTTGGGTTCTGACCTTGAAACGCCTAAGTCACGCATGCACAGAGCCCATTATTTACTTTTCCTGTATGTTATGTGTTTGATGTTGTTTCATTCTATCGAAATATCTTAGAAAAAAATCTTCTACATTGAAATAACGGGGGTTATTTATATAAATAAAAGATATAGTTGTTTTATAATTGTTTTAATATTATTGACTAATCAATAAATTGCTCATGAACTAAAATCATTTATCAAAAAAATACTGCTGTTATACTAAACAAAAGTTTGACAAATAGTTTTGCCGTTCGCAAGTACCTTGAAGGCCTAATGTTTTAAACTGAGCGTTGGCTTTGGCTTTCTTGCCTGCTGAAGTTATCATGTTACAGACCTGCACAGAGACTACAGTGGTGATGTCTCAAAGGAAGGGTATAGCACAAAAGCCCTTCAACTCTACTAACACTCTACTAAGCAAACTAAGGAGAGACTGCATTTCAAGGTATGTGTCAATTTGTAAACCTATGTAATTATGTTTTTATGGATTCTGCTATAGATGTTTAAAATAATAGACAAATAACAAATG
Source organism: Triplophysa dalaica (assembly GCF_015846415.1). Taxonomy (NCBI): domain Eukaryota; kingdom Metazoa; phylum Chordata; class Actinopteri; order Cypriniformes; family Nemacheilidae; genus Triplophysa; species Triplophysa dalaica. The sequence goes on along the minus strand of NC_079558.1, from coordinate 9,883,691 downwards.
TATCATAACTTAGATAACATATGTGTTATCTATTTTTCATTCATGTTTTGGTTGAACCTTTCCCATTGATTATACTTTTACTTGTAGAAAAGGTCTATAGATTAATTCAATTAAAATAATGAGCAATTTCTAGATTACAGTTAAAGCACATGAGTATATGTCATTTACTGTCAGAATAACAGGAAAAGCATTCACAAATACTGAATGTTATATATGTATTTTGTGATTCATTCTATATACACAATTGCTTTTCTGCTGTACTGTACAGGTAAGTTGAGATGTTGAATGAGAAACAGTTTGGACATACAAGCATTAGCACTAAATAATTTATTTCAGCCCTGTGTATAAATTGCCTCTGCTTAAGCCTTTAAAATAAACGTTTATCTGAGACGTTTATACTGTATGTAACCCTGTTACTGTGAAAGCACAGTTATGTCATGTGTTTTCCCTGCGGCGTGCTTACTTTTATGATTTACCATCTGGAAGACCCTCGCTCCTGAGCTGCACCTCAACTCCTTCAGTAAATCAATCCTTCTCTTAAATCCCCCCGGATAGATGACAGCGTGAATCCCTGCCATGTGGCACGAGACATCTTGAGAGGCAGCATTTAATCTGTCTAATCCAGAGCAAGAGCTTTAATAGGCCCTGCTCCTGTTCAAAGAGGTGTTGCTGCGCTCTTCAGTGCATTCAGACGTTCTAATTATCCACCATCGTCCTGTCCGATCCCCAAGCTGACGCTGGGCTACTTTTCGTCCCTTGGAGAGACAGCTAGAAGAGAGAGTATAGGAAGAGGGTATTTATAGAGAAATGGGGCCTCACTTTACCTTTTTTGGAGAGAGAATCATCAAGGAACTGTGCTAGGTGTCCCAGTTTCTAGATTTGAGCTCTGCAGGCAGAACAACCAGAGATGCAGAGTCAACCCAGAGATGAGAGTACTGGCACTGCATGCTGTGGCACTCTTTTTTTAGGTTACAATGCTTTGCATGCCAAGGAATGACGGGGGACATTTTAAAGGCGGTTCCCCTGAAGTGGTGAGGTGCGGCTGGAGGATCTCAATTTGATAGAGGACTCAGACCGGACATTTTGACCTCTCCATTGGACACTTGTTGAATTACAACAAAATGAAGAAATTTCTTCAGAATAAGAAAGGGAGGTACTCCTTACGGCAGAACAAGTCGGGCCCTCGCAATCCACCAAAAGATATTTGTAAGTTGCATGGCTTCTGTACGATAAATGGACAGTTAACGCTATTCCAGCACATTTAAAATCATTTGGATCTGCATGCAGGTAAATGCTGTGAGGAATTTCATTGTAGCTATCTAGGCAGTGCATGGAACGGGTCAGATGACAATCTTGGGTCAATCTGCATTTTATATGTTCTGTTGTTGCTAGCGAGTACATGCTTGGCTTCGTCTCATGTTGCTGATGCTGCGTTCAGGCACATCTGTACTCAGATATCAGATGGTTTGGGAGCCTCTGTTGCTTTTCAATGAGGTCAATGATACTGGGAGGTCTAATGTGTCAGCTGAGACTCCACATTTAGAAGAGGCTAAGACTCTTTTTATGTGAGAATGTACTACTTTGTCTTTTCGTGATGGGCTGAAATAAAAAAATTATGTTAAAAATTAAAAATTGTGTCTGGGAGTAAGGGAATATAGTAAGTGAGGTACTAGTGAGGTGGTGCACTGTTCAGATCTGGGTGACCAGGACGACAAGGACAGCTTTGCTTTCGTGCAAAAAAAAAATGCTGGTTATTATGTAAATAAAAGGATTACTAATTGCTCATAATTCCAATGTTTAAAAGGGATTGAACAGAACATGTTATTTATTTATGGGGAAGAACACATTATTTCCCAGTATGCTTTAATTCTCCAAAAAGGAACCAAACAACATGAAGCAGGCCTACAAGATAGCCTAGTTATCAAGTTATCGTCTAAGAAAATATTAGTTTTTGACTCTTTTATTTCTGTAATAGGCCAGTTAACTTCCTTTGTTGTGACTGTGATTTTTAATGTCAAAGAGAAATTTCTCCCCAAAATAAAAATTCTGTCTCACAGACTCCCAATGTTTAGGTAATTGTTTTAAGAAATCTTTTAAATATTTCAATCAAAATGTTAAATGATGAATGAGTGTTGCAATGTATTTATTTTTTATTTCGTATTGTTAAATTTGTTATTTATGTCTTTTTAAAGTTTTTGTAAACGTAAATATCTTCAGTCCAACAAAAATTTTAACAGATGCCTGCTGCCATTACCAAACTAAAACATTAATGACAGCGTGTTAAACATGATAATTCGAGCTAACTGAACAGAAACGATCATCAAAAATGCTCGATTTAAGATGAAAAAACTACTGTCTTTGGTGGTGTGGATTACGATTTGGTTATGTATCTAAAAACATCTCACGTATGCCCACATCAGAAACTGGGGAACAAGGTTATTTTTCACGTAGTGTCAACTTTTGAAGGCATAGGATCTGCTAAATAAAACTTTGTTAGTTATACAACTAGCAGTTAACTATCGGCCAGAAACTCAAAATAAAGTAAACTGTTTGTCATCTCTATTTGTTCAGTTGCACAAGTGCATTACTATAAAGGGAGATGGAACAGTGAGATGGCTCATGTTATGAGTCAGGTTTGTGTTAAAGTATATGCATTTGCTAATGTTTGCCACTGTGTGTTAGTACACGCATTCACATGCATCTATAGATGTATACACTCTCAGTTTATCTTTACTATACACGCTTGGTTTCTCTGTCTGATGAGTTAGGTGTAGATGTCAGGCCACTTAATTCCTCCAGGGTAATCCTGTCAGTTCGTCCCTGGATCCATTAAGTGAGAACATACAGGTCGACCAGGTTCCTTGCGTTAAAGTTAACTTTTATAACAAAAATAATCGCGGTCCTAGATAGTGGGTGACCTTACATGTTAGGAATTAATTGGATCTTTCTAGTCATTGTCAAAAAGCTACGTGCTACGTAGCATTAGTAATGAGGTCAGGGGGATATTTCTGCCTCCACCTAAGCTAAAAAAAAACGTGTCACAATGTATTCTTACAGTAAAGGCGTCTATAAATGTTGTTAAATTAAATATTTGGAAGAATGTTTGTAACGAAACAGTTCTGCGGCACCATTAGCTACCATAGTAGGAACAACTTCTATGCTAGCCAATGGTGCCCCGGAATTGTTAGGTTTCCCTTATTCTTCAAAATATCTACTTTTGTGTTCAACAGAACAAAGAATTTACAAGTACATACAAGTTTGAAACAGCTTGAGTACTAGTAAATGACAACCGAATTTTCATTTTGGGCCGAACTATCCCTTTAGTTTAATAAATTCCTATTCCTCTTTAAATTGAATTCTTCATTAATTCTACATCTTGGTGTGTAGTCAGTTTAATTTCCAATTCATGATGGGAATAGATTCTGAAATTCTAATTTCATCTCAACCTTTAGTTGAACCAAAGTTTAGGCATGTCTGGATGTGAGATGACCATTTTCTGTGTACTTATGAGTATGTCTTGTTTTCAGCAGGTTGATCAAACACTTAAGCCCGGTTGGCCAGTTAAAACCACATGACACGAGTCTTTCTGTCTTTCTCACAGTCCTTCCAATGCCAGCATCCAACCAGTGCTGGCCAGAGGAGTTTGGCTTTCAGATAGGGGGGAATGGACCCAGCTACATCCTAACTGTGGAGGAGGGAAGCAGTGCTCACCTGTCTGGCCTGCAACCTGGAGACCAGGTCTTGGAGATCGAAGGCCAGAATGTTTCAAGCCTCAATGCTCAAGAGGTCGTTGCCCTGGCCCAGTTACAAAGAAACATCCCACCCAGCATAGGAGTAGTCTCTCGCATCCAACAGGTAAGAATTTCTTCAAATATATATTATCTCTGTTTCTGTCTGAGGGAATGACTGTTTCATTTTATTTACTGTCTGCAGATGGATGTCACTCCAGGCCCTGATGGACGCTTCGGATTCACCATAGTTGGAGACTGCCCCCTGCTGGTTGAGGATTGCTCCCCGTGCTCCCCAGCTGGTCGCAGTGGTCTCAGGGCTGGAGATTATGTCATGGAGGTGAATGGGATTCCTGTGAAGCACCATGAGATGGCAGCAGCTTTAATCAAGGCCTCTCAGGGCCGAACGCTGCGTCTGGGGGTGTTGTGTATGGGTCGACATAAACGCAGCAGCGGCAGCCTGGAGGAACCTCAGAAAGGCACGGATGGCATGCGTCAGGACCGCAAACACAAGGCCTTGGAGTTCAATAGAAGGGTGAGGTCATGTGTCATTCAGTAACCTGAAGTAAAGCTTTATTGCTCAGGGGTTGCTTTTTTAAATATCAGGAGATGTACCTGGTCACAATTTGTATTTTTTATATATACAATATCTCAAATGTAATCATAAATAAATGATATATTAAATAAATAAAAATAATTGTTGCATTCAGGAAAAATATAAAATTGAATATTGATAAAAATGTATAAAATCAATTTACTCTCTATTATTCATTGCTGTCTGGGAAAAACATTTAAGATATTGAACTAATTCTGTTGGTGACTTTAGTTTTTAAATTCATTTTTAGGACTTTGCCATACAGTATTGGGGAAGTAAACTTTGCCATTATTCATGTTTCAGGTTGAGGAGATTTTAAAAAAGGAGCCAGAGGTAAAGGAGAAGCTGTTTGCAGTATTGAAACAGTTCGCTGCTGAGAGGAAGGTGGATTGGCTTGCTTCTGTTCTCCCTGACATCTTGACAACCGAGGAGCAGCAACAGCTCATCACAAACATCAGGTAGCCATGGCAACTCCATCTGCCACCTTCAGTGCTCATTCATTTTTAACCTCTCTCTCTGACCCAGATGATTTTATCTACCATCTTTAGCCTTGCAGTTCAGTTTGAGGCCACCAGGGGGCATCGCAATTTCGTTTACATCCAAATATGTTAATAGTTCTAGACAATTTATCAGGTTTTAGATTTTGTTACTGTGGTTTAGAAAGTTCAGAAACTGGGGTAATTTTGGGGGGTAATTTTGGGGTCAATAATCCTCTTAACTAGCATGACCCAATGACCCAACTGATACTGTAGGTGTGACTCCATCTGGTTGTGTCATGCGGACTGATAATCTTCTAAACCTCTAATTTGTAATGCTGACACAATTAGCAGTGAAGTGTCTTAATGCCGATGGGTCAATAACATTAGACGGCATTGGACAGGAATTTCGGCATTGAGCTTCTGTTAACAAAAAGCATATGGCAACACTAGGTTATATTTGGTCATGCATTGGCCAACATCTACTAACAATGATTAATGATTCTGCATCATTTATTAAGGTCAGTTTATTTTAATTTTAACGTTCACTAATACATTTTTAAAATGAATTAATGCATCATGAACTAACATGACATTTTTTATTGACATCAACTAACAATACCAATTATGATTTGTTATTTTTTTTAAGTAATTTTATCAAATACAACCATATTGTGAAGTGTTACCGAGCATTGTCTTCTGTAGGCAACTGGTGTGGACATAGTATATGTTGTTGCAGTTATGATATTCTGTGAACCATCTCCATTGTTTTGCTTTAAAGTCCCAGTGAAATTAAAAATGACAATTCTTATTTTTTCATGAAATATTTCAGCGTTTATAGCAAAAATCTTATCCATGTGGGTCATTTTCTTTTTAAAATTCATGCAAACTCATAATCTTCTATTAAAATCTGAAAATGCAAAAACTTAAGTTTATATACTTTTGTCTAAGATGTACATGAAGAATAATTTTGAGAAGTGCCTAAAAAGTATACTGAAAGTAAGCTTTTTTATTTTTTATTTGAAGGTGTACTAATAGCACACTCATATTTAGGTAAATCGGATGAGAAACATTTGTGTTCATATTGAAATCTTCAATAATATTGACTTTTGATTGCCGACTTGGCAATCTAAGCACCGTTTGTGACAATTTTGAGATCCCCTGTGATCTAATTGAAACCTTTGTGAGATTTCTTTGTTGTTTTTCTACCTGGAGAAATATCGTGGACGCAATAGACTTTACCAAAAGTTCTTATTTGCTCTCTCTATTTAATATTTAGGAGAATATTAAATGATGATTTTTTCATTTGATTTGGGTTTGTCTTGTTCACATAACATACACCTGCATGTAAATAAATGTGCTGGCATTCTCTAAGTTTTCATTTATTTTCATCAATTATAGATTGTAAACAGTAATGTATTTGCTGGCCATATGACAAATTTCTGGCAAAGATACAATATCACTTTGAGCACACATACTGTTTAACAGTTGATATCCTGAAATGAAATAATACTTCTCCTGATCATTAGTCATACACTTCCCAGTAAATAATCTAATATCATTTATCTCATGTAAGCCTCATATTGATTGGCCTTGACTTAGTATATTAGACACTTCTTTATTTCCTCCACAACATTATCTCTCCTTCTCTCTCTCCTCCGGCGAATCTAGTGGATTTTCTGCTCATTATTCAGTGCTGATGTTCTGTAGGTCACTGAAGAGCGGCAGTGCTCCCTAGATAGTTAGCAGTCAAGAGTTTTTAGTGACTGAAAGGATGTTCAATTACATCCTTCTGGGTTAAAATGTTACCCTGTACTGTCTTCATAAAAAGCCACTTGTTTCATCCGCTTTCCGAGTCAAGATTAACAACAACAGAAAGATGGGTTGCTTTCGGTAAGTCCTTGGATCTTGTTCTAATGAAACGTTTATATCATTGAATCTGTCTCGGTTTCATTTTATTGATTGAGCATATTTGTTTGCTACTTATGTAAAAAAGCTTGGTGTGCACAGTGTTTGCACTCTTCTAGAAGTGCTTTTATATCAAATGTACTGTCTGAGCGTTTGAAAGATATACTGGAGATCACTGTGGCTTATTAATAACAGTATATTCTGTATAATTGCTGCTAGTTTGATTGTATAACTCTCCTGCTCCTCATAAAAACAGGTTTACTCACTGGAGTAACATCTGTTATAGATGTGTTCTTATGTAGATGCCAATCTTATTTGGTTAAAAAGCAGCAGGTACCATCTGTAAACCCATCAAAATGAATTACACATCGCAAAGCCACTGTTCATTTCATCCAGAATTTTCATAAAAGCTCAAGGTTGCTGTCGCTCTCAGTGATGTGATGTCAATAAAAGTTCACAATAGATCATGGTGGTACTTTGCTGCTTCAATAAGTTTTGTGGTGGCTTCTTAAGGTTCTTAATAGTTTACTTAATTCGTCTCTGCTGTCTGAAGCTTCAACTATTTTGCGGCTATTAATAAACTCAATTATGCCCCTCTCAGCATAATGATGTCAACCTTAGGCAAATCTGCACTGTAGAATTGTATAATGGCGTGTTTTAGTCGATACTGTCACTCAAGCAATGTAGAGAGAGAGATGTCATTGTGAAACTGTATATATTTTAAATCTTATTTTTAGTTCAACACTTACGATTGTAGAATCTGTGTGTGTTTTTGTGTGCTCTGTTGCGTCGAATCTGTGTGCTTTAACCGTTTACTTTGACTAGTACTGTAGGGTGTACAAAACTGAATTATGAAGTAATTTGATCGGTTGAGATGTAATGTATATTATGTTATATTTAAGGCTCTCATACGATTTATCGTGGTGATTTATTAAATGATTTATCACGGTTAATTGCATCCAGAATAATGGTTTTTGTTAAGCCTACATAATATATGTTTGTGTACTGTGCATATATTTATTTTGTATAAACACATACACATACATGAATATACTGTAGATTTAAGAAAAAATATGAAATATAAAATGTATATTTATATATCGTTTCAATTATTGGTAAATATAAATAAATAAATCTAGAATTATAATATACCATACTATATTAAATGATACTTTATTATATTATATTTAATACTTTTCAACAGGAGAGCTTATGCGCCACCTTCATTAAAAATAATATTTCATATTAAGTATTTCAATAATAGCTTTGGAAAAGAAAAGAAATTCCGTTCATTATGCATTCATTTGGCAGTCATAACCCATTAGCCTGATTAAAGCAGTAATGCAAAGATTTTGAAAGAATTTGTGCCATGTACCAGGACATGAATGTCCTTTTCATTACATCTACGCAATTTCAAATGCTAATGTCAGTACATCACCTTCGGAAAACAAAACAGGCGTCATTACGCAAGCGTTACACTTGTTGAGGTTGCTGAAGTTATATTTGCTCAGGCTTTTCATTCAGGCTTTTTCTAGCTACACTGGTGGGCGGCATAAAAGGCTTGTCCACATCATTTAATTATGACATACACAGTATTATTTTTATACTACATTTTAATATAAAGGCGATGGGATCACTCTTCAAAGTATATTTGTGTCCTGTCTGCCATTTCTGTTCAGTCATTGACGCTGAATAAAAACCTCAATACAAGTATAGTTCGATTAATGCATAAGTAATGCAAGTGGATGAATTTGTTGTTGTGTCTGAGACGTGATGTTCTTAGAGAAGAAGAACACGGACAGCAACAAAAAGAGGCTAGGGAAGGAGAAAGAGAGAGATAGAGACAGAGAGAGAGAGAGAGAGAGAGGCAGCAGTGAGATATACTCCCACACCTTTGCTATTGCTGGATTGTGCTATCTGTATCAGAGCTTCTGGAGTGGGAGTTTCAGATGAAGCCAGCGCAGAAGCTGTTACATGTTTGAGCTCCTCACGACTTCTGTGAATGTGATCACATTTAGTTCTGTTGGATTTTGAGCAAAGAGTCAAAGAGATCCTTTTTCTGGTTTTCTTCATTTCAACAAAGCCGACGGACCTGTTTGCTCTGAAGGTTCTTCTTTGGGTTCTGATGGAAACGGACTGATTTGAACTTACAGCTTTGAAAGAATCTCCTCATGGCTTCTCGTAGCTGATTTGAGCTCTTGTTTTCTGTTACCCTCCTGTGAACATGTTTGCCAGGATCTTCATTCCCAAGAAGCACCGGCAGCGTTTCGACGAGGCCGTGTCACAGAGTCTCCTGAACCGCATGTGTCGCAGCAAAAGCCTGTCCGAGCCCCAAAACAGGCTGCGTCGCAGCCGGAGTCAAGACCACCACGAGCGTCCACACGGCTCCAAGCGTGCCAGCTCTGTGCCAAGAGACACAGGCGATGACCCGGCCCAACCCGAGCGTTGCCTTAGAAAGAGCGCCACCATGGTTCCCAGCCACTACACCACCGGAGTCAACCAGAGGTATGTATCTTGCATCTCATGTATGATGATATTACACGTTGATATGTCTTACTCCTTGGTAAATGTATACAGTATATGATTTTAGTTGAATTGTGTGCTGGTCTAAAAGGGATCATTTTGTCCGTGAGCACTTGCTGGAGGAAGTGTACCCCGTCTCATCATGCGCACATAACATTGTGTGAGATGTGGGAGGTTTCATGTGTGGGTGGCGAGAGAAGCATCATTGAGTTTGTTTGTGTGCTTCATGCCATCCCTCAATGAGTCCACTTAGAAATGGTCATACAAACGCATGCAGACATATTGTGTACATTACAAGTGCGTTTTTTCATATGGTGATCCACCGGCTAAGTGTTTGGTGTGTATAATCACTACATACCAAATACATACATATAGATGTAAATAATTAAAATACCGTCTTAATATTAGAAATTAAACGGATATTACCTTTTTGATGTATATCTACATTATCCGAGATATTGGCATTATGTCCATACTTGACATTGACAGTTGTCAAATCTCGATATTCATTCCTTGTGATTTTTTTTAATATAAAATAGTAGGAAGTGTCAGGTTTAGCTTTTAGATTATTAAACACTATGAGAAGAGTAGATTTAATGTTTTATCACCATGTAGACCATGATCTTCATCTGATAAGCGTCTGCTCTTCAATAAATAATGCTTTCCTGGTACGGTCCTTATGTAATATCCAAACAGAGCTCTTCTCTCGATTTTTCACATGCTTTTTGTCGGTCCTCGTCTTTCTAATCTGCCTTCAATGTTTGTTTACAGGCCTAATGAAAATTGCACTGCGTCAAGAAGAACGTGTTTGAGCTGCGTGTAGTTATCTCTATTTACAGTACGATTTCAGTGTCGCCTTGAGGTGTTGCCACAGCAACCACTGAGGCTATAATCTATAATAAAATGTCATGCTCTCTGTGAGAAGCGGAGAAACGACCTCCTTTAAAACAGCTTTATTTCATGCTTCGATATGGTTGGACATTTTTTACCTGTTGTAGGACATATTTTTGTATACATTTTGGATATATGGCATTTGAAATAAGGGGGAGATTCAGAAAACTAATAAAATTTGTGTTTGTGGAAAATATCGAAATAACAATTTTAACCTACAAACTAAAGTTTTGGTGTATCACATGTTTTACAGAGGAATACTGTAGTCTGTAGCTCAGATTGAGCAGTTTGTTGTGCGGAGTTGTGGTGTTTTTGTTTTAAGCAGACATTTCTGGTAAACAAATGACACTGGGATCATAATCTATCACGGGGGTGCTACCCTTTTATAAAGTACACCCTTCTACCTAAAGAGTACATATGTCGTGCCACTCGGCGGTCTCCTATCTCTTTGAATGGTTGAAGTCAGATATTTCTAAAATTGCTGGCAAAATCACAATTAAATAGCAAATTTCCTAAAGCGGTCATATTGAGTTGCACTCCTCCCCATTCATTGTAAAGGCACGGGTGGATCTTCTTATTAATATATATTATGTTTGTTATAGTATAGTTCAAAAGCACACATTGATATCAAATTGGTATCACTGGTACTTAATCTGTATCTAAATGGTACATAGAACTTTTTAAATTGTACTAACTCGGTGACAGCTTGAATACATTTTAGATCAAATTTTCTGATAATGTCAAGCAAGAATTTTGCTTTGTTTAATCTATAAACAGAATTTTTGTCTGAATTTCATTATTTAGCTTTTTCAGTTCAGGGAAAAATAGATAATACGTCTAAACAATGTGTCATATAATTATATAAGATATCAAATTAAATAATATTTTATCTTCAGTGTCACCATATTCTTTTTACATTTTGACTATGAAATTGACAGTTTGACAAATTGACAAAATAGACAACTATTTTTAATGGAATATTGCATCTAAATGATATGTAAATGATATCTCTTCTCTCCATGATGTCTCAGCCTGGGGACGGGAGTATACTGACTGTCCAATGGCCAGGATTCGACAGTGCTCATTCCAGAAGCCGTTTAACACTTTCAACATAAACTACACAACCATTATGTGGCTCAAACTGAACTTATGGTAGACCCTGTAACAAATCAATTACTTACGAGTAGTTTTAAGTAAATGTTATACATTTACTATACAATCATATGTTATATAATTAATATAAATACTGAAAAAAAAAGTGGCACACCAGAGGTCCAAAAATATGGTGGTGCCGACTTTTGTCTCTATTTGGATTTACTCTCTTGGTAGAGCACCCCTTTGAGATTGATGTACATGTTTTTGTCCTCTTTTATAAAATTAATATACAATAAAATTGTTATATACATTAATACTAAAATAAATTGAAAATAAATTGTTATATAACTAGCCACTTCCCAGCCATACTAGCCCCATCCGATGAAACCGTCTATAAGCATTAACCATCTATAAGCATCTAAGAGTTACAAGGAACACACTTCTGGTTTGATGGCAAAGAAGGGACACTTGAGGTACTGAGAGGGCTGTGGGGTGAGAGCATTTAAGCTGGGCCAATAAGCAAGTACCAACATGCCCAACCCCACTCTGATCACCTTGTAAACCTCAGAGCAGCCCCTTGGGAATTTACCTCATCTGTCACAGTTGTGGCAATGAGTTTGACCATCACAATCGACAGTATATGAAATGTGAATATTTAACACCCATACAGTTAGTAACTCTTCTCTCCTTTTCTCTCTGAATAACTTTCCTGCAGAACCATCCGTGTGTACAGGGGTAAGAAGAGTTTTGGGTTTACTCTGAGAGGCCACGCCCCTGTGTGGATCGACTCTGTAATAGCAGGTGTGTGCAATGTGTTATGATGATGTGTAGCTTTAAACACTTGCTACTGTATCTTACATTATTGATCATAGTAGAAGAGCTCTGAACCTCAGAGCTGTGAATCTGAGTCTTTGGATGTTTTTCTCTTTTGACTCGCTAAATAAAATCAGCCATGTATACAGATCTAGAATTTTTGTATTTGACCTAAAACAACTTTTAAAAATGCCTTTCTAACTACCTTGCAGTCTTTTAATGATTTATGACACAGGGATCGTGCATAATCTATAGAAGCTATAATAGCAATGTACTTTCTTGTATTGTATTTTCTTTGTTATACATCAATTTTATACGTCAAGGTTATACGTCAATTTGTGTGGATGACACCCACAGCCGAGTAAAGAAAGGGGAAGAGTGGATTTATATAGGATATAATAAAAAGGAAGATTGCAAGCGCAGCTGGGATTAGTGATTGGTTGGGGAGTTGAGTGTTTTTAGATCATTGTGAAGAAGGAAGGAGGTGGTTGTTGTATTAATGAGGCAAGCACTGGGTTGGCTTGTGTTGAAGTCTGGATGATTGTGTTTTCTGAGCTGAAGAGAGGGGGATGAGTGTGTGAGCATCTGTATGACGACGATCGCCCACTTCAGGCCTGTGCTGGGGCTGGTTAACACTGACTCAGCCACCCGTGTCGGGATGCTTATGAAAACAAAGTGGGAGACCAGGATCGTGATATTAGAAAACAGATTAGACTCCTTTAAGCGTTTAAGTGTTTATTTTGCCAGCAGCTACGCAGCGCAGCGGGATTACATATAAGCAACAGGACTTGTAGATTGGCTTTGTGTATAATTGATGCTCTTAGCATTTTCTACATGGGCATTTATTGGATTCTTTAATAAAGTCCACGAGCCACACCTGTTCTAATGTGATGAATCACAGCATGGAAAACCATTTCAGCAGTCGTGGCCTAATGGTTCGAGACTCGGACTTGTAACCCAAACGTTGCTGGTTCGAGCCTCAGTACCAGCAGGGTTTATAGGCGGGGGAGTGAATGTTCAGCGCTCTCCTCCTCCTTCAATACCACGGACGAGGTGAGACCGATCCCCCCAACTGCTCCCCGGGCATCGCAGCAATGGCTGCTCACTGCTCTGTGTGTGTGTGCACTTGGATGGTTTATAGTAGAGCCCAAATTCCGAGAATGGAACAACATACTTTGCGTCACTTCACATTTGAAAGTCAGAACATCTTTGCTTAAATCACACTCTCAGTTGTGCTGTTTCTCCACTTTTGCTGTTAATTTCAGTCATTTGTCTTCTACAGAAACATAGATCTGTCATGTTATGTTAATTCCGGGCGAAAATGTATTGGATTTTTATTTAGGGAAACTAACTCTGTTGTCTTTATTTATATAAAACATTACAAAACATACACAAACAGTTAATACTCGGTTGACTTCATGTATATCATTTCAAAATCAAACAAAGTAAGCAAGTTAAAATAATACTATTCACTGTATGTACAGTATACACACACACACACACCATATATATAGTAAATATTTTCTATACTTTATATATTGTCTATATAAAGACACATATACTTTGCTAATATCACTTCAAATATAATTACAATCCATTTTATTCAGTATAAATAAATGTAACTGTATTATTTACTGTGTCTATCTGAGGGTTCACTCCAGTGCCAAACCATGTTTTCCCCATTGCAGGAAGTCCAGCTGAGGCTTGTGGCTTGAAACCAGGAGACCGCATATTGTTCCTCAATGGACTAGACATGAGGTGTGGTAGCTTTTGTGTGATGCTTTGACTGTTACACAACCTAAAGTGTTATTACAACAGCTACTGTAGTAACAATATTTATTGCATTTCCAGATCTCAAATGTCATTGTATATATAAGAACATAAATCGTAACAAACAATTGGAATCAAATGTAAATCAGTTGTCTCTCAGCAGTGCTCAAAAGCACATCCATGTATTAGACACTGTAAGTGCTCTACTTTATACTGCCCTCTGGGGTCTGAGGAGGTTGTGAAATTATACTGCCTGTGACAGTCGATATATACAGTATTATTTCATTTCATTTAGCGAATGCCACCAGGCTGTGGAAATAATCACTATGTTTTTTTCTTCAATTTTTACAACATTACTGCTCCTGTCGATTTGATGTACAGGAACTGTTCCCATGACAAGGTGGTGTCCATGCTGCAGGGCAGTGGTGCCATGCCCTCTCTCGTGGTGGAGGAGGGTCCGGTAGATTATCCTCTGTCAGATTCAGAGCCAGAGGACACGCCCACAGTTCCTCGCTCACGGTCTCCGGCCCTCACCTCACTGCAGTGGGTTGCTGAGATCCTGCCCCCCAGCATACGGGTCCGTGGCCGTACCTTCAGCCAACAACTTGAACACCTCCTCACCCTACCAGAAAGATACACCATCTGCAAAGCACTGGAGACCTTCTTCCAGCACAGGTCACACGAAACTAATTATTAGTTGTATTTGGGTTGTGATCAACTTGTCATATTTTGTTACTCTATGTTGTGTAATTTCAGTTTACCCACAGCGGTAGATCATTTTCTTTAATTAGGCTGTTTTTTGATTGAATGCTTAAATTGGAGGATGTCATTTTAATTTTGTAGTTGTGGCTTAGTGACCAATAAACATTTGACAATGTATGTATATATATATATATATATACAAAGAGTTTGGTTCCAAAATGAGGTAACTCAAAATGTTCAAAAAACATGTTTTTATGTATCATGTTATCATGTTTTTATTGTGGTTTATTGGGTTTAACAAGCTGTATTTTTTTGCTATTATGGTTTAAATCAAAACAAACCAACTGCAGTGTGATAAAAATAAAAATATGGAGTTATCTCATTTTGGAACCAAACTCATCATAGATATATAAACATATAAATATATATATATATATATATATATATATATATAAATGGCAAATGTGTTATCCAATTAAAGGCAAAGGAGCCAATTAACACTCATAGGCAAACTAGACCAGTAACTATCCTTCCATATTATTACAAATGTCACAGCACACTGTTACGGCAGCAGGGTATTTTTTGCAGTTTGGCAGTAGCGAGGCAAATGTGAAAAGCATTCAAAAATAGCTTCAGCCTCGAGCTTAAATAGACGCTGATAAACAATGAGAAACAATCTGTGGGCTTTTCCAGATTTAATAAATGCGACTTCTCGCTCAGGGAGCGGCTCAATTATTTCTAAAATGCTTTTTTTCTCTCTTGCATGTAAACAGGAATGTGGACACACTCATCGTGGATGTGTTTCCAGTGCTGGACACACCTGCCAAGCAGCTGATCTGGCAGTTCATTTACCAGCTGCTGACCTATGAGGAACAGGAACACTGCAAGAACAAAATCGCCCGCTTCTTGGGCTTTAAAAGCGCAGGTTAGCAATGACATCACAGCATCACCTATCTGTAGAGGTTTTCTGTCTTGAATGCATTGTGAGTTTGTGTTTGTATCCATGCAGAGCCAGAACTTGCTCCAGATACACACAAACGCAGTAGCTCCATGCGAGTGTCGGGTTCTTCTCACAAAAACACTGGTAGGGAGAGAAGCTCGGATGATTGCATCATCGGCACGCACCTCGGAATGGGTATGTCATTCTCTTGCTGTCACAATGTATTAATAATAAACAGGATCCAAAGTTAACTTTTTGCTAAAGTGGCCAATGGTGGAGTAGAGGAATTCTAATTGACAATCTTAAATCTGTACTTAATGGAACACCCTCTGTCTCTGTGTCTAGTTAAGGACAACACATTTTGTGTTAATAAACGTTGTGTCTCCTTTTAATACCTTTAACACAAAACCAACACAATGTGACTTATAATGTGTCCCATAACATAAAAATGGGTAATTATTGAATCTTTTTTGAGAGTAGTGCCCTTATTTTTATTTAAGGAATATAAAGTATAAAACTTGAACTTGAAATTGACGAAGATTGGAACAGTTAATCATAACTTAGTATTAGTTTTATGTGAAACTGACGCGTTATTAGTTTTTGTTTAGGTTTAAGGCAAAAAATAAAATAAAAATCATGAAATATGGAGACATTAGGTTTCAGATTGACAGCAGCGAAATGTTTATTAAGTTAGATATTTCCTTCCTTCTTTAATTTAACAAAAGTGGCCAGTTATTCCGATACATGTATACCTAATTCCAGAAATGACCTATTTTCACTTCCGTTCTTTCTCTAAAGTGTTAATTTTGGACCCTGGATGGTTAAGATTATATAGAACAGATACTGTATAGACTGCTAAGTTTAAATAAAACACAATCTATAACAGATAGCAATGATAATTGATTCAATGTTAAATCAACTATTTATGCTATTTGGAAAGCCATCATTTCATTGTAAGATTTCTTCAGCTAGCCATACCATTCTGTCATCTATGTAAGGTAGACAAGTAGTCTAAACTGCTCTAGGTCATGGTTATGATTCACCAAACATTTATCAGGCGAAGCTATAAACTGCTTGCAAGCGCTGTACGCCTCTCAGCCGCCCACCGCCCAGATCCGCTGCTAAAGCTGCTTGTCCTCAGGCTCTTTATGCTGTAGCTCCTGAAGGGCAAGCAGCTTTTCTCCATGCACATGCTGTGTTTCTGGATGGCACTCTCTTTGTGTCTCAGGAACATTTACTGATCCTGCCACTCCGGAGGAAAGACAGTGTGGGGATGGTACTTCCTTCCCAGAATCCCCAGATCTCAGCCACGTGGGTACCTTTTACAAATCATCCAAATTCATTCCCATCACTGCTGTTATTAAATCATGCTTCATCTCATCTATCCACGGCATGACCTGTAGATGTCAGGAGTGTACACGGAGCTTGGGAACATGTACGTCGGGAAGAGCAACAACAGTCTCCAGAGTCACTCATCGCCCAGGGCTGTCGGCATGGGCCTTGCAGAAAATAATACATACACTCAGTCTTTCACACACGGTAACGCAGGTATTCTGAGATTTCTCTGCTTATCTTCATAATAATCACCTGGTGCCTATAGAAAAAAACAGGGAACATTATTACGATACACTACGTGGTCAAATGTATGTGGACACTACCTTAAAATAAACAGGTTTGTCAGCTACATCCATTGCAAAAAAGTGCATAAAATCGAGTCATACCATTAACATTTTTATACAAAGGGACCTTTTTGTTCTAGCATGACAAATCCACGAACACAAAAAGAGATCCATAAAAAAATGTTCAAGTACAAGTCTAGACATGAACCCCTCTGACCGCTTTAGAGATGAATCAGAACTGTGAATGTGAGACTGATCCCATCACTCAACATCAGTGCCGGATCTCACTGATGCTCCTCAATAAATGCATCTTTAATGCCATGTTCCAACATAATTTTTCACAAAAAAATAATCAATTGAATAAAGAATAAACAACATATGGGTGGAAATGAAATGATGAAAATGTACAAGTGGGCTGATCTGGTGTCTACAAACCTTTGGGGATGTAGTGTACTTCATTGCAAATAAGCCAAACTAATGTGTAAAAGCTATGCAAATACGCTTGCTTATGTACTGTAGATGCGAACTAAGATTAAGATAAGAAGTTGCCTAGAATGTATTAAGTCTTTATCTTAAAGTTTCTAAAACATTTAGACGATATTATAATAATATATATTCCTGTACACAATGTCTATCATGACTTTTCCTTCTCACAGGGAACCGTAAGTCAGGTCTCTCTCTATCGTGGACTGAATCCTTTCCTGACCCTCAGTTTGAGCCTTACCAGCAGACTATTCCTTCTCCGGGGAGTGTGGAGTCTAATCCTTACGTTACTTTGGACAGCCCCCCTGCCTCTCCTCTGCCTTCTGACGAGACCCCCAGCCCTCTGCCCCACCGCAGAAAACTCTTCACCTTCTCACGGCCGCCTCGCAGCAGAGACACCGACAAGTTCCTGGACGCTCTGAGCGAGCAGCTGGGCCACCGTGTCAATATCGTGGACGATTTCAAAGGAGAGAACGACTATGAGGAGGTTTGTGACATGACACACAGAGAGTTGAAAAAGATTGAATGTTGGCCTGATCACACCAAGTCTAATGAAACCGATGTCCACAAATGGTCTTGGGTGTGACAATTCAGTGTCAATTTGAATTTTATGAAAAAGCTGAACTAAAGCACATTGTCAACTAAACAGACATAAGTTTCACTCACCGCATATGCGGTTCATGTCCGGCATCTTTTAGAGCTGTGACGGCTCCATATATCAGTTTCCATATAGCGTTATATCCACCGTTTATATAACATTCATCACCCAAATGCAGTGAACAAACAAACACCTGAACTTAACAAACACATGCTCTCTCTCTCTCTCCTGCACACAAGTGAAAGTGATGTCTGCGCATGCTCTTTCTCCTGCTCCCATGCTGCTGTGTGGGCGTGCCTCATGCTTTTCCGGGAGAAATGTCCAGGGGACTAATTTTTTACAAAACAGTTTTATATTGTCAAAAAAAACTTTTGGAAACCTGTATGATCGTTGGGTGTATTGAACACATAAATACTATGTAATACGCCCAACTCGTTTTTGATAAGTTGACCATGTTAACTCATTCGCCGCCAACCTCTCTAAAAAAAAGTTGCCAGCCTACGCCAGCGTTTTTTAACCCAACTTTAATGGCTTACAGTAAATTTACTGTAGAGAATATATGGACAAACAATATGTCAAATGAAAGAACAATTTCAGCTTTCAAACAAAAGAAACCGTATTCTTCTATCTTCATTCGTTTGTTTTTTATCACTCCGTAGATGTGGGTAGGTTTCTTAAAAAAAGCATAAATTTGATTAAACAGCTGAGATAATTAACATTTTGTCAAAGATTCCGCCCAGATAACACTCAGAACAAATCATTAAAAACATATACGTTCTAGGTTCTGGGATTCTGTACTTTTTCCCAAAGGTGTGTAATAGCGCCACCTGCTGCAATACAGTACTAACACTGATTGCCATAAAAACTCGTCTTTGGCGGGGAACCGTTTTTTTTAAATGACGAGATAACTCGTCAATGGCGGTGAAAGAGTTAAGCATGAGAAGACAGCACGTTTAACATTGTAAAGAAGGCATGACACATCGTTGCAGCACCCCTTTAATACAATCTCCATATGCAGGCTTTGTGCACCACCAGACCTATATATCCTTGAATCTTCATTCAGTACAAACTTGCATTTCCAAAGATATATTCTCATGTGAGAGCACCAGTGTTGGGTAAGTTACTCTGAAAAAGTAATTAACTACTAGTTACTCATTACATATTCAATAGTGTAATTAGATTACTGTCCAAATTACTCTGTCCAAAAAGTATTTAGTTACTCATTACTAATTACTTTCTATATCCTACATCGACCTAGATTAGTGATTCAAGGATAGACATGAAACGGCTTATTTAATTCATTCAAATAAATAATATTAACTGACCAAAGTATTACATATGTGAGCTCAGATTTTAAAGTAAGACTTTGAATTTTGATGTCAATTACATTATTGCACACGCATATATTTCACAAAGTATTTAGTTTAATTACATCAAAAGTAACTGTATTTAAATTACAGAAAACATACGAGTAATCCCTTACTTTACTTTTCAAGGGAAAAGTAATTAAATAACAGTAACTAATTACTTAGTAACTAGTTACACCCAACACTGGAGAGCACACAGCAGGATCGTCAAATTAAAGCTATTTTGAAGCAAGCTGAAACACAATAAACCCTTTTATATGGGCCTAAACTACACAAGACCTCTCATTAATCTAGCTGTGCCCTTAACTATACATAGATTCTGAATTGAGCTGTAATGCACATCATTTATTTGTTTACTTTCATGTAACTTGAATGACAAAAAGACTTTTCGATGTTGGTGAGTAGTGATGTGGTGCAAGTGCAACCAGGAAAGTGTTTTCGGCTAAATCTGATGGTTTATATAATTACCTGTTGTGGAAATCCCTTTTGATGAACAAATACATAAATGAGGTCCATTGTTTGTGTCCTATCACCAGATGAGTTTTCAGGATGAACAAGAAGTTAACATGCTCCCTCATGAACTGAGCAGTGCCAGCAGTGAAGATCACAGCAGTGATGACTCCACCTCAGTCTCCTACTCATCAGGCTCCGACCACATCCCCCCTCCCCCACAGAGTCCTCCGCCCCCGCCGCCTCCCCTCCAGTTCACAGACCCTCCCTCGCCCCTTCCCATCACCCCTGAACACCTCCCCCAGCCTCCCCCTGCCTTCCAGCACCACCCCATTATACCGCCGCCCCCTCCACCACCCCGCCACTTCCTCACTAACCGTCCCTATCTGCACAAAGTTCTGCCCATCAGTGACCAACTCAGGACCCAGCACACCCATCCGCGACGCTCCTCCCCCCAGCCTAGCGCTCAGCCGGTTCTCCAGCTGCACCAACCTAAAGCCCACCCCATCCTGCAGTCCTCCCCGCATACGTCTCCTCAGCCTCCGCATGCAAAAACACAGCACACTCACATGCGACATCACACCCCATCCTTATACCAGTGCCAGCAGACCTCTGTCACCAGAACGCCCCCCAGCCAGCCCAAACAACAGATCCACCATTCCAAACCTTCCCAGCAAATATATGAAGGTACGCTTTTAAGCAAGGTACCCCCACCACCTCCACCTCCTCTTCCCCCACCATGTGATCCTCCACCCTTACCAAAACCCAGCCCGAAAGCCTCTGACAACAACCACATGAGCGTGAAGAGATTACGGTGGGAGCAGGTGGAGAACTCTGAAGGAACTATCTGGGGACAGGTGAGTTGGTGATGCGTAACAAACAGGTGTTAGTGCAGGTGTAAGCATAGGTCATGTGATCCATCCATGTCTGTTTGCTAGCTGGGAGACGATCCTGATTATCATAAACTGAGCGACATGGTGAAGTACCTGGATCTGGATCTGTACTTCGGCACGCAGAGGAATTCCAGTAGGTTCTTTCTATATTCTTCATGGTTGTGTAAAATATTGATTGTGCGTCAGGGTTGCCAGATCGGCACACAAAACCCCCACAATTGCCGGTCAAAACTAGTGCAATGACCCAGACCAAATACCAAAACAAAATATGCCGCTTCTATACCTAATATACATATACAGTATTATAGTTATTGTTTTGCATTACACACAATGTTGTATTTAAATCAATGTATAGTTGTAATCATGAATAGTTTTAAAAATGCTTTTTTAATACGACACATAATATTCATGTAACAAAAAATCCCAATATAAACGGATTAAGTAAGATGACTGAAAATTAAAAAAAAGTTGTTGCAAAATGTGTTGAATTAACTTATTTAAATTAGGTAAATTAGACAAGTAGCAAAACTTTTTTTAAAGTGGTTTATTTTTCAGAAATAACTTGACTCCATTGCACATCAAGATTTAGCGCCAATAAACAACATTTTTCCAAAACTTTTTTACAAAAAGATTACCTGCAGCAAGTTTAAAAGTAGCCCAGTCCCGCTTGAAATCCATGGACTTGGCAACCCTGATGTATGTGTCATCATCCCTTACCATTAAAGCACTATATATGTAGTGTTGTCTTCATCCTTTACAGTGTGTGGCGTCCTTTTATCATTTTGATGGTGAAATTATATTCAATCACCTTGTCTGTTTTTGGATTTTCAGCTCATCTCTAATGGAGACCTTTGTGTATCTCAGACTCCATCATTCCCATCCAGTTATTGGCTTCTCACTGTTCATTTTCATGACAATTTACTTTCTCCACTACCGGTAGCAGAAGAGCACATCCTTACATTTTCATTAAATGTTTCAGTCTCTCTTCCAGAAACGGCGTTCCTGCCCGAGAACTTTAAAAAGAAAGACGTGGTAGAGATTCTCTCCCATAAAAAGGCCTACAATGCCTGTGAGTATGAGCGAGGTTACTCATCTAGATTGATTCAGGTTTTGTCAAGTTACGTAGATATGTAGGAGAAGGATATGGGGGTGTTTTTGAAGCAACTGTGTGGGAATTTTCTCGACGAGAATCCACCTTTTACCATGTTTGGATATTCTGTTCAGCTATCCTCATTGCACATCTGAAGCTGTCGCCGACGGAGCTGCGAGAAATTCTCATGACCATGAGAACGGAGCGGCTGGAACCCTCGCACATCAAACAACTGCTGGTGTACGCCCCCGACGATGAGGAGGTCAAAAAGTTTCAGAATTACAAACAAGACCCAGCCAAACTCAGTGAGCCCGACCAGTTCGTCTTACAGGTACTCCTGAGATTTCGAAGGGAAAACATATTTTTCAGTGTTTCTTTGTAAATATTAATAGATTCTTGTGGATGTGGTGTACAGATGCTGCTTGTGCCGGAGTATAAGACCAGACTCAGAAGTCTTCTTTTTAAGACCACAGTGCAGGAGAAAACGGAAGAAATGAGAGCTGCTTATGAGTGCATCTACAAAGCCTCTTTAGAGCTCAAAAACAGCAAGAGCTTGGCCAAGATTTTGGAGGTAAACAACCTGCTTCATTAAACTAAAACATAACCCCGCATATATTCGATTTATTAAAAATCACAGAAATATTGTTTCATTTCAACACTATTACAAAAAGGTGCTACAGTTCTTCACAGTGATGTCATTGGATAACCATTTTTGGAACCATACTCAAATCTTCTTACTGTAAAAGAATCATTTCTTTCTTATTTTATATCATTGAAATAACCCTTTTCCACTTTAAAGAGTCTTTTTGGAAACTGAAAGGTTCTTCAGATGTTAAGGTTCTTAATGGAACCATTATTGATTCTTCTAAGGCATCATGAAGCACTTTACCTCCGTATTCCAAAATTGTTTACAATAACAGAAATGACTTGCTGTGTGTTATTTTTTCCAGTTTGTTTTAGCTATGGGAAATTATCTGAATAATGGTCAGCCCAGGACAAATAAAACAACAGGGTTCAAAATAAACTTTCTTACTGAGGTATGTTTACAACAAATGCAGACAGTTGCTTTTATCAGTAGCACTTTTCAATAAGGTGGAATAGTTAATATTAGTAAATGCATTAGCTAAAACAAACTAACAATTAGCAATTTAGATTTTCAGCATTAATCTTTGGGACAGTTCAACTAAAAATTTAAATTCTGTCATGAATGACTCACTCTCAAAGTGGAAGAATGTTAGCAACTGACATTTCTGGGGCACCATTGACTACCACAGTATGAAATACTATTGTATAATTTTTATGTTCTGTCTAACACAAAATTAGATATTTTGAAGAATTTCGGAAAACAAACAGTTCCGGGAAACTTTTGACTTCCAATTAAACATGTTTTCCTATGGTAGTCATGGTGCATCAGATATGTCAGAAATGTACACAGGTTTGAAACAACTTGAGGTTGAGTAATTCATAACAGAATTAATTTTCATTTATCCCTTTAATGTTAGTTAATGTCAATACAAATATTCATTTTAGTTAATGGTGCATTATCTAATGTTAACAGTTACAACGTCTGATTTTAAGCGTGTATTAAACGGTAAATGCTAAAAATCATGAAGTAAAAAAAGTGTATGAAAATGACCCTCTCCCCCAGCTAAACACAACAAAAACAGTTGATGGAAAGTCAACCTTTCTGCACATTCTTGCCAAATCACTATGCCAACATTTCCCAGAACTCCTCAGCTTCGCCAGTGACCTCATAACAGTCCCACTTGCTGCCAAAGGTAGGCTATCGGTGCAGCTGTCTCTTTACATAATTACACTAATAATAATAAGTGGTGTCACTTAAATAGTGGTCATGATTTATGTAAACACATTATTACTGTACACACAGTCAATCAGAGGACCATTACTGCTGATCTCGGTGACCTTCACTCTACAATCCAGGAAATAAGAACAGCCTGCGTGAAAATCCCAGCTACTGCAGAGGATCATTTCGCAGCAGCTATGAGTGTATCCACCAATCCATCAATGCTTCATATGTTTATATATCTATATTTAATATATGTTCTTGTTGGCTGACATTTTCGTGAAATAATCGGATAGTGACAAAAGAAATGGTTTAAAATCATTTAGTTAAATAATTTACAAACATATACTCTTGGGAAAATTTTCCCAAAAACAAATGTTCTGTCATCATTTATTCACCCTTGTGTTGTTTAAAACATGTATTTGACTCTTTCTGTTGTGGAACACAAAAGATATTTTGAGAAATGTCCCAGTGGTTTTGTGTCCATACAATGGAAGTCAATGGGGGCCAGAGTTGATTGGTTACCAACATTCTTAAAAATATCTTTTGTGTTCTGCAGGCTAACAGGTTTGGAATTACATAAATGATGAAAGAATTGTTGTTTTGTGAACCACCCCTTTAATAGCAATACCAATACACTTTTATCTTAGTTCATTGTTTATACACTAAGTAAACTTTTAAACTAACGCAATACATTTTTACAACTTAAATGTGATTAACTAATCTTAGTCATATAAATAAGAAGTTCCTCGTACATTTCAACTATAGACCATTTCACAAGATGTAAACACTGGTTCAAAAGTACTTAAGGTTTCAGTTTTTATTGTTTTATTTTTACTCTTACATATAAAATCTTAGATATTTGTTTACCATTTTAATTTGTTTATAACACTCTGTTAACTGTATTTTGTTTAAATGTTTGTGTAGTGTTAAAAACTGAAACTTGTAGCTGTGTTTTGTACCTTGACCCTCATATAAGAGCTTTCTAGAGAACTGTCACCCATCCGTGCAGTCACTAGACTCCCTGCAGCAAAGAGCTATGGACGAGTTTAATAAAGTGGCTTCTTATTTCGGAGAAGACAGCAAGGTCACAACCACCGAAGCCTTCTTCGGCATCTTCGCTGAATTTATCTCCAAATTCGAGGTGAGTTGCAAAACTCTCACTATATGAGAATCGGACCATATTATTACACAATCTACCCTCGTTTCAACAGCTAAACAAAGTGAGTTTTCTGTGTTTGTTTAACAGAGAGCACTCAATGAAATACAAGGAACAGAAAACCCTAGAAGCCCCCGGATAGCGTCACCGCTAGCATGGTGAAAGCAGGTTTAACAGTGTCTGCTCTCGCTGTTTCCCTGAATCCCCGTGTGCCATAACAGAGAACTTGATGGTGTGGAAGGAAACGGACCTTATACATCTGACAGATGGATTAGGAGATATCTTTAGAATAAAGAATCTATACATATTTATATTAAGTCTATTAGCACAGCTTAATTATTATAGAATTCTGTTTTGAGAATATAATAAAGCAGATTAGATATGGTATTTTTGATGGTATATTTTGGTATTATTGTTCAGAACTCCAGGAATGGTTTATTAGCCATCACAAGTAAACATTGGTCAGGGGAACGCTATCACGGCACAACCAATGTGAATGAATGTTTAACCCTCTCATTCTGATGCCAAATTTATTTTAACAGTATTTTAACAACAAACTAACAAAAAACTACACAGTATGTTTTCATTTCACAGTTATGAGAGTAATTCTTACTTGGGAATATAATTGAAGAAACAAAGCTACTTTTTCTCATCCCAAAGTCAGTAGTGGTAATGGTTACACCTCGCATGAGTATTATGAGGTAGGTTTAACATGAATTTTTCAACTATGAATCATCTTGTTATGGGGAGTGTAAGTTATAACATTTCACATTGTTAAATGTCTTAAGGACACTCTCTGTTTAATATGATTCCAGGTATGTAGCTTTATTTGACTTCTTAGGTCTACTCATGTTAACATGCTGCATCTCAAAACTCGTAACGAATGCATGACTTTCCTTTGCCTGTCTCTGTTTCTAAACAACATTTCTGTATTTTTCTAGCTCCGTGTTGAAACCTTCATGATTTATCAAAGACATCTATTATGAGAACTTACAATGTGCATGTAGCAGAGCATTTCTATTTATGTAACGTATTACTGAACTGTTTCAATGTTTATGTATCAATATTTGTTATATTAAAGTACCATTTTATCAAATTAGTTGATATTTAGTATTCGTGTATACCTGACGGGCCCTAATGTTTTCCTGAGCAGTCCTATATCGGCTTCAGTATGGATGGGCCACATATTGCTGCATTTTAATGAGATGTCCACTTTGTTTGCCTGAATAAACAAGCTTTTGCTGACATTCATCTTATTGTGATTTTTTTCTACTCTAGATAATTGAGGAATATGAGTGACAATTTTTTTTTTTTAATAAATTCAATCCATACAAGATGTTGCACGCCTGAGTAATGCCCAGAAAGAGATAGTTCACCCCAAACCTAAATTCTTTCATCCTTCCTCATGATACATGTATGACTTTCTTCTTCACAACACAGAAGATACTATGAAGAACATTGGTAACCAAATCATTTGTGGCCCCATTGATTTCTGTTGTGTGGACGCACGACAAATGAGACATTTCCTCAAATATCTTCTTTTGTGTGGACACAATAATTGAATATCTAAAAACGTATAATATTTCATGCGTTCACCAGTGCTGAAAGAGGCTACAAGCTTAAAAACTACAGCAGGTATTTATAACTTTGGAACACATCAATGAGATGTTGAGCTTCTGAGGTCTTACTGTACGTGACTCAAAAATGAAACACTGTAACACCTGTTCCTGTTTCACTTTTTTAATTCCGTTCGAAGCAGTTATACCATGCATTTTTTAAATCTTTATTTAAATTCCTTAAAGACAAAGTCTTCAGGCACAAAGCCTCTAACCTCTTTAAATACACCATCAACATTTATAGTTTCATAAGTGTAAAGTCGGTTTATTTTCCAACCCTTTGTAAAGTAGCTCTTGTAAGTGTACTTAGGTAAGGCAGCACGGTAAAGGCAAGAGAAAATATATGCTAACAGTGGTCACGATTGCCTACATTTTTCTCTCATATGAAAACAGATCCTAATAGTGTGAGAATAAACAAACAAACAAAGAGCAGCGTATATCAGCTTGTACATCAGCAGTGCTAGTCATAGGCGTTGGTTGGTTCTTGCGATCAGACAGCCATTTACCTAGTCTAAATCACAATCTCAACACAACATTTTTTATACTGATAACAGTGTTGAGAAAAACTATACAAGAAAAATGTAAGCAATAATGTCAGCTCTTAGCTAAATTACAACTGAAGAATAACCAAGTGGCACATTCTCCCCACTTTGGTACCATGTCTGCAATAAAAAGAGGGAAACAAAAAACTTTCTTGTCCTGGTAAACACAAACAAAGCCATAATATATGAATTCCATTGCAGAATATCACTTAAGTACATGCGTTGACCTTTTTCATTCGAAAAAATCGGAAATGTCTTTGACATATGCAGGTCAGTATTCTTGTTACAAAGTGTAGAGTGACACATAATTTTATCTCGGTCCAGTCATATAAATGCCCCAGTATGACGTCATAAACTGTGCAAAAAATGTATCCTTAGGCATTTTTATACACCTTAAACCAATATATTGCATGAAAAAAGACAAACTTCTAGGAATGTACTGATGGTTTTTCCCACACATAATATATGCGTTCAGACTGGAGACCTGCAGTCACAGGCAATTCATAAAGCCACAGTTTTCATCTTCCACATATTCATTTGAGTATTTGCTCTGTATATCTGTTAAGGCCATTTTAAGACTCACCTACATCTACCTCACAACAATTCAATTGTTCCCCCATTACCATACATACCAGTCCCTTACATTAACATTCCTCATGCAACACAGGTTTTTTATCCTGCCGTAGCAATAAACGGGCAGCTTTTAAAAGGTGTGCTGGGGGGCAGTTTTCCTGGTGCCACCGGGATTGCCTAAAGCTGAGAGTATTAGAAGAGTACAGCCAAGACGATAAACACTTTGGTAATGGTGTGAGGAGCAGCCTTTCAAGCAAAAAAAGGGTGACAGATTCAAGGCCATCTTTAAAGAACAGTGCTCTCCGTGTCCAGATCTGTGTCCTTGAGTTGGGTAACAGGTTTCTCAACAGCGATGTCAGGAACAAAGGCTCGGCTTAGACCTTTAAAAGTCATCCCCGAATCTGCAAGCAAAAGGTTTATGAAATTATGGACTGAGATTTGTTGATTTTTAGTGTTTTATAGAGCATAAGGATGCATCCTCATGGATCAGGTAGAATTGTTATGTCACTTGAGCTTTTACAGCCAGGAGCTGCTGCTGCACTTCAACAACTTCATCAACCTAAATATTTATTGGCCAAGAACAAATAGGATGTGATGACGTGTAACCATAACCAGTTATAAAATGTCTGCGGATTAACATTTATATGCAGTGTTTTATTCTGTGTCAGAGTGTGGGGACCGCCTACACAACACTGACCAGTGCAATATCTGTGAGGGCTTTGTGAAAACCTTTAACTTCATTAATCTAAAAAAAATTTGGTACATGTAAATCCATTTTGTTACAACTTTTCTTAGTCCCTTATTGGGCAATTCTCCTGGAAAAACACGCCCACGGTAAGGCGTAAGATAGTAAGTGAAACTAAGTCATGTGTCTGTGTTTTGTTGGCAATCGGCACGTACGTGCATAATGTAAAAATCACAAACAGTTATGCAGGGAAAATGCTGTTTTGTGTGCTTGTGATTTGGTTCCTCCCCCATGCACACACAAAGGAGGTCATTTGTTTTCGGAAAGAATTGTAGAGCTGTATCTATCTTTTAAAAATGTGATCAAACTAAACACTCTTCGAAGATACAAAGTATGCAACACAACTCTGTAGGTACTCAGGATAAATATTAGACTGGCCGAACCTTTAAAGTATACAACTATTTTTACAATAGTTTACCATACAGTATAAAGTATATTGTTAAATACTACAGAATACTTCTGTTTACATTTACATTTATGCATTTGGCAGACGCTTTTATCCAAAGCAACTTACATTGCAATGTCCTGTACATTTATACATAGGTGTGTGCAATCCCCTGGGAGCAAACCCACGACCTTGCGTTGTTGACGCAATGCTCTTACCACTGAGAAACAGGAAAACTACTACTGACAAATTCACAAGCGCCATGCATGTAGTTTACTCTTAAAAATAAAGGTGCTTCAAAGGTTCTTCCAAGCGATGCCATAGAATTAACATATTTAGTTCCACCAAAAAAATGTACTCAAAGGTTCTTTAAGGAACCATCTCTTTCTTTTTATAATTTGAAGAACTTTTTGCCCAAAGAAGCTTTTGTGAAACAGATAGATACTTCTAATGATAAAGGTTCACATTTTTATTTAATCAGCATTTCTAGATGTATAATGGCCATTCCAGTCCAGTGTCTGTTGATTTTCATTAAAAATAATTAATTTAAAATCTGCCAAATTACGTAACAGCAAATTTTGTCGATTCTACCTAATATTATTATGTAAATTATACTAATCATCATGAATCAACAATATTTAAGTTCCTTCAAATTCTCCAGCAACCAAGAACCTGACTGTTATATCTGATTGCTGATCTGCCGCGCAAAGTGAAGCTTCACCGCTCAGTTTTTAGTTATTTCCCAGTGTGCAACCACCTACTCTCTCAAATGAGCCTCTACAGTAATCCCCACACAACAGACAGAAACAAAAATAAACACAACCTCAGTGAGATGGAAATAAAAATGCCTCACCCATTGTTTTGAAGGAAGAGCTGCAAATTCCATTGCTGTCACTTCCTGTTGCCGGAGGCTGAGGAGGAGGGGGAATGGTGGGTCTGTTGCGTGGTTTAGGCACCGGCCTCGGGCGAGGGAGAGACCCTGACTGAAACACCGGGGCAGCGGCGGGTACTGTCGTGATGCCAATACTGTCGGGAAAGACCGCTATGGGTGGAGGCGTGCTTGGTGGGGTGGGTGTGCTTGGAGGAGAAGGGTCGTCTCCTGGGTCATCAGGATTCGACCCAAAAGCGTTGGATTGGGGAGGTGGGGTGGCTTGTGAGGGAGGCTGGGGGGGTGGGTGATTTGGGGCCTGGATTAGAGGCTGGTTGCTTGAGTGCCGCCGTGGAGTTGTGTTGGTTTGAGCCTGTGGTTGTGTGGGGCTCAGATTGGTGGGTGAGTAACTAGAGAGTGGTCTAGGGGAGGGGCTAAGGGATTGAGGGGTGGCTGTAGAGGTTTGGGGTGGTGCCTGATTGGTTGGTTGCCCTGGTGGTGGGTTGGGTGGTTTAGGAGGAGCTGGGGCAGGCTTTTTTGTACCTGTGTAAAATATGAGAAGGTTAAACACCTCTTTCTTTGTGAGTTGTGTAGTTATTGTACGCTACTAAAATATCCCGGGGAGGTGCATTTACCCCGGCGGGCCATGTGAGGACTGGGTCCTGTAGATCCAGCCACAGGGGTCCCCACACTCAGTTGTCCTGATCCTCCAGTGCCATTGCGCTGAGCTGGAGGAGTTGACGCAGGCTCTCGGCTATTCAAACTAAGAAATGGAAAATAAAAATAATTTCACGGATATGAAACTTAGGTAACAGGTTGCAGAAACAATCCCCTATTTTTCTATTGAACGAACAAATGCGTAGTCCCGCCCCAAACTCACAGCATCAGTTGAGTCAATATCACGGTGTTAAATTCAAGGAAATCGATCATTAAGTATATGGAAGATTTCTGTAGCTCAGGGGTATTTAATGTCAACAAAATGGCTTATTTAAAATAATAGAAATACAGCAAATTTCTGTTTGAATATTTTTTATTATTAATTATTTATATTCATGATTTTAACATTCTTGTATTAGATGCTAAAGTCATCAATCTAAAAACATCTGAGGGAGGGTGGAAAAGGGTGTAGAATGTTTTCTTCCCTCCATCGCTGTTACACAGAGCATGCAGGGACGGATTTTTCATGCACAGCGCAGGTCCAGCACATCGCAGGCGTCTTACCTTATTTCCTCAGTATGCTGGGCTAGAAGCTGCTGTGCTGCTGCCAGGGCAGCCATCCCCAGAGCCAGCCCAGGCTGACAACCCTCTAAACCCAGACCTGCCTGCGCAGGCTGCTGGAGCGAGAGTTCAGCCACAGGCTGACTCCCTGCAGTACCTGCAGGCTCCACCGGGGGGAGTGGGGGCTGGAAGGCAGGTGAAGCGTGCTGCTTTCTAAGTACAGTATAGCCTCTACGAGGAATGTGGTCCATTAATTTATAAGCAGAGCTACAGAAAGAGACAGCAGAGACACCAGGAGTGCTAAACAATTCCCAGGAGAGGGAAACCACAGAAAAATTGGTACTATAGTAGACCCGCCCACCCCCAAACATGAAGAGTTAATTTACGATTTAAATTATTGAATAAGTGCTTTGCATAAAAATGTTTGCAAAATGATAAATGATGAAATGTAATCAATGTTATTTTAATTAAAAAAAATTAAAACTTTGAAAAAGTTTCTGCTCTTTAAAATAAAAAAGGACTTAAATTTATTGGAGTAACTAAAGGAAAATTTGAAATGTCGCCTCAAAAATAAACTTAAATAAGTTTAAAGCACTAAAATTATAATAATAAAACAAAAATTCAAATTTATTAATCATATATAGCAATATAAAAAATAAATTATAAAATTTAAAAGCATACGCTAAAATTAACTCAAAAAATAAAATATAAAAGGACTCTTTAACACTTTACAATAAAGTGCTATTTGTTAACAGTAGTAAATGCATTAACTAACGATGAACAATTTAGTTTTTTCAGTATTTATAAATCCCTATTAATGTTAGTTAAATACAGTTATTAATAGAAATCAATTTGATGTAATGTATAAGTGCTGAAATTTAAATTAACTAACACTTGCTACTTGCTAAATGCTACGTTACTATCGTTCTTTCTTAGTTTATTTAAGCTAATGCATTAACTTATTGTTAACAAATAGCACCTTATTGTAGTGTATTAATATTTTAAATTAACTTTAATTGGTAACAACTAAAATCAAAACTATAATAGCTCTGAATGTAATAGCCAGAAAGTAATTTTTATATGATTTGATTATTAAAATGTGTATTTAAAGCTGTAATCTGTAACTTTTTGGGTAAGAAAATAAAGATAAATCAGGTATTGGTCAAGTACATAAACATCTGTTCGAAACAAGTCTAAATATTTCCCGATTAGCAACTGTTAGCTTATCATAATGTGTTTTCAGGTCAGACATCATTTGACACACAGAAAATATGTAACCTGCAATTTTATGTTTTAAACAGAGATGGCGATACAGAGACAAAGGTTACAGATTGCAGCTTTAATTTTGAGTAATTTAGCTCTTCATACCCACAAACATTGCAGGGTTAAAAGAAAAAGCAAGAGAATTATCAGTAGAATAGACAATACCCAAGATGGTTAATGGTGAGTATAATCTGATCCGTTTGACAGCTGGACCGTTTATTTAAATGAACTATCAATTAAATCCAATTCTAAATCAATTTAACTGCAGATCTCTGTGAAGCAAAGGAAATCATCTGAGTGACCCATTCCTAGAATGAAACATCGGAGATTGTGTGTGAAATATCAGAGTAAATACCTGTCTTTTCGAGGTACTTCACCATCGGGACACACCATGCTACCAGGTCTCTTTCTCTCTATAGTGCCCGAGTCATAATCGGGTGGGGTCAGGTGGTTGACATTATTCGGCAGGGGTGCGGGCATTGAAAACATACCAGATACGTTAAAATCCACATCTGAAGGAAAGACAAAAAAGAACATCAAAACGTGCTGGGAAATCTTAACCTTGTTTGGAATCGTTTCGATTAGGCAAATACTAGATTTTTAAAGCTTTACGGCCCCTACCTTCGGGGAAAAACCAGTCTGCATGTTGAATGATGGGTTCAATTATCGTCACCACATGAACAGAAGTTGCAGCAGCCATTTCTGCAAGGCTCCTGTGTGAACAGAGAAGATCATTTTCTTACCCAGAATGAAAAGAATACATATTAGTGTGTTTGCCGGACCACAGATTCCTACCCTTCAGTTTTGGCCCACAGTAGATTAGGTCCAAGGACAATGGCAATATTGCTGGGGGTCATTTTGTTGACGTCACTTTCCTGTGCGAGCTTAGCAAGGAATTTAACAAGGTATCTGAAATACAATGCGAACAATTCTCAGAACGTGATTTTATTTATTTGCCAGCTTGCAGTTGTATGAAAGTACAGCTTTTTGTCTTAAATTTAGAAACCCACCTGAAGTTTGCCTTGTTGTTTTTTGGTAACTGATCACAGGTGACCCACAAAGCTTGTAACCGTTTATCTGGGTCCGGGATGCTTGACAAAGTAAAACACAGTAATTATCAACACAAGAAATGAACACTTTTAAAGGTCAAATGTATAATTTTGAGGAGGATCTATTGACATAAATAATGAAATATAACAAACATAACTATGTCTTTAGAGGTGTAGAAAGACCTTACATTATGTTTTTATTACCTAAAATCAGCTATTTCTATCTACGTACACCTCGGGTCCCCTTGCATGGAATTAACCATGTTGTTTCTACAGTAGCCCTAAATGGACAAACTGCTCTACAGAACGCGTTTCGTAAATACTTTATCTCTTTCAGCAAAGAAGCGAAAATGGGATCTTAGTCCTGCGTTAGCCACTAAAGTGCTTCGAAAGGTAGGACTGGAGTGAGCCTTTAGTTGCAATTGGCAACCTCACCACTAGTTGGTGCTTAATTTCATTCACTAGACCATGAAACTTTTATCAGTATTGGCAGAATAGCTTACTTGGATGCCTGTGTCCACTCATCATACAGCTGGTACGTCATCAAAGGTTCAGGCAATTCTCTCAGATATGACTTTAATGCCCCTGGAAGCAGGAGGGAGTAGTTCAATGTCAGGAGGATGTAAATGACAAGATATATTACTGATACACACAACAGAACGAGCTGTACCAGCAACAGCATGTGGGTCGGAGTAAAACTCCTCCAGCTGTGAGGTGAAGCAGTCCAGTGCTGCCTTCAGCTTCTTCAGTTTAGAGGCTCCTGCTGCTATTCGGAAAAGACCCTGCATGAACGAGAGCAAATAAGTTTCACACTTTTATTTATGTGTTAAGAAAAATATAAATTAAATATACATGCGTTAATAAATATTTATACTGGTTCGTCAATCTACTATATTTAACGGCACAGGAGAGTATCCCTTTTACAGATTCACTATGTGATGTTTGATGTGTACGGCCTCCGCAGCTTTGAACCGCCAGCCTGACAAGCGGGTCTGTAAACGGTGCCGTAATGGCACTGGACCGGATGGCTGCTTGCCGAGCTGGATTATTTTACCCTGTTGCAACTCGTGTCTATGATGTATTATATGTATCTGTTTTTCTCACCACTTTCCTCATGTTATGCTGTATTTTTCTTCTTAAATCCATTTCGTTACACTGTACTTGTATATGTGTAATGACAATAAATTGAATCCAATCCAAAAATGACGGATGCTCCGTTCTGCCATACTGTACCTCCTCTTTCATTCCAGTCTCCAGTAGCATCATGACGCAGGCCTCTAATGGGAGCGCTATCTCTCTGCCACTGCGCTTCAGGTGCTCATCCAGGGCTGTACCAAACGCTGGCTTCTCAGTCCATGAATCTGTTGAGGGGACATATGCTGGTCTTGAATAAACCATATAATTTAAAAGAGGCAGTGCATATGAAAGAGACATACACAGGTTCAACGACATGAGGGCGAATAAATGATGACAGAATTTATTATTTGGGTAAACTCTCCCTTTTAAAAATGCATACATTACACATGTGTAACAGCAGATAATCTGCATGAATATACAATACATAAAAAGTCAAACCTCAACAGAATGCAGGATTCACACATGATTCATCTGCTTTCTAAACTGACTAAATCCTGTCTTCAGCAACACGTATACAGCAAGAAATGGACAACATTTCTGAACCAAGTGGGTGAGATGTGAGAAATATTACTCACTAGCGAGGACAACAAGTCCATCTGACTCACGTGTGCTCACAGGAAAACATCACATTAACAATTTATAGCACTCAAGTGTTCAATTCATGGTTTTGTGCAAAATTTATAGCACAAACAGGAACGAAATCAGTTAAGTGGCTTCAAGGGCCGCCTGAAAATTGTCCGAATATATTGTCACAGAAAAGCTCAATGAATTTCTGCGAGTTCCTTAAGCAGCCTAGTTTTGTTCAGAGTCCTGTCGAATACACAGCAATAAAACTGAGCGTGTCACCTTGTTGAGCTTGAATGGTGGGCAGGATGCTCTCTAGCAAGGTGAGAGATTTTCGGTGGTAATCCGCTTGTCCCTCTAATAACTGAGAATAGAAATCACATTGAGGAAAGAGAGACACATGAACAATAGGCAGAACAAACATGGAAATGAACAGGACTAAACATAGCAACGGAGATACTTAACCCACAGAAGACGTAAACAAAAATGATCTTACCATAACATAATATCGGGCATAGTCTGCCTCCTTTGAGAAGAAATTGTACATGTCTGCAGAGAGCTGATCCTAAAGTGAAACAACATAACTGGTTATTCCTTATACATAACTATTGGTTTGATCATTTAATGGTGGATGAAGAGATGCATATGAACTACAGCATATAGAGTCATTCATAAGGAAATTGAAAACAAATCTCTTTAAAGGGAAAGTTCACCAAAAAAAAAAAACTTCCGTCATCACTTATTTACCAAAAGTCATTCCAAACCTATGACTTTTGCTTTGTTCCGTGGAACACAATAGAAGATATTTTACAGTGGAAGTCAATGTTTTTTGGTTACGAACATTCTTTTAAATATCTTCTTTTGTGTTCTTCTAAACAAAGTCATACCGGTTTGAAAGCTCATGGGGGTGAGTAAATAATAAAATAGTTTTTATTTTTGGCAGAACTATCCCTTTAACCTACAGTGCATTCAAGCTAAACTTGTTGTCAACTCATGCA
The DNA here is from genome assembly GCF_015846415.1 of Triplophysa dalaica. Classification (NCBI taxonomy): domain Eukaryota; kingdom Metazoa; phylum Chordata; class Actinopteri; order Cypriniformes; family Nemacheilidae; genus Triplophysa; species Triplophysa dalaica. Next base: position 9,847,829 of record NC_079558.1, on the reverse strand, counting down.
TTCCCTGTTGAACCCATTTAAAGGGGCGGTTCACCCAAAAATGATCCTGTTATTACTTACAGACTGTATTATAGTGCCTATAGTTCAAACTTTAATATTCGCAATTCAATTACATTACAGTTTCTTATTATATGCTGATACAAGCGATGAGTGCTAGTCAGCCTTCAATGTAAGGTCAGGAGCAAGGACTTTCAACCTTTTGTTTTAAAAGAAAAGCTGTGGTTTCATGGCACCAGTGTAAGAATATAATGACTGAATTATCATTTTTACGTATCGAATTTTAAATATAGGCTATTAATAATGATATTGAATATTATAGACCTAGAAGGTGGGTGTGAAATCCATAAGCATAAAAAAAGCAGCATTGCAGGCACATTCGGGCTGGTAATACATCAGTACCTTACACAGCTCCATTTTGTTCATAGCTTCATCAACCTCTTCTTTAAGCGAGTCCGCTTTGGCTGTCAGTGCTTGTGTGTTTGTTCCTGAGATTATCGACTTGGTCGCCTGCAACCACCTGAGGACGACAGTTTCATTTGATAAACGGATCTATATTCATGATATAATGTGGGGGTCTTCAACGGGGGATCACACCAATTATTCTTTGATCTCAAACAAACCTTTCTGAAAAACTGAAATATATGACACATTGAAAATATAAAGTTGGGAAAATGAATGTTTGGCTCAATTTCATAGTTCCGCCCCAATTAAATGCATTATAAAATGTAATAACTCTCCACATCATTACTGTAATTATTGTAATGACTCCTGATTCACCTGTATTTACTTAAAAAAATTACAATGCCTTATCTTAATGGGATATGACAGATACCTCACCTTGCTCGGGCAGAGTCATAGTCCAGCACCATCTTGGCTAACTGCCGTCTCTGTTTAAGGATGTTAGGAATGTCCAGCTGTGACAACAGACATTTGTATTTAGAAATCGTGTGATAGCTGAAGCAGTACACTCTGTGGCTATGAAAGCATGCTGAGAGTTTCCATATGTTTGTAGTGTCCATACAGTACCTCTGCTAGCTGATTGAGAGGGTCCAAGATGTCCTTCTCAATCTGCACCTCGTGCTGCATCAGCTCAGACGCCAGTCTGTTCTCCGCATCTCCGCACAAATCCATCATTTTCCTGCCCAGAAGATAAATGACATATCAATACTGGATCTTCAGGCGAACTCTAAACCCCTCATTCCAACTTGACTGATACAATCAGCTATTATTTATTTAAACACAATCGACACTAATCTATTTAATACTGATGTCATCTAATCACCCAATCAGAGACTCCTCCCCCAGCTGACTCCCACCGTCCTGCATAGCCTGCGATAAAGCAGTCAGTGGAAGCTTTTTCTGTGAGAGAAACACAGGAGGTTTGTGCAATGTTATACACGAATCCAATCAAATAAGTCGCATAACATGTGTGTGAAACATGTGTTGTGGTCATTAGCGCCCTGCGCCCCTTACGTGTCTCTTCTCAGCATCTGTGCCGATCTGCCCCTGCAAACATGACGCCATTTTTTTATGCGTGTTGTGTGAAACCACTCGCACCAGCTCCATACGGCGCTCAATCTGTGCAGAACAAAAAAGACGTCAATAATTCGCGACCCATATTGAGCCTCGACCTGTACCCGATGCAGAGCACGAAAGCGTGCTGCTGAACTGAAACACAGTCTGTTGTAAGCTTGTTATGTAACACAGCTACGAAACATCTGTGAGATGAAACAGACGGCATTTATTCAGCATTGCTCTGTTAACAAAACCTCTGTCTTAGATAAGAGGTTTAACTTGGGAATTGAGGAGTTGCAAGTAGCAAAAACTGAAAAGAGAGCATTTCATAGTCATGAAGGCGTTGTGAGATCAATCATGAGTTATTACCCCACTCCTAGTGGAAGCATGTAAACTATATGTGACATTGCAGAAAAGAATGTGTGTTGTAGTTTAACTCATCTGCCCAGCAGGTATGCCTAAAGTTTCCTAGTTAAGTGAGTACTGCACTTGGAAAGTGGGAGATGTAGATTCAGACCTTTTTTTTTTAATATATTTGCATAATTCTGTTACATAAGAGCATTCTAGATAGAGTATGCAAAAGTAAAAACAGAACAGTAAAAAAAACCCCGAAAAGTAATTATCACAATAATTGAGCAAATATTACTCCACTTAATACATTGTGGCTTTCTTAAGTTGGTTTGGTTTAATGTATAGGAAAGTAAACCCCAGTTACCATAGTTACCCACACATTTCCAAAGGGGAAAATGAAGACAACTGAATACATCTGGCAATTGCTCGAAAAATATAAACACTCCCAATATAAAACATAAACATTTTACAATAATGAAAGATTAAAGAGTATCGGAGTAGAGACCATCATTTCACTGATGTAAAGGACTGCAGAACCATATTAAACAAATAAGCAAATTCTGTCAGATAGAATTGTTATCTGTCATATTGCAAAGCATGTGTATCAAGCTCAGTTATAGGAATAGTTAATCAGAAAAAATAAATGTATTTTTGTTAGGGCTATCAACGTTAACCTGGTCGCTTGTACGGTGTGTCTGAATTGTCAAAACGCCTTTCAAAATACTTGCTACTGATGCAAAAACGCAGAAAATTTAATCCAGACCAAAAAAATTTATGATGGACGAAAATATCGGATGCAGTCTGTAAATGTGCTTGACACAACAAGTGTTGTGTACTTTGTCTTATGTACTTTTTAACGAAAAATTTCGGACTCATGGCTCAGTCTTCAACGAGTTAAATAAAGTCTTAAATGGATGCAGAGTTGTGAAAATAGAAAGCGCATTTTAGGCCTGCTCAGAGCGGAAGCTCTAAAACTGTAGTAAACTGTAAAGTGTTTGAGAACTTTATTTTCTTTACATATATATATATATATATATATATATATATATATATATATATATATGTGTGTGTGTATAGCTATATCACCGTTAGACAGGTATGAAGGGCACACTTATTATAATGGGTTGAATTGTAGAAAACAAATATATATTTAATAATTTAACAAATAAATAACTTAATAAATATTTAACAATATTAGATTGTTGGCTTTTATTCATAAAATGATGCTGTTAAAGAAATGTGTTCTTTCTAGGTTAATTTGTAGAAAAATTATGAAATTATTAGAATAAAAGTATATTTAAAAAAAAAGCTGTGTGTGACTAGTTAGTTATTTTGTTATCGATTTACAGCATTAAAATAAATATGTGAAACAAAATAAATAGTGTATGTTTAATTTCACTATACGTGTGCGATTAATCCCACGAAAAGGATGAGATTAATCTTGATTAAAAATTTTAATCTATTGACAGCCCTAGTTTCTGAACATTTTCTTTAATTTATTATTTTCTTTGCCTGTTATAAAAGGTCTTGCCAGTCTTATCAGAGGGGAGGATCACTGTCAAAGCATTTTAATACAGTTTCATTTTGTTGATGGATGAAGGGTGTGTCCGCTTAAATACAAGTCAGCACTAACACAACCACGAGAGGAATGTTGATCCAGAACTGTGTGAACCGAGCGGTATGTCTGAACAAACAGCGAGGAACACAAGAGAGATCAGAATGACAGGCCTGAAAAATTCACTCGTGTTCCAAAAACAGCCCAGTGCAGGAATTCCACAGGCTGGGAGAGGAGATAACCGCCTCCTCTCACTTCTCTGTGTCCGTTACGTCATACCGCTCCCCCCGCGGCGGTCCCGGCACAGCTGGGTCAAGCGTACATTCCGCTCAGGCGTCTCCTGTATGGGAAAGCGGAGACCCGCCACCTGGCACAGGAACAAGGGGAATCACTGACTCTTATTGTCTGCTCTTTTTCTGCTGAGGGAGATCCTGTTGGAAAGTTGTTTTGAGAGGTCTTTAAATGTTTGCCCGTTGCCATCACAGAATAGAAATTGGCAGGTTGACGACAGACAATACGATGTAGATTTGTTTCGTATGGAATTTCTTACACCGTGTTCGGAGAGCAGGGAAATACCAGTATAATGATGATTAGTCATTGACAAAATAAAAAACGTCAGGCATGTCCGGAAAAGTGATTCGTTAATTTTGGATGCCATTCAAATTGAGAGTATGCCACTGTCAAGAATGAAACGCTTGGATCAAGTGACTCAGGAAAGCCCTAAAAATCTGAGGAACCTGTGTTATGTTCTGTGCAGACAGCTGAGAATAGGCTGATGGGTTACAGCTGTGAAACGGACTCTGAATGCCAAGGGGGATGTCGACATTATTCTTCCTTGATATGCCCAAACAACTCTTGGATAATTTTAGACACAGTCTAAATTCTTTATTGGACAAAATATGCTTTAAAACAAATAACGTGCATTGGAACCTAAAAAATGATATAACATTTGTATCGTCATCGTCCTTCCGAATGCTTGGATGTCCAAATTCGGTATTTTTCAGGAAATGGAAAGACACTGTACTTTTGAAATGGTTCAAACAGTCTGTTGTCAAAATTGACAAGCACTTTTTATTACTTTTTATTGGTTACATAACGTATTAGCAAAACCCAGTGACAAACATAAAAGGTGACTTATAATAATGATCTATAGCAAAAAATCAATATCACGAAATATGGAGATACAAGGTTTCAAAAGGACATGAGCGATGTAAAAAATTAAATACTGTGAAAATTAATAGGCACAAAATTTCTAGATTAGTGGTCGACCGATATGGGTTTTTGAATGCCAATGCAGACATCAAATGTAAGTACTATGGCCAACTGTCCGTATGTGATGCCGATATAAAAGAACTTCATAAACGTGCTATATAGCGGCCTAACAGAAAAAAATATAGGCCGACCCTTCAAAAATTATTTCCAAATATCAACCCAACATATCGGCAAAGTCTGTTTATGGAAGTCGTGCCACTCGGCGGCCATGTTTATAACGCTTCTGGGCAGCTATTTACATCATTGCAAGTCCACAGTCCTATCTATGTGAATGGGGAAAGAAGATATTTCTAAAATCGCTACACAAAAAGCACAATTAAACAGCAGATTTCCGATCACTAATTAAATATGACATGAACTATACATAATTTTGGTTTGCTAATTGATGATTGGCTCTTTTTACTGGAAGGCGGGACTTCCTTCGCTAGAGCGGCCATATTGAGTGTTGCATTCCTTGGCATTTATTATAACGGCAGTCCCACATCTTGTTATTAATAAATATTAAATGTAATATTTACAAATATTAATATCTTTGATACCGTTCTATCAATACTCTAGATAACATAGTAGTATAATTTTTACATTTGACCGAAATCACAGTAGCTTATGGTAGTATATTTACTTATTCTGTAAATTACACAGCTTCCTAAGATGACAAAATTTTCTTTTTTTCTTTTTACTTAAATTTTTCATTGTTTGTAAAATCCCCTTCTGTTAAAAAGTAACATCATTGTGAAACATGCCAAATTGCCAAGTGTATTTCATGCATTCATATACCTGCATAGCCCAATCATTTCAGTTTTTGATACAAAAATCGCAACCCTGCTACAAAACCTTTCCTTTTTACACTGAGGGGCCAATTTCACATAAGATGTTCAAAAGCAAAAACACAGCTTGGGTATTCATATAACAGAACATTCATTCGATGTGAAAAAGAAAAAAAAGACCTAGAATGTATTTACTTAACATTGTTGACATTGTTCTGAACTTTTCCTAGTTTCCCACCATTTAAAGCAAGAAAGATAATAGACAAAAAACAGGAAATAAAAGGGAAAGTGCTCACCTGCAACAGGTCATCACTGAGGACTTCTGTTTTCTCTGCTCTGTTAAACAAACCAAAAAAGATCATTAGATATATGCACACCCTGCATACTGAACATTTACATTTGCATTTGACACATGCTTTTATCCAAAGCATTGTATAGTACATTCAGGCCTTTTCAGGCCTTTTTCACAGTACGTACATTGCCTGGGATTCAAAGCCTTGGTGTTGCTAGCGCCTAATGATTCGAGGTACACGAGAGCCTGAACAGGACTTCAACTCAATGCTATGTAACAATTGTAATACACACGGGTAAAAAAGAAGAAACCCTTGTAAAGTTTATCCAACAGCTGACAGTTTCTCCAATGTAACCAACTGTCTGAAATGAGAGCCACAGGTATTTACTTTCCCAGGGAATTTTAGCAGTTTACTGTCAGCCCTGTGAACAAACAGTTAAGACACTATTAATAGTAAACTCATAGGGGCTTTGACCATGGCACTGGATTATGTGCAGTCTATGTGAAACTTCAAGAATGTAAGAGGACAACACCAGGCCTGTTCACACAGCTTACTCACACATATGACAACCGTCTGACACTCCACTGTTTCCCAAAATGAATCAAAGACAGGTTTTGTAACCTCACCTTAAAAATTGCCTTCCTAAATTAGCTTTTTTACTCCTACGTCAGTTTTTGTTACCTAATGTGTAAGCTACTGTAATGATAAGGTAGCTCACGTTGTTTACATAGATAAATAGCTCTTTAGTTGTTTTAACGTACCCTTCTTAAACCAGCAGAACAGACCAGACAAACCAGGTTTTGAAGATCTGATTAGGCTGGTTTAAGCTTTTATGTCAAAAGGTCAATATACTGAAGTGTGCAGCCAGAACGGTGAGAACAGGTAGATACTCCGTCAGATTTATGAACCTTCAAATGGACGTCAACATTAAAGCTCGCAAAATAAAACAGGCTGTGGCGATATAAAAATGCTTAGGGCAGCGAGGTGGATCTCTCTTATTTTCTGTTGTGGCAACCGTAACATTAAAACACATGAAGGATGTCATGTGTAAACATGCTAGTCTCAGCTTGTCCATCCTAATTTAGCATTAAATTCACCACAAACTCGCTTCTCAATTCTTTTTCTATTGGAAGTCAGTTTTTTTACATTTTTCCCAACTTCAACAGTACATAAGAGATCTTTATTTGTAATATAGTACAATTTTATTTTCATTACTTGATTTATCTATGAGCTGCTGTGTTTTCAATAAAGGCCCAGGCATAAAATTAACAGTCGCATTTGTTTATTAACACTACATTTTTTTACACAGCTTGAGTTTCAACCATTCAGATAACATAAGATAGAGCATGTCGTTTATTTCATTGTCATCCCACTAATGCGGACTAATAGTTAATTATATTCATCTTAATATCTTACGTCTTCTCATAGTGATCTGAAAAAGGTGACTTTCACTTAATTCCCACTGCATTAATATGGCATGACTAATATAGGTAGGACACAATAGTGAGTCTCAAAAGTAAAAAATAATCTTATGCACTGCTTTACAATTTCCTTTCGTCTGCCATGTTACCCAAAAATCTCAGCCCCAGTTCTTCACGCTGCCAAAACTACACGATTGTAACCTCGTGACGGCGGAGTTCAGCTGCTTTCAATTAACAAAAGAAGACATGAAGAAAGGTCTACAAGACTGAAATCGATCCATACAGAACTCTAAACGTCTAAGCAAGCTCATGAGATTATATATAAAACAGACCTTAAAAAAAACGCTTTTTAATTTTGTTGATGAAGCTTTACACCCTGAAGAGGAATTAAAATAACAGACAACAACTACAAAGTTATTCCATTCTCTTTACATTACCTTCAATGAATAAATGAATGACTAAGATATAGCCTGAAGCAACATGTCCATGTATGGTTTATATGCATCTATGTGTAAAATCTATATATATATATATATATTGCCTGGAATAGTTTGACTTATTTAATTAAAATTAAAAGTTTGTGTTGCATTTCTGCCTTTAAATTTGTTAATGGACTAGACTACAGAAAAGGTTTGTGATCCTTGTTTTGTGCCTTGCACGTAAGCTGATGTGTATTTGATTGTCTGAATGTAAAATACAAAGCATTTCCTTGTTATCAAAAAAAAAAAAACGTTTCATAGAAATTATTCAAAAACAGGACTTATCAGTTTGTTCCACTTACAAAATAAAAGTCTCTGCATTCTATTCTTTCATTTTTAAAATGTTTAGAACAAAAATATTAATATGGATAACATATATCCGTACATTTCAACATTAGGATATACTGGTGGGAACGATTCCTGACAAAAAAAGCTCTTAACATCTTTATTGTCATCATATTAAGCTTTATATTCAATTTTGCTTAACAACAGTTGTATAGTTTTGTTATGGCCCACTTAGAAGTAAGAACAGATAACGCTCCATAACAATAATCTTTAAACTGACTTCTTGTTTTCTTGAACAATTATTAAAAGCAGACTTTTTACATAATGATCTTCTTGCTCGATCATCTTGCCATTTTGTTCAGTGTGTTGAATCAAACACAGTGCCCACAGGCCACTGAAAGACCTCTGCTGCGATCTAACAATAGTTTGCATTATCAGCAAATCGACAGAAAATTGTGAGGTAATTTTACGTTATACAAGCATGCAGTTAGACAATACATCAGAAAAAAATTTCACCTTCCCAAGGCGTGTTAGTTGTTACATACTTAACATCTAAAAAGATCATTCCTGCATGTGCCTTGGAATAGATTCTTTGATTTCATTCATAGAAGTGAAACTTCCTCAGTACAACTTCCTGTTTAAAAAAGAATAAGAAGAGATTTCCTCTGAGGGGCTGAATGCCGAACACAGTGTACTGCCTCCTCACAATCACAGGAACCATGGGACCAGCGGAGTCCTACATCTAACCACCTCACCCCCGGCCCCCCACATCCCACCCTCAAAGAAGTCAAGTCTGTTTTCTGCATCACTCTCATAATTTATTGTTTGTGAAAGAAATGAGAATTCCAGAACATATTTTCATGTAAAAGCGTTGTGTTTTAGAGGCAATGTTTATGGATAACAATGGATATTTATGTTGTTGTATTATTTAGGAAAAGAGAAACCAAAGTGGTAAATCCACAACCTGCAATTTTTGTTCAACCTGGTCAGTCCTTGTCTAAATTAGCATAACAAACAGCGAGGCAAAATTACAGGTCAAAACAAACTGTATTTTATTTTCACAAATCACACTTTCAATGTTTATGCTCCGTCAACAGAATAACTGTAGAGCTGGATCTAGCTTCACAATTTGAGGTCACATGCCTCTGCTAACAGCTCTTTCAGCCCATGGGCATATGTGATATATTTGAGCCACTGACATGACAGGGTTTTAACAAAGTCATTGGGGGGAGGGTGTCATGTCGTTTACTTTTCCTAATATGCTAGAACATCTGTATTGTGATCATATGGATGCAGTGTCTCACTTTGACATATTTACTTAAGTGTAGGGATGCACAATAAATGATCGCCCATATTGATATCGGTTGATAAATGGTCATTTTTAATGTTATCGCTATCGATAATACAATTTATGCCGATGATTTAAAGTCAATAAATCTTCAATCATTTCCTTTGGTTGAACTACTTCATCTGCACACTGCTCAAAGTTAAAATAGAGTACAGTACTGTCTTTCTGTCGTGATCATTCACTTACTGCTTTTATCAAAACATTGGTGATGTAGGTAGAGTATATAATTACAGTATTTAGGATGTGTATATATAATTTCAATGTGTAAATGACAAAAACAATTGTTTGAATCAGACTACTGTCTCAATGCTTTCTTTCTTGAGACCTGTTTGACATGTGGCTATTGAAAACATTTTTCTGGAAGAACATCTATAATTGTTTATTAAATATACCAGAAAAGATTGAAGGTTAAAGAATTGTTAGCTATTTTAAAGTAGGCTTGGTACATGATTTTCAATGGAAAAATTATAACTAATGGTTACCTTGTTTTCCACTGTGAATGTTTTCAAATAAAAGCAGTTGTCCACTTTTTGCCTTTTGTTTCAGTCAATTTTATATTAATATTTAGATACTTTATATCGGCCAATATATCGGTTATCGGATTCCAATGTTAAAGAAGTATCGGCCAAAATTTACATATCGGTGAATCCCTACTTAAGTGTCAATGCACAATTAAACTATAAATCTATTTGTATAATGTATACAGATGTCTCATATTTTGTGAAAAGAAAACATTGGGCTTGTGATGGTGCACATACTCCCTCTTTACAGAGAGAGTTGTTTTGTTAAACCCAACAGGCTTGATAGCGTTTTAAACTTCCAGGTAATCCAAATTTTGAGACAAAATTATAAATCCCCTTGGTTATCTTCCTTAGAACAGAAAATGAAAGGTAACGCCACAGTTGACCTCAGCGTGAACAGAGCAAACTGTTAGCTACTAGCATTTCGCATTGCATAGTGTCCTATTGTCACCAAGTGAGCCGAAAGCCTCTGGTGGCCGATCAAATTACAGACATTTAAAGGGAATGAGGCAGAAGACATGGATGCTAACGGTCAGGTTAACCATCAGGTAAATGAGGATGGCTGCTAGTTAGCAGTATCCCTCCAACCGAGTGTGTCATTACAGCATAAAACAAGAAAGGTGCATAACAAATACTGGAGGATACTTACTAAAAGTAATTTCCAGTTAAATTGTGTGGAACTCATACCAATACATTGAAACTAAAGTTAAACCTACTGAAATACTTGAAGTGACCAGATTATTTCTCTGTCTAGAAGAAAAAATCATCTACATTAACACCCTCACTGATCTGTGAACACGTCTGTCCACACGTTGAGCATCTAAAATACCCTCGAGGACACAAACAGCTTAGAAGAATGCAGTTTGAGGCTTTATCAACAGAGGAGTCAGAATTGATGAGCATGCACATACCACATCAATCTAGGACACAAAGTATGAGCTCAAAGGATACTGTTAGATAGTTGACAAACAAACAAATGAGGCAAGTAAACTAAGAATAGTGAAACAAAAATGCATTAATGGCATTTAGACATAGAATCTAAGGAGCCTGATAAAACCAATGTAATCCATCACAGTCTAATGGGTTTTACGTTTATAACTGTATTGGTTTTAATGGAGAGTATGATGGTCTCCGTGGGTCATGATGGGTTATATTGGAACCAGTAGAACATTATTAATTTATACTGGAAAAGTCCCAAAACACAGTACATGAAAATGTGGTAATGGTTTTGATGGCAACAGCTCATATCGGTACATAATGTTAGAATTTGTTTTGCTTTTTTAACAAGGGATGCTCTCACTACACATATAAATCATCGTTATCTTTATTTATCAGATAGCTAATCTTAAAGGATTTCCCATCAATAGTTTGTACTAAATACACAACAGCAAGGCCACAACTAACCGTATTCACACATACATCTGAGCTGCGCTGGTAATAAAAGTCGAGTCTTTATCTAAACAACTGCGCAAACCGAATATGCTATAATGTCAAAAAACGAAGTTGACTCTTTAGCAAGTTTATGTTATACTAAGCGGTAAATAGGGAATGATTTGAAGGTTAATTCTTCGGCTGCCGCCTTGACAACATAACATAACAACAGATCAAACCTTGGCTGCTCGTGCCCGTCCACGATAAGAAGAAACTTTAAATCTATACTTGCCTGCCAACGGTTTGATTGGCGAGCTGTTTCATCCGATTGAACTGTTTCTTCATTTTATCGGCCTCAAAAACCAGATTTTAAGACGTGGACAGTGTGTTCGTCGATGCCTCATCAGCCGAACGATCCTTGCGAAGTCGCGTGGATAATCACATTAAAATACCCGGTGAACGGTTAGCTCAAGCAGCTAGAAAACTAGCCCGATCGGTGTATGAAAAAAAACAGTAGTGTGGAAAAAAGTTAGCTCCGGTAAAAGCGGTGCTCGGTTCATGTCACTCCGTGTTGCAACTCTTCTCATAAGTAAAGTGAGTGATGTTTTCCACATATGCCAGCCCGTGACATCTACGGGAAACTGTGGGAGTGCATGGCAGCGGGCTGATCACTCCAACCGTGTCGGGTAGTACTGCGTTTCACTGCTCCAGACCGATCGTGATGGCATCGTGTGGATATAGGGGTTGTCTCAAAACTAGTGCGCTGACTCAATGGATTGCATTTAGCAGCATATAAGGCGCGTTTCAAGTCAGCTGGTTTGGAAAGCGTCTACGGTGCTGTCTGTGTAGACATCTTCCGAAAGTGTTGATCGTGTAGGCAGCTTAGCAGACTTTAAGACACAGCCAGGAAGTCTACGTCGAGTTCTTAACTCATATTACCTTCTGTAATAACCGTACACTCCCTATCTTTTCTATTTATACAGTCTAGTGTAAGATTTTACATCATATCGGGGTGTGTATTAATACTAACATACATACAGGGAAATATAAATAAATAATTTTCACCCCGTCTTAATTTGACAGCTCGCACAAGACTTTCTTTTCAAACGCGGGTAGCACTTTCTCAAGTTATACAGATAGTACGTTAATAGGCGTCTAAATGACAATTTAACTAGAAGTATAAGAGAGATACTGATATTAATTCTTTAGACACGTTTGTATTTCTCATTTTGTAGCCCCTATTAATAAATCTGTGCTAACGGAAAATTTTCCGTTATAAGTGTATTATTGGCGTATAGTTGAAAACCGAAAGCAAATATATGAAACATTAACATGATATTTATAAAATAACTGTTTGAACGACGTGCAGAGTTAACAAGGGAACATCTGAATAACCAATGTGAAAGTTACACACAAATGTGAATTAAATTTAATGTCATGCGCAGTAAATCAAGTCGCCACCCCGAGGTGCATTATGGGAAAGTCACTCACCGGAAGTATATGTAAACATGTGATTGTCATCGAGAGAGTTTGTAGGAGTGTTCTTACTGTTGTGCGGCTGTAAATAAAATAACTGTATTACGTGTTAGTAAATGTGATTGAAACGTATTTGAAGAATCTGCTAATGTGCAATGAAATGCTGATCCACAGCTACGTTTAGCCTACTCAGTCTGGCTAACATTTAGCATTGGCGTTTTAAAGAATAAAACATGAGTCACTGACGTATTTAACAGCTGTGATTATCAAAGATTTATTTTTTGCTTTAAACCGGACAGTTTATGGCATCCAAGCAACCATTTGCAGATTCTGACACTGCCGATGAAGCTGTCAGATCAACATGCGACGATGCATCGATCTGCAAAAGGTAGCTACGACGTACAACAAACGCAGTAAAAAGCGCATTTTGAATTTATATTTATCGTTTATAATTTATAGTTTGATTAAAGCTTATTATTTGTTACTGAGTTTCATTCGTGGCATTATACCACCTGCAACTGATGAGCATTTAAAGTACCATCAAATTGGCAAAATATTTTTGCTTGAGTTGTTGCAATGGTTCCATGAACATAATTTAGTATTCTTTATACTGTTTGCACATTTTTATTAATAGTTGATTACGGGTTTGGTCCGTAGGTTTGCTTCCAGTAAAGGTTACTGGACTGACCCCTACCTTCAGTATTTTGTGAGGCAAACAGGTGAGCGTAAAGCACCTGAGATCAACAGAGGTAAGCATTTTTGTTCAAATGTCTCCCCCTAATGGACAACATTTGCCATTTCGTTTGTTGTAATTTAATGTAAAAAATGTGTATGTTGTTGTAGGTTATTACGGTCGTGTTAAAGGGGTTTATCATCTACTTGATGCTTTTCTGAAGAAGACACAATGTGACTGTCAGGTGGTGAATCTTGGGGCAGGACTGGATACTACTTTTTGGAGATTAAAGGTTGTAGATTTTTTCTACATATTGCATAATAAATATTTTACAGTGTAATGTAAAATTTTTGGGGTCCAAAACAACAACAGTGTTAGTTCTATTTTTATATTGGTTTTATGAGGGATAGGTCTGTTCTTTTTCTCATGGAAAAGCCTTTGTGTTTTTTATTTTAGGATGAAAACATTATGCCGAAAAAGTACTTTGAAGTTGACTTTCCAATGATTGTTGCCAGAAAAATACACCACATCAAGTAAGGTGTACAGCCTCCCTTATGTTATATATATTTTTTCATTGCATGTTTAATCAATTGGTCATAACATGGATTTTATTTGTACTGTGTTGTTTAAGCCACATGACAATAGAGGGCGACAAAGTGTTAACTGACTCGTTGGCATGTATGATTCTGCTGGAAAGCAATGTTTGCATGCAACAATACAGCTCACCCACTGCTCAATACGTACCTCGATTTTATGTCCGCCCACGGTATTCGGTTATGATGGCTTGGTACATTAAAGTGTTTTTTCATTGTTTTATGCTTATGTGACAGGTGGAACAGTGAAAACTTACTTAAATTCTCTTTATTTTATTGACTGATTAAATTATGTTTAAGCAAAAATCAACTTGTACAAATTCCTGATGTATTGAATAAATGTAAAGATTAACACTCGCAGCTCACAGCAGTTTTTGGTTTACTGTTCATCAACATGCCAGTACAATAAGCATGTTGAAGTCAGAGTATTTAAAATGACTTAATATAAAACATGCTGTAATCGAAGTAAACGTGTGCTCAATGGGAAAGGCCAAACATAATAAATGAATAAGGTGTGCCACTACCATTGCAATAAATTGGATGAAATGCTATGCTAAATTGGTGCCTGGCAGAGCTCTTGGTATGACGTAAATAGCTGTCCGAAAGTCCGCCGAGTTATGGGGTGTGATAACTCAACCAAATCGTGAAAATTGACTTTGCCGTGCCGGCTGACGTATGAGTGGATAAGCGCCGTTACTTGAAACAAACAAGAACTACATCATGCATAGCTGTGGTGTTATGAGCCAAAAACATACAGCTAATAGTATAGTAATCATTTCCAGGCGCTTATCACTTGTACGTTATTCAGGCCCTTATCCACGTTTATGTTTATCAGGCGCAAAATACAAAATATGCATTTCTCAGTTCGCCCGCCGCCACCCCACTGCCTACATTGAGCTCAGCATCGCCACATGAACATGTCGTCTAACGTCTAAAATTATATGTCTGACGCTTATATACTAAAGGATTTCTGCCAGACGGCTAGCGTGCGGATACACATCAGTACTCCTCTCAGTAAGCAAAGCTATCCCCAAAAAGTTCAGTTATCACACCCCATACCGAGTGGCAGGACTTTCATTAAACAGACTTTTTTGCGTGGTGCTGTAGACGTTCTTTCTGCATGTGCTGAGAGCAACGCAAACTTGCTGCTTTCGTATGCAGTGTAAAAATACATTCTTGATGTGGCAAATTTGGACATTATCACTTTAGTACAACGGGCATACAATAAAGCCACCCTGCAGGCAGCCTCACTTTACCACTCTATCCACGAACCGTGGAGGTCGTACTAAACAGTTCAATATTATAGTGAGTATTGTGGCATCCCTAGATTTAATCTATGTGATTATCTCGTAAAGTTATGAAAAATTTGTTTATTAGCCTACTTATAGACAGCTAGCTTGAGGCATTTTTAGAAGACAGTATATGGTCAGTTCCTTTTATATTACATTGACTATAATTGCCAAAATATAGACATATTAGTTTAAAATCATTATTTATTCTGATGAACATGGAGAAAGATGCTTGGAAGAAAGCTTGTTACCTTGGAACCTGTTGACTACCATAGTTGGAAAAAATACTTTTTTTTGTTCTGTTGAACACAAAAGAAGATATTTTGAGGAATGTAGGACGGCAAAACGTTTTGACTACCATTGTAATCGGTTCTATTATGGTAGTCAATAGGGTCCAAGAACTGTTTGGTTGCAAGCATTTGTCCAAATCTCTTTCTCAGTTTTCAACCAAACATACTGAAATTTATAAAGGTTCGGAGAGTGAGAAATTCATGACAGAATTTTCTTTTTTTTAACAGAAGTTAACTTATACCTCTTTATCGCCATCTCTATGTGAAGCATAAAATGGCTTGAAGTTCAAATGACCTCAAACTGATAATATTTTTGAAACCGAACCTGACAGCTCAATTTATGAATTGTAATCCTAAACGTATTTTTGCAAATGGGATTAAAGTTATAGTTAAACCAAAAATAAACATTCTGTCGTCATTCACTCACTGTCTTGTCATTTCAAACCTGTATGACTTTCTTTCCTCTGCAGAACACACAAGAAGATATTTTGAAGAATGTTGGTAACCAAACCATGGTACCCTTTAACTTGTAGAAGTGAATGGCGACCGTTGTTTGGTTACCAACATTCTTCAAAATATATATATTTTTTGTGTGTTTAGCACGAGAAAGAAGTCATACATGGTTAAAATGACAAGAGAGTGATTTAATGATGACCGACTTTTCTGAGTTATCAGGTTTAGAAAGTTTTTATTTACTTTTTAATTTTCAACCATAAAGAATTATGGATTTTAGGTTATACTATTGCAGTGATATTTGGAAGCAGACGGATCTTTTGGTGCGAATGTATATACAATAGAGTTCATAGTCTACTTTTCCTGTTCCTCAGTCAGTGGAGCATTACATTGACTGTACAAAGACCAGGAAACACACACACTGAACAAAATGTATATCTGAATGCATTGCAAGTGGCTTTGAATAAATGTGTCTGCCAGATGGATGTATATATAAACACTCTCTAATTTTTTTTTTCTTTTAACAGAACAAAACCTCCACTGTCAAAACCTTTAATAGAGTCTCACTCCACAGATTCACTCCTTCTGGGTACTGCAGTCAAACTGTAATGTTGTATTTTTCTGTTGCATAGTTAATACTACAACCTCTCCTCTGTATTTTGCTTTGATAGAGGGCCACAATCTGGACTCAGACAAGTTTTGTGTCATCAGTGCTGATCTTAGGGACCTCTCAACTCTAGAAGACAAGCTGAAAAAGTTTCATATAAACCCAGAGTATGTTAAAACCTTCTTTAATCAAGAAAAAAATTGAGTTATTATCTGAAAACATACATTTGAATTCTGTGCATCCTTCATAGGGTTTACCCATCCTGTTTGAGTTACTAGCATCTATTGTTTTGTTGTCGTGCATCTCTGTTGATGCCCCTGACAACAATAGTACACTTGGGAGCATTCAGAGGTTCCTTAGATGCGTCAATAAGTACTTGTTTTCTTTGATGTGAACTGATGAGACCTGGAGGAAGTTACCGTTCCAGTAGGTGTATGACATCAATGGCGTCATTTTCAAGGTCCTTCACCTTGAATTTTTTTCCTGTTGAGTTGATTTTATGTCCACCCTAACTTGGCGCCTTTGCGTTTGCCAGCTTGCCTGCAAATCGCATCAGTGTCTCAGATTCTAAATAAAAACCAGTCTGGACCTCATTGTCTGAGCGTGCAAACCTGATTTCCTACCGTGTACTTCAGAACTTTGCTACTGGTTTTGTTTTGGCCTCGAATAACAGCTTTTGTTTTTTAATGCATATAAGCAAATGGAATCATGATGTTCCTAATATGTGTAAAAACAGCCCTGTTCTTGCTCCATTTTGAAGGTGATGCCAAATAGTTATTATTTCAAATGGTTGTTCTTTTATGCAGGAAACGTCATTTCCAGTTAAGTTAAGTTTAGCTTTCCTTCAAAAGGAAGCCATATCAGAAATGAGTCACGGGACACTTTCCCACCATTGATATGAACTGAATTATGTATATCACTCTTTTATCTGCTTCTTTTCACCCAGGTTGCCCACTCTGTTTATGTCTGAATGTGTGCTGGTGTACATAACCCCTGAGCAGTCCTCGAAACTTGTACACTGGATTGCAGACACCTTCCCCACTGCCATGTTCATAAACTATGAACAGGTGAGGCACTTTTCCTTATTTATTAGAGTGCTGTCGTCAAATAATAACAACACATTATATCTGGTCTGCGAATTTAGAGCTAAGCAAAAAATACTGTTCTGCTCAAAAGATCAAGGCACATTAGAAAGTTTCACAAAAGCCTTAACTACTATATAAAATATAAATTTTGTATTTCCAAATGATTAAATGGATAGCTTCTAATGATTCAGTTTATTGATTAACACTTTTTTTTGCATCAGAAGTCACTTATATCTTTGCATTTGTAATAGACATTATAAAATCAAAGTAAACTTGGAAAAACACAAATGTAACTATGAGAATTTTGTTGACTAAAAATGCAAATCAAAACTTTGCGTTATTTAGCACATATATATTTTTCCTTTTTAAAAATCTAGTTAATTTGATCTAAGGCATCACCCTTAGATGGTTTTAAAAAGTATTGAAGAAGTTACTGTCTATTCTGGGCTTTTACTGGGTGCTTATAAAAGATAATAAATAAATAAATTGTTTTGTAAATATTTGTTTATGTTGTATATTAATCATAATGTATTAATTCATAATTTAAACATTTAGGCGTTTACTTTCAGAGCATAAGATTTTAAAAAAGACATTTCAGTCAAATGACCATAAACCTCAAATGGATAGGTCATCTGTCATCATTTACTCACCCTCAAGTTGTTATAAAACTGTATGCATTTCTTTGTTGTGTTAAACACAGAAGAAGATATTTTAAAGAATATAGGAATCTAAACAGTTCTGATGCACCATTAACTACCACAGCAGTTTTTTCCCTACTATGGTTGTCCATAGTGACCCAGAACTGTTTGGTTACAAACAATTTTCCAAATATCTTTTTGTATTCAGAACGATAAAATTTACACAGGTTTGGAAGAACTTGAGGGTGAGTAAATGATGACAGAATTTTAAGATTTTTTCTGTGAACTGTCCCTTTAAATTTAGAAATGTGTTGTCAGTGTTAAATCCTAACTGTCCATATCACTTCAGGTAAACATGGATGATCGCTTTGGGCAAATCATGATCGAGAACCTGCAGAGACGTCAGTGCAATCTGGCCGGGGTGGATTTGTGTCAGTCTCTGGACTCTCAAGTACGACATTCAGGCGTGCCGCTCGCTTTCTAACTCATTGTTCAGATGTATATTGCTCTGACATTCTACAGAACATACCCAACTGTTAAACTGCTGTTACACCCCGTACAGTGAAGCTAGCACTATCTCAACATTACACAGGGTATTGCTCACAAGTTGTTTTCCTGCTCGACATACAATAGGTGATCAACATTCAGGAAAACAGCGCTGTTAAGACTTCAGTCTTTGTTTACTGCAGCCGCTGCCAGAACTGTTTAATCTCGCATGTAGTATCAAGTCTCTCAAGACAATTTTTAATAAGTACAATGCAGTGACAAAGTATTTGGCCCCAATTGATGCCCTCTGTTTTTACATCAAATGTTTATATAAGATGGTTTTGAATAATTATTTTTATGAAGTAACAGAAAAAGATTCTAGTAATCTTTCTAGTAAACGCTGGCATGATTTACCAAAAGCAGCATGTTTGTGTTAAAATTACACTTAAGTTTACCACAAAATTTCTTCAAGTACACAATGCTACAATCAAAGGAAATTCCAAAACAGTTGAGAAAATTGTTTCAGATACATCAGTCTAGAAAGGGTTATAAAGCTTTTTCTGTTGTTTTTCACAAAAGTGCAAGCCTTTGGAAACCAATGAATGAAATTTGTATATTTTATTTATTTATAAAGTTTTTGCATTGGGACCTGGAAGACTTGGAAGGATGCAGGAATGCTGATGTGTTCAAGACATGTTTTCTGTGATGCATTAAATTTGTCATGTATTTTTAATAAATTCATTTAGTTTTTCAAATAGGCAGTAATAGAGAAGATGTGCTGTAAAGGGGCAAATACTTTTCACTGCAATGTGTTTGGTCTACATATCTACCCTTATGGGTAGAAAAAAAATGGTGTGCTTTGCTTGAATTTTGCATCCAGTTTAAGTTGACTGTGTGTTTCAACAGAAAGAACGATTTTTGACGACCGGCTGGGAAAGCGTGAACGCACTAGATATGATGACGGTCTACAGCATGCTTCCTCAGGAAGATGTAGCCAGGTATGCACATCATTGTTTTAAAATTGACCTTTACAACTGGAGGATTTGGCATCAGTGCAGTGACATGTGTGATGTACATTAACAGAATTGAGCGGCTTGAGTTTTTAGATGAGAAGGAACTTCTTCAACAGCTTCTGCAACACTACTGCATCTGCTGGGCTGTAAAAGATAAACTTAATTTAGGTGAGGCTGTCATGTTGTCATGAACTGCGTTTGAGTTTGGTTAGTTTTAAACAATTTCACAAGTTTTAAGATTTTACAAAACAGTATATCACTGTATCTAATAGCAGACTTCTCTTTTCAGGCATCTCGCAGATCGGGTTTTAAACGCCAGTAGGGACTTTGAAAGTTTGCTTTGAGACGACAGGAAATAAGGAATCTAAGGAAGTCATTTATATCTGTTTTTCCATAGTTGAGCCCAATAAAAATAAAGACTACTGGCATCAGCGTCTTTTCTCTTCTTTTCTCGTATCTCCCATGTCATCAGCATGTTTTGCTGAAGTGCCTTGTCTATAATATTTTGTAAATGTAACGCTATAGATGTCATTCAACCATCATCAAATTTGTTAATTATACAGATAATAAAAACGTTATATCCATTTTTTTGGTTATCAGCTTGTGGGCTTGGAATAGTGATGAAAAATAAAGACTATTGTGAGTATAAAACGACGTGCCTGATTTACTGGTGCACTTAAGAATGCCTTTGATCTTAATTCAGTTATGCAATACCCGACACATATGATGCCAAGTACATTAAAAGTGTGTTTTTGGTGAAGATAAATCATTGTGGAGGTCATTCAACCGTATGTCATATTCTCATTGGAAAGAAATTGCAAAGTGTATGATACTTCAATACAATAGATTTATTTATAAAAAAAAATATTCATAACAAAGCAAAGATATGACCTTCTAATGAAAAATTGCGCAGATGCAATGATGCGTCACTCTTTATTCTTAAACTACATTTTTCTCCCAAAATAATAATAAAAATACAAATCTGAGGAATATCTCAAATGTAACTATGGAAACATGTTAGGACTACATAAAAAAAATAAAAGCTGTTGTATTTTAGCATCTTCAAAGTAGAATTTGTAAAATTCAATTTTCTTGGGAATGGCAAGTTCTTAACTTGGGATGCTTTTTAAACAGTGTATGGTTCCTATCTATTTTTCATTGCTTTTTTCTTTATTATTTAGTCCAAATCATGATTAATGGAATATTTATTGCAGTTTTGTTTTGAAATGACAATAGATTAAATTAAAATTGTATTTCTTCAACATAACTAATTTAAGACATTCAGAGATATACCTTCACATTAAAACTTTAATGATAATGTGGCTACTACACAAATAACTGTATTACTATTAACATGTCACTGACAGTACATTCTAATGGAAGGATACAAAACATTTCTGTGTACAAGTCGTTAATTTTTTTAAATGTGGTAACCGTTTTATATAAGCAATTAGGCATTCAAGACATTTTATAACATAGTTACAGTTATAGTTACGTAAAACATAAATTTATTATTTATATTATAATTGAGTATTCAAATAAAGTGGTGTCGTGTCTTGGATTTTCTTCTGATGGTTATGTTTTTCTGAAGTTGAAAATAATCACCAGGAAGTAGTTTTGGAAAACAAAAGGCGATTAAAAGACACAAAAAAAGGAAACGTTTCCTTTTTAGCCATCAGCCCCAGGCATCCTGCAGTCTCTCTGTGTATTCCATTTTGTCACTGAATCCCTCTAGAGAAACATTAACCCACAGCGACCTTGTGTTGTTATTTACTGCCACAGGATTCCTAAATTAATTCATGAGACAAGCGCACAGACAAATCTATAATATGCCATTGCAAATAAAAAGTTTGGGAGGCTGCATTAGGGTGGATCAATTGAATTACATAAAACAAGCGAGAAGACCTTGAGTGACATGAGTTTTCGCTGCACAAATTTTTTATTCCCCTGTTGTGTAATAACAGGCCGGTGGATGATAAGCAATATCCTGAACCCGTCACCCCTTAAACAATACCCTACACCACTTTAATTGTCAAGTGAATTTTCCCAAGCCGCCGTGAGTGACGAAGGGGAGGGCAGTCAGTCCACCTCATGACCACCCCACCCCATCCTCTGTACACCTTTATCAGTACAAAACTGCCGCGTTTGTACTCTGGACAGAGTAGGGGACGAGATACAGACTGGCAAAATGACTTCAGCTGAGTCAAAGTCAGAACTCTTCACTGTAGCCACAGGGGCTGGAGGAGACAGCCATCAGAATCAGCCCAATAAGTTATCTTTCTATGAGCACTACATTCAGCCATGCCTGGCTGAGATACTCGGCTCCACTCTCTTCATGTTTGTGGGTTGCGTGTCGGTCATGGGTAACGTGGGCATCAACGGGAGCATCCAGCCGGCACTGGCACATGGACTAGCACTGGCTATTGCAATTGCAATTTTTGGAGAAGTCAGGTAACTGTGAAACATTATTCAGCGTGAATTGAATATTGTGTTCTTGTTTTATGCATTAAATTAAAGTTGTACCTTGACATTTTGAAATTAGTTTATTCTCCAGAATAACAGATCCTGTTCATTTTTAAATAAATGTAACAATACATTTGTAAGGAGAATGCTTCAATTCAAACTTAAAGTGAGTTGGAGTAAACTATCTGTACAACACATATTTAATTTTGATTCTCTTTTGTCATTTTCCAGTGGCGGTCACTTCAATCCAGCTGTGTCTGTGTGTGTTTATCTCATTGGAGGAATGGAATTCATTCTACTGGTGCCATACATGATCTCACAAATGCTTGGTGGGGTGATCGCTGCCAGTCTGGCCAAAGTATGTGTTCCAAAGAGCATAACACTATATATTTTATTTTCCTTAATTTTTTATTACTCAAATGTATGAAGATGAACACACATTTACACTTCCAGCAATATATTAAAGCATTCTCTTTTATATTTTTTATTTTCAGGCTGTCACTACAGAGATGGCATATGGAAATGCAACTGGAGCAGCATTTGATGCAGTTCAATCTGCAGATGTCGTTGGTTCAGCGACTCTGGCCGAGATGATAATGACCCTGTTTTTGACTATAGTTGTCAGCATGGGTGCCGTGAACGGAAGGACCCGGAGTTCACTCGCTCCTTTCTGCATTGGACTGACTGTGACTGCAAATATATTGGCTGGGTGAGTAATGGTTATTGCGTGCCAAAGCACAAACATAGTATGTACTATTTACACTTTTCTTAAATGCAGTTTTACTTTACACTTAAAAAACAGTTTTTATTCATTTTTGCAATTCTTATAAGAAGTTTAGTTTTACAGAGATGCAGATCAGTTCATTCTTTTTATTATTTAACTCATCTTTTTAAACAGAGGAGGAATCTCAGGAGCATGTATGAACCCGGCACGGGCTTTTGGCCCAGCGATAGTGTCCGGTCACTGGACCTACCACTGGATATATTGGGTGGGACCTTTGACTGGTGCTCTGGTCACTGTCAGCATTGTCAGGTATTTTGCTTCTTATCTTTTCCTGACATGATTTATTTATTTTATTTAATAAATAAAAAGAATATTCATTGAGTCATCATGACTTCTTTATCTGTAAGTAAATTCTAATCCATATATGATGTAGATATTAGATTATAGACTGGAAATTACTAGTTTATTTCCAAACCTGCTGTTATGTTGTTTTCTTATCAGATATGGGTTTATTTCAGGCTGATAATGGGTGATAAGAAGATCCGTGTTGTTTTCAAATGATGGAGAAAAGACTTCAGATGATCCCAAGCTTTTTAAAATTGCATGTTATGCACTGTGTTATATTGTTAAACATTTATATTACTGTTGTTATTTTGTATGTATTCTAGCGCTCCGTAGTCTCTTTTATTGTTCTACTTTTAAAGCTTTCTATTATGTATTCTAAAGTTTTATTTTAATAAATAGTCTTTTGTTACTCTTGTCTGAATGTATATGATTTGTTGTAGTATGTTAATATGAAACCCACAAGAACTAGAATGATTATCTAAGTTTTTGTAATGAGTTATCATCATCATCACAGTTTCATTACAACATAATATAAGCACATCTAGCTATTGTACATGAATATTCAGAGGTCAAATCATGCCTTTCCCTTTCATTTATATATCAAAACATAACAGGTGTCAGCACAAAGTCCAACAACTGAGCCATGTGTTTAGTTTTATCATATAATTTGTGTTGACAGCATGCACTCAAGGCCATGCAGGTACTTATGATATGTCAAATCTATAACAGAGTTCATCTGATAAGGGAATAAACATTTATCCATGGGATGGGACTTCCATCGTTAAACATATATTATACTTAATAAATAACATTTATAGATTAGTAGCTGCTTCAAAAACATTGCTGGCCTCAATGATATGCTGTGTTTTTCCACGAAAGTGTTATCTATTGCTCATGAATGTCAAATGTGAATAACCTTCAGTTTATTCCTGTTATAACATCGGGACGCAAACCAGTAGACTTTAATCTGACCTAAGGTGTCCAGGACCATGTACTTTTATAACTGAATCATTCATAACAATCTACACATCACTGCATGATTTGTGCAGGTGTAAACGGGTGATTTATGGTGTATAAAGTTTAATTGATTTTCTTATCATAAAAGGAAGCATCTACTGCAAGTTATTTGCATTTGTGCAAAAAGGAAAGTTGAAGATGGAGGAGAAAGTAGAGCTTGAAGAAGTGGACAAAACTTTATTAAAGAAGACAGAAACTAAGCCGGTGGGCAAGTATGTGAGAATATTTCAACCCTGTATTGCTGAGTTGGTGGGCACAATGTTTTTTGTCTTTATTGGCTGCGTGTCTGTCATTGAGAATGTGGAGTCGACAGGCAGACTTCAGCCAGCGCTGGTACATGGATTGGCAGTGGCTGTGTTGGTAGCATGTATGGCAGAAATCAGGTAAATGTAAGGATATTTTAAGAGTTTGGTTCCAAAATGAGATAACAAAAATCTATTTTAGTTATTGTGGCATAAATCAAAACAAACCAACTGCAGTTTGATTGATATTATTAATTTAATTGGAATTCACCATAAAAAACATGATTTTTTTGAGTTATTTTATTTTGGAACAAAAACTCTTAATTTTATGGATTGCTTTGAAAATATTTTAAATGCATTAGCCTATTTAATCAAATGCATGATGGTTTAATTTCAGTGTTTTTTGCTTGTTTTACAATTGATTTCTGATAGTAAATTGATTTAATAACTTATTATTTATATATATATAAATAAAAGGCTATGCCATGTAAAAATGATATATAATTATAGCCTATGATTATAATTGATTATAAAACATTCAAAAATTATAATATAGTTTCACATTGTAAAATTTCCTTCTCCTTAATTTTTTAAACCCAATTTAAACGTTTGCAGTACTTTTTTGTAATTCGAAGTTTTGTTCTTGCATTTCAATAATATGTGAAAATTCGGGAATGTGGCAACAAATTTCGTGAAACAAATTCAGTTTTTCAGTGTAGTACCTTGTAAGCTATCATTTGTTATTGTTGATGTTATCAATATCATTATTGATATTATAAGTTATTATTACTAATATTGAAGAAGTAGCCAATTAGCCTATTGTGGTTTTATTTAGATTATCAATTACAATTACGTGTAAACTAACGTAAGTGTCATTCCAAAACTCAAGTTCGCTTTACCAAATACGTGTAAAAAAACACATGAAATCTTACATTTTAATCTGAAAATTGTTACTTTTTACATAACATAAATAATTTGTGACTTTTTTTCCAGTGGTTCACATTTCAACCCTCCATTCACCATTGCTATCTATCTATGTGGTGGAATACCGATGCCAATGGTCGTTCCATACCTTATCAGTCAGCTTATCGGAGGTGTACTTGGGGCCGCTATGTCAAAGGTGTGAGCAAAAGGCACGTATTTCAGAAAGACAGAAAACAATGCTGTTACAGCACGAGACAGGATGTAGTACCTACACGTTGCATCTTTAAAGAGACGATTGCAAGACAATAAAAACAAATATATTTTGAAGGTTATGACATCACATGAGAACTTCGAGAATGCCACTGGGGCAGCATTTAATATTCTTCAATCTGATGACCAACTTGGGAAGGCTGTCTTTGCTGAAATCGCTATGACGTGTCTGATCACTATGGTGGTACTGCTGGGGGCAGTAAACGGAAAGAGCAAAAGCCCTATGGTGCCGTTTATGGTTGGCTGCACTGTTATTATTAACATTCTAGCAGGGTGAGTCCAGAACACAACAGTGGCCAATATTGGCATAATCTTTATACATTTTTTGAAACTGTGTCACTCACTCTTTTTATAGAGGTGATATTTCTGGCACGTGTCTAAACCCTGCAAGAGCTTTTGGTCCTGCATTGATGACTAACTACTGGACTTATCACTGGGTGTACTGGGTCGGTCCAATAACGGGGTCTGTGGTGGCTGCTGCTCTCGTACGGTAGGTTTGCAGTGTTGCTATCAAAATGTCATTGTTAAAAAAAAAAAAAATCTTGTAATATTGAAAAAATAATGTTGCTTTACTGTTTTAACAGGCTTCTGCTTGGAGATGAGAAGATGCGAGTGATACTAAATTAATAAAGGATCATTTTAACGTGTAAAATTCCTCCTTCCATGAGGTCATCTATAGTTTTAAAGGTCCTAGATATTCTATATTTCGAAATTTTTTAAGTCACAGGATCACTACCTGGTTTGTATGATACTGCATAAACACTAATGTCACCCATAGCCAACAAAAATTGTCGATGTTTTCCAGTAGATGTCAGTAAAGTACTTGGTTTTACACCTCATTTGGGCATAATTGTATTTTTGCATAGACAATGAATTAATCGATTATAATACTGGGTTTATGGGTACATCATTTTTAATGATAATCTAAATATAATGATCTTCGTGAAGTATTTGTTTTTCTTATTTTACTTTAAATAAAGTTTACTGCAAACCATAACAACCCCATATATGAATGCAAACTTTTATGGCAGCTCAAAGCAGATTTCTGAAAATGTGTCGTTCATTTGTTGAGAACGTGGTGTTTTTAATTTAAGCACATTTACATTCACAATGTCATTGCTAAATAAATGAAAATAATGTGCTGCTTTAAATGTTTATTAACATTGTTGTTAATTGAACTCGGCATGGTGGTGTGGCTGCTATATAGACAATCTCTCCTATGAAAAGAAAAGAAAAATTATAAGGAACTACCAGAAGCAGTTTAATGCATTGCACCAATAGACGTCATATAAAGACGTAAATAAAGTTGTCCGCACGTGCAAAGACAGATTGTAGATCAGTGGTTGTGCCTCCTCTTGTGAGGGTTTAGTTGACATAATTGATTAATAAAGGACTTTTTATTAGTAAATACATGAATCATAATACATTTTATGAATTACTTACTTTGTAATTAAATTTAAGGTAATTTAACCTGTTTATCATAAATGCGTCCCCAACTCTTTTATCGTCTACATTTTATATATATATATGGTAAAATAAAATAAATAAATCTAGAAGCTATTATGTTTGAGCATTCTAAGAAGCAGACAACTTCATTTTTGGATATTCTGTCTGCAGAATACAGTCTGTTTGATCTGAGTTTGCATCGCTAAATGATCATTTTGAGAATTCTTAAAGAAATGGTCCATGGTGTTAGAATTAGCAATTAATAATCAAAGTAACATTATATTAATCAAGAGTGTCTTATATCGGATATGCTAAAGAAAAGCACATTTATGAAAGTTTCCATATTTTTAATCATTTATTTAGGCCATGTTTTTAACCAAATTAACATCATTCAAGCCTGTTCTCAAGTTGTCAAACAACAGTCAAACTGGTTAACGATATTTGTCAGACAGAGCCAGTGCCACTCTTGTGAGAAACTTGTCCATGGCCATGTGTGCTTCGGGTGTGAAGTCTTGAGGGAAGAGCATGGCAATCACAACAAGAATACAGTGGGACAGGATCTGTGAAAACAAAGTTAACGAAAATAAGACTTATACGCAGTTTTGAGCAATAACGAATCTGACTTTAAAATGTACAAACTCAATATATGTTTACCTTGAAGTTAGCAGGATCAACTCTCAGTTGAAAGGCATGCAGCTCGCTGAGGGTGAGCAGTCCGCCGAAAAGATCGTCTATTTTTTCAACAGCCAGGCCAAGCCCTCCAATGACTTTCTTTCCATGGTTCCTCACAGGAGCAGAGCCGGGTGACAGGTCGCTCCAGTGACTGAAGTAGGTCTTGGTCTGAGGATAAACCACGAACAGTCTGCAAAATGGGGAAAAGGTACAATTTAGAAAAAGTTTCTGAAAACATACTCCATTCTACATTATATAGAGAAAGACTCACAGATAGGCCTATGACTTACCTGGACAATGCCTCATTGCCAATTTCAGCACCTTTTGGTGAGATCTTAGCCCAGAGGGCCTTCACGGTGTCTTTGTCTTTAGCAGAGAGGCTCATGTTGAGTGAACAGAAGTTCCAAGGCTGACTTGCCCATCTAAATGTTGGCCCTCTTTTAAAGGGTTTGAAGCTGGGAGGCACACCCAAGATAGGGACTAATTACGTGTCAGATTAAAATTTTGCCAGTAAACGTTGAATTTTTTTTACATCTTAGGAGAAAGTGACAGAGGTTATCGGAGTCAAGCGGATCTAGATCCAAATCAACCCACGTTTGCATCTTCAACATGAAGTAAAAACCCACAACCTAATTTGAATTTAATTATTGTCTTTAAGGATCGCTTTAACGCTGTTTTGACTACTAATTTAGTTCGTTGTGTATTAGATGGATGGCTCAAATTCACTCATGTAACAGCATTTACCCATAGATTTAATAATAGTTGAATAAATATGCGATAAACATAGTTACTAATTGTTGCTAAATTATGGCTATTCATTATTTTACAAACTTTTTCAAGTAGGACACTACAAAGTCATCAAAGTTTAAAATGTTTCGCGTTCAAACTAGAGACATTAGGCTGTGTTTGTGCACGTTTTAAACTGAAAACATTGTTTTAAAGTGTAGAATATTCAGATTTGATTTTTCAGAATTGATTTATAAATCGCTCATTTTATTTATTAGGTTTGGTTGAAAATAGATATAACAGCCACGCCCTTTTCAAACAGGGCTTTGATGCACAGTTTTTTAATAGATGGGCCAATCTTCTTTATTCTGAGTGCCACGTAAATGAGAGTCTGTGAATGGAGATAAGGTATAGGCGTTTTGAATATACGTGTGCATGAGATATAACCAACAGCTGAGATCACAGAAATAAATTATTTCACGTAGGCCATTTTGTGAAATCATTTTACAGAAAAAAATGAAAATAGAAAACAATTAATCCAAGAGCCAAAATACAAAATACAAAATTCCAAACTTTTGGAAACACTTGTATCATTTTTTTTATTTAAATATTTTTTTTCGTATTTGTCTATATAAAGCCATTGCACGTTTTTGCAATGATCATATTTCAGGGTTAATGAATACAAATAGAGAATTAATGTAGTGAAATGTAAAATTCTAAATTGATTTATCGCTACTAATTGACATTCAGGTTTGTGACTTTCACTATTTCTCCTGCAAATCCATGAATGTTTGTCTCTGCTTCTTGAGGTTTGGCTATAGTCCATGCATTTTCTTTATTCGTGAAAGAACATGTTGTTTAATAAACAATGGTGTTTTTGCACAGATCAAAACTAGGTCAAACCTCTAGAAAAATACACACGTCACATTAATCGCTACTTCATTGGTCCCGCCCATGCGAAATTTTAGCCATTCAGGTGAGCCCAATACTCTTCGCGTTGTAAGCCGATGATATAAACACTGTCCTCAGAAGACGAAAAGTATGATTCTCATTCCTAAGAAGAAGAAGAAGACCATAAACTGACAAGATGGTCGTGTGGACTGAACAAGAGCGTGCCTTCATCCAGGAGATTTTTGGCAAACTTAATTATGAAGAGGCTGGTCCCAAAGCCTTGAGCAGGTATTGTCTTTGAAGTCTAATGTGCAATGTTCATATTCAACATATGTATTTTTACATAATTATGAATTCTCATTTGAAACTAATTTTGCTTTGATTATTTTAGGGTCTTGATTGTCTATCCCTGGACTCAGCGGTACTTCGGCAATTTTGGAAACTTGTACAATGCAGAGGCCATCATTAACAATCCTATGGTCGCTGCTCACGGAAAAGTTGTGCTTAATGGACTTGAAAGAGCCATGAAGAACATGGACGACATCAAGAACACCTACAAAGAACTGAGCGTGCTGCACTCCGAGAAACTGCGCGTGGATCCTGACAACTTCAAGGTAAGCACATCACACAGTCAAAAGTGGAGTTGCTCCAAACACATTTTCGAATGCTTTCATGTCGATTCAGTCGAATTAAATTCACAATTTGACCCGATTACATCCAGCCAATTTTGATGGCAATAAAAACCCTGCATTGTTTCAAATCGCAAAATTGGCCATGAGTAGAATGTAATAAACCCAAAGCGTTGGTTGAAGTTAACCTCGAAAATATTCGTACAGGCTACATTTTGGAAACAACCAAACATTTTAGAGTGTTCAGTTCATGCATATAAATACAGACACAATTTAACATAATACCAGCTGACATTCTTTCTTATCCTGTTTTTCAGCTGTTGGCCGATTGCCTGACTATCGTGATTGCCGCCAGCATGGGTACCTCATTCACACCTGAGAAGCAGGCTGCCTGGCAGAAGTTTCTTGCTGTTGTGGTCTCTGCTCTGTGCAGACAGTACCATTAAGACCTTTAAACATATGGACTAACGTTGTGTCAGTCTAAAGCTTTGTATCTAAAATTAATAAAGAGGACTTGATGTACAACTGTGTCAGGTGTTTCGACTAAATATGGTTAGAAATCACATAGGCTACCTTCAAATCGGGAATTCGTTGAATTTGTTGGATTCCAGGGCATTTTAAATAAAAAAATATAGAGCTTAGTTAATCTCTGACTTTTTGACCAAAATACTTTAGCACTATCACTAACCCAGTCAGCAAAATCACCAAACTTATAATGTTCTCCTAAACCATTTTGAACCCAAAAGTTGACCCCACCAGCTACAAGCAAGGGCGTAAATCTCATTAAACAGTAGGTCAATACATAAAATTTCTCAAGAGCAATTTTTGAAGGGGACACAAATAATAGTCAAAATTGTACGAACTACAACATGCAGTAGGTTCATAGGTTTATCATGCAGACTTTCAATCATATTATAACTGAACTGAACTGTCACATAATACAAGTGAACAAAAAAGCTTTTTACCATTTACATATTTTTTGTCTCTGTTGTGAAGACAAGAAACAAATATAAAAACACACAACCCATGATACTACATGTTAACAATGAGTCACATTTTAAACACTTGTTATCCTGATTTATACTGCGACATCGTCTGACAAAGTCACCGTACATCGACATTAATGAGTGGTTGGATTTTCCCCTGTAGTGCACTGCCTCCGCCAACAAACTTTGTTCATGTTAGTGTACCCAAACAAACAGTAACAGTGACAGATGCTTAAATTCTGTGTTGTACTCGTTGATGAATCACCCGAGTTTCAGTAATCTGAATGTTTAGCTTATCCGCCGCGCACATACTGCACAAAAAGATGCTGAGAAAACGACCTTCTCCAACTGAATGAAAGCTGTGCATCTTATGTGGACGCAATAGATATAGCGCAATAGAAATTGTTCACGGCTGTGTGTGACACGGGACCTGAATGGCAGGATCGGCGGCTAATTGTGGGCGTTAATGTTCACATGATGCCAGGTCGCCAAAAATAAAACAATGTATGGGAAACGGCTTCGGCATGTTAGTTGTAGTGTGTGACCTCCTATGTCACAAGCTAACGCTTGCTAAGTAACGTTTTAAATGCTAACATAGCAGATTCATGAAAAAGTACATCGGTAATCAGCATTTTTTGCAACAACTAATTTATTAATGAATCAGCATCAACTACATTAAAGCGAATCACTTCATTTAAAGTGAATAAAATAGTCTTCTTACTGGAGTTCAACAACCACTGATGAACTGAGCCGCATACCTGACTTGAATGTGTTGCGCAATGCGCAGGTGAGAAGAACGGGGAGAGGACACAGTGGGCCAAACCACTGTGAGAGGGAGGGGAGGTTGGGCCTCAACAATTTCTAAACTTAAAACGCATTTTTTGCGTTTGTATTTTCTTCTTATAACACACATATATTTATGTTTACCTAAACTAATTATGACAATAGAGAATGCGAGTTTAATTGATTTGGGGGGGGGCGGAGGGGGGACGTCCACCTCCATCCGAGGGTTGTCCCCCCCGGGATTTACGCCCATGGCTACAAGGCAAGCAATTATTATAAAGTAGTCGTTATCAATTATCAATATCCAGTGTTGTAAAGTATTTGAGTAAATGCAATTAGTTACTGTGCTTAAGTATCTTTTTGACTACTTTGTTTTGAGTATTAAAGATATTAGCAACATTTACTCTACTCCACTACATTTTGTAATGACTAATGCAAATTTACATTAGATTTTGCATGGCACCTATCTATTTTTGCAGCAGTTTATTTTTGACACAGAATAATTAATATTGCCATTATCACATTGAAGGTACACTATCTAATGGATTTTGCCCTTAGTTACTAAAACTTGCCAACATGGCTTCTTTAGGTGAAAACAAGGTACTTGTTAATTGCTGGCTGTATATATGTAAAATGAGGCATGAGGACATGACTGCAGATGGTAATGATGCCAAAACCAGCATGTCCCGTGCAAAAAGGCTTTGACTTTTTAATTTTGATCCATTATATTGAAGAGACTTTTTTGAAGGAGTTTGGTTTACATATGAGCACTTGAGCTTAAATAAGTCTTGAGTGTTTGTAAAAGATGTAGGTTATGGTGTCGACCATGATTTGTTGCAATTTTGAAGTGTTCAGTCTTATTGCAACCCGTTATCATCAACCTGCATATATTATGATTTCAGAAAATAAATGCGATTGCTCTCTCGAATCAACTGTTTCCTGTTTTTCACTGACATGTCTCTTAAGTATTGAGGACTAGTGCTTGGTTAGGCTGTCTTTTATGAAAACTCCATGACGTGTCTGATTACTATGGTGGTTCTGCTGGGGGCAGTAAATGGAAAGAGCAAAAGCCCTATTTATGTGGGCTGCACTGTTAATATTAACATTCTAGCAGGGTCACCATAGATCCTATACAGCATAATTTAATTTATTAACTTTATTAAGTGAGTGTGTCACTCACTCTTTTTATGGAGATGATATTTCTGGCACATGTCTAAACTCTTGCAAGAGCTTTGGGGTCTGCATTGATGACTAACTTCTGCACTTATCACTGGGTGTACTGGGTGGTGTGGTGGCTGCTGCTCTCCTACAGCCAGTTTGCATTGTTGCTCTCAAAATGTCATTGTTAAAATTGTTTACTTGTCATTGTTGCAAAAATATTGTTACTTCACTGTTTTGACATGCTTCTGCTTGGAGATGAGAAGATACAAGTAATACTAAAGTAATAAAGGATCGTTTTAACTTGTAAAATTCCTCCGTCCATGAGGTCGTCTGTAGTTTTAAAGGTCCTAGATATTCTTTATTTTGAAACTGTGTATGTCACAGAATCACTACTTGGTTTTTATGATACTGCATAAAGACTGATGTTACCCATAGCCAACCAAAATGTTCGATGTTTTCCAGTAGTCAGTAAAGTAATTCGTTTTTGGCCTCATATGGGCATCTTTTTATTTTTGCATAGACAATTCGTTGAATGAATCGATCATTATATGTTGAATGAATGTTGAATAATTATATTATAATATAACTGGGTACATCGTTTTAAATTATAATCTAAATATAATGATCTTCGTGAAGTATTTGTTTTTCTTATTTTACTTTAAATAAAGTTTTCAGCAAAGCATAACAAACCCATGTATGAATGCAAACTTTTATGGCAGCCCAAAGCAGATTTCTGAAAATGTGTCGTTCATTTGTTGACAACGTGGTGTTTTCAATTTAAGCACATTTACATTCACAATGTCATTGCTAAATAAATGAAAATGATGTGTTGCTTTAAATGTTTATATTATTAACATTGTTGTTAATTGAACTCGGCATGGTGGTGTGGCTGCTATATAGACAATCTCTCCTATGAAAAGAAAAGAAAAATTATAAGGAACTACCAGAAGCTGTTTAAGACATTGCAGCCATAGACGTCATATAAAGACGTAAATAAAGTTGTCCGCACGTGCAAAGACAGATTGTGATCAGTGATTGTGCCTCCTCTTGTGAGGGTTAGTTAACAGAATTGATTGATAAAGTTTTTTTTATTAGTAAATATATTAATCATTATACTTTTTATCAAGGCTGTATTGTAATTTAATTGAGGAAATTTAACCTGTTCATCCTAAAATACCCCCAAAAACTATTTTATCGTCTACGTTTTTATATATATTTTGAAACATCAGATAAATAAATCTAAGGTATTATGTTTGAGCATTCTAAGAAGCAGAGAGCTTAATTTTTGGATATTCTGTCTCCAGACTGTTTTTATGTTTGATCTGAGTTTGCATCGCTAAAATGATAATTTTGAGAATCCTTAAGGAAATGTTCCATGGTGGTGAAGAGTGTGTAGATCAAACAATCGCCAATTAATAATTAGAATACAATTATATTAATCAAGAGTGTTTTATATAGGATAGGCTAAAAAAAGCACAAAAAACACATTTATGAAAGTGTCCATATTTTGTATGATTTATTTAGACCATGTTTTTGACCAAATTTAGTGAAACATCATTCAAGCCTGTTCTCAAGTTGTCAAACAACAGTCAAACTGGTTAACGATATTTGTCAGACAGAGCCAGTGCCACTCTTGTAAGAAACTTGTCCATGGCCATGTGTGCTTCGGGTGTGAAGTCTTGAGGGAAGAGCATGGCAATCACAACAAGAATACAGTGGGACAGGATCTGTGAAAACAAAGTTAACGAAAATAAGACTTATACGCAGTTTTGAGCAATAACGAATCTGACTTTAAAATGTACAGCAAGTATATCAGGAGTCAAACTCAATATATGTTTACCTTGAAGTTAGCAGGATCGACTCTCAGTTGAAAGGCATGCAGCTGGCTGAGGGTGAGCAGTCCGCCGAAAAGATCGTCTATTTTTTCAACAGCCAGGCCAAGCCCTCCAATGACTTTCTTTCCATGGTTCCTCACAGGAGCAGAGCCGGGTGACAGGTCGCTCCAGTGACTGAAGTAGGTCTTGGTCTGAGGATAAACCACGAACAGTCTGCAAAATGGGGAAAAGGTACAATTTAGACAAAGTTTCTGAAAACATATTCCATTCTACATTATATAGAGAAAGACTCACAGATAGGCCTATGACTTACCTGGACAATGCCTCATTGCCAATTTCAGCAGCTTTTGGTGAGATCTTAGCCCAGAGGGCCTTCACGGTGTCTTTGTCTTTAGCAGAGAGGCTCATGTTGAGTGAACAGAAGTTCCAGGGCTGACTTGCCCATCTAAATGTTGGCCCTCTTTTAAAGGGTTTGAAGCTGGGAGGCACACCCAAGATAGGGACTAATTACGTGTCAGATTAAAATTTTGCCAGTGAACGTTGAATTTTTTTTACATTTTAGGCGAACGTGACAGAGGTTATCGGAGTCAAGCGGATCTAGATCCAAATCAACCCACGTTTGCATCTTCAACATGAAGTAAAAACCCACAACCTAATTTGAATTTAATTATTGTCTTTAAGGATCGCTTTAACGCTGTTTTGACTACTAATTTAGTTCGTTGTGTATTAGATGGATGGCTCAAATTCACTCATGTAACAGCATTTACCCATAGATTTAATAATAGTTGAATAAATATGCGATAAACATAGTTGCTAATTGTTGCTAAATTATGGCTATTCATTATTTTACAAACTTTTTCAAGTAGGACACTACAAAGTCATCAAAGTTTAAAATGTTTCGCGTTCAAACTAGAGACATTAGGCTGTGTTTGTGCACGTTTTAAACTGAAAACACTGTTTTAAAGTGTAGAATATTCAGATTTGATTTATCAGAATTGATTTATAAATCGCTCATTTCATTTATTAGGTTTGGTTGAAAATAGATATAACAGCCACGCCCTTTTCAAACAGGGCTTTGATGCACAGTTTTTTAATAGATGGGCCAATCTTCTTTATTCTGAGTGCCACGTAAATGAGAGTCTGTGAATGGAGATAAGGTATAGGCGTTTTGAATATACGTGTGCATGAGATATAACCAACAGCTGAGATCACAGAAATAAATTATTTCACGTAGGCCATTTTGTGAAATCATTTTACAGAAAAAAATGAAAATAGAAAACAATTAATCCAAGAGCCAAAATACAAAATACAAAATTCCAAACTTTTGGAAACACTTGAATCATTTTTTTTATTTAAAGACTTTTTTTCGTATTTGTCTATATAAAGCCATTGCACGTTTTTGCATTGATCATATTTCAGGGTTAATGAATACAAATAGAGAATTAATGTAGTGAAATGTAAAATTCTAAATTGATTTATCGCTACTAATTGACATTCAGGTTTGTGACTTTCACTATTTCTCCTGCAAATCCATGAATGTTTGTCTCTGCTTCTTGAGGTTTGGCTATAGTCCATGCATTTTCTTTATACGTGAAAGAACATGTTGTTTAATAAACAATGGTGTTTTTGCACAGATCAAAACTAGGTCAAACCTCTAGAAAAATACACACGTCACATTAATCGCTACTTCATTAGTCCCGCCCATGCGAAATTTTAGCCATTCAGGTGAGCCCAATACTCTTCGCGTTGTAAGCCGATGATATAAACACTGTCCTCAGAAGACGAAAAGTATGATTCTCATTCCTAAGAAGAAGAAGAAGACCATAAACTGACAAGATGGTCGTGTGGACTGAACAAGAGCGTGCCTTCATCCAGGAGATTTTTGGCAAACTTAATTATGAAGAGGCTGGTCCCAAAGCCTTAAGCAGGTATTGTCTTTGAAGTCTAATGTGCAATGTTCATATTCAACATATGTATTTTTACATAATTATGAATTCTCATTTAAATCTAATTTTGCATTGATTATGTTAGGGTCTTGATTGTCTATCCCTGGACTCAGCGGTACTTCGGCAATTTTGGAAACTTGTACAATGCAGAGGCCATCATTAACAATCCTATGGTCGCTGCTCACGGAAAAGTTGTGCTTAATGGACTTGAAAGAGCCATGAAGAACATGGACGACATCAAGAACACCTACAAAGAACTGAGCGTGCTGCACTCCGAGAAACTGCGCGTGGATCCTGACAACTTCAAGGTAAGCAGAACATCACACAGTCAAAAGTGGAGTTGCTCCCAACACATTTTCGAATGCTTTCATGTCGATTCAGTCGAATTAAATTCACAATTTGACCCGATTACATCCAGCCAATTTTGATGGCAATAAAAACCCTGCATTGTTTCAAATCGCAAAATTGGCCATGAGTAGAATGTAATAAACCCAAAGCGTTGGTTGAAGTTAACCTCGAAAATATTCGTACATGCTACATTTTGGAAACAACCAAACATTTTAGAGTGTTCAGTTCATGCATATAAATACAGACACAATTTAACATAATACCAGCTGACATTCTTTCTTATCCTGTTTTTCAGCTGTTGGCCGATTGCCTGACTATCGTGATTGCCGCCAGCATGGGTACCTCATTCACACCTGAGAAGCAGGCTGCCTGGCAGAAGTTTCTTGCTGTTGTGGTCTCTGCTCTGTGCAGACAGTACCATTAAGACCTTTAAACATATGGACTAACGTTGTGTCAGTCTAAAGCTTTGTATCAAAAATGAATAAATAATAATAAATAAGACTTCAATGCAACTTTGTCATGTGTTTATGATTAGAAATCTCATAACTTTATATCTGAATTCGATGAATGCCACGATTTATTAGATTCTAGGGTATTTTAAATAAAAAATATATAAAGCTTAGCGAATCTCTGACTTTTGGACCAAAACACTTTCAAAACATTTTCATTTTATTTGTCCGTTATATTGAAGAGACCTTCTTCAACGAGTTTGTTACACGAGCACTCGAGCTTAAACGAGACTGGGTGTTTATAGTAGACGTAGATTATGGTGTCGACCATGATTTGTTGCAAATTTGATTGTGTTCAGTCTTATTATGAATTAAGAAAATAAATGCGATTGCTCTTCTCACGAATCAACTGTTTCTTGTTCTTCACTGACATGTCTCTTAAGTCTCAAGGACTAGTGGTCCTTTGAGCCTAAATTCAGTAAGAGCAAAATACTCAAGTATACTGTTTGTTGGATTGGATACTCTAAGATTTTTACTGAAGTCATTTCTGAAATTGGTAAATTGTAACTTGTAAAGGAGTAATTTTCGCTGCAAGGTATCTGTACTTTTACTTAAGTATGGTTTTCATGTACTCTTTACACCTCTGTCAATATCATACATTTTTATGTGTAGGCTACTTAAAAACAATAACTTAAAAAAACAAATATTATAATTAATAAACGAACGATTGAATAAATAGATAAATAATGATTTAGATTATTTTGACTACCAATTAAAAGGTTCACAAATTATTTCCCCATTTATATCTCTTATTGTGATTTATTTGCCAGTAATCAATACTCTTTAAGTGAAGGTGAAGGTTAAATGATGGGTTTTAACATTAAGAAGCAGCGTGAGTTTGAGGCCTTCACTATGATAAAATATGACCCTTCCTTACCTTTTCTGACAAGAGTGTAACTAGTAACTCTAATATTTTGCAACATAGGCCCATCGATAAAACAAATGCACACATGAACTCACTGAATGCACAATTAATAATGCGTTGATGATTTCAGCACAATGGAGAGCGTATACCGTCCATTTCGATGGACAAGGTTTCAGCACTTCTCTACGGACAGCACCACACTTACTCTATTAAGCTCGTCCCTGATAACAAAAAACCTCACTTGCTTGTTGTATTCATTTGTTTATTCAACGCAGTTTAAGTTCGGTTCCACTAAGAAGTTGACAAGCATTTGAGCACCAACTTTATTTCTTGGAACGTAGCAGTGACGATGTAGCTCTTGAACTGCATTTATTGTGCATTGGCCAACCATCCAACAGAGGGCGCAATAAGAGAGGCTTTCAATACAGGTTTATTGGCTTTATGTTCTTTATTAAATATAGTCTACCATGGCATTGCATTCAAGAATAGACAAAGAGTAAAAGACACTCTGTTCGATTAAATTAAGTTCGCAGAATCATTTCATCTTCTTCTGTGGTCTTCATCGGAATTTCTCAGCTAAAACAGCCGAGAAAGCCGAAAGAAACTTGTCGATGGCCGCGTGTGCAACTGGAGTGAAATTATCCCCCATTTTGCAAGCTAGCGTCACAAGTATGCAGTGATTGAAAAGCTGGAAACAAAAGTGACAGGTTAACCCTAAGGCTAAATAATGAAAATGTAACAGTGTTTTGGGTACGCTGACACTGCATTAGTTGGCTTAACTGGCAGTCAGCATTAATAATCAATTACATATAAAGTAAACTCGTGATATGTAAGTGTCACCTTGAAGTTCGTAGGATGTATTCTTAATTGATACGCGTGAAACCTGCTTAGGTGTGCCAGCGTAGTGGTAAGTGTGCTTATATTTCTGGCACCTTCAGCTAAAGCCTGGATGATTTTCTTCCCGTGGCAACGTAAATGCTGTGAACCTGGACCGATGTCAAGATGATTGAAGTATGTCTTTGTTTTAGGAAACGTTGTGAACATCCTGTAAACCGATGAACAGCGGAAAAAACACAAACACGTTGAGGTTTATGCAGAACTCAAGAATTTATGCAATCTCCTCCCACTTTGGCTGTGCTGGCGTAACTCATGAACAGCTGCCAAAATATGACAAGACCAACAATCAAGACTTTGATATTACAATAGCCTATCAGAAAATTAAAAACGACGAACTATCAAGGATCCACCAAAGAGCCTACTGTAAGTCCGACTTTAAATTCTTTGATAATTTTTCAAAATTGTAACTTTTTAGCATCAGCTTAGAGACGTTTAACAATGTAATAGTTCAGTACCATAATGTGAGATTTAAGACGAAAAGCATTTCAATATGAAACTTTAAATTAATACAAATATTCGAATTATTATTAAGGTGCTTTTTTGGCTATAGAGCTATAATGAGTTAGTCAATTAAATCATACCTTAAAAGAGCTTCAGATCCAATTTCTTCCGCCACTGGAAGCATTT
This sequence comes from Triplophysa dalaica, assembly GCF_015846415.1. NCBI lineage: Eukaryota > Metazoa > Chordata > Actinopteri > Cypriniformes > Nemacheilidae > Triplophysa > Triplophysa dalaica. The sequence continues at coordinate 9,807,742 of NC_079558.1, read as the reverse complement.
TTTCCCAGATATGTACAATAAGCTCTTTTTCGGTTTTTGAGAGCATTTTGAGACGTCGTGACCCAAATGCAATATGTTTCCTGTGACTATTTCAAAACTTTTTACCTGAACAAAACGCAACTTAAAATTGCCGTGTGCGGTTCCTGGACCGTTTTTCTATCACATATTAAACATGAAATAAATTTATACGTAGCCCAACTCGTTACAAAATTACTAAAATGAAAGATAATAGTTAGACTATGAGTTTCTGTCGGTCGCTGTTTTCGACTCACAGGCGTTCCGGAGTTAATCACGTGAGAGTTGACAAATTCTGCGTCAAACACGTCCCACTGGCAACAATTCATGGAAACTTATGGCACAGTATTTTTTCATTAATTACACAAGATATATAAAGCAGATTTACATTACATGGATTATAAAACATGTATTCATTTTTAGCTTAGATTTGCAGAACCAGGAAAATGTAAAAATCAGAAATAAATTTTTGCACTGTGTCAAAGTTGTTTTAATACTTTTATAAAACTATATATACTGTGCAAAAGTCTCAGGAACATTAGTATTTTCACCCGCCCAAGAGTTAATTTATCTTTTGCTGCAGTGTGTCAGTTGGGAATATCAGATTCCAAACATTCCTTTTGGCATCATTTGTAATAATCTAACTTGAGATCAGGTTTTACCATCATGACCGTCTATTATTACATAAAGAAAGAGAAAAGAGACATACTAAATCCAAAATAACTTTGGCAATGTCTCCAAGAAGCATTGGAGGCAAAGCTGAAAAACTACATGTGACAAAAGCAAATAAGGGGTCACACCCAAATATTGATTTGATTTAGTTAAAATAAGTTAATTGATACAAATTCGATTTGTGGCATTGTTTTAATTTGAAAACATCCCATATATCTAAATGTTTTCCTAAATATTTTTAATTAGTAGCAGCTTTGCAGGTATGTGTCTTTAAAGGCTATAAATAACAGCTTAAAACCATTTTGGGGGGAAAATACTTACATTCAATTCAGTAAATGTTCTTAAAAGATCCATTAATATTTTATCTTTTTATAATCTAAGGCACCTATTCAATGACCCTTTTGTGAAACAGAAGGTTCTATGTGTGTTGAAGGTTGTTTATACACAAAAAGGGTTCTTATGGCACTTTGAAATAGAACTTCTATGGCATCTTGTGAAACACTTTCACAGAAGAAAGTTCTACAAGGTTTTTTATATTAAATATCAGTGACTCTTCTTTTGGCTATGTATGAGACATGTCTGTGAAAGGGAGGGGTCATTGCATTGGTCTGATAATGATAGCCATCCCTATCAGCGCCTCAAACTGGGGCTTTAAAATGGGTGGGAGCTGAATGACGCTATGATCACATATCTCATTCCTGCCCCGCCCTCCTGCTGACATATATCATACAGCTCTGTTTCAAGATGAGCAGGAACATACTAATGACTCAGCTAAATTTAAAAGGCCATTTCTTCAATATATGTTTAAAAAAGAAAAAACATTTTTCTGGTTGCACACATACTGGTAAAACAGAGCTGGAAAGCACTGTAAGTCATTTTCGATAAACCGTCTGCCAAATGCATCTATATAAACTGGTGAATTAAAGGCTTATTTACACATCTGTTGATGTACAGATCCATTCTAAAGTTAGTGCACTTGAGTGAAATGTTTTGCAAACTATGTTTGGAATCAATTATGTAGAGAAAAATGCCAACATGTTATTTTTTATTATAAAAATGATGACCAACAAAGGACCAAATATTTATAGATTTTCATTTATTTATAAAGTTTAGTCACAGCATAATTCCTATACACAACCACAATAACAATTTTTGGCTGAATGGTTTTATTATGAAGAAAAACTTTTCTGTTAAACAAATGTTTTTTTGTAGTGAAAAAAGGTATGTTAGATTACAAACAGTAAGAAAGAAGTGGTCCTTATAAGAACTTTTGAGTATGTTTCTCTTGGGAACCAAAAATGGTTTTAGAAGAACTTTTTGTAGCCTCTTTTGAGGTAGTTTTATAGCAGGAAGCTAACTTCCAGTTAGTGTTTGTTCATCGGTCTGGCTAGTGGCTAATATATAAATATCTATATTTTATTTTATTTATATTACCATTAATTCAAATTAATATTTTATTGCATAATAATTGTATTAAATAAACAATTTGTTGAATTTTATTGAATGTTAACTTTATTACATAAACAATTTTTTAAATGGGTCATAAAACTAAGCGTAGTAAAGGTCCTTTAACTGGTAACGCAAAATGATACTAGCAAGACATACAGTTCTTTTAAAGAAAATTACTTGTTATTTATTTTGTTTATAATCAGAAATAATCTGCAGGGACTGTAAAGTTCAGGCAACAAAAGTGTGCATGCACAGTAACATTTGTTGTTGCTTTTAAACCATCTATTTTTAGCAGTGTAATTTTAATGAGTTTACTATTATTCTAAAATAATTGTTTAGTATTTAACTGATTAACTGGTTATATAAATTAATTAACATTGACATTTTATGCATTTGGTAGATGCATGTGACTTACAGTGCATTCAAGCTATACATTTAAATTTTCAACCCTAAGCCTACTTTACTTCATGTGTTTTCAAAGATTCGATCCCATGATGCATATTTGATTTAGTTAATGGAAGTTGTTAACTAGAAGTTGTTGTGGCATTGTTTAATTTGAAAGCATTCCCACATTTCTAAATATTTACCTAAATATTTGAATAGTAGCAGCTTTGCAAGTGCTGTAGGTGTCTTTAAAGGATATAAATAACTGTAACTTATTACAGTAACTTTTATTAACTTTTATTAAATGTATTTTAACTCCTTTTCAAGGAGCCTTTTGTGAAATCAAACCTAAGTTGAAAGTTAGTTAGTTTACTTCATGTGTGTTCTCTAGGATTTGGTCCCATGATGTAGATGATGCATCAACGATACTAAGTGAGCTATAAAGGAACACTTTTGTTAAATGCTTTGTGAGAGTATCAACCCATACGTTTTGAAGTAATATAAAAAATATAGGATGAATTTGGGAAAAGTTTGTCCATTAGTTTTACCATGAAATCTAGTATAATTTATTATATATTTATTTAGTCTTCCTATCATATGTTGCACAACTGTTTTCATATAGCTAACCATGTCGAAATAATTTGATTTTAAAGTAGCATTACATTCTAACACAATTGTTTGTGTTGCCATCTCTCCACTAGATGGCAACAGAAACCAAATGCCTACTGCCCACCTGCTGCATTAAAAAATTGTCTTACTGTGACTTCATGGAAAAATAAACATATCATTGGCCTTATATGTGTGCTCATATTTTCCAATCATGCACGTAAACAAATTAACAAGAAATATGATGTAAGTTTGGGCTTTTCTAAAGTTTGTATGATAATCTGTTTATTAGCTACTAAAGCAAAACTGCCCTTATTTGAATACTTTATCTTATTTGAATCTTGTTAATAAAATGCAATAGCTACATATTGAATTAGTTTTTACAGGAAAATACAAAATAGGATCTTAATTACAGTAATTGGGTGTTAATTTCAAATATCAATTATACATCAGTTATTATTCCTGGCTACAATTCTATTAATGTGTTATTTGTTTGAGCTCATTTTGTCTGATCACACGCACCACCCACTCTGTCTAGTCTCAGCTTGCCAAAGACATGGACATTCTGCTTTGTGACACATTAGATTAGAGGGTTCATAGAGCTCTAATGAGAACTGCAAGGATGGTAAAAACTGAGCACTGTCAAATATCAAATAAATAATTGTATCCATAAACTTGGACATTCATCCTGCCCAACAGAGGCGATAAATCATGTATACATCTTTTAACATGCCCATCTATTTGCTCACCTTTTAGACCATGTAATGTCCCCTAATCCAGTGGATGCCCCCATGAGGGCCTTTAAACATCTATAATATTTGACAGTTAATTCTCCTCCTCTGTTTTTCATAATGAGAAGCATGTGTGGAGATTCTACATGGTGACAAATGAAACATGTGGTTTAAGCATCTCAATCCAATGGCATGTGTTGTAGAACCTCAAACTTGTCATTGAAGAGTTCCTTTGAAACAGATAACTCTGTAGAAAAATCATGTTATTTACTGTGCTTTCAAATAAATGTTTGGATTTAGTAATAAAAACTAAAAAATACAGCTAAAAATACAGCTAATTACAATGAAACGCAATAAAACATGATTACATAATAAAAAACAAAGTTTTGACTTTTTCACACATTAACTCTTAAATTTCAAACATAAAAAAATAGTTGACCTGCACATTACAAGAACTCCTTATGTTTTTAAATATTTTATCAATGGCAAGTTGACACACATTTTCACTCCACTGAATGTTTTTAATTGTTAGGTCTAGTGTTTAAATGCCAAGTTATGTTTAGGCACATATCACACATCGAAATGCATTTAAAAAGCTACAGAACACGCCAACATTATTGCTTAAAAATATAGATTATACATCCTGGCAAACACTGCTTTCATTTACAGGATTAACTCTAATTCTGAAATTCAGAATGATTCACTGACCATGTAGTTATCTTTTTTTTATCGTTCCATTCACAAAGTTCAATGAATGCCTGTTTGTTTTTAGCTATGCATTGTAAGCACACCACACAAAAGGGAAGGGGACTTCGGATTTCCTGCACGTAGTTGAGTCAACATGGTAAATTAGGGCTGAAAGAAAGCAACAAAACATAGATTTTCAAATGAATGAACTCTCTCATTGAACACACTTTACATTAACCATTAGTATAAGAAAGTGTTAAAAATAGTGGTTTGACAAGCATCGAATTAGGAGGAATAAAAATATAAGTCTGATAAAATAACATTAAGTAAATGTTCTTACTAAGAACACAATATTTAAGTTGTTTCTTGTAGATATACATCATATATACATATACTATATATACAGTATGCATACACACAGACATTCATAAATGCATAAATACATATATTGTGTGTGTATATATAAATATATGAAGATGTTCTGATTTAAGCCATAATAACTAAAAAATACAGCAAACTAACACAATAAAATCATGATTTTAAGAACTGAGTTATCTCATTTTGAAACCTAACTCTTCATATATATAGTTATAGGCCAATATATATATATATATATATATATATATTTATAATCCATCATGTGTCTTTAGATTGTATGCTGTGTACAAGCACGTGTTCTTCTTCAAATGTCCAGCCTTAAAATGCTGATGGATGACTTCATTAATAAATGCTGAAAGTCACCAGAGATCTGAACATCTCTCTTGATCTATATGTCAGTGTATAGTTAGAGACAAGGAGCAGATTTACTGTCTGCACTGCTGTTTAGATAAAACATCAACAGCCGACTGCATCTCTCTCCCGCTGAACAGAAAAAGATCTTGTTTCCCGCTGTTCTTATATTAACAGTCAGTCATTTATAATGCTTTTACAAGAGATCTTGCTACTTTTACTAAAGTTGCAAATAATTAATGGGTTAGTTGTGTAGATATATAAGCAGGGCTCCAATAAACATGTCTTAGGGTCAGGTTTTCCCAGGCAGCATGGGCATGTCATCAGAAAAAGACTACTGTAAACTAGGACTCCCTTTTGGCCCCTGTAAACTAGAAGGCCAATGGGGAACACGAGAGAGAGAAAACTTTCAGTCCCCTGCTTTCTTCTGAGGAGCTGCCAGCTGTGCTTCCTGTGCAGGGCCTCTGCAAGAGAACAGGAGCCTTTGAAGTGGTCATGGTGTGTAGGTGAGCAACCGGCGCAGACAAGAAGCTTGCAGTGTGTGTGTGGGAGAGAGAGAAAAGAGCTTCTACTATGGCTTGTAAACTAATTTATTTTTTTCAATTTTGTGTATCATCCCTCGTATTTGAGAGAGAAGTTTGATATTTTGTTGCCAGATTTTATTATTTCCCATTGATTTAATTTTTCCACATTGGTTAGCATTTTTTTTTCATCTTATTAAAAGACATATTTATATTTAATGTCTAAAGAAAATGATTTGCTGCATCCGGGTTACTGTGTGTTATTAGTTTTGAGAGGTTGTTATCTGGGAATAACGAACCTGCAAATGTCGCGACTTGCCAATCAGAATCAAGCATTCCAACGAGCCGTGTAATAAAGCTAAATACCAGATGAGATTTCAGACCACCTCACAGTTAATCTGAGCTCTTTACGGTTGTAAATGAATCCAACACATGTGTTAGCAGTTTACTAAGCATGGATAATACTTTTTGTAAACATGCAATCATTGCAAGGATAATTGCAGTCAGCCATCACGGGGTGTATTAGGGATTACACAATGCCTTCAATGGAACCACGAGTGTATAATGTGTACGGAAAGTAGAAAAGCTGGGATCTTAACCATAGGCGTGTGTTGTCCTGAATGATCTGATGATAGAGATGAAAGGGAGCAGATAACACATTGGATAGTTGAAACCTTTCTTTGTATATCAAGAAGATTAACCGTCGTTTTCCTTCATTTTTGGTTACACTGGGCCTGTTGGATTATTTTATGCAAAATATATTCTTTTTTTTGCATTGTCTTACTGTGATTCAGTGAACATTCATCCAATGAAAACACCTAATACTATTTTAATTACAATTTATTTAAATTCTACATGTAAGTGTCTTTATCTGTGTCAAACATATATGAGTTTGCTGAATTTATCTAAAGACAACTGTTTTTGAAAAAAGACAGAACTTTTGAATGTATACATAAATTGAGTGACCCCTCAATCACCTCCATTAATTTTGAGCACAATGGATACAAATTTCCTTAAGAAACCATGATAGTAAACCCTGTAATTTCTATTAAAAAAGAAAAATAACTTTCCGATGGGCATGTTATGTACAGTATGGTCAATAATGATTCGTAATAGCTGTGGCCAACGTGTCCATGTATTTTATTGATGTGCACTTTTCAAAGGAGTCTGTCTTCAGGTGCGAGATTAACTCCTGAGATCCATCTCACCCTAAAATTCTGGTTCAGGGGGTCAACGGTCCAACGCTAAATATTGCCAAACACATCCTCTACTCAATTTACACCAACCTCTCTAAATGCTACCAGTGGGACGTCTTGGTCGAGGCAGACACTACTTCAAAACCTAAATTGGGGGAAGGTGTTGGGAACCGGGTGAGTCATACTTGTGTTGATTTTTATCAAGTTATTGCATATCTCTGACTCTTTCCCTCTTTTAATAACTAAATGCAAATTCCAATTTTAACTGGTTTTGACAAATTAAAAATGGATTATAAAAGACCAAAATTAGGTCCTGTAGTTTTCTGCAGCGTCTTTCATTTCTCAAAGATCCTTACGTTTGTGGTCTCAAGTTAATGAATTAAGAGATGGTTTATGAAACATAATTTGCCAGTTCCCCTGAGGTACTGTAAGTTTAAATGTGTTTAAGCCTCCAGCTGTTTTTATCTGCTGTTAATAAACATTTGCGGGGAGCTACAGTATGGAAGCATTTACCCTTTTGATCATTTCCTTCTCTGACCCCAGTCTAAGGGCTGAAGCAATAAAGTTGCCAGTCCTGGTTAGCGGAGACATAGACACAGTAGCCGCAAGAATAACTTTTAACCTCAAATTCCCAACACAAAGTGACAGATGACTGACAATATGAAATAGACACAATCTATATGTAAACCTTTTAAAATGCCACAGGATAACCTAAAGCACATGTTCCTGGTCATTCAATTCAAACACGAGCTTTGCAAATGTCTGTGGATGAGCCTTTTCTTAGTTTTTGAGTCTCTAAAGATGAAAAAATAATTTGATGTCACCAAACTGTGAATAATTTTGAGTCTTAATTTCACGTTCAAGTTCATCCAGTGTGGCATATAAACAAAATCAAGATGATGTGAAATGAGCCTATGATGTCTATAAAATCAACTCCACTAAAAAAGCTAATTTAATCAGGTATATTTTTGGCCCATTACACCCTGCCTGTGTGTAAACCATAAACATGCAGTACAGTACATAAGCCATAAAGCCAAAAAAAGCACATAGGCTTCAGAGAGGGTTCTTACTTAGGTCAGGGTGTAATGTCTTCCATATGCTGATGGAGCTAATGCCATCTCTGCTCTCTTCATCAAAACAGAGCACTAAATCACTGACAGTCCCTCACGAACATGGATTAATGAACTGAAAAGATGATTTTAAGATTTCTGAGGCTTTCCTCAGTGTAGAAAATGTGCATATCTGATTTTTTCTGCTTTAAGCTCAAGTTTGTTTGTTCTGATGAGCACAGAGAAAGATATTTGGAAGAATGCTTATAACCAATCAGTTCTTGGCAACCACCATAGAAGGAAAAACAGCAATGGTAGACAAAAGTGCTCCAGAACTGTTAGTCTTTCTACATTTTTATCAGAAAAAACTAATTTACAAAACAAAATTTCCTACTATGGTGGTCATTCTATGGTAGTAGTTAAATAAGAACGAAAGCTCTGTGTTCAGCTTTTGAAGTTGCATGTGGCATTAACCTCATGTAAACGCATATACAAATTGAAAAAAAAGTAAATAAAAGGCTTTAATTTATTGTAAATATTAAATATGAAGTAAAATGTTTAAAATGTAATTCATGATCACTGGCCATATATTAACATTATACGGTATATTTGAGATATAAAAATTAATACAAATTCCACTATTTACATACTGTATATTGCAAAGTATATGTGCACATTTTAAACAGTTGTTTTTAAACAGTCTTTGTATCTGTATATGTGATGTAGGAATTTAAGTATATATAGTATGTGTTATAGAGTTATATAATAAATAGAGTGTTATGTAGTGTTTTATGAAACATATTTGTGGCTGATAATCCATCGATGAACATATATTATATACATTTCTTTACAAATTTTTATATTTATATAAATATGATATATGGAATATATAGATTTTATTCAGCATTTTCCATTCCTATGCCTGGCCATTGAAAATAATCGGTGATTTTGAGAATTACGGTAAAACTACGACTATAAATAAAGTAATCTGGTAAATATATCAATGAAAACTCAAGCCTTAAATTTTGGCCTGAGCTATGTATAGGCAAATCCTAGTTTGTCCATCCTGCAGGAGAAATGCTGTTAGTTTTCAGGAAGAGGAAAAGGATGCATCCTCATGCAGATCCAGTCAACATGGTGACAACCAGAGATGCTCAGGAACAACATTACTTGATTACTTACTTTCTGTCCCTTGTATGCATTGTTGGGCAAATTACTTTGAAAAAGTCTTTAATCACTTATTACTATTAATAACTTTCTGTATCCTAAATCAATCTTGATCAGTTAAGTGATTCAAGGATAGACATGAAACAGCTCTTTTAATTCATTCAAGGAAATAATAGAAAACTACATAAAGTAGTTGTGATGAGCAAGGCGGGACGAGAGCCGTGAGGGAATGACGCAGGGCCGATGACGCGAGTGATAATGAGTGTCCGCTGCCCGTTGCAGCAGCTATCTCTCACGATGGAGATCGGAAACATAAAAGGACAAGTGGCAGTGTGTACGACAAGAGAGGGGTCGGGCCCAGACATATGTTAAGTTTGTATTTATGTTCTTGTGGACAGCAGTCGACCGTGAGGTGGCCTTTTACTTCCGTGTTACTGTCTGTTTATTTTTGATTAAAGTTTGTTAAATGTTCGCCTGTTCCTGCCTCCTTCCTTCCCTACTTTAAACTGTGTTACAGTAGTATTATTAAATGCCCAAACCAAAGTATAACAAATGTGAGAATTATACATATAAGCAAGGATTTTAAAGTTAGACGTCAATTCCACAATAGCACACTTATTACACAAAGTATTAAGTTTATTTACATCAGAAGTAAATTACAGAAAAAATAAAAGTAATGCCTTACTTTACTATTTCAAGTGAATAACTGATTACTAGTTACTCCTAACAGGGGTTAAATCAGAGGTTTTCAAACTTAATTGTGCCAGGGACGCCGAAATAAGTTGAAACTTTGGTGAGGGACCACCTTTCTAAAATACACATCATCTATATTTTATATGTGTAAAAATATATTTCAACGTTGTTAGATAAAGAGTAAACTTGGGAATATAAAGAAAACATATTGCTTCCACACTTCAATAGTTTGCTACAGAGACATTTTCAATTCAAATGCATTTTTACTGTAGCAACTTGAGTTCGAAAAAAGGAACTATGGTGAGGATAACTAGAAATACACAGTACAAATCAAAACAATTCTGCTAACTTTGCATGAAGCAAAAAAGCACATAAAAAATTGCAAGCGAGGAAAAATTCGATATGAGGAAAGGAAAAATTAAAGCTATTTAGTAGACGTTTAAGTATCGCTTTTTTTGGAACATTTTCTAGGGAACCCCAATAAGCTTTTGGAGGCCCCCTGGGAGTCCCCAGACCCCAGTTTGAAAACCCCTGGTCTAAATCATTGTGATTGGACAATTGCTCTTTTTTTTCCTATAACTCTACACAAGCTCTATTATCCTCCAATTCAGATAATTTTAGATGGCACAAATCCCATTTTGGTTACACAGGTAATGTATCCAAATTCAAAAGTGAATAAACAGAGCTGAGTCCATCCATCCATCCATTTTCTACCGCTTTATCCGAACTACCTCGGGTCACGGGGAGCCTGCGCCTATCTCAGGAGTCATCGGGCATTAAGGCAGGATACACCCTGGATGGAGTGCCAACCCATCGCAGGGCACACACACTCACTCATTCATTCATTCACGCACTCACACCCTACGGACAATTTTTCCAGAGATGCCAATCAACCTACCATGCATGTCTTTGGACCAGGGGAGGAAACCGGAGTACCCGGAGGAAACCCCCGAGGCACGGGGAGAACATGCAAACTCCACACACACAAGTTGGAGGCGGGAATCGAACCCCAACTCTGGAGGTGTGAGGCGAACGTGCTAACCACTAAGCCACCGTGCCCCCCAGAGCTGAGTCACTTTTCAGGGAAGCCTTTAATATAACTGTGAATTATGCAAACTGGATCCACAGATGAGGGATTCAGATTTAATATCTCATTAAAGTGAAGTTTAGTCCACGGCCACAAAAAGTATTCTGGCACCAGGACATACTAGATTGAGTTGCATTTAAATGTCCTCATTCCACCACATCGTGCTGTTATATATCTAATCGATATAAACATTAAGTGAATGGAACAATTTGCCTATTATGAGCCTTGGAAATGGCAGAGAATCATTGGTGAGAGTCTTGTATTTTATATTTTTAAACCATAGATGCAGAAAATGTCATTTTATTTATTTAGGATTAAAAGGATTCTGAGGTGGAATTCCGTCCCCCTTAAATTTTACTCCCTGTCCACCACGTTACCCTCATTTCAAAGCTCTGCAATTTATAGAACATAACATACAGTTGTACAGTTGCAATTGTTTGCAAATATACAAATATATACATATGTGTTATTATTATAAATATTTGATTTGTAAATCTGATGGGGTAGCAAATAATTTGATCAGTTGTGGGGGGATTCGTCAATAAGTCACACATTACAAGAACTCAAGAAGTTCTGAGGTGAGATATTTCACCCATTTTATAATGGCTTTGTTACACTTTCATTTTGATTTCAGGGAAAGATTGAGTCAATGGGAACTGAAAATAACCACAGACAGTATGTGACCTTACAGCTCTACCTACAGTAGCCACAGCACAACACACTTTCAGCTTTAAGGACATGCACCATTTGAAACTTTCACTTTATCTAAAACAAATATTTCACTGCTATAAACCTACTTTGTCACGCACAAGAGTATATAACGAATAAATGATATTGGATGTTAACATTTGAATTAAAATACAATCAAGATCAAAAGAGAAAATGTCCTATTGTCAAAAGACAGCGCACAAACGTCAATCATGCCTCAAGGCAATGCATGCCCGTTTTATGCACCTAATGTTTTCTTTGCCATAAATGACTCACACTCTGGTTTCGGCATCCTTTGTGGTTAAGAGAATAAAGAAAGTCATCATAGGCCGTTTGTTTACGCCCATGAGCGCAGCTGATTGGCTAACTCGCGTTCACATCTCGACAGGCTCCGCCTACTCAGCTTCGTTCTCTGAGTGTGGGTGTATACAGCGTGAAACTGAACTATTAGACTGAAACTTGCCGCCCGGACATCACGGAATACTGTATATACAGGGCGAGCATGTTTATATCTTTGTAACAGTCCGTTTAATACTATTTCGACCATACTTTGATTTTGGTAAGGTTGTAGATCACATCCTGTATTATTTAGGTAAGATATGACAATGTATATGCTCTGAGAAGAAGGCGCATCATACCTAAACGCCGGTTGATGAAGAAATACAGTCGTTGAGACCTGAAGGTCCATCAGAAGGTATGGCCATACGGGACTCGTTATATTAGGAGTTTCAAAGTTGCACTCATGGCGACGGATACATCATCAGTTTGGTGGGGTAGAATATATATAATGTTTATCGTGCATTTAAGTGCAACTGAAAGTGATTTTCTCATACAGTGTGATATGTGGTGTACAGTAGCATTCATTTGTTAAAATAAAAACCTGCTGAGCGTCTCACTTACAGCGCATGTTTGCGCATCATATGTGTGCAATCTTTGTGTTGTTTCTATGAGATGTTTTTGCATGCATCTGTGGCTGCATGTTAATCTGCAGATGCGTGGATTAAGTGCAACGCGCGTCACTGCTTTAGTTATTTTAATGGTCGCGGATTCCCCTGACATGGGCTTTTCTCGATGCTCTAACACTCTAAAGAGTAACAAGACTGCAATAAAAATACTCATTTTATGTTGTTCATGTTTTGATATTTGTTCATGTAACAGACCTACAGAATTTATTTTAATTATGCACCGTATATGTGTTCTGTTTAAACTCAATTATCTCACAGTAAAACGGAAGCTTCATGTTGTTTATGAAACCTGTGTATCACATTTTAGTGGTTACAGCAGCAGGATTGCTCAAGATGCAGTTTATCATGGCTGCAACTATAAGGGATTCTTGAAATTACATTGGGACTGATTTCTTCATTACTTTGTGGAGAAAACGTTTTCCACATGAATTAGTTCATTTGCTCCCCTTATAATTATACTGGAAGCACAGATTACCTAAATATGAAGCAAAAGAGAACATTATTGTCAGCGAATACAGGAGCATTTCTCTTTGTACTGCTGAAAAACATTTGTGGTGACACAAGAGTTTCGTTTTGTAGCAAAGGAACAGGTAGAATGTCTCTTTCTGTAGAGTTCAGGGATGTGAAAATCTATATCCGACCAATCAAGTGTATGTAAGAAAGACTCATTCCAGTACCCAAGTGTTCCCCAAAAATGTTTAATGGATACACAAAGACATTTTTCTATCTTTTCTAAACAGCCAAGATGTCAGGCATTCAGATTCTAATAAAGAACGCAGGCCAAGATGCAACCATCTGGTGACTTAACAATGCTGAGGGTCTAATAAAATGTGTTATTAACATCTATTCAAAACCTTGCCATTGCAGAATTATTGGAAGCTATTTCTTTAGGTTATTGTTATAGATTTAGCAATATTAGATTTGTTATATTGTAATATGTAAGACATTTTTGATGAAATGATATTCATTTTATCACCAGATCTTTCATGACAACTCTCGGAGGGTTTAGCATGGTAGTGTACCTACATGACATATACATTTATTTGGTCTTGGCGGAATAGATCTGCTACGCTACTGATTCTGATGCGTGCTACGGTGGAGCAAGAGACTACTGCCAATATGTATATATTTATGAGCCCAGTTTTGTTTTTCTGATTTATTACATTTGTACTAACATAGTTTAACTACATCATGGTTAAACTGTTGTAACTATAATGAAACTGTGGTTAATTTGTGGTTACTATGCTTTTTAATGCAAATACCATAGTTAAACTATGCTTAATATAGTAAAATATTGTTAATTTTCATAAGGGCTTTTACTGAGATATCAGCAGATCACGCAAAATATGCACACATGAATTTATAAGAGGAATTCAAATTGTAATCTCCAGTTTCTTTCTCAACCCTAAATACATCCACAACATGCTGTTGTGTGCATGTAAGGAATGCTGCTGCAGCATATATAACATAAATTAATAACCCCCGTATAGCGTACATGATCACCTTGGTCACAAGTGGAGCTGGGGAAGGAGGAGGGTTTCTGAAGCACGCTGCACTGCTAGCTCATTGGCTGCTGATACGGAAGGAACCAATTAGCTGTGCCGTGGATTAAAGTTATTATGTCTGATTCGGTTAGTCTATAGGACTGATAGAACTTTCTCTCATTTTTGAGTGCTTCCGCGGTTGTTACTGTGTGCAACCAGCCGAGATGAGGTTTTGTGTGTGTGTAGTTGCATGATTCCATCTGTGGATTAATCATAAGCTGCTGGACCCATACACTTAACAGAGCCTAATGTCTCTGAATTTGATAACAGCATGCCACAATCAGATCAACATGGTGATTGATGTTTTTTGGAATAAGTCTTGAATGATGATCAGGGCCGGCTCAAGCTCTGTTGGTGCTCTAGCCAAAACAATATGAAGAAATAAAAATATCTAAAAATGAAATTTAAAAAAGCTAAATTCACATTTATTTGAACATAACATTGCGATTAAAGTCCCCGTGAACAGGAAGTTGCGATCGTTTTTACATCCGTATTCTTAATTAACGGAGTTAATGGATGCTGCAGCCAAACCGTCTAATTACGTCATTTGAGATGGATAGTCATTTCAGGGTGGAAGTGCATTTTCAGATTTTAACTGAAGATGATGAGGGTACATGAATTTTAAAAAGAAAATATCCCACATTGATAAGCTATTTACTATAAACACTGCAATAGTTAAATAAGAATTGTCATTTTTTATTTCACTGTGACTTTAACATAATAGAAAGTAAATAAATAACAACTAAAAAAATATTTGTAATAAAAGTGTTAAAAACTGCCTGTGCCATGGGCCGCCTATGGGCCGGCCCTCATTATGACATTACAGCTGTGTTCCGTATCAGTAGACCCTCACACACACATGTGCACACGTTGTCTCCATGCATCTCTCATCTCATGTTGTCAGCTACTACTCACACTTGATATTTTACATGAATTGGTAGAAATTAATTCCCAACAAGCGTGTTAAGAAATGTGGTCATCAGTAAACACATAAATATTTGCTTTAGTTACATGAAATGTAATTGATTCACATAGAATGGCAGCAAAGCAGAAAAATTCACATAAAATGCACTTTTGTGTTATGTAAAAATAAAAACCTATTTTGTGAAGTATTTTTTGCTACATTTGTCAGTGGAAACTGTTTTTAGTTTAGACAGCACATCTCACAAATGAACGGGAAACCACTACTTTGTGTGTAAGGTGTGAATGAGCACTGAGCATGCTGCAAAAAGCATCCCTAAAAAAGTGTTTTTGTAGCATTTAGAAAGCAAAGGTTCACATCTATCCCAGCTAGCATACAGTACAAATAAGTGCTGCTGTCAGATCCCAGGAAACACATTAAAATCTGCATTATTTAGCACAATCCATTCAGCAAATGAGAGCACAACCTTCAGATATTATGTTGAATACTATTTTGCTCAGCATAGAAAACTTTTATGAGACCATTAGCCACGAACAGCAGATAAAGTCAATGTGCTTCTGTAATTGAGCATCAACGTATTTATTTTAGCCTAACAATATATTTTACTTTGTTTTAAAAGGAACAATTACAATTTTATCCTCAATGGGCTTTTAAAAAAAAATCATATTTCCAATAGCCACTGTGTTTCTGGCGGTGTACAGTAGAGACATGGGTTGTGTCTGGGCCTTATGGCATTAAGACAAGTTCATCTGCTCACAGGCAATCTGTGTGTTGTCAAATATGTCACACATGCGTTTAGTGTCCTGACAATGACCTGAATATATCATCTGATGATATAACTCAATGCTTATCACTGCATATAAAATGTTTCTTTTAAAAACGGAATATCATGCCGTAAAGACAAGAATTTTCTAAATTTCACACCCACTTCTTTGGCTTCAAGACCTCAATGTGTAGGAAAACTAAATGTCATGAGGATGTTTCTTGAGGCTAAAGGTAAATTGTGTCACTCACCAACCAGATAAAATATGAAACATTTTTGACTGTCTTTTCAATGTATGTGTTTGAAATTGGATGCTTTGCCTTTAAATAGAGTAGCCAAATTCACCGTCTATTTTTGGCCCTCCCCTCGGGGCCTTTGATTGAATGGATGTGTCAAAAATGAAAACCTTGGATAGATATACCCTAAAGAGACATTCTGTCTTTTTCCATGAGCTTATACTTTTTACCTGATTGCCCGAACAGGACATTTTTATTTTTAGAACACTTTTTTCTTCCATAAAAGTTTTGGAATTTATGTAAGACCTTTTGCATCCTTTTGGTGTTACCTCAGACAATAAGCATTCTTTCTTGAAAGCTTACATTTATATACAAATCATATAAATATAAAGTTTACTAGTAAATCACAAAGATTGCATTAATAAGTCACAGGCTCTTTAACTTGCTCAAGTGGGGAACCACAAGTATTATACTTATTAAGAGACATTCACCAAGATACTTTACCTTTAAGGGAGGGAGGAGTTCGTTTTGTTGTGTTCCGGTTTAGATGTGCTTGGTTGTTTTTTACCTCACTCGCTGTTCGGAGTGAGAGATATTAAAGTGGATACTAAGCTGACTCGACGGATCTTCGTCTCTTGTCTCCTCATTTATTGTACTCCACATTCACATATAAACAAATGCTGTGGTATTGTGGTCTAATGAAAATAGTCTGATGTTATATTGTCGATGGATGATGTTAGTTTTGAGGGCATGCTGTGACCTGACTTTAAGGCTTGCTTTCAATTAGACATGACAGTGACTTCCTGTTAAGATTGGAAGGAATTTTTTGAATTTCTACAGTTTCCATGACTCTAATTTGAATAACACATTTATTAGATCATTCTGTCAGATGTTGGTCTATTCTAAAAGATCAGACGGTTGTAAATGATGAATCCAAAACAGTTAACATAAAAAATATAACAATAAATCAACTTTTGGGAAGTAACTTGAAATTTCAAAAATGTTTATCGCTCACTAATGTGAAATTTGTGGTGTCCTGAAGAAATGTAGGATAAGACTCTGGTTTGTGATTTTGTAAATCTTTATTTGATCTTCTATGTCAGATGTTCATGAAATTTTAATCTTATTGTCTATTTGAAACCCGCGCACCATCTGCGTACAATTAAACATTTTCTTACAGTGTGATCCAACAGAGGAAGTGTTCATGTCACATTCACAGCTTGAAGATGCTTCATAATGAGCACCATTGTGAAAACAGCCTCTTGTTAGACAAAGGCGATGAACCATCCCGCAGATCTCAAATAGTCCCTTATTCAACACAGTTTGCCCATCTGCTGGGCTACAGATAGAGAATTCAAGACTCGTTGTGATTTGCTCTGAGAAGAACTGGTAAAAATCTTTCAAAGCACATTCTGCAGTGTAATCCTGGTGCAGGGCTTAGCCTGTTTATTTCTGGTTTCTACATGTTGAAGGAAACTGGGATTGTGATTTACTGCATAAAAGAGAGCAGCCGCTTAGGGGTCTGTTGTTCATTGGGTGTGTAAGGCTCACATTTGAGAGAATTATCTGGGAATTGAAATCGGTTGACACAGACGGCTTTCCTTTAGTCAAGCTCTTGGCAGACTGATGCGAGTTACAGTAATAGAGACCAGACAGGTTATTTTTAAGAAGTTGTAGCAATAGGATTAAATGTTGCATTGCCATATAGCGGGTGCTATACCATCGTGTTGTCCTTTATGGTTTCAACTGGTCTTAATTCCTAGTTTGACACGAAACCCAGGACTCCCAAGACTGACATTAGGATCAGTCTGTGTTGTGCGTCATTCAAGTGTTCTCATTGAAGTCCTTTAAATTTTGAACTATAAAACAATCTGCTCACAGTTGTGTCTTTGCCATTTGGAGAAAAACGTACCTCTCAGAATTGAAAGAGTGTCGCTCTAGCGGTTTATTTTCAACCTTCATAGTTCTGTCACCAGCCTATTAAAAACAAAAAATCCCTCAAGACTAGCCACCAAAACCCTCTGTCTGCTTAACGTTTATTTAGAAGTTCATACTATTGTCAAGTTGCTTTTTTGGCAGTTGCAAAACTGAAGGGAATTTCCACACGAAAATTGCTTTTTGCATGTTAAATATGTCAGTTCTCGTCCAATCGTGATGTCGTGGAGCCACTGTCTCCCTCAGAATAAATGAGCAGAGCTTTGACTTTCCATCAAAAGCCAGTGAGAATATTTAACAGCCCAAATCAATACAGACAGCCCACACAGCGAGTCCTCTCTATTAGGAACTGCTCCAGGCAACCATCACTCTGGAAAGTATTTAAATGGAGATCACATGTTGTATGGGCGTGCGCTGCACAAGTCCGCCTGGCTTGCGTCTGACACAACCGAGACAGAAAGATATTTGTTGGCAGGTCAGATGTTGAATCCAACAAGTCTCTAACAGAGTCATTCAACACCGCTGCTTCTCACAGCGTGCAGTCTGGGATCATCACCAATAACCAACAACCTGTCAGCACATTGATATCCAGAGACACTTATTAAGATGTTTAAAGCAGCCTCATATTGAAAAACTGCTCAATCGCTCATTGAGTTTTGATGGACCAATTTGGTCTTTTATATAGTGTTAAAAAGCTATAAATGTGATTTTATTCATCACCATTTGAGTTTCTTTCTTTTCGGACCTCGTTTAAACTTTGCAGTTTAAATCAGCATGAATTGACTGTTCCGACAACAAAACCAAAAAATGGGTCTTCTCTGTGAAGCCAGTTGACTATGTATGGAAACCTAGTGAGGGACGGTCAACTGACGGATCAGCAGATCTACTCTACATAAGCAGGCTGACCCATCACACAGAGGTCATCCGAATCAATTTAGCAGACTTACAATACTGAACCACTTGCCATGAAATAGTGCAGAACAGCCCTAGCAGCCCAGAAGCATGCAGCATTTCCCAGTAAATGATGGGGGCGTTCTGCCCAGTGTCCTGCCAGAGCGGCAGTATGGGCTGCTAAAGATCCATTTTCATACATATTTATTTGGCTCCTAGAGATACTTGCAAGTTCTGTCAACATCAGTATGTTGTACTAATCATTGTAGTGTCACTCAGTAAGAGTCAAAATGACACATCTGTTTTTCTGTTTCCATTGTGAAAAGAAATGAACTAATCAAATGAACAGTTCAACTTCTAGTGCGAGCTTACGTTGACGTCAAAGGGACGGACAAAAAAAACAGATCAGATTCCTGTGGCTTCTTTATTTCTGTGTCTTCCCTGTTTTCTGAGAAGAACTATTGTTTCTATTGTTGATCATGGAATGAATTCGACTCAGTTGAGTCAAGAAGACAAGAGAAAACCATGAGCATCCTATGAGACAGTCAGTCACGGGTTATTGTCCACTAAATGGGAGAAGAGACACTTTTTGTGACCATTTATACCCCCTACATTTCAAGTATTTAAGATATTTAAACGGAAGTGTGTCATTTTTGCAACACTGTTGGTGTCACCAAACAGGTTTGCATAGTAAGATACAAAAGAGATGTTGTCTTAACCTTAGACAACTATTTTGATATAAGCACGTTGCAGCGTGTTTGAAATAACTGTTTAGGGTTAATTACAATTGACACAGGAAGATATTTCTTAATGGTTAACAAAAATCTAAAATAACATTATAATAATAAATTTAAGTTTAAACCCATTATGTGGCGCCATATTTATTTGCCCAAGTGTAAATGTAACAAAACATACCCAATCAGCTAGCAATGTGATCGATCAAGACCCATATCTGTTGTTGGAGGACAGCTACTGCATTGAAGCACATTCTTCATATAATTGTTTGTGTGAGAGAAAGCAGAGAAACAGCATCTATGCTCAGGAAGGAAGTGGTCTCCAAATGAGGTCATTCATCACTAGCCGACAACACACAGACATCTGCTGCCCAGTTCTGTCCACCAAAACTCGGTGTCTCACTGGAACATCTGGGCCAATTCAAAACACCTCCTGTGTCCTTTCCAGCAGACCTTCCCTATCAGGAATAGGAACTGCAGATTATGAAGGGGGACAGTTTTATTTAGAAGGGAACGCAAAATATTTGTGGCACTGACTGCTTCTGTGCATATTTGTGCTGTATTGATTCTAAATTATTGAGGAACAAATAAAAAGTATCTTGTTCCCTCCAAATATTTAATCAACAATAAAAGAAATACTAAGAATTGAACTTTCTTACTTAGAGAACAGACTGAATGTCAGACAGTGTTAGGCTGATAAATGTGTTATGTAAATAAATCACTGCGTTCTTGTTTGATGTGCGGTTATTGGCTCAAATGCTGTGGTCACATTGATTTATTTAGTGTATCTACTGTATTTATTTTACTGCCATAAGGATGCTTTAGATGTTTGAAAGAATAGAAAGGATCTGTCACAACCATCGAATGGTCTGTCGAGCTAGTGGGGACTGAGCTTTGATGAATAAAGCAGAATAGCAATTATATTGCTGTCAGTTTTTTCTTAAAGACAGGACGTTTATTACATAAAAGTGATAGTTTACTAAAAATAATTTATTCAATCTTAAGTATAAATATAAAATCTGTCTTTCCTACTTGGAACAGTTCTTAGACAGCCTTTAAAAAAACTTGGAGGATTTGGGTAATTTTGGTGTAAAAACACTATTATTTTGTTATAAATAACTGACACTTGACTGACTCTCAAATGATTCGTTTGGTAAATCATCCGTCTAATCCCCTCCTTTTTGCCAGCCTACTCTGATCTGATTGGTCAGATGGTCTGGTCTGCTCTCTGATTGGTCTACCGCGAATGAGGCTAACAAGCCACAGTGTTTGGGGGAGGAAGGAGACATTTTTTTGGGCAGTCCTAGCAAAACATAGGCGGGGACTATATCTAGTGATGTGAATCCACGGCAGTTCGTGAATCGGACTAGGGACGACTCGTTTGCGTGATTCAGATTTGATTCCCTTTTTTTCAAGCTAGTAACTTTGTTATTCATTCACCTTCGGTTTTACAACTAGGCAGACTGCTTATTCACACACGGCAAAATTATAGACTGCATAAAATGTCATATTCATGATCTCGTAATATGTACTATTTAAGAAAAAATTCTGGGAAAATCTGGAGTTCATCGAATGTTATGCTTCTGAAGTGGTTAAAGTTGGTTTTAAGTAATATGCACTAAAAATCTTATAAATTTGTGTAAGTGTATGTAAGAGTTTGTATCTGTGACCTGTTAACAGAACGATAAAGCCAAATGATGGAGTAGTTCTGGGAAATGTGGTGCTTTCTTGTTGGTTTCATTTTGGTTTGTAACGGTCACTGCTAACCTTTTGTCCAAACGTGAAATTTCGACGACCACATTTAATGTGTTTGTTTGGATAAAATGTGGTCTGCAGAAGGAAGTCGTAGAATTTTCTCCACAGAGTGTTATTTAAAGGATTATGTTAACTTTCTGTAAAAATATGTGCCCTGGTTTCCATAAGCAAAAAGTAAAAAAATATGAGCTAGCTAGTCATTGATATTGGCTGTTGTCATGGACAATAGTGCGTCAAATAGTACTCACTGGCTTTGGCTGATGCATCAGGACCGTTGGTTTTTGGAGGAGTCAAATTGGTTCTAGAAAAATATTCAGTCCCTAGATACTTTTCAGTCCCAATCTTTTATAATTCAGAACACTGAAAACAGGCTTTGATTTGTCCTGTGACACATCTGCAATATTGAAATTTAAATTTTTATAACTTGGTTTCCTGTTCATGGCCACAAAAAGGATTTGGCAACTTTAAATAATTTTTTAAGGATTTTGTCATGTCCCGGGCTCCCGTTTAGCTGGCAAGAGAGAAATTCTCTCTATGGGCTTTCTTATGTTTTATTAAGTGTAAAAGTGTTGAATTTGCATTGGTGTATACTGTACTGTTTTTGATATACAATATATATTTGAAAAAATAAATATATACATTTATTTGAATAGTAAATGTATACATATCCTTTGGGAGTCTTTTAATTTAATTTTAATTTAATTTAATGAAAATGGTAGAGTTTGCATCCTCTAGTGGATGTGTTAGGAAATGCACTTCTAGTATATTACACTCAGTAATTCATTTTTATTATGTCCATAGAAGGATCTGCATAGGATTTTATTTTTACATCCAATTCTAAAAGCAAATTATGTGTTTTTTAAAAGGGGTAGTGAAATATCTTAAGCGGCCACTGTCAGTCCCAGTAGCTGAAAAGTAATCGTAGTTTTACTGTGATGTCACCTGAGTTTAGCGTGGATAGAAGAAGCACATCGCTGTCTCAGCAATGTACCATCAGGTCACAGCAACCAGATGGAAATGCAGATTATCGCTGGCACGGCGTGTGTCTTACATAAGCCAGCACTGTTGCGTGTATTGCTCACCCATATCTTGTATATGTGTGATTACGTTTTCTGACCTTATTTGATTTTGCAGCTGGCTGGCAAGTGGAGGAGCGGCAGACATGGCCGATGCTGAGGATGAGAGCAGCAGCAGCAGCCTGAGGAGGAAAAAACCACCCTGGCTCAGAGTGGACATCCCCAGCGCTTTGAACGCTACGGAAGAACACAATAACTTTCTGCAGGTAGACAGCAGTTTATGCTAAACATATGTGAACAAGTTGTCTAATGTCTACCAATAACCAGTTAAATCCCAGAAAGTTTTGATCTGTAAAAATACAGTTGTCTTGTGTGCTATTTAGTTGTGGTCCTCTGAATTAATGTTTCAATATGTTTCATGTCCTACAGCCCGTCATGCGTAATAGCTTGTATCTGCGCAGTGCCAGTGTACCCACCGAGAACATCCAGCTCAGATGCCCGCCAGTCGACCCCAATGCCTACCGAAGACCCTCGGTCCTGCGCAAATCCTCCATCTCTCAAACCATCAAGAGGTAAGATCTACAAACCCTTACAGAAACTGAGGTTACATACGTAACCAAGACGTTCCCTTTCTGTCGGTCTCTCGACGTTGTGTCGAGAACGACAGATGGGGTTGCCTATGGAAAACGCCACAACGCTGTATCGCGTCACAATCTCTAGCGAAGCGACGGTAACAAGCCTGGGCGTGTCATCTCGAAGCTTTCGTGAGACTGTAACCTTCCAGTGTGGTGGTCGGGGGGTTCCAGAGCTTTCTCGGAGAAAGATGGGTACAGCCCTGACCGGTAACTTTCACGGACGTGGCCTTAGCTCTCTATAGGCGAGAGGCCGTCCGGATCAGTTTACACCGGGTAAGCGCGACTCTTAATCAGAGAAGCGCTACAGAGGCCACCTCCTACCCGTGGGGAGGAATATGGTGGATATAGGTATGGTCTCGTCCTTGGAGGAGAACGCATGGAACGTGCGGACTGAGTAGTTAACCGCGAGGTGGAGGCCCACCTGGGGAAGCTCATGGGTTACCAGGAGTGGGAACCATTCTCATGAGGATACATCAGACGGAACAGCCCAAGGAGGGGGTGTTACAGACGTCCGGTAGCACTAGGTCCGGTTAGAGCTATCTGTGATAGCTCACATGGTATCCCGGCCTAAGGGGGAAGGCTGCTCTGCCCAGCCAGCCCCCAGGGGGTGCTTGCTTGGTGATGGATGGAATGCCTATTCTTAACCAGTGTCTGGGTAAGAAGGGAGGCTGGTGAGGTACCAGTTTCTTAGCGATGTGTTCGGGTAAGAAGAAAAGGTAAATAGCACACTGACCCAACCTGTTAGAGGGTGGAAAGGTGCTTTCGCAGGCATATGCCCCCCCGGATGCCAGTCCTACATGTCGCCACGCAGGACGTGGGCTGACACCGGGTTTACGCGAAGGTTGTTAACCCCCGCAGCTCTACAGATGTCTGCTAGAGAGGCGCTTCTGCCAGTGTCCAGGAGGTGGCTAAACTCCGTGTGGAGTGAGCCCTCACTGCCAATGGGCATGGGAGATTCTGAGATCGGAATGCCGTCGTAACGGCGTCCACGACCCAGTGCGCCAGTCTCTGTTTGGAGACAGCCTTCCCCTTCTGCTGTCCTCCAACAGACACGGAGCTGGTCAGAGCTTCAGAGCTCTGCGTGCGGTCCAGTACGTACTGGACACAACACTAATCGGGTTGGGTCTTCCTCCCTTATGGGGAGCGCCTGCAAGTTCACCACTTGGCCCCGGAGGGAGTAGTGGGAACTTCTTGGGCACGCATCCGGGCCTGGGTCTCAAGATGACGTGAGAGATTCCAGGGCCGAGTTTAAGGCAATCCGGGGACACGGAGGATGCTCGGTGGTCCCCTACCCTCTTGAAGGAAGTGAGCGCCGTCAGGAGGGCCGTCTTACTCTATGAGGAAGATCGGAACCTCCGAGGGGCTCTTTGGGGGGCCCTGAGGCTCCCCAGGACCACTTAGGGTCCCAAGAGGGTATGGAGCGGAGATGAGGCGGATTCCGCCCTCTCGCTGCTTAGGAACCTGGTGACCAGGTCGTGTTGCCCTAGAAACTTTCCACCGACTGAGTCGTGATGAGTGGCAATAGCGACTACATACACATTCAGTGTGGGGGGGAGATGTTAGTCTCCAGTCTCGTAGAAGGAAAACACAATCCTGATCGAGCACCTCAGTGGGTCTTTCTCATTGAGAGGGACACCAGGACGAGAAGAGGCGCCGTCTAGAGGCGTGTAACCGCCTAGTAGATGGGGCCCTAGCCTGGCAGATGGTCTCAGCCATAGAGGGGGAGTAGCCATCTCAGGATCTTCTTGACCCGTCTAGAGACCAGACATGGGTGTACCAGAGGTCTGATCTGGGATGCCAGAACGTGTCCTTCCCCTGATAGAGCAGGTCCTCTGTCAGGGGAATGGTTCAGGGGGAGTCGCTGTCCAGAGCATCGGCTCTGAAGCCAAGTGCGGTTAGACCGGTGTGGTGTAACCAATAACACTTGGTGCTCCTGCTCCCTGACCTTGCACAGAGTCTGTACAAGAAGGCTCCTGGGGGGGGTGAAGGTGTGCTTCCGCCCATCCCGCGGCCAGCTGTGCGCAAGGATATCCGTGCCGAGGGCAGGGACTATCAAGCGGGCAAATGGTGGTGTTACGGGAGGTGAACAGGTTTTACCTGGGCCTACCCGAACAGCCTTCAAATGAGCTGGACTGCACGGGGGTGGAGTCGCCACTCTCCACGAGGCATAAACTGGCGAGAAAGCACGTCGGCTGTCTAGTTCAGTTTGCCCGGGATGTGTGGCCTGCAGGGAACGAGTCACCTGTTGACTCCACCGGAGGAGGCGTCGAGCAAGTTGTGTTTAGCTGCTGTGAGCGAACGCCACCCTGACGATCTGTATTCGCTACAGCTATAGTGCTGTCCTCGGAACAGCACGTGCATGTCTTGCACGAGAGGCCGTAGCCTGCTCCGTGCAAGTAGCATAGCCCACAACTCTTGGCAATTGATATGCCAGCGCAGGCGGGGGTTCGTCCAACACCCCACCTGCGTGCCCTTTGCACACTACACCGCACCCCTGCAGGGAGACTTCAGTCGTCACCACGACCTGCCTCACAACCTGCTCAGAGGGACCTGAGTCCGTCGAAAAAGTCATAAAGACTAGGGGTTATGGTGCGTCGGCAGCAGGGTGGCATCACCATGCGCCTGCTGCCGGTGTGCCACGCTCTCCTCGGAACTCGACTCTGAAACCAGTGTTGGAGTGGTCTCATGTGCATCAACTCAAGGGGTATTAACCCGCGAGGACGCCATGTGTCCCAGGAGCCTCTGAATTGTTTCAGGGGGACCGCTGTCTGCCTAAAATGTTCATTTCAGACAGTTCAACACTGGTTGGGCACAACTGCGGACATGTGCCGAAAGGGAGGACTCTGTACTGATATGCCCGCCTCTCGCACGCGAACCGTGGGAACGGGCGGTGTCGAGGAGGATCGAGACATGAAAGTAAGCGTCCTTCAGGTCGATTGCCACGAACCAATCCTGACACCTGATAGATGTCAGGACGCGCCTCTGTGTGAGCACCCTGAATGGCAGCTTGTGAAGGTGCTCTGTTCAGGGTACGCAGCCTTTGGGGGCAACCCGCCGTCTTTCTTGGGAACGATGAAGTGCGGGTCGTGACCCACTGAACATCTTGGTTTTGAGGGACGAACTCGATGCCTGTTTTGCCAGAAGGGTGGTGACCTCTACCCGAAGTACGGAGGCGTCCCTGCCTCTGACAGAGGGAGAGATGGTGCCCCGAAACTTGGGAGAGTCTCTGGCGAACTGGATCGAGTAACCAAGACGGACCGCCCTCATTAGCCAGCAAGACAGTGTGGGCAGCTCTCGAGCTCCCAGGGACTGTGACAGGGTGACCAAGGGGACGGTCTGCTTCATCATTCCCACGGGGGGTGGTTCGTCGGCTGGCGGAGCTAACCATGTCGTGGGGAGTCCCCAGAGGGAAGGTTTGCTCTGCCTACTTACCTGCCTGGCGGGACAACGGCACGCACTGTCGGTTAGAGAGTGGTGAAGGCTGTCGAAGGCCTCGCCAGGGTGTAGGGTCGGTTCGCCGAGCACAGTCCAGTGGAGTGTGCGATCGGCTGCAAGTAAACCCGGGGAGAACAGAAAACTCAGTGAGTAAGTGGGCGCCAAGCCCTAAAAAGGGCCCGGCTTTGGTGACGAGGCAGGAGTCGTCCCGTACCGACCGATCAGAGCCGTGGCTGTGAAGGTTCGGGCCCGATGTTGTTCTCCCTGGGGTCTTCCCGTCAGTGTCCCTTCTCGCGAGGAGGTTGCTGACGGGGTGGAGGTTTCCCCCTCGACCTCTGCTTCCGGGGTGCCGCCTGTGGGTGCACAGGAACCAGAGCCGATGTCGAAAGGGTCCTGGGTTGCAGGGAAGCAGACGTCACGTGAGATCTCGGAGGCCTGTAGGCGGCCGAGTCGCGGCGTGAAAAAAATGTGGTTTATTGCCACTGTCTGCTTCGCCGTCAAAAAACTGCTGAGCGCAGTCCTCGACGGTGTTACCAACAACCCACCCTGCGAGATGAGTGCATCAAGAAAGCGGACTTCCTTGGTGTCACTCTTCTGCACAAGGTATAGCCGGGGGTGTCTCTCCTGGACCACTACCGTGGACATCGTCCGACCCAGGGCCCGTGCCGCCGCCTTAGTCGCCCGTAGAGCGCTGTCAGCGGCGGCACGGAGATCCTGCATTATACCCGGGTCGGCCTTACCCTCGTGGAGCCCTCTCAACGCCCTGGCCTGGCGGACCTGCAGGATGGCCATGGCATAGAGAGAGGAGGCAGCCTGGCCCACAACATCGCAAGCTTTCGACACCAGTGATGCCGAAGTCTTACGTGCCTTAGACGGTAGGAGTGGCCGATCCCCCCCAGGTGGTAGCCGTCCGCGGCACAGGTGCACCGCAGGCGGACGTTCCACCCGGGGGATCTCGACGCAGTCCTTGGCTGCCTCACCATCGAGGGAAGTAAGGGAGCCAGAGCTGGTTTCACTGGAACGGTCCGTGAGTGGAGCGTTCCAAGTTTTACACAGCTCCTCATGCACCTCTGGGAAAAACCTGGCACCCGGGGTGGGCGCGGTTTGCACCGCGCACCGACCTCAGGAACCACGCATCCCTGGGTTAGCACAGATGACGTCACTTCTGCTTCCTCCTGAACTCGACCGCTGGGGGTGGAGTTTGGTTTCGGCAGAGTCGGATGCCAGTCTCCCTCCGATGCTGCGAGCGACATCTCATCTACGTCACACATCGTTTCCGAGTGTGTGCGTGAGGATCCGGACGGTATGCCACCGCCGGTTGGGGAACGTTCAGAAGAGCGAATCGGGGTGATCGGCCCGTGAGCACTTGGCTGGCGGGTTTACGTTCGAAGAGTTCCCCATATCACTAACGCTGCTACGTGGGTGGTCATCGGGGCCGTAGCCAAAGATGTCACAGCCCGGGTAGCAGACGAAATGGTGGCTGGTTCCCGTAGGAAGACAGCCACCCGTGACCGCAATTTCTGAATGACAATCTGCCCGCAGTGCAGGCAGATGTGTCAACGAACGCTGCTTCAGTGTGCTGGACGCCCAGACACCTAATGCAGCGATCGTGTCCATCCCCCTCCTCGATGAGGGTGCCGCACCCAAGAGAACAGCGGGACATGCCGCGCTGGAGAATGCTCAGTCAGTCCTGAAAAGGACTTTTAGAAAAAATCTCTAACACCTCCGGAACCGCCGAGACGCCCAGGGGAACGTCGCTGCAGGAAGGGACGATCCGCTGTAACACGTCGTAGCACCAGCGTGTAGTTGTAGAGGATTAAATCCTGAGTTGTACTCATGAGCGATGGCTCTGAAGAACAAAAGGTAAGTGAATGCTGCACGCCGGCCTCCTTTTATACCGGATTTCCGGGGGCGGAGCCCGGCATGCAAATTGCATTCGCCAAATTTCATTGGCCTTTTCTATAGTAGTCAGAGTTGATTGGTTCTCAAGGGCGAACCCCATCTGTCGTTCTCGACACAACGTCGAGAGACCGACAGAAAGGGAAATATATACTCATGACATTGGTAGGCTGGTTGGGACTAATAAAAGAGAAATATTTTGATGGCACCACAGGTCCAAAATGCTTATACCTTTTGATAGAATTCAATTTGTGCATATTATATTTCACTTATTTTGGCCAATTGTCTTTACTGGTGTATGTCTGTTGATGTACACTGTGTATTATTTTACATCGTAGTGACCTGTGCAATATGTTATAGTGTTGGCTATCTTGTTTGGCTGTTTATCCCCTTTGTTGATTTTCACTTTAGTTCAGTGTATTAGAGTTCAAACGGTCAAGCAGCTGGCACAACAGCAAATATGTGTGTAAAGCTGAATGCTTAGTAAACACAGCCTTTTCATACTTGACTTGTTTCAGTGTTGTTTTCATTACTTTATAAGTAATTGTGCTTTGTTGCATTAATACAAGGAGAGAAGATTAATTTAAATTTGGAGAAAGACATATTTTAAAGCAAGATTATGGATTCAATTCACAGGGAACAATCAGGTGATAAAATAAATACAAGCAGTGTAAATTGCTTTAGATTAAAATGTGTGTGTAAGCATACATGTAAGTGTACTGAATAAAACTCAATAAGCATTAGAAGCCCACTTTTGTTTAAACGTGTGTTTGGTTTTAGACTCTTGGGCAGTAACAAGCGCTTTTTATGTGAATCTCTTTTTCTGGACGTAAGTCTTCCACTGCAGCTACACTGAGACACAACAATAAATCATGCTAATGTATTCCTCTGCTCTCTAACTGCATGTGTGCCTCATATTTCTACTAGTATAATATAAGCCCTGTCTTCTTTATTTACTTCTTTATTACTCTGAAATAAACATACTCCTGTGAACTTTCTGAACTAATTGTCTTTATTTCATCTGTAACTAAACTCCTCCTATTTCCTCTTTCTTTTCCATGTTTTCTCATTCCCCACGCCAAGCCCCACAGGGAAGAGGGTTCGCTTTGAGCAGATCAGCACCATACTGGTTAAAGGCCAGTGTTTCTCACAGCTCGAGCCCCCCAGACGTCAGTCACTGCCCCAAATTGTCCTCAGGTACTGTAGAACCAATAGAAATAACCAATAGAAATCAAAATTTATTTAAAAGCAGTTGTACTGTAAACACCCATTCTGTAGGGTGTGTAATTTCATTTTTCTGTTCGTAAGTGTAGTTATGTTAAAGACTTATTTTAATCTGGTTCGCATAAAATTCTCTCTGTCACTTAGAATTAAACAAGCTTGTTCTTCTATCCAACAAACTACTTTTTTAGCTTGAGTATATTTGTTTATATATATACAGTTGAAAGAAAAAGTATGTGAACCCTTTGGGCTTACTTGGATTTCTTCATAAATTGGTCATAACATGTGTTCTGATCTTCATCTAAGTCACAACAATAGAGAAACACAGTCTGCTTAAACTAATACCGCACAAACATTATACGTTTTCATGTTTTTATCGAACACAACATGTAAACATTCATAGTGCAGGGTGGAAAAAGTATAAGGTGTTCACAGTAAAAAGTAATAGCTTACGGTAAAGAGATTCATTACATTTTTAAATTGAATCAAATTAACATTATGAGTCATTTAAACTGAAATGTCGATTTGTGTAATCAGTTCAATAAAATTAAGTTCAATTGACTCATTAAGCTTATTTCATTTTACTTAAAAATGTATGGTCGCAGTAATTGGTGACATTTTTTTACTGGGCAGACAGGGGAGATGGATTTAAGTTCTGATAGTACATCAATCCAAACAGAACAAGAAATATTCAGTTTACCACATCCTGACCCCTTTTATGTTTCTTCATAGATAACCCATTAATTTATAAAAAATCACTTCCCCCTGTGCCATTTAAAAAGACACAAACCACAAAACCACAACTATGCTCCGACAACCATTCTTTTAGTAATACACAAGCCACTCCCTGAGCCTTCATAATTCTTCAATTGGGTTTACAAGAATGTCATGTCATACACCCCCTACTCAAACATGAAAGAGATACCTATTCTTCCTCTCTACGCACAAAAACAGAGGAGCATCAAAGCCCTCCCATCTGTCTCTAAGGCTTTGGCTGGTTTTAAAGTTAATCATCTGATAGTGCATTGGCTTTGGAGTCCACCATGAGTCTTGCATCAAAGGAATATCTGAGGGAGAAGAACATGTTATGGCAGAAAGTATTATTATTCACAATAGAAACCTTCAGTATGTCGGCCTCTTTCGTCTAGTTTTGTCAACCCAGGCGCTGATAGTGACTCATGCCATATTATTGCAAACTTTGTTCTGGACACGTCTGTTGTCACCTTCACAGTGTGATTGGCCTTCTGACTTTGGAGATCTTTTGGGCGATGAGTTGGATAGATGGATCTTGTTGTTTTAGTGAGGTGCATTGATTTAACTGTTTTCAGAATTACTGTTATTGTGAGTTTGGATGGGTTTTAAACGGGTCATGCAAGTGTGTGACCGAAATGTAACGCCTCTTACCATATTTGGAACATTATGGTACACACAACTTTTTGCGAATACTCATCACAGACAAGCGCGGATGTCCGAGTTGAACATATGAGACAATACAAATGAGTGTGTGTGATCTTCCAGACTGTCAGAGGGTTACTTTCTGTGTGTGTATTGACACCTGTCGTACTAGTGCACTTTTTTGTGCATGCTGTTGTACGCGGCACGTCCGCACGGTCTCAAAAAATGGGCTGCACGCGGACGGGCTGTGCGGACGACCGCTGACCCTTCTGATGACGAAAATTGCGTCATGCGGACGGCGCGTGGATACGTCCTGCTTCAGTCAAATCATACCACGAACTGACGTAGATTTGTGGGGGTGTAGGTACACGGGGCGTTTCAGGCAGGTCTGGGTGAGCATTCGCTTTTAGATAGAATACATTTTTGGTTCCGACACTTTAATTTTTGCAATTTTACGTGTCAAATACGTACACGAACCACTTATGTATCCGCGCTCACATCTTTGTTGAACTGATAATTACAAGTTAGATTATTGGATTTTTCTAAGGTTTGACCAAGCTGTTGTTACGGTGGCCGCTAGGTGTCACTGCGCTGCAACAGAAGAAAACACATGCAAACACAAAAAAACAAGCAAATTCAGAAAGCATCTTCACTTGTTTGGCGACACATGCCCTGCAAATACTCACAACACAAACAAACACAGAAACGCGCTACAAATACTCACAACACAAACAAACACAGAAACGCGCTGCAAGCTGCACAGACAACAACGGAAGTGTTTCCGGGGGACCGCAAAAACTGATGCACCTGATTGGGAAGCGCTTCATTTTGACTGTTCAAATTCGTTAGTGAAGTTACGTAGTGAAGCAACATGCTTGAAATGTCTATGGGCACTATTATCCAAACTTGTTTGTTTTCCTGGGAACTGACAATATTTCTGGACATATCAAGTAATTGTCTGTTTAAAACTGTAGCATTTATCCTGTGTATTTAGAGGTGGACTGTAACATCTCTCTAATTTACCATTATGCTTATTTATTATATTTTAAACAAAAACAAAATTTGTTTATTTGAAACTGTAGAAAATAAGTACCAACCAGAACAAACACTTATCTATAAACATTATGTAGACAACATTTTCGTTTGGCTTCCTGACAGTGACTGACATCACATGTACACCTGAAATCAGCGTGCTTAGTCTTCTCATGTTGCGGCACGTCCTTCTACACTGTCCTTCTTCATTCAGTCAGATGAGCTTGTAACCGAGAAAGAGAGAGATGGAGTTTGTTGGAGTTTGGGATCCTCGGTTTTTGTTGAAGAAAATCGCGATTCTTTAGAATGTCATGACAAGAAAAGTAAATATTTCAGGATATATTTGTTGCCTCTCCACATCAGGGATGACGTTTCTCGCTTCCTGGGATGAGTTAGACAGGTAGGTATATCAAATGATGTCGCTTGCGACGGTTTGATATTGTACCATATTTTTGACAAATATCGAAGCTGGCTGATTTGTAAAATACATTGAAGTGCATTGAGTTTTAGATTAGCTGTGGGGTTTTCAGTAGTTTAAACTAAGCAATTAACCAGTTCTTAATATTTTGAGTGGTTTATGGTATGTATTTGAAATCAGGTCAAAGTCCTTTAGTAAAGTCTGTAATACGTTGACTTACGTCCTGTCTGCTCTATCTATCCAAGTTTATGGCTTATTGTTATGCGGCTGCCTGAAATACTTGATTTTGGTCAGTTGGTGCATAAATAAAATTGTTCTGATTGCAGCACTCATTCTTGTCTCATAGGCTGCAAAAATAACTAATTAAACCTGATTCAATAATACACATACATTTATCAATTATTATAACTATCTTTGCGATTATTAAGATAATGTATTGTGTAGTCCACATTTCCAAATAATTTTTTCTGTGATTTCAATATTATTGAATTCAACAGGAAATGTTGATAAAATTAACTGAACAACAAGATACACAAATCCTTGCACCATACTTTCTTCATCTCTGCTGCCTTAAAAGGCCACTTTTAAGCTGGCTTTCGTTGTAGTGATGCACAGTCATACTCTGTTATTACTACACATGCTTTACTCTAAACAATGCTGGTTTCTCGCTGTACTCCCACAATTTACACACTCTTCAAACACTCAGAGAAAGAGAGAAGAAAGAGACGTGTAGAGAGAAAGAGAGAGAGAGATGCTTACAGATTGTCACTGCATGCATTAGCTAACATGACCTAACAATGAACAAGATCTCTACATCATTTATTAATCTAGTTCATATCAAATTCAGTTTACATTTTTTAAATAAAAAATATTAACTGTTAACATTAGTTCCCTTTCTGTCTGTCTCTCGACGTTATGTCGAGAACGACAGATGGGGTTCGCCCTTGAGAACCTATCAACTCTGACTACTATAGAAAAGGCCAATGAAATTTGGCGAATGAAATTTGCATGCCGGTCTCCGCCCCCAGATGTCCGGTATAAAAGGAAGCCGGCGTGCAGCATTCATTTACCTTTTGTTCTTCAGAGCCTTCGCTCATGACTACGAACAGAACGAATTAAATAAATTCTTCTTCTACATTGCCGGATCTACGACGTAGAGCAGCGGATCGTCCCTACCTGCAGCGACCTTCCCCTGGGCGTCTCGGCAGTTCTGGAGGTGTTAGAGATTTTTCTAAAAAGTCCTTTTAAGACTGACTGAGCATTCTCTAGCGCGGCATGTCCCGCTGTTCTCTTGGGTGCGACACCCTCATCGAGGAGGGGAATGGATACGATCGCTCCATTAGGTGTCTGGGCGTCCAGCACGCTAAAGCAGCGTTCATTGACACATCTGCCCGATTCGCTCTTCTAAACGTTCCCCAACCGGCTGTGACATACCGTCCGGATCCTCACCCACACATTCGGAAATGATGTGTGACGTAGATGAGATGTTGCTCGCAGCATCGGAGGGAGACTCACATCCGACTCTTAAGAATCCGAGGTCCACCCCCAGCGATCGAGTTCAGGAGGAATCAGAAGTGATGTCATCCGTGCTAACCCGGGGATACGTGGTTCCTGAGGTCGGAGCGAGGTGCAAACCGCGCCCACCCCGGGTGCCATGTTTTTCCCGGAGGTGCATGAGGAGCTGTATAAAACTTGGAATGCTACACTCACGGATCGTTCCAGTGAAACCAGCTCCGGCTCCCTTACTTCCCACGATGCCGGGGCAGCCAAGGACTATGTCGAGATCCCCCAGGTGGAATGTCCGCCCGCTACCACCTGCGGGGGAATCGGCCATGCCTACCGCCCAAAAGCGCGTAAGACTTCAGCATCACTGTTGTCGAAAGCCTTGCAATGCAGCGGGCCAGGCTGCCTCCTCTCTCTACGCCATGGCCATCCTGCAGGTCAGCCAGGCCAAGGCGTTGAGAGAGCTCCACGAGGGTAAGGCCGACCCGGGTATAATGCAGGATCTCTCTGCCGCCGCTGACAGCGCTCTACGGGCGACCAAGGCGGCGGCACGGGCCCTGGGTCGGATGATGTCCACGGTAGTGGTCCAGGAGAGACACCCCCGGCTATACCTTGTGCAGAAAAGTGACACCAAGGAAGTCCGCTTTCTTCATGCACCCATCTCGCAAGGTGAGTTGTTGGTAACACCGTCGAGGACTGCGCTCAGCGGTTTTTGATGGTGAAGCAGACAGTGGCAATTAGCAACATTTTTTTCACGCCGCGACTTGGCTGCCTAGAGGCATCCGAGATCCCGCGTGACTTCTGCTTCCCTGCAACCCAGGACCCCTTCGACATCGGCTCTGGTTCCTGTGCCCCCTCCTCGGACCCCCGCGACAGATGGTTAGCTCCGCCAGCCGACAAACCACCTCCCGTGGGAATGATGAAGCAGACCGTCCCCTTGGTCACCCTGTCACAGTCCCTGGGAGCTCGAGAGCTGCCCACACTGTCTCACTGGCCAATGCGGGCGGTCCGTCTTGGTTACTCAATCCAGTTCGCCAGAGACTCTCCCAAGTTTCAGAGCATCCTCTTTCTCGGTATGGAACTAAACTCTGTCCCCATGACGGCGCAGCTGTCCGCAGCACGCCCCCAGTCAGTGTTTAACTGGAGGCTCCTGGGAAACATGACATCTTCCGCGGGGGTAATACACCCCTCGGGTTGATGCACATGAGACCGCTTTAACACTGGCTACAGAGTCGAGTTCCGAGGACAGCGTGGCACACCGACAGCAGGCGCATGGTGCTGTCGCCCTGCTGCCGACGCACCCTAACCCCTTGGTCTTCCATGACCTTCCTCCGGGCAGGGTTCCCCTCGGGCAGGTTACGAGGCACGTCGTGGTGACGACGAACGCTTCGCTGCAGGGGTGGGGTGCAGTGTGCAATGGGCACGCAGTAAAGGGGCGCTGGACAGGCCCCCGTCTGTGCTGGCATGCAATTGCCTAGAGTTGTGGGCTGTGCGGCTTGCGCTGAGAAGGCTCCGGCCTCTAGTGCAGGGCCAGATGTGTTGGTCCTCCGGGACAGCACGACAGCCGTAGCGTACATCGCCAGGGTGGCGTACACTCACAGCAGCTAACACAACTTGCCCGACGCCTCCTCCTGTGGAGCTAGCAGGTGATCCGCTCTCTGCGGGCCACACACATCCCAGGCAAACTGAGCCAGACAGCCGACGCACTCTCTCGTCAGTATACGCCTTGCAGAGAGTGGCGACTCCACCCCCGGTCCAGCTCATTTGGGTGCTGTTCGGACAGGCACAGATAGACCTCTTTGCCTCCCGCGACACCATCCGTTGTCTGCTTTGGTACTCCCTGACCGAGGCCCCCCTCGGCACGGATGCCCTGGCGCTCAGCTGACAGGCGGAAGCACACCTTCCCCCCCAGGGAAGAGGAGCACCAAGTGTTATTGGTTACACCGCACTGGTTTAACCCACTTGGCTTCAGAGTTGATGCTCTGGACAGCGACTCCCCCTGAACCATTCTGCTCTCTCAGGGGAAGGACACGTTCTGGCATCCCAGATCAGACCTCTGGAACAAACATGTCTGGTCTCTAGACGGGACGAGAAGATCCTGAGATGGCTACTCCACCCCTACGGCAGAGACCATCACCAAGGCTAGGGCCCCATCTACTAGGCGGTTACACGCCTCTAGACGGTGCCTCTTCTCGTCCTGGTGTCTCTCTCAGTGAGAAAGACCCACTGAGGTGCTCGATCAGGATTGTGTTGTCCTTCTTACGAGACTGGAGACTAACATCTCCCCTCCACACTGAAAGTGTATGTAGTCGCTATCGCCACTCATCACGAGTTGATGAAAAGATTCTAGGGCAATACGACCTGGTCACCAGGTTCCTAAGGAACGGGAGAGGGCGGAATCCGCCTCATCTCCGCTCCATACCCTCTTGGACCCTAACGTGGGTCCAAGAGCCCTTCGGAGGTTCCGATCTTCCTCACCTGAGTAAGACGGCCCCCCTGTTGGCGCTCAAGAGGGTAGGGGACCTCCGAGCATTCTCTACGTCCCCGGATTGCCTTAAATTCGGCCCTGGTAACTGGAGACCCAGGCCCGGATACGTGCCCAAAGTTCCCACTACTCCCTTTCGGGACCAAGTGGTGAACTCGCAGGCACTCCCCATCTGGGAGGAAGACCCAACCCCGTCCATGTTGTGTCCTGGACCGCACGCAGAGCTTCATTAGCTCTGACCAGCTCCTTGTCTGTATTGGAGGACAGCAGAAGGGGAAGGCTGTCTCCAAGCAGAGGCTGGCGCACTGGGTCGTGGATGCCGTTACGACGGCATTTCGATCTCAGAATCTCCCATGCCCACTGAAGGCTCACTCCACACTTGGCATAGCCACCTCCTGGGCACTGGCCAGAAGCACCTCTCTAGCAGACATCTCTAGAGCTGTGGGTTGGGCTATGCCCAAACACCTTCGCAAGGGTTTACAACCTTCGCGTAAACCCGGTGTCAGCCCACGTCCTGCGTGGCGACATGTAGGGCTGGCATCCGGGGGGGCGTATGCCTGCGAAAGCACCTTCCCACCCTCCAAGAGGTTGGGTCAGTGTGCTATCTACCTTTCTTCTTACCCAAACACATGGTTAAGAAACTGGTACCTCACCAACCATCCTTCTTACCCAGACACTGGTTAAGAACAGGCATTCCATCCATCACTAAGCAAGCAACCCCCGGGGGTTGGCTGGGCAGAGCAGCCTTCCCCCTTAGGCCGGGATACCATATGAACTATCACAGATAGCTCTAACCGGACCTAGTGCTATCGGACGGAGTAACACCCCCACGTGGGCTGTTCCGTCTGATATATCCTCATGGCAACAGTTCCCACACATGGTAACCCATGAGCTTCCCCAGGTGGGCCTCCACCTCGCGGTTAACTACGTAGTCCGCACGTTCCATGCGTTCTACTCCAAGGACGAGACCATACTTATATCCACCATATTCCTCCCCACGGGTAGGAGGTGGCCTCTGCAGCGCTTCTCTGATTGAGAGTAGCGCTCACGTCTTTGTTACGTATGCAACCTCAGTTCCCTGATGGAGGGAGCGAGACGTTGTGTCCCTTATGCCACAAACACGTATCGTATGCTGCTGCAGTCGTGAGAGGCTCTCAGGCTCTTCAGAACAAGAGGTAAATGAATGCTGCATGCCGGCTTCATTTTATACCGGACATCCGGGGGCATGCAAATTTCATTCGGCAAATTTCATTGGCCTTTTCTATAGTAGTCATAGTTGATTGCTTCTCAAGGGCGAACCCCATCTGTCGTTTTCGACACAACGTCTCATTCCCTCCATCAGGGAACTGAGGTTACATATGTAACCAAGACGTTAATTTCGGAGATGGTGGTCTAGTGGGTTAAACCATTGAACTGGTAAATCAAAGGTTGCTGGTTCGATCCCAGCAGCCACCACCAGTGTGACCTTGAGCAAGACACTTTACTCCATGTTGCTCCAGGGGGATTGTCCCTGTAATAAGTGCACTGTAAGTCGCTTTGGATAAAAGCGTCTGCCAAATTACTAAATGTAAATGTAATTCACAATGAACTTGAATTACTGTAGTGATCTTAAATAACATAACATTGATTAATGCACCTTATAATGTCTTTATGAATAATTGTAACTTAAGTGATGGGGCGGTTTCCCGGAGAGGTATCAGCTTAAACCAGGACTAGGCCTTAGTTAAATTAATATATTTATGTAGTTTTCACAAACATTACTAAAAAACAAACACTAATGGTGTCCATCTTAAGGCAAAACAATGGCATTGATATATTTAAGATCTGTGAGGGCAAGGAGTTTTCAGTTAAGACAGCTCAAACATTTATTAATTCATTGTTACACTAAGCATTTTTATTTTGGTTATAATTCTTTACAGCGACATTGAATGTATAACAACACACATTATGACTTATCATCATGCATCATATCATTTAATAACCCTTAATAATGCATTATACCTAAAAGCTTTAAAGCGATACTTCACCTAAAAACTACTTCCATAGTAGAAAAATGAGTTTACAATTTTTTTGTTCTGTTGAACATAAAAGACATTTTTGAAGAATGTAGGTCAGTAAACAGTTCTGGTGCACTTTTGACTCCATTGTTTTTTTCCTACTATGGTAGTCAATGGGTGTTGAGATCGGTTTGGTTATAAGAATTATTCCAAAAGTCTTGCCGTATGTTCAATCTCTAACACACT
This sequence comes from Triplophysa dalaica, assembly GCF_015846415.1. Lineage (NCBI taxonomy): Eukaryota > Metazoa > Chordata > Actinopteri > Cypriniformes > Nemacheilidae > Triplophysa > Triplophysa dalaica. Next base: position 9,769,021 of record NC_079558.1, on the reverse strand, counting down.
GTTTAAGAGTTACACTTGTTTGTGATTGACCATAGATGTTTTATTGGGTAAGACAGAGTACTTATGGTTTGTTCTGACTCTTTATTTTCTAAATGTTCCTGCTTTTCCATTATTCCTGAGAGCCTGTTACTTTGTATGATTGGTGTGGTATAACTGCACTATATATTTTTTTAATTAATTAAAAAAAGCTGCGTCAAGTTGTTCCACACAACAATATTAAGTAATTTGAACAAATACAACTTTAGTTTTATGAAGAAAATAAGTAACATAAATAATATTGACAAAACTTTTTTGAGTAAATCCAAACCATTCCGAGTGAACCAGTAATTTTAAATTAGCTAAACTCAATATTTATCCTTCTCAATTTTGTTGTCATACATAAATTATATACAGACTTTACGGCCTAAATGCCGTCTTACGCAAAGCATGCTGGGAACTGAAAATCCCCCTCAACCAGTCATGTTGAATTTACTTGTTTATATTAAGAATACTCAACAATAGATCCAATATTACAGGGTTTTGCGTTCTACTCTACAATGTTAAATTGACCAGTCAATTTACACTTAAGTGAAGCTGATAGAACTTTAATTCAGTTACTTGCATTCTTTTTGTACTGTGAACAAGGATGGGTTAAGTAAAGCTAGCAGCAGTGACAGTTCATTGTTTTGAGTGTGATGCATTATGCTAATGAATCAATGCTGTTTTAACTGCAGGGGCACAGCAGACTGGTTTGGGGTCAGCAATGACGTGGATGCCACACAGAAATGGCAGCGCAAGAGCCTGCGGCACTGCACCCAGCGTTACGGCAAGCTCAAGCCGCAGGTGATCCGTGAAATGGACCTTTCCAGTCAAGACAATCTCTCCATCACCAGTACAGAGACCCCTCCTCCTCTATACATCCCATCCGCTCAACATGGCATGCAGAGGGTAGGCTGTTTTTAAACATGGACAGATTTAGTGTGACTACATTTCTGTTTACACAAATGAGTGTCGGAATGCAAATTTTAACAAACATGCAGTAGATTTAAAGGAACAGTTCACCTACAAATGGATCTGGTCATCGATTACTCATCTAGATGTCAAAGCTGCCTTTTGTATACAGCCGTGAAAAATTATGAAATCATTACAAATTTTCCTTAAATCAACATTTCTAGATGTATTGTGCCCATTCCAGTCCAATGTTTGTTGAATTTCAACAAAATCCAACCTCACGAGTGACATAACTTCATCAAACACCAATGTGAAAGACTGACAAGACACGTGAGAACTGTGATCAAACATTATTTTTGCACATTTCCTAAATACATGTACAAATAGTATTGTTTGTATTGCTTAAAAGTGAATATGAACTTGTTTTCTTAGCAGTATTTGAGGTCTGACAAAATACAGAGCAAATTTTCTGTTATTTGAAACTGTTTCTCCAGTTTTCAAGAAGCAATATTTGTATTGAAATCTGGGAGAAATATTCTCAGTAGTTCACAGAATCAAATAAATACAAGTTTGAAATGCTCTCTTGATTTTTTCCATGGTTGTACAAAATAAGGAGAAAGAAAAAAATAAAGCAGTAGATAATACAACTCCTGAACAGAATTTTCATTCTTCTGAACTATCCCTTTAATTGCCAATTAACATTACTGGTTTATATATAATGCTCACAGAGCCACTCTTCTACCTGAAACCAGAAAAACAACGTTGTTTTCACAAACTTCTGACATTCATACACATAAATATTTACTCATCTGCTTTTGCACTTTAAAGACATCTTACAGTTTATACACACAACTTGTAATACACACAGGCCTGGAAGAGACACATTGGAATGATCGTGACTCATTGTTTGGTCTCTGCAGATTGTAGACCCGCTGGCTCGGGGCAGAGCGTTCCGTAACATAGAGGAAGTGGACGGCCTCAGCGTACCACAGACCCCCATCACTCCGTGCGCCGCCTCCCTCTGCTCCTTCACCAGCTCCCGTTCCGGCTTCAATCGACCTCCCCGGAGACGCAAGCGTGAGTCTGTTGCCAAAATGGGCTTCAGGGCGGCTGCAGCTCTGGTGAAGGTACATACAGCAATGCCGACCACTCTCTTTCCCCACATGTGCAGTCCATCACAGAGCACAAGATGATTGAGCTAAACAAGACCAAAAAACAGTGGAACAGGGTCACAACCACTAGACAAAACAAATCAATGGCAGATAAGAACAAATAACAGGATTATTCACCTTTTAAGTCAATACTCATTGTGACGTAAATGTCACAGTAGGAAAGCAGCGGGCATCCAATAAATCAGACGCAGTGATTATCTTGATAATCTTTAGATTATTTTGGAGGCTCACTTGGACGTCCTGGTAATAAACAAGAAATATTACGCTCACTCGTATAATCTGTTATGTAAATGTTTATCTCTGGCCTGGGATTTGGCCTACTTCCATTTAGTTCCTCTGCCCAGATGACCAGCCCATAGGTTTGTATCAGTGCTGACAGATGGCTGTGATTGAATCTTCAGCTGTCGGTCAGATAGAATATTCTAGTGCAGGTTCAGGTATCTCTCCTCATTCATGGAACAACGGCACAGCTGGATTGAAAAGCACAATTCATCTTTCTTACCTATTGTTGCAGATATTCACAGATGTTTCATTTTTTATTTGTTTAATGAACATTGATGATTATTGTATGGGTGAGGATGGTGATAAAGAATTGTAACTGATGATGATGATAGTTGCTGGGTGTTTTAGGGACGCTCTTTGCGGGAAAGTACCTTTAGACAAGTTCACCGGCGAAGCTTTAACGCAGCAAGTTTCTTGGATGAAGACACTGTGGATTTTCCAGATGAACTGGACACCTCATTCTTTGCCAAGGTAAAGAAAACTGCAGAAACATGTCATTACAATGATTTTATACATCTCAATGCTGCCACCTAGAGGTTGCTATAAAGACATCAACCTTTTTAAATTGCTGTCCAAGTAATTAAGATTTAGTAGTATTTAGTATTTTATGTATGAATTCATCCTCATTTTGTTGAAAACCTGTATATGACTATTTCTTCTGTGGAGCACAAAAGAAGATATGTTGAGAAATGTCTCAGTTTCCATACAATGACAATAGAGGCCAATGTTGTTTGGTTACCAACATTCTTCAAAATATCTTTTGTGTTCTGCCGAAGAAAGAAAGTCATGTTTAAAATAACATAAGGGTGAATAAATGATGAAAGTACAGTATGGCTGAATAAATGTTAGTGACTCTCAGACAAGTAATAACCAACAACAAGTCTTTTCGGGATCAACATCATCCTGTGAGCAGTTCACCCAAAAAGGAAGAATGCTAGTAACCAAACAGTTAAAAGAAAAATAGCTCTTTATATTTCTTTGTTCTGTTGGACATAAAAGAAGATATTTTGAAGAATTTTGGAAAACAAAGTTCTGGGACACGTTTGACTACGTAATTTTCCCTACTATGATAGTCAATGGTGGACAAGAACTGTTTGGTTACAAGCATTCTTCCAAATATCTTTCACTGTGTTCATGGGCACAAAGTAATTTATATAGATTTGAAACAACTCAAGGGTGGTAAATGATGAGAGAATCTTTATTTTTGGGTGAACTGTCCCTTTAAAGGAGTAGTTCAATATAAAATTAAAATTTCATGATAATTCACTCACTCACATGTCATACAAGCCATAAGTGTGTTTATTACTTTTGTCAATAACAAATTGATGCTCTTTTTGAGAAGAGTTTTCGTTTTTCTTGGGAAATGACTCATCGTTTTGCTAGACAACACCCTTCTTTATCGGCCTATTAAACTGAAATTTGTACCTTATCCAACAGCCCCCCCGTTTAAGTTCATTATATGGATAAGAACCCTAGAAAACGTTCCTCAAAAGCCACAATTTGTTTTCGACAGAAGATATAAACACACAGACATTTGCGTGAGTGAATTATCATGAAGTTTTTATTTTATATTGAACTACTCTTTTAAGCCAGTGTCAAACAAACAGATCAATGTCTTTGATAACGTCAAAATGTTTATAGGAAAGGTTTACTTACTGTCTGAATTTAGTTGAAAAAGAAACATGAAATATGTAAAGATTAAAACATTATTAATCTGAAGAAAATGAATAAAAACAATAAAATCAAAATGGTAATATACTCAAATATAGATAGAATTATTTTTACATTTTGTTTAATGCTTAAAACAAGAAAAAATATACTTGTATTTGTCAATAAGGAAAATAGACATAAAACAAATGTTGATGTTTCTCAATGCTTCTTATATAGTATATAAATTATATAAATACTGATTAAGAAATTGGTTTCGTTTCTGAGCTTATTTCAGTCTTTGTGTCCCTTCAGGATGGTATTCCTCATGAAGAGCTGTCCACATACGCAGATGAGGTGTTCGAATTGCCTTCTGAGGCCGTCATTAAAGAAACTGATGAAAGCACATTGGCAGATGACAGGGATCTGACAGGAAGTGCCCTAGATAAGACAGAACTAGAGAGGAGTCATCTGATGCTGTGAGACACACATGCACTCGCTTACTAACAACACAACACACATGCACTTTTATAAAGAGCTACAATCAAGATTCTTCTAGTGAATTTTTCTTCTATTAAGCTCCGCTGTCCGTCTTTCCATCTCATTTCCTCATATACAGGCCCCTTGAGCGGGGCTGGCGTAAAGAAAAGGATGGCGCACTGGTTCAGCCTAAAGTACGGTTACGACAGGAAGTGGTCAGCGTTAGCGGGCAGCGACGTGGACAGCGTATAACCGTGCCTGTTAAAAAACTCTTCGCAAAGGAGAAGCGACCATACGGGCTGGGCATGGTGGGCCGGCTGACCAACCGCACCTACCGAAAACGCATAGACAGTTATGTGAAGAGACAAATAGAAGATATGAATGACCACAGGTAACGTCAAAACAGCGTTATGGGTTCTTTTAATAATGTTGTTAAAGGGTTAGTTCACCCATAAATGTAATTATTTACTCACCCCCTTGTCATGCCAAACCTTTATGACTTTCTTTCTTCTGCAGAACACAAAACAAGATATTTTGTAACGTTGGTAACCAAACAACATTGGCCCCCATTTACCTCCATCGTATGGACGCAAGACATTTCTCGAAATATCTTCTTTTGTGTTCTACAGGTGTAATAGTCAGACAGGTTTTATTAACACTTCACAAACTCTGAGGGAAATTGAATTTCAGATCTCTAATGAACAGTTAACAATAAAAGCATTCCTCCTTCACACACAATGCTTTCAGAATAATTGCTTGTTTCAGGTACTGAATTATAGGTTTCAGTACAGTACAGCCTGATGAATAAGTGTTCTCTCATCACACAGGCCTTTCTTCACTTACTGGATCACCTTTGTTCATTTGCTGATTACCATCTTGGCAGTTTGCATCTATGGCATCGCGCCTGTGGGCTTTTCACAGCACGAGACAGTAGATTCTGTAAGCCATGCTGAATGTTTTGTTAAGGTGTCTTTGTGTTCAGTTTGGTGTGTAACCGATTATTTCTGTTGCAGGTCTTACGAAATAAAGGAGTTTACGAAAACGTCAAGTTTGTGCAGCAGGAAAACTTTTGGGTTGGACCAAGCTCGGTGAATATATTTGCAATATTTATAACCTGTAATTGCATTGCATTCGGCAACTACGGCTACTATATAACAAATTAAAATGTTGTAGTATCAAGATTTTGTGTTAAATGATCTGTATCACTGTTATTTTTCCATATCAGTATCATATTGGTCTCTGTATCATAATACCGAAAAATGTACATTCTATCATCATTTTCTCACCCTCAAGTTGTTCCAAATCTGTATAAATGTTTTGTTCTGATAAACACAAAGAAAGAAATTTGGAAGAATACTTGTAATCAGTTTTTGGTCACCATTGACTACCATAGTTAAAATAAATTATAATGGTAGTCAACAGTGCCCCAAAACTGTTTGCTTTCATACGGTCTTCAAAATATCTTCTTTTGTGTCCAACAGAACAGAGAAATTTACATTTTTTTCCTACTATGGTAGTCAATGGTGGCCAAGAACTGTTTGGTTACAAGCATTCTTCCAAATATCTTTCTCTGTGTTCATCAGAACAAAGACATTTATACAGATTTGGAACAACCTCAGGGTGAGTAACTGAAGCATTTTTATTTTTGGGTGAACTGTTCCTTAACTTGTTACAAGTCATCCAGATTGCTTTTAAGACCATTTCCTCTTATTGTCCTGCAGGAGGCGCTCATTCACCTCGGTGCCAAGTTCTCGCCCTGCATGCGGCAGGATCAGGAGGTGCATGACTTCATTCAGGAAAAAAAGCAGAGCGAGCGTCACTCTGCGTGCTGTGTCCGCAACGACCAATCGGGCTGCGTGCAGACCTCGCAGGAGGAGTGCTCAGTCAGTTCCTGCACCTTACCTCACAGTCTTCATGACACATATCTTTTGTAATGCACTTGCTTGACCTGTTTTCATTCAAATGACCTTTTGCTTCAATTTGCATGTCCTCAGAGTACACTGGCACTATGGGTAAAATGGCCTCAGCACCCAAGTGCTCCATATCTGGAAGAAAAAGAGCGTCAGTATGGTTCTGTATGCCATCAAGACCCCAGGTACAACACTTATACGTCTCTCTTTTTTTTCACCCATCAACACTGTTTATTGCTAAATGATTTTATTTCACATGTTTATGATGTTAGGATTTGTCTAGAGCCCGCATCTGTGACTCCTCACGAGTGGCCTGATGACATCACCAAGTGGCCAGTGAGTATGACGCAGAGAATCCTTGTGTTTCTGGACCATAGGCCACAACTTTTAAGTTTATTACATCATTCTGTACTCCTATACGCTGTGTTCTCCTCTCAGGTGTGCACCAGGTACAGCACAGCGAATCACACTAACCTGCCACACATTGACTGTGTCATCACTGGTAGACCCTGCTGCATTGGCACCAAAGGAAGGTCAGAACCCACAGTCACCTGTTACGTCATAAGCCACCATTATTAACCTCATACTTGTGACACACTCTCTGGATGCTGCTTAAAAGAATAGTTCACCCCAAAAAGAGAGAAACATCACCTCTAGATGCCGCTAAAAACTACACACAGTACCTTTAACTTTGGGCCAGACATGTGCGTCTGGTGAAACGTTGTATAATTTCTTGTTTGTGCAACATACTGTGTGCATGACCAATAAATGTAACATTCTTTTTGAACAGGTGTGAGATCATATCAAGAGAGTACTGTAACTTTATGAAAGGGTACTTCCATGAGGAGGCCACGCTCTGTTCCCAGGTCTGTGAGAATTTTTTTATTGTATAGAGAGCTTTTTTTAAAGAGATGTAATGCATTAGTGCAATGTGTTATTTTACAAACCGCCAACAGGGGGTGTAAAGCTCTGGCAGCAGGTCTTGCATAGATTCAAATTGAATTTTATGACTAAAGCTCATTACCATGATAAGCGCTTGCCTGTTTCAGGTTCATTGCATGGATGATGTGTGTGGCCTCTTGCCTTTCCTTAACCCAGAGATCCCAGACCAGTTCTATCGGCTGTGGCTCTCTCTCTTCCTGCACGCTGGGTGAGTAGAAGGTGTGATTCGGCACAGGGGGTCCAGTGTCAATTACAGTTTAACGATATATGAAATGCCGTGTCAGATTACCGAATGCATTGTTTACAAAGGTGAAGCTGTGCTTGATTAAACCACTTCCTGGTTTTCTCTGCAGGATCCTACACTGTCTGGTTTCTGTGCTCTTCCAAATGACCATTCTGAGGGATTTGGAGAAGCTAGCAGGCTGGCTGAGGATCTCCATCATTTACATCCTTAGTGGGATTACGAGCAACCTCGCCAGTGCCATCTTTCTGCCATACAGAGCTGAGGTACAGGAGGATTACAGCTTCATTAGTCCATATCAGAGCTCTTCAGCTGGCAGCCAGCAGGCCAGATCCAGACTCTTAAAAGACCCAATGAAAAAAAAGTGGAGATGTCGGGTTTTCAGTCGTTTGGTGGCTTTGAAAGCCACCTGTATGCCAGTGTATTATTGAAATTTGACTAAATAAGAGGCTGTCTCAAAATTGCATAGCTCAATTGGTGCCCAAATACTTTTGGGGCAAGGGGTCTATTTCCTCACTAAATGAGAGATGTGACGAAAGAAAGTAAGAAAGAAAGAGAGAAGGAAGGAATGAAAGAAAGAAAGAAAGAAATGTATTATTTTTGTACACTTAATGTTCATTTTCATTATTCTTATTCAAAATGAAATAGTCAAATATGTTGATAGAAGATCTTCCACAGAACACAAAAAAAGATATTTTGAAGATTAACTGGCATCCTTTTACTTGCATTGTTTTTGTGTCCATACAATAGAAGTGAGTGGGGGGCCAGTGCTCTTTGCATACCTGCTTTCCTAAAAATATCTTCTTTTGTGTTCTGTGGAAGAAAGTAAGTCAAAAAATGACAAGAGGGTCAGTAAATAATGACAAAATGTTCATTTCTGTAAATATTAGTTTAAAAGTGGTTAATTTATTGATAAATTGAACCTGTCATGTTGTAAAAATAGGAATATGAAACACATTAATGTGAATTAACATTTTGAGTAGTTACTTTAAAAAGTATTATACTCCCAAACTCCCCTTCACCCACACTGCAAAAGATGAAGTTCTTATTAAATATGATATATATACATTTTGGTTTCCATTGAAAAATAAATAAAGGAATCAGGGAGTAAAACATCTGCAAAAGAGGTAGTATTCTAATTTAAGTACTAATTTTCGTACCCCAGTGGCAAATATTTGAACTTTTTAAGCAATTTTTTTTTTCAAAAAGCAAGAGCTACCCAGCAAATAAATGAACTTCTCACAAAACATTTCTAGCTTACATATATCTAAAAAAACAAGAGACATTTGTCTGTTTTACCTTTTTCCTAAGTAACTAAATCAATAGGACATAAAACACCAGGATATCTTAGGTCTAGAAAATGTATCTTGATTTATTTTTTTTTTTTACATTTGTACTAGAAAAAAAAAAAAATGTGTACGAAATTCATTTTTTTGCAGCGTTATAGCTTAGTTAATTTTTTCTCAAGTTTTTTTCAAATCTTTGTACTTGACAACAAGACAAAAAACTAAGTTGTGAATTCATTTTTTCCGATTTGCAATCAGTTAAACATCTTGATGGATAAACACTAGAACAGCTCTGTCAATCTATAAAGCATGTAAGTTAACCCTCTTTCTTCCTATATTCTTCTTCTGACGACAGGTGGGTCCTGCCGGTTCTCAGTTTGGCATCTTGGCGTGTCTGTTCGTGGAGCTGTTCCAGAGCTGGCCGATCCTGGCCCGACCGTGGAGAGCCTTCGCCAAGCTCTCATGCATAGTGCTCTTCCTCTTTGCTGTCGGCATGCTTCCCTGGATCGATAACTTCGCCCATATCTGCGGATTCATCTCAGGCTTCTTCCTCTCCTTCGCCTTCCTGCCCTACATCAGCTTTGGGCGCATGGACATGTACCGCAAACGGGTGCAGATCCTTATGGCGCTCACGCTTTTCCTGGGCATCTTCTCCGGCCTCGCCGTGCTCTTCTACGTTTACGCTATTAAATGCGAGTGGTGTGAGCTTCTCACATGCATTCCGTTGACGGACAAGTTCTGTGAGAAGTACGACCTCAATGCACACATCCACTGATGCCTTGAAGAATGGAAGGCGTTCGTTTCTTAACTTTTCTTCAACTTACAACTTTTAAAATATGTTTTTATTGTTTTTTAGTTTTTTTATGTCATAAAAAAGACCTCCCCAGGAGGGAAGGATTATTCCGACAGTGCCTTCTCAGTCTACACCAACTACTGCCATATCTTTCAGATTGGAGCACTTTTAGGTCAAATCTGTATGTGTATGCCTACTTCATTGTTGTTTAATCTCGGTAGTGTTTTAGCTACCAGCCCGCTTGTAACACAGAATACAATGTGAACAAATGACTAAGTCTACGCACTTTTTATCTCTTCTATTTTTTGCCTTTTTTTGATCAAAATAATAATGACTCCGTTCCATACCCTTGTGAGCTACCTAGATAGGTAGCATGTTGCAGCATCATAGGTGTGGATAGACTTGGTTTTGAAACAGAGCCATAATAAATATGAAAACATGCATCAAAAAGTGCATTAAAAACTTTTACATCATAAGATCATCAAAACGTATGCACATATCTAGTAATATACAAAATAATATAATTTCTGTTCCTCAAAAAGCGTGGCTTTCCAAAACCGAGGCCACACACGTGCATGTGTGTTCTTAAGAGACCCGCATGTGTTTGCATACTCATCTCAACCCTCTTTGACAGACAGAAGAGAGGCACAGATGATTGGTCCTGATCTCAGAGCAGCTCTTTGTGCTGTAAGTGTGTGGGGGAGGTTCGCGCGTGGTTAGCGTGTACCGCGCCGCCAGCCATCAGCCTGAAGGATCTGCTGGAGTCTGGAGAGCACATCACCGCATTAATGGAGCTCCATCTTCACGGTCCAACGTCTCTCTCTTCCACCTCCTATAAAAAAACAAGAGAAGAAGGCTCCTCTATTGTGAGCTATGCTAATTAAAAGGCTCCCATCCCCCGTTTCCTTAATGTAGTATACACAACACAGCAAATCCTGCGTTAGTTTAGCCGAGATGGTAATTAAAAGCGAGCTAATGAATGTGTGCGCTGGCCTCCGGTCTGCAACAGTCACTCAAGTGCTCTTCTGTCGCCGTTCACTGATCTGTGAGCAGTGCCGCAGTGGCATCGAGTCTAAGATCTTTTACAAGGATCGAGGCCCAGCATTCCATGCGGTCATAGTGTGTTTTATGTTATTAATGGAATAGTTCCTTCAAAAAAGGACAGTTTTTCATGTAGTGAGCCCTTTCTTTCTTTTGTGGACAGAACGATATATAAGCTATACTCTTGTATTATTGATAGCTGTGTCACAATATCAAGACAGTATTGTCAATAACCGTAATATTAAAATGCAATCAATATCATGATAATTCTACACATATGATAATAGGCTAATACATAGCCATTAAACGTTTTACCTTAAAAGCCACAATGGTTACAACCTCTTTGCCTCCCTTTATTTTGATTTTGATTCATTTGCAAAACAAAATAACCAAAAATAAAACTGACTGTAAGCATTTTTTATCAACATTTTTTCAAATATCATTCCAACTAAATTTCAACAGATGCGCTGATAATATCATTAAAGGATATATTTTGGTTACAATAACCGCGTAGTCACAATAGAATATTGTGATAGTCCGACATAATATTTACAGGTGTGTCTTACAATGTTTGGGGTACAATTTAAAATTTAAATTGCTTGATGATGATTCATGAGTGCGATATAATTTGTAAAAATGTATTGAATTTAAATGCAAAGCTTGTGGCTTGTGTGGGACGTCTCCCTTAACTTTTACCTTACCTTGTAGGGTAGCCTACACTGTAAACGAAAACCTGTAATTTTACCAAATTTTTCTGTATTTTACAGATTCTCCACGTAAAACGCAAAATTACAGAAAAAGACCACAGATTTACAAGAAAAATTGGGTACATTTTCATTTTACAGGGAAAACACTTTAATTTACAGTTTATTTCTGCCCCCCCTGCTGCTACCAGAACATATCCGATTTTTTAAACCAATTTTTTTTTTGAAATACGGTCAAAAACTATAAAATTACAGAAAGATGCAACACATTTACATGAAAAATGGAGAAAGTATTTTAAATATATCCTATAATTTTCCAGGGAAAAAAAATATTTTACGGTATATTTCTGTTTTTCTTGTTTTTTACAGTGTATATTTTTTATGATAATTTGGCCAAATAAAAAATAAAACAACCCCAAAGCTCCAAAATGATAAGAAAATTTCAAAATGATTAACGTTATTGGACCACTGGTGGCATATATTCCAAGTTTACTTAAGCCATCGATTAAAACAAAATGATTCAATCAAAATGAAGTTATTTGAATCTTGACATCCACCGCAGCTCTCCTTGACACATTAACAAGGGTTCATGGGAGAAGGAACTTTTTGATTTGTGAACAAAAGATTCATTTTAGTCTGATCACTCATGCAAATCATTTGATCAGAATGATTTGTTTGCAACTACACTGAACTGGTTGAGTTCAATTCCCTGAATGACTGGTCACAGTGGTTCACAGCTCACTGGAGTGGAAGATTATAGACGGTTTCAGCAGCCACAACATAAAAACTGTTAGGTGGCCCAAACTTAACTTCAGGAGACTCTCCGCAAAAAATCAATAACTGTTGAGTAGTTTTAATTTAATCTAATACAATTAATATACAATAACATATTAGTAAAAATTAAATATAAAATTAATTGTTTTAGCCTGACCGATAACCAAACACAGACCGGAAGTTAACTTCGGGCTACGATTATAATTCTTTAAAGACACATTTTTGTCATTTTGACAGCCCCAATCCCAATTCATATCAAATAAATGAAAAAGTGTCATATTCCTCAGATTCACCATTTGTGTTCCACAGAAACATAAAAATCTTGCAGTTATAGGGTAGACATTAGCGTAATTAAATAAAATTTTGGGTTAGCTAAACTTTTAACTTGTCCACTGTCATTCTGACCTGACTCACCCCTGTTTCCTCGACTCAGATAAGGACAAAGGAGCAGCTGAGGGAACCATTGCAATCAGATCTTTTTAGCAGCTCTATACATCAAACCCCACACGAGCACTTCAGAGGAAATTAGCCATCCCTCCCCCCGTCCCCATCCTCTCCGACCACTGGCCTATAGAGATGGTAATTTTAGGGTAAGAGGACTATATCGCAAATCATTGATCAGAATCAAATCAGCATGCAGGGAGATCTTCTAATCCCTCTACTTCAATTGAGCAGAACGGCTATTTGCTGATTAGTGGACTGCTCAACCAATAGAGTGAATATTTGTGATACAGTCTCTGTCTCTCTCTCACTCTCTCTCCTTGATTTCTGTTTTTTTACATCCTCCTCTGCTTTTTCAACAGGGCTTTCTTCAGTCTGGAGGCACTAAGAGCCTGCTTTAAACATTTCTAAACATGTTTTAAGTGTGTGCTGAAGTCTGGTACCCTTTTAAAAATGTTTCATTTGCATTTTTTAACCAAACGAAATAATTTGAGTGAAACGATTATTTAGAATTTTTCATTTTAGACAAAAACACTAATGACATTATGCATTTGAGCCTAGTCCCAACCTGATTGAGAGTATATTGTGTGCATCAGTGAAGGGAAAGAAGTTATTTTGTTTTTCCTTTGTCTATTAAAAGTATAATATCATATGATACTTAAGCTATATGTTATAGCTTTCCCTACAGTTTAAAAAAGTCCAATAAAAACAAAACCATTCTGGAAGCTGCAAGAAATATATACTGTAAAAATACTGTAAACATATTTTACTGTATTTCAAAAATACCTTAAAGATCTGTCAAAGACTTTCAATATTTCTTTCAATATACGTAAAAAATCTGTGATTTTTTTAAATAGCTTTTTACATTATATGTGAAAATGTTTAGAAAATAACAGCAAAGTTCTGTAAAATTACAGTGTAGTTTTAATCAGTGACCTCGAAAGGTCTTTGCACATACATTCCAAAATTTCAATCAAATTTGGCGCTCGTTTATACGTTTGTCTGTGAATTGTCAGTGCTTCCTATGGATGCAAAAAACGCAGAAAATCTTTTTTTAACACGGATAAAAATATTGGATGCAGTGTATAAATGTGATTGACAACAACATGAGGTCGTATTTATTTTAAGGTGCAGAAATTTTGGATGCGAAAATCAATGTCCAATCGTATTTAACAGTGTCAAATCGTAATTCTTTATTTTTGTTAAACATCATTTACAGAACATTTACATGTTCATTTCCAGGTTTTGAATGTCAGATTTTCATTGTGGTGTCAGACCACAGCAGCGCACCTTGCAGTATGTTTTTGACCCCCAGGTAATATTTTACTACTTGCCTTGGGTGATTATAAAAATGTATGGGATTTAACAGTTGACTCCTCAGATCTGAGAGGGGATATTTTGTCTTCCACCTGTTGACAGATTAACCCGAGCTTTGGTCAACTGTTCAATGAGATGAGACATCCTTACAGTGCTGAAGCCATGCTTTTTATTTACAGTAGTTGCCATCTAAATGCAAATGTCAAGATGAATGCCATGTTAAGTTTGACATTCTTGGTAAAGTAGTTTTGAGAGGGCTTCAGACATTTTAAGGGATTGTTCACCAAAAACTATTCACCCTCAGGTTGTTAAAAACCTCTTCTGTGTAACAGAAAATAAGATATTTTGAGAAACGCTCAGAAGTCAATGGTGCCCAGTGTTGTTCCCTTACCAACTTTCTTCAAAAATCTTCCTTCGTGTTATGCAGAAGAAAGAAAGTAAGACAGGTTGTGAATTTCTTGAGGGTGCGGAAATGTTGAAGAATTATATTTTTGGGTGAACTGTCCCTTTAGGCTGTGATCTGAACATTAGTAAAACAGGTTTGTGTCCGGTCTGCACCATATCTTCCTTCCCTTAGCAAAAAAATTGTGATTGCCAGACAATATATTTTTCCCCTTCTGAAAAGCACCACTTTATATCCATCCAGTATGCAGTCATGTCTAGCACTGCCGTGATGAGTGTGATAAACAGCAGTGTGCGACACACATCCATCCCAGCGTCATACTGTAGGCAGAGGGGTTAGAGAGATGGGGGGTGGGTACTGAAAGCTGATTCTGAAACAGGAACCTGGCAGCTGCGCAGCAGGTGGTCAGTGGCAGGCTGTCTATCCTCATTGTCCCTCAGATGAGCACGTAGGCCGCAGCAGACCACCAGAGCCACTGCCGCAGGTCAGGGGGCTTACAGGTGAACGAGCTGGGGGAGGGGTGCTGGATGGATACCGTGCACCTGTTTAAGAAACTGCAGTCATGGCTCAGTGGAGAGAGAGAGAAGATCCCTTGGTCTCAAAGCGTGCCCTATTTTCCACCTGTGCTGAGCCCCTGTCACTTTTAAGGGGCAAGTGGGATCAGGTAGATGAATTTGAAGGGTTATCTGTCAAAACAAGCTAAATAAAGTGCTTAGATCTCAATGTGAAAGCTTTTAGATTAGTTTGTCGTTATTAATCAATAGTGAACAAAATACCTTATTCATTTATTTTTTTGTAAGGCAAATACTGTACCAAATGAACCAATTGAGATCAGCATTCTACTCTAAAAAGTAGTCATTTTCTAAGGGAAAATATGTAAACAATCTTAAGAACTGTGTAGGCCAATAATACATATATTTAATGAAGTTACTTTTTACCTTTTTAATACTTAACCCATTGTCAACAATATAAACATAACTGTTTCTTTTCTATTGCTTAAAAAAATGCAGGGAAGAACCAGCTGTTCAAGCTGGTTTATGTAGGTTTAGAACTAGTTTAACTAATAGATCAGCACAGCCATTCTGCTCAGTAGCAAAACATGCTATTTAACCAGAATGATAATCATTGTAATCTTGGACATGAAACTACTGATCTTTACCCAACTGCACAGAAAGCTTTATACTGTGTAATGTGTATTATACATAAAAAATAAATTCTTAATCAACACAAAAGAAGATACTGTGGGAAACCATAGACTTTCTGGGTACCATTGACTACCACAGGTTTTCCTACTATAGTAATCAATAGTGCCCCAGAACTTTTTGGTTTCAAATAAGATTTTTCATTTTTCAAAATGTCTTTTCCTGTTTTACTTATGTTTGATATTTTAAATATGTAGTCTTCACTTCATTCATATTTTGAATTTTGTTAAGAATATAATTTTCACATGTAACCCCACAGTATGTTGCACTGAAGTTGATACTGATTCTGAAAAAGCTACACTGTAAAAAAATATTTAAAACAATATATAAAATATATACAAAACATTATAATTACAATTACGTTTACAGTATTCTAAAACAAACTTGTAAATGTGTGGTTTATTTTTGAAGTTTACCACATTTAAAAAATATGACAGCATTTCTCTCTGAAGAACAGAATCCAAAACCTGACAAATACTTTTGATCAGCCTAACTGGTCTATTTAACGGCGAAGACTTATGATTACTGTCCTCTTTCAAAAAACAGATTTTACTTTAACTTGTAAGACTTTACCAAGAAAAGCCCTGAGAGACGTTGTGTCCTGATTACGCAACCTGTTCATGTGAACCACTCATTTACACTCAAAAAAAGATTTTTACTGCTTGTTTAATTTACTTAACATGCTTAAGTTAAATCAACACAACACACGATTTTTAAGATTTCATAATTGAATCCATTCATGTTGAGACAAGATAAAGGAGTTCTGTTGACATAAAATTGTTATAATTGGGCAGAGGACTTCTATTTCCAAGCATGCTTTGCGTATAACTGCATTTTGAGAGTTATTTTCTTAAATAAGTGTTATTTCATGCATTTTTCATTACAAAGAAACACTTGTTAGTGTTTAATGTTCATTTATCTTTAAAGTTTTGAAGAGTTTGTTATATTTTTGAGTTTTGTGCTTACCATTGTTCAGAAATTCGTTGCCTTAGGTCGTGGGCGGTTACATATATACATTTCTATATCGGAGTTCTAACTCATCTGCTTATTAAAGTTAAGTGATATAATGTCTAATTAATTTTACAAATTAATTTTTTTTTTAACATATCATTTTATTATAGTGTAGGTAAGACACAAATTAATGTCATCAAGACTACTAAAAAAATTAAGTTCATACAACAAGATTATAATGAATCGTTTCAAACAAATTAGATTTTGTTAGAGAAATGTAATTCAATTTCGTGGAACAGTTTTCCTTAATTCAATTAATTTCATTCAACAACTTTTTTTTGAGTGTAGCTTTTAAGTCCTGTTCTTCTGTGTGCCAGCCCAGTCCTTTTCTTGTGTTTCAAGACCTAACTGTCATGCTTTCCATCTCCCGGCTCTTTCATTTGCCCACTCAGCTGTCATATCCAGGCCTCAGGCTGCAGGATCTCTGTCTACAGCACTGGTCCTCAGCCCATCATATGTGGCTCCACAGGCCTTTGTTGATAAATGACATCTCTGCTAGTTATGGATAAGTTTAACAAGCTCCTCTAAGCCCACACAATGCCCTTTCTGAGATAAACGAGTGACCTCAACGCAGCAGATGCTCAGCTGGACGTAAGCACTCGGAACACCAAACTGATGTTTGTTTATATCCATCCAATTATCAATACATATAATGAGTCTATTAGCTACAGAAAACATGCTGTGCTGATTATGTGATGCAATGCACCAAGAATTATTAGACCGATCTAAAGATTCAGGAACTCAAATGAGTATGAAATGTAATACGGTTTCTACATGTTATTGGATGCCACCCACACAAACGTGCTCTAATGACAGATCCACTCATAACCAGAAAAACTGAAAATATCTCGATCCGGACCTCCCTAACGCTGCTTGACCCATTGTGCCAAGGAATGATGCATTGTTCATGCTCACGGCTAACGTGTCTAATCAGTAAACTGAGCAAGTGTGGGCTTGCCCGGACACGAGGTGCGGCTTGTGTCTCAGGTTATTCTGTGCTGCTTCAGCTTTATGAAAGGCATGAGGTTGTCAGAGATATCAGAGCGTTTCAGTTTTTGGGGGGAGGCGGTCAAGTTAAATTAGGGTCACATGACTGCACACAGATGATGAAGAACGTTCTTTGGCTGTGAAGAATGTCACAATTTACGTAACTGTGGTTCATGGACCAAAGCGTTCCTGTTTTTTTCAGCAAGCTAGAATGATGTTGCTAAATGAAGATCTGAAAGCATGCTGTCTGCAATGCATGCAAACAAGTGTGCGGTGAGCCTGCTGATTTACATTTAAATTAAGAACATTAATCTCATAAACACTTTCAAGTACTTAATTAAAGCTCATCTGCTGCAATAATAAAAGATGTAAGACTGGAGCATGAATTGTTGAGGAGATTTAGGGTGATCAGTTCTCTTGGCTTATTTTTGACTAAACCCTGCCTATGCATAAGTTTTCTATTTTCAAAAAGGGTAATAAACGTGTATTATAGATGTAACAAAAATGACACCATTTTTGAAAGATACTTTGGAGGATTTCTGTGTATTCAAATGTGCAAACCACAAGCAGCAATGATACCCATAAATGGAGAGTGGTGCCTTTTCATAAAACAAAATAGTAGATGTGACCCTGGATAACAAAACCAGTCTTATGGGTAGATTTTTCGAAATTGAGATTTTTACATAATCTGAAAGTTGAATAAATAAGATTTGTGTTTAGTTGTTAGAAAAGGACAATATCTGGCTGAGATACAGCCGTTTAAAACTCAGGAATCATAAGTATTCTCAAAATATTGAGAAAATGGCCTTTGAAGTTGTTAATCAGGGGCACAGTAGCAGGCCACTCATTCACAAAAATTAAGTTTTTATATATTTAAGGTAGGAATTGTACAAAATATCTTCATGGAACATGATCTTTACTTAATATCCTAATGATTTTTGGAATAAAAGAAAAATCGATAATTTCGGCCCATACAATGTAATTTTGTCTTTTACTAAAAATGTTCCCATGCTACTTAAGACTGGTTTTGTGATCTAGGGTCACATGTATATATCAATTTTCATCTGCCCATTTATGGGGAATATGGAGCGTTATGGATGTAACAATTCTGACAGTGGCACTATGCAAAATCATGCATTAAAAATAATAAAATGCTTATTAAAATTGCATCACATGGGTACTTAAACCATGACATGTTGACATCTGTGCTATCGGTATGGTGAGAACCTTAAGGTTAAGGTTAAAAAACTAACCCTCTCTCTTTCTCTCAACAGGTAGTGGTCTAGCTTTTGTTGAAACCAGTTAGTTTGTATTGGCACCTAATGTATTATGGCTCCTGTATGACATATCGCTTATTGCTCCATAAACTCTTTGTAAGTCACTTTGGATAAAAGCGTCTGCTAAATAACTAAATATAAATGTAAATGTAGTAAAATCTTTATTTTTCATGGTAGTGTTGACATTTGCATGGAATCGCCCATATATTTAGTCTTGATTTGCTTTACATTTTTAAAACTGAATCTAAGCATACCAAACCTAAAGGCACAAAGATAAAGTCACAACCTGATTACTCAGATTTTATGACATTTCTTTGAACATAAAGGGGGAGTCAAAACATCACCAGGGATTTTGCCTATCTGTTGCACACACAAAGAATTAAAACACTTTTTTATGTTTTTCAAACATTTTGTTTTTAAGAGTTGCATCTTGTTATCACTTCCTGTTTTTTGGTTTGTCTAGATGTCTTTGTTTTAAAGCTTTTCGGGTTCGGATGGCAGCATTCACCCTTCTTTACTCTAATTGTTGGTTTCACTGTTTCACAATTGTGGCTATTTGTTTGACCTTTCTTTTTTGTTCTATGCACTTGAGAACCGATTGGTTCTTCCTTTCTCTTTTTGAGCAGATATACAATTTTATTTTGGAGAACCACACTTATAGAGTAATCGCATTTCTGTTCAGTTCTATAGCTTCTCTGTCTGTATTAATCTTCAAATAGACATAACAGAGCAGAACACCACTTCCTGGATTACTACTTTGATAACAAACTTGTCAGGCTAACCAGACATTTCATTTGTGATAATCAGTCATCTAACGTGAACTACGTGTTCTGTTCTATCCTTTCAATGACCGTCCATTGCAAGGTTGTGGGCTTGATGTCGGCATGACATCTCCCGGGCGAGTTTAGACTTGTCCGAGAAGGCCTCCCAAGGACCAGGCACGTGGTTTCGTTTAACTGTAACAGTACTCACCCAATTACAGCCGGGCACACCGACTAGCCTGCCAGCCAAATTATAGCTTTGCTGACTGTTCCTGGAGAGGCTCCTTAAACAGGATAATCAAGTGTTGTGCTCAAACGCTGGCCCATCAAAACACAATGCAACTGAAAGTTCACAGCAAGATTATTCCGACAAACTGATAATTGGGCATGTCATGTCTCGGCCAACAAAGAGGAACTAGATCTTTGAAATCATGTATGTGCAACTTTTAACTTAAAACCATACACTGAGCCCCATTTGAAAACCAGCCCCAGTCTCCCCTACACTTTAACGGGTGTCCCGTCACGCAAACCAGAAAGTTTATCCGTGTCGATTTCTTTCAAGTGTAACGCATCCAAAAAGTGGCCTTTGAAAGCCCCAAACAACTCGAGCCGTCTCATAAAACTAACAGGCGTGCCATCCGCTGCACGACCGTATGGTAAATCAGGCATGCATTGTATCCCGCTTAAAGATGAGGCTCATCCGTCCAGTCCAGACTCTTAACAAGATCTTTACAATGCAGTGCGAGTCAGCCCAGTGAATGAACACAACGGTGGACGCCGCTCAGCCTTGGGAGGTAACTCAGCAGGCCTCCATTGTAATGCTAAAGCGGAATCAGGGAGCCAGGATACACATTTAAAGGAGAAGAGATTGGAACAGTCTACGAGTGATGGAATCACAACACAACAGACGGGCAGAAACTCCCCTACCATCAGACCTCACCCTGAGTGGGACAAGATGTTCTCAAGGATCTTTCATGACAGCGGCTTTTAACTGGAGCTTTTAATAAACTGTGTAGCAATTGCCCAAAGAGTTGCCCATAAAAAAGACCCCCTCCACACGAAAACCCGGCTACTGTCTCGATTTTTTTCTGTGAAAAACTAAATGAATAGATGCAAAACACAATGAGAGAGTTTCTAAAGAGTTTCTCTCTTATTTATCGTACAGTAATGCTATGGAGTCTATGCAGCTCAAATGCAAAAATAAATTGTTGGTTCTACTAAAAAAAAGAAGTAACCTGGTCAATGCAACTAAAAATATTTGCCAAGACAACGAGTTTGCATCAAATTCATCAAGTTCTACAAAACCGTTTTTACATGGTAATTACTACAAAATTATATTGTACGTTTATTTTTTTTAATTCCTCGTTGCAATGCAGCTGTACAGTAAATTCAATAATAGAACAGATATTAGAAGCAAAAATAAACAGGAAATTACAGAGTACATGGTAGTAACAAATATTTTTTAATAAGATGTACATTGACAATGGTAACACGTAATTATAGCTCTCAACTTTTACTCATACCTTTAACAGCACCACAAACATAACAAAAAGATTTTACCAGTTAAAGTGATTATTCACGCAAAACTGAAAATTCTGTCAAGAATTATGTTAACTGGCAACATTCACTTGCATTGCTTTCGTGTGCATACAATAATAGTTAATGTGTGCCGGCACTGTTCGGTTACCAAATATAATTTTTTCGTGTGTTCTGCCTAAAGAAGGTTATACATATGACAAGAGGGGGAATAAATGATGACAGTATTTTCATTTTGGGGTGAATTAATACATTTTAACTACTGGATTTCACAGGAATTTTGCAAATGGGTACTAACAGCACACACATTCAAATCCACTGTGAGAAATATGTGCCGTTGCACACTCGAGAAGCACATATTGTACTGTACCGCAGGACGGTCTGCCTTGTTTTGCTCAGGTCTCCAATTTGAACATTTCGGTCCATAGAGAGCAGTCTGGGAACTATCTGTCTGAAACTTCAATAAAGAGCCATTCCCAAACAACAAACCAGACTTAACATTCTGAACACACAGCTTTTCCAAGACCTGAATCTGGCCAAAAGGCCAAAGACTATTAGCTGATTACATATAAATGAGACACTCATGAAACAAGATTTCTATGAACAATAGTGTTTTGCATCAGGATGAACTTCGAAGACGGATTTTACAGTTTAATAGATTTTGATTGTATTTATTTTACATCTGTGTATTTGGCAAGTACAGAAGTTAGCAATGGCCACCCTGGCAGGATGAGGCTAATGGATGTGAATATTTGGCATCATTTTGTATACTTGACTTGAGCTTTTTTGCAAACCCCCAAGTTGTGCTGGACACTCTCTTATCTGGCATTAAGTCAAACTGGGTCATTATAGAAAACAGAGCTCTGTCCACTGAATTGAATAGAGAATCTACACAGCAAAGAATCACAAATGAACAGTTATATTGAGAGGGCTTTGTAAAAAATGGAACACAACCAGGAGCACAAAACATTCATGTCAGATAAACAAAAAGACATCTCAGCCAATAGCATCTATGGGACGTTCAGTAGCTCCAATGCATGTTCTTCTCGTGGATATTTTCAAGCATCTTTTGATGCAAACTCAGGACAACTGCTGGGGTGTTACCAGTCCAAAGACAGATCTTGGATGGTCTCTAAACCTCTTTCATTAAAGATATGGTGGTCTTGTGTTCTTCTCAATACTCTGTGTTCTTTCAGCCTGGCTCATGGGATGTCTTGCATGGCATTGCAGCTGGTTTTTGGCTTATAAGAAACAAAAGTGGGCATTGGAGCTGGTGGCCATTCTGTTTTGGTGGATGGTGTTACGTGATAAGGGTGAGTTGTGTGTGGCTGTCCTGTGTGAAACCAGTGATAGGAAAGTGCATGACCCACAGGACCGTCACTCCTGTTCCCTTCATGTAATGAAAGCACGACTATCATTAGACTGGCCCTCAGCATGTCATTTTCTCTCCTTCTATCCCCTGTTCTCTAATTATGCATCTGTGCATCAAACCTGTAAACCCCAGAGAGCTATCTTTCAACCAGGAAGCAAATGTATTATATAACAGTGGTGTAGTCTAATTGTATGTATATTTACACTGCCGTTCAAATGTTTTAGAACATTTTATTTACATACTTATTTAATAAATATAATAGTCATTAAGTTAAATTAAGTTGTGATTAAAAAACGTAAACCTTCCTTTATTAAAAGCACTCGGAATAGTGACATCATGTACCCGCGAATTAAAGGGGTTGTAGTCAATTCCAGCCGTTCTCTGTAGTCCTTGAAATGTGAATTCTGTTAAAGACAATACCTCGCTTCGCATTAAATTTTGAGCTTTATCATTTTGCATGTATTATTTATGCTATAATAGCAATATTATACACTAACTAAAGTTTAAAAAATGTAATCGTGGGGAAAGGCCGCTTTAAACATTATTCCATCTGTGCTCTTGTAGGCTGCTGTTTTTTCATTATTCGATCAGTCATCAAATCAAGTCAGCCTTATAATAAAAAAACGTATTTTTGTACAATTATGTTTTTGACCACAAAACTAACATTCCTTAAAGTTGGCATTCAAGTAGAGATTGTCTACATTTTCAGAATAAAATGGTTTCTTAAATGTAGGGTCGGGACCTGATTTCATACATCAAGAACTGACTGTTGGCAATCGCTAAAGGCCGCAATCTTTTTCCAAACAGAAATGAACTAGTCGTTAGCCCCGCCATCACGCCATAACACGTGACAGGAAGTGAAGAGAGGTTGTTTAGAGGGGGAGGAGGTTAACCTTTCAAATTAAAGATTACGAGGTTACACGAATTAAAAAAACATAAACATAAATTGTGCATATCACCACAACTAAATGACACCTTTGATCACTAACCCTAAGAAGAGTGATGAGCGTTCATTTTATTGAGTAGATATTGACTGATACTTATAAGCATACCAGTTATCACATTCCTCCCGATGCTATTTTCATCCACATTTTATAAACAGACAACATATTTAATACTTAAGCCTACATTGAATTCAAGATTTACATTTCATCAGATGTGTATTCCCCAGGAATCAAACCCTTGAGCTTTACATCATTAGCTCTGTCAGTTAAACTGCAGGACTATATCATAACAAGCAAAATACAACCTGTCATTGTTTAATGTCAAAACTTTATGTGAGTCTTTACGTTCCCCTCGAATGACTTCCGGTAACATTTTTGTTTCTTGTCCGTGTGGTGTGTTGTCAAACAACTTGTATTTAATTATTAACAGTAGAGTACTTAACACTCGGGTACACACACATAACACTCTTCCTATATTTCCCTGCTTCAACTTCTACGTCTTTCTCCGTCGCTCGTTCTCGTCTCGGTCCCGCAGGCGAGCTATTATCCACCTCAGTCCTCATGGGCCCAATTACAAAGCTCTGAGTCGTCAGAAGTGTTCACTTCATACCTACTGTGCTTCTGAACTGACTGTACATTTGATTCTGTTAATGACTGTATGTAGTTTTGTATGTGGAAATGCGTCTGTAGGCCTATGTATTTATATCTGCCAGATTGTACTTGAAGTGAGTTAAACACATTCAGTCTTTCAACAGTTTGACTTTTCGTTGCGACGTCAACCCAAGACGTGAACAGAAAAGCTTGTACATTTAAAGTACAAATATTATGAAAAGTGCATTAAACAGCTTATACTGTATGTCTTCGTAAACTTGAATGTAGAAATTTCCTAGGAAATGCATGAAGTTGCTTTTTACTATAATATGCTTTGTATTTAAAGACACACAATGTGAGCAGTATATCAATCTGTTGTACAATTTATTTTTGGACAAGCAGCTCTTACAAAACAAAAATATTGAGAATACAGTGCAAAATTATGATGCTGTACAGTATATGAAATAAACAATAAACATTTTTACTTATAGTGGAACAAAGTGCTTAAACCAAATGAGGAATATCTCATGTGTTATTCAATATATTGTAGTAATATTATATAAAAACTATGTATTTTACTGGACAGAACAAAAGTATTGAATGATTTGTGACCAAGTTTCAAGTCTCAAAATATTGTGGGTTAATATTAATATTATTTATGGCATAATGAACATCAAAAAAGTTTGATTTCAACCACAAATTTTACTATGATTTCAATGTTTGATGCAACCTTACGTAGTCAATGTTTAAGATATGAATATTATAATGTCAATATTGTAATTTAACATCATTTTCTTTACATTATATATGATGATTTTATAATGTAGGAAAATGTTAATGCTAATTACATTAGTTGGGTTTTCACATGCTGTGATAAATATACTTTCAGTTCATTTCCTTTGCATAAGGCAAGCCAAGTAGCTATATAGAAGAGTATTGACCAGTAGGCATCCCTAAGTAAGCACAGGGAATATCTGAGCACAGCTCACACAGTGCACCTTCCATAGATTCCAATTGCTTCTTAGAATCCAGAGCACTTGTGTTCTTATGATGTGTGTTTGCAGTGTGTTAACCCAGTTCCCCTGAAAGCTGAAGCCACAGAGCGTGCATGTGTGTGTGCGGCTGGATCACAACCTGCCTGTAACAGGTGTGGTCCCTGTGGGTCCAATCAGTTTTAATGAAGCCCTGGTGGTAGTGTTTGCTCTACAGGAATAGGCTGATGTTTGCTCTACCTCTCTCTCAGGTATCAGCAAGTATATCTCCGCTGTACCACCTCTCTGATTCAGCTCTGAGAGCTAGCAATTTCATAATCTAATTTACGGAGCGTTTACACCATCAGCTGTGTGCTGCTCTCATCTGTGCTCAGTTCAGCAGGCCAACTGACATGATCATTGAATAAAGGATGAGTCATATTCTTAGTTTTAACAATTCACACAGACGTTGTTATTATCAGTTCTCTTTCTTTAACAAGGGAACATTTGTTTCAGAAAACCTTCTTGAGTGTTCTAAACAATGTTTTTACATTAATTTATTAATGTATAACATGAGTCTTTTCCCAAAGAGATCTTCTTAGCTTAAGAGCCATAGGGGCATAGAATGTACAAACGCTGTATGCCCTGAGAGCTTATATGTACTACTCTGTAAAACAGATTTTCATTTTCTACAAACATTTAATCGTTGTGTTAGTAGAACAAAGGTTATGGGTTCGATTCCCAAGGAACTCACATACTGATAAAAATTGCATACATTGTGATTTTACTTGCAAAATATCAGGCCATCGCCTGTGGTGGTCTAAAATGGACATCTGTTCATTATTTATATTACAAATTTGACAAATGAATACTAACACACACATAAAAAAGAGGGGAGGTCTTAAAAGACGCTTCAAGCTGGTACAGAAATGCTTCATAACAGAACTTAAAATAGATTATTTCATCTTTTATTCACCCTCATGCCATTCAAAACTTGTATCTGACTCATCCGTTGAACATGAAGGAAGATATTTTGAGAAATGTCTCAGTGGTTTTGTGTCCATACAATGAAAGTCAATGGGGGTCAACCTTGTTTGGCTACCAACTATAAATATCTTTTGTGTTCTGCAGAAGCAAGAAAGTCATACAGGTTCGTAATGACATAGAGTGAGTAAATAGAATTTGGTTTTTTTTGGGGTGAACTATCCTTTTAATTCGCTGGACTTATTTAAGGAGACACAATGCATTGTGGACAACCGTGTCAAGTTCAAACACATTTAAGCTTCTGGACACCTCATCCCGGCTCGGTGCCCGTTCACACAACGTGCAGGTCGGTCATCAATTATGAAGAAGTGAAGAGACACGTTCGATGGAGGTGTCGGAGACCAAGGATCACATTTCCCCGTGTGGAGTCATGCTTATGCAATCAGGCGCTATTTCTCTCACTGATTTAGTGTGAGTGCTAAAGCAAATGAGATTTGCGCGCGACCCACACACCCAGACAGTGTGGGAGGAGAGAGTTTGAACAGGGCCAGAGCCACAGATAGGTGATAGGAGATGAGCTCACTGCGGTACGTGATTAAGGAGAGGCAATGACATGCAGCTGGCTTTAATGAGAACGGGATAAGCTCAGTTTAAAAAGCTCTAAATGCGAGAGAGCACAAGGCAAGGCGAAGCTAATCATATACAATACAGATAAAAGACAGCCACTGGGGCGGAAACAAAGAGGAGATTAAATGTGAGGTGAGCTTGACTGTGCTAACGCACAAAGACATCCTGGAACAACTTTTATTTAAACATTCATTATACAAAAATTACAAGGAGAGATGAGCTGAAAATGGACATTCTGACATAATTTACATTGACGTTCTTTTTTTCACTGAATGCAACATTTAAGGGAATATACTGGCCGATATTAGGTAATGAAGGGGGCTCAGATAAAGTCACAAAAATGTAAAAATAAGGTCACGTTATTAACGTAATTATTATTAAAATGTTAGGTTATGTTTTTAGTTTTGGAGAGAGACTGCCTCTTTACATAGGCCTACTACTTTTATTGAACTATTTGAAAATATTAATCACATATATAAAAACGCTAAACCTTTGAGTTCTATAGGAGTAATTAAATTTCACATGGAGCACCTTGGCGGTGAATAAATTATGAATTTGAGTTGAATTTGAGAATAATGAGTTATTCAATACAAAAATGAAAATTCTGTTTCATTTCATCATTTACTCACCCTTGTGTCATTTCAAACCTGTATATTTTCTTTTTTCTGCTGAACACCAAAGAAGATATATTGAAGAATGTTTGTAACCGAACAACATTGGCCCTCACTGACTTCCATGGTATGGAGACAAAATCACTGAGACATTTCTCTAAATATCTTCTTTTGTGCTCCACAGAAGAGAGCAACTCTTTCTTCTGAAAACAAAATGAATAAATTTTTATTTTGGTTTAAATTATCCCTTTAACGGGACACATGTTTATGATTAAAACCCTGATTGATACCTAAATGATTCATGCATCTATATACCCAACTCCTTAAGACCCTGACTATGCTTCGTAGGATAACATTGCAGTTGTTTTTCTCTTTTTGCTGTCTGGCAATGGACAGAGTGTGTGGCCCGGCTCCAGGACACTGCCTCTGGTTCTGGGCGTCCCGACACTCTGCCCTCTGGCTGCTCTTTCTTGCTCAGCCACTGAGATCTAAGAAACCCCTGAGGAATGCTTTTCACCAGCCACCCTGCCAACCCGTCCTGTGCCTGCACCATACTTTATAGCAAACCACAAAGGACATGGAGAAGAAATGAAAGGAGCAGGCAGGAGTGACATTTAGGAGAAGTCTGTTGACTACTTCTGCATTCCAATCACGACTGTGGCTTGTACCCAGTGAGCCATATTTTCGCTGGGCTGCAGTTGTGAAATGCTCTTTTGGTTTAATGCGTGAATTTTCAGCACAGTTACAGCAAATCAGTATGATAAATAAACATGCCATTATGTCTTCATATAACATGGCATGCGCAGGAAGGTAAATCTAGATTTGACGTACTTGGGGGAGACGAGACAATAAAGGGGCCATTGAATGTTTGCGTGTACGGTGAATGGGCTCTTCACCCCCCTGAAGATTTCCCTAATAGCATCTCTATTTGTTCAGACATGGGTGAAAAGATCTCATCCCAAAGAGGCATAAATAGCGCAGCGTAGCACAGTTTATTGCGTGTGTATCTATTTGGGGGTTGGACACAAAGAAAATTAGCACATCAAGGAGAACAGAATAAAGCTTGCAATTGTAATAGAGATGTTGGTAACAAAACTGGCCCATTTGAGAGAAAATGATAAGTGAAAATTAAAGCTTGAATGCTTTGAAGTGAGTTTGGAACATATATTGTTATCATTGCATTTGGCTTTCATCCTTTCCATGCTTTTTCAGGTCATCGAACCCACAACCTTGGCATTGTTAGCACCATGTCTATTCTTAACAAACCATATTCAATTTCTAAAAGATATCTTCTACACTGTAACGAATTGCTGTAAAAACTACAGCGTTATTTTACAGAAGCTGACTGTATTTTAAATAATACAGAATATTGCTGTAAAGTGCAATGCATTCTGGGGTCACGTGACGGATTAACTCAATGTACAGAATATTGCTGTAAATTTCAAATCTACAATGGCGGGATGATCTTCAACAGTCGAGATTGGGGTAGTGCGCAAAATGAATGATTCACACCTGTGGTAAGTAACTTATTACGTATTTTTTTTCCATATTTGGTAACTATCATACTGGTAACTTTATATAGAGGTATCTAAATTCGCGGTTCATATTGCTAACCCCGGATTCAACCTCCATCCGCGGGGACCGAAGGAGTCTTGCGGGGTTTCAGCAGCGCCGTCGCGGTAAGATTTCAAACATTCTCCGTCGCTATAGCACCTGAGGACAGAAGTTGTTCATGTTATTTAGAGTTTTTGTTCACACCAGGAGCGAAGGCGGTATGTGACGAGCTACAGTTCATTGTTTTAGTTAGTTGACGGTTGTTTTTTAAATGTTGAACAACGCGCCCGCCGTAGACTCGGTAAAAGTTACATGCTTCGACAGTTGGGATACCACACTCGCTCGTGATTATTTTGTGGTGTAATTCAAATTTGCAAATGCAGTCATCCGTTAAATCGAGCGCCCAAATTAAAATGAGTCACCATAGCTTGAGGTAAGTCGATGTTCACGGAGGATAGCCCGGTAAAGTGATTAATGTACGTAACCATCTAGATATACAGTTTATGTATCGGAGGCCAGATGAGAGCTTGAGCAAAAGACGTTAGCGACACCCTCATTGTATAGCAGGCCTGTCTCCCAAATAGGACCGTTGGAGGGTGGGAGTGAGACCCGTTACAAAATACTAGTGTGACAATTTCTTGACCGTGACATCCCTAACGTTAGTTGGATTACATTTCTATATAAGTACGGTTTTAAGTGTAAGTTACTCTGTTTAATTTGCTTAGAGTTTGTTTGTAGAGTCACTTATACTAAAATGTAGTTAAAATGTAAAATGCTTAAAGATAATTGTATAGTCACTATTAACTATTACTATTGTCACATGTATAATTGTTTGTTTTAGGACACACTTTGCCATGCAGGCCACTGGATGCTGACTACTGAAGGTTAGGTTGTGTGTGACGGTGCTCAGCACAGCTTCATGTCTGGCCTTCCCACTCTGTTCATAGCATGTTACATATTCAGGCTTGAGTACCAGGATGGGGCAGCATGTACTTGGAGTCCAATGAAAGGTATTAATTGAACAACTTCCTTACCTGCTTTTTATAGATATGTTAATGTTATATACCTGTTAAGACCTTTAAAACAATATTTCTCAACGAGAGATGCAATTTTTTTGGGCAAATTATTTAGAAGTCTCCCCTATTTAACACTAGCAAGCTGATGATTTAATTCATGTGTTTTAATATAATATATTTTGTACATTTAATATATAACATTTAGTTTTTCCTGACTCTTTGTAGATATTAATCCAGAGAGTGGAACAAGCAGCGTCATCTAAAATGCCAGGATACAGAAGAAACAGGTTGCAGTGAACCCACATGTCGCCGCTCTTCTAAACACAATGATGAATATTCAGTGTAATCGATGAAAAGTAAGAAGCACACACACACACACACACACACACACACACGCACACACACGCACACACACATACACACACACACACACACACACACAGATCTCATCATTGAATTACATCATTTTATTATTCTCTGACTGTAGATGTTGTCCTCTGTTTTTCTCTGACTATAAATTGAATATCTAACATTATTCTCTTGTTTCGTTTCCATAGTTCCAGCTACTTGTTGTGCTCTGATGGATCAAGATGTGGACCGTTTTACAGACTCACTTGGGCCTTGTTTTGCAATGTTGTTTCATGATGGTAATGTTGGTTAACGTGTTGTTTAAACATTAATGTTTAAAGAGCCATGTTGGATACTATGAAGTTCTTACTGAATAAAATTATTTCATGTACAACAACGTACACAATTTGTCTGTAATGTATTTTTGTATCAATTAAAAAAAAATAAACACTGTATATCCAGTATGCAAAACATACTGGATATACAGTGATTTATGTATTTCTTCTAAATAAAGTAAATTAAAATCAAGCAATTTGCTGTAAAAAATACAGCATTATACTGTTGCTATTCAAAATTACAGGTTTTCCTGTATTCTGCAATTACAGTAAATGGCTGTAAATTAAATTACAGTACTGTGGCTGTACAATTTACAGTAACTGGCTGGCAACCCTGCTGCCAGTAGTTTACTGTAAATTTTACAGGATTTTTTTTACAGTGTAATTCTGATGCAACCGTATGAAACTTTTCTGCCATTCTGGCAGTGCTATGCTTGTTTTTATGATTTATCGTTTCCGTATGCTTGAAAGAGATACGGGATTACGTCGGCTAAATGTCGCAACAATACAATTAAACATGAACACATTGTAACTAACGCAGAATTATCTGAATACATCGTCTAATCTACTCTATAGTTGTGTAAGATAAGAGATTTTATTACCTTTGCCCTTTAACCTTCTACTATTGGTGACTGGTGGTCAATCCAGTGTGGAATGAAAGGGTTTGTTTGGTTAAGTAAAGCTTTAAATAAGATTAGGGAAAAAGACTTGCAGTCTTTTCTTAGGCTCTGTGAATTCTAAAACAGTCAAGCACGGTTCATTGGCGACTTCAGAGACTTGTGAAAAGGAGAATTTGACAGAAAAAGTCCTTATGAGATAATGGGAAGTAAAGGAATCCAAAATGCCAAATGTAAAGTGGGTTTTAGGTAATGTTTGCATCATAGACAAATGTAAACATTAGTTAATGCTCCATAAAACATTCAAAAAACTCCAAACAAAGTAATATTTAAAATAGGTACGAAACAATGCCATAGTACTTCACAGTGATGCCATAGAAACCAATTTTTGGTTCCCCAAATGTATACTCAAAGGTTTTTATAAGAAAGATTTCTTGCTCTTTAAATGGTCATTTTTTCCACTAAAAAAACTTTGTGAAACTAAAGTTCATCGGGTGTTAATGATTTCAAGCGGTTTAAAGTTTTTTAATTTGTTACAGACAATGTTTTTTTAGTGTCTTGTTCCACAGTGCAACTTCAATACATAAACAGAATAAAACAGAATATAATAAAATAATATAAATAGGAAGAAAATGTAAAATATAATATAATAAAATAAAAAAGTAGAATATAAATAAGTAGAAACATAGACTGTAAAATATAAAAGTTCAGATTTTAGGGCATTTCTATGAAGAACCTTTTATAGCGCCTTCATTTTTTACGTGTGTGTTAAAATTGATATTTCGGTTTATATTTCTTTCTAATATTCGATTAATATTTAATTAGCTTAATTAGCCTATGATTTTAAGGTTTGGGTTGAAGTAAGGTGTTGTTAGCCACCTCCAAAAATATGTACAACTTCTTTTGATATTGGGTTATAAATATATAAATGTACATACATATGCGGTCTGTATTGCATCTTCGTGCTGGGTGACACAGAAAAAAGTGGGACTGACACGAAAAAAGGGGAAATTCTTGTACAAGAATAAATACACTGTAAAACTTTGCTGTAATTTCGCAGCAGGTTTACCAGTCACTTACTGTAGATTTAATGTACAATTTAGTTTTAAGCAACAACTTAACTAGTTCATGTATGTTTCTTTAATAAAACAAGACTAAATATCTTGGGTCACTTTTCTTGTTATGTAAATGTATCGTAATTCAAGAAGGTTTCAATATTTTTTGCAAAAGACAAGAGAGAAATGCTTAGGGGAGAATGTCATTTTTTGCAGTGTTGCTGTGCTAATGCCTGTCACTTCAAAATTTCAATTTCAAAAGTCAAGTGTGTTTTCATTTTGATTAAAGTAATTGAAAACAGTACCAATTGGAAAGTATATTAAGTAGTAATTAAATCTACCATAAATAACTGGCAAACCTGCTGCAAAAACGACAGAAAAGTTAGATTCCAAATTTCATGGCAATGCCACAAACTGCCTTGAGACTGCGTTGGAATAGAATAGAAATGCATGTTTTGACCATAAAAACTCCACACACAGGATGCTGATAACAAATGTTTTGCTGACTTTTTCAGCAGAATAGCTGACCCGTCTCTCTGTGTGATCTGGCTGACATGCCCACAGAACACCTGTAATCAGGGGCTGCCAGCCATGCCTTGGTGGACATAAAGCAGTGTGGCGATGCCCTGCTGTGACAGCTACCCTTGTTCCCGCTGACATGTCCATATGCGGGCCCGAGCGGCGACGGTCTCCGTGTAAATACAGACAGGAGTCTCTGCCTCTGGGGAGATAATGTTATCTGTAGCGTCAAGGAGCTCTCCCATCCCTCCTCCACAAAAACACATCCCCTGAGAATCAAGCATCAACCCCCACCCGTCCCCTCTCACCCTGCCTACACCGCAATCACAGTGACCTCCGTCACTTCAACACAAACCCCGACGTCTCAGCGAGTGTGTTTTTGTGCTGAAAACACTAACATGTGCGCTGTAGATTTACTTACGTTACTCATCACTGGATGTGTAAATGTGAATGAATGTCCTTGCCATGACCATGGCATCGTGGGGCACAGCTTGTTGGAATTATCATGCCTGCTTCTCGCTGATGTTCATGGAATGTGAATTATTCCACAGATTCAGACACATGACCTCCAGCAGAAGGAGCCAGAGCCGATGAAATCGACTAATCCTCGCTTTGCTTTTTTCTTTTTCATTAAAAAGAGATTTTATGTGTGAAAGCATTATTTTTTCTATCAAAATGGATTTCCACAGAAGTCGGCTTCAAAGTGGGAGGCAAAGAAAGGAAATTAAATTATGGGCAGCATAAGTAAATAAAAGAGCATTTCTCTTTAATTCTTAAAAACAAAAGCGCAACAATAGGGTTTCACAGTAATGCCACAGAAGAACCATTTTCAGTCCTCCAAACAATCTTTGAGTGCAAGGTTGTTAAAATACACCTTTTTCCACAATAAAGAACCATTTGTGCAACAGATGTTACATGTTCTTAGCATACAACCTGATAAATAGCCATTGAAATGCCAGACTATTACAATAAACATTCATTGTCAAAGATCAATGAAAATCAGAACACTGTCAGTGTTGAATATATTTTAACAAAGCAGCATAATAAACAAACAAGTGCAAATTCAGACATACTTGATGACACCCCACAATGACATTAAGAGTAATGGTCGGTCTAACCAAATATTTGTTATGAAGCGTGACAGCAATGTAACTATTTAACTCAATGCAATTTGAGAAATGCAGACCAGTCTGGGCATGTTTGACTGTATTTTCTGTGTCAATAATAAAACTGCACTGACAATAAATCACAAACAGTGCTGTACAAGGTGGGACAGAAGGATTAAGATGAGAAATATTAAAGTGAGAGACCATAATTCATTGAGAAATATCTAACCTGGAGTTATGTGTCATTTGCCTGTGAATGTTGACTGAAAACGTTTACAGCATGGTTTATTGCTTAATTTTATTAATGGAAAAGCAGAATTATAAGCATCAAAAAAGCTTTAGAAATATTTAAACAGCATGCAGATTGTTTTTTTTCTTTCTGTTATTATCAGTATTTTTTTCTATAATCAATTACCACAAGTTGTATATACTGTAGAATCTTAAAGCATAGCAAATGTATTTCAATTTAAATAGCTAATGCTATGAAACAATATGAATTTATATGCTGAAGGACTCAGCACATGCTGTACAAAGCAACAGACTGAAACCCAGTTGTAGGCTACTTATGTTTGATCTTTTTATTCAAGTACAGAATATATTTTGTTTCACGTTGCATGTTCATTTCTAAAAGAATTAATAAAAGTACACTTCCAAAACAGTCATTGCCATGAAATTGTCTCCCACAATTCATCAGAAATTCCTAAGCGTTGCATTCTGAAACATAAGAGACATCTTAAGGGACACTTCACTCTTGTAGCAGATCATCGTGAACAATAGAAAATAAATTATTAGACTAAATCACGGCCAACAAACTGAGCTAATGTTTCAAAGTGCTTGTGCGGGTTTGTCTCTGGAAATGATATTGCGAAGCACTTTGGCCTGTTGCATCCCTTTTCAATATCTCATTGATATTTATGTCTCGTTAGATTTACAAAGTAAGTCATCACCTAAAATATCTGGTCGACTAAAGCGAATATATATTAATTGATTAATCAATAAAGGAACAAAATGTCGCTATCCTAGAGAACTAGATTTGTCCCACAACAATATTTATCAGCATCCTAACACATTTTCAACAAAGAATCAAGAATTCAAAGACAAAAAGTGATTATAAATGAATCGGTATACGTTCTTAAAAAATGCAAAAGACATACAAAGAATAATTACATAGAACTTTTCACATCTTCAATAGTTCATTATGCTAATGTAGCAAAACAAAATTCAACAGGTCTTCAGACCAGCAAAGACAGTGCATGTTCATCTGTAAAGTCACAGATATGCCTCCGCTCTCTCCCATAGTTGCATCTCCGAGAAGAATCCCTCACAGAGGCCATAGCCATGATCCATTGAAAGTGGGATGGCCTGGGCTTCCTCTTTAATCTCCCAAGGGTGCTGCTGATGCTGCTGCTGAACCTGATCCGGGAACAGAGTCATTCCTTCATAATATTGCGGATGGGCCTGTACATGCTGGTGATGATGCTGCTGGTGAACGTCCTCCATGTTGCATCCCATCATGCCGTTCGCCTCCAGGTAAGCACATGCCTGCTCGTCCTCGTTGCTATAGCCATTCCCGTGCTGGTTCTGTGAAGATACTTCCATCTCACACCCCAGTGAGCTCAGGGCTGTGTTGATATCCAGATCCTCAAATGTGCTGTCATTCCCGCTAAGAACATCATCAAAAACAGAGGCCAAGTCGAAATCTCCTCTCAAGACGTCGGACGTTTTGATCTCGGTGGTTAATAGAGGCGACTTGGAAATTCTGGTGAGCTTGCTTCCTCGTTTGGGAAAGACCTGCTTGCGTTTGTTTCCCAAGACTGGTCCTCGGAAGTCACCCATTCCCGTTCCGGTTTGGGTGCACTGAGAGCCATAAGAGGAGCCAGGTGAGGATAGCATTTTGCTCTGTCTCTGGGTATTGAAGTTGGTGGCGGGCATTCGCCGCCGTTTGAAAACGCCGTTGACGAACATGTCAGCATACTGGGGGTCGATTTGCCAAAAGCCGCCCTTTCCTGGCTCATCCTTCTGTCTGGGCACCTTCATGAAGCACTTGTTTAGGGACAAGTTATGGCGGATTGAATTCTGAAAGAAAGAAAACACAATGATCGATTCGATCAAAGTAAGCATAAATATGAACGAAACAATTTCTACGCTATCTTAACAAAAATATTATGCACTGCTTTAAATTGGATGTGTACTAGCGGGGGCATCTCAATGGTTTTATGCACACTTAACCCAACCATTTCTATGCAAATGTATTATTTGAAAGCGTATCCAACGCTACGCTTATATTTATTAGTTAATCGTAGTATAAATGCAATAAGGTCCAATGGCAGTATAGGCGACACATAAGGGCTCCTATAAAATCCCATTGCGCAGCAGGTAGAGGTGTCCTGTTTCATTGGCTCACTGCTTGCGGAGGAAGACAGACACAAAGGGGGGAGGGGAACGTTGCGTGTTCACCAGAAGAAATGTGGTGAATAAGGATCTCTAGTAATTCAGCACTCCTAGTTTCACATGATCGGTGGCTCCCATAAGGATCCCTCATTATGGAGCGTGGCCTCAGGAAAGCCAGCGCACTTGGGTATAGTGGTCTCAGTTTCCATCACCAGGGTATCACTAAGTATATCAACACATCTCACATAAGTGCAATGTATTTGGCACAATGTTTTTGTAGTATGGTTGATGTGTTGACAGACCCTGGTTGACACTCCTTCAATAAACTGTTATCTTTTTGAATGAGGTTTACATCAGTACACCTGTCGCACGACAATACCTTTTCTCTTGGTTGTAGCACTTGTATAGAAAACACTGAATAAAAAAGGAGGATCAGAAAGAAACAGTGATGTTACCTGCCAACTAGGCTCCGCGTATCTGTAGTAGCAGAAATTTTCTGTGATCCAGCTGTATATGGCGGACAGTGTGATTTTGGTTTTGTTACTGGCTTGCATTGCCATGCAAATGAGCGTGGCATATGAATAAGGTGGCTTTACGTGGCGGTTTGTTTTATAGTCTATTTCTTCAGATGGATTTGTTTGCGCCGTTATGTAGTGTCCGGTTTGTTGGTGGACGTACGCATTCATCAAACTGCTGCAGGACGTTGTGGGGTTCCCGGGTGTCTGTGGCATCCCCGTGGCCGCGGTATCTCCGGCAGGTGGGCTGGAAGGCGAGTCGGTCCCCCCCAGCTGGTTTTTGTGGTAGAAAAGGTGTTGCGGGTGGAAAGTGGGAGTCCTCTCCGGATTGGCACTCATGATGGAGAAGTTCTGCAGCCAGTGCAGACTAGTGAGACTGTCGTCGAAATGAACAGAGCCGCTGACGTTCTCCTGATCCTCCGGATGAAGCATCATCCATTCCTCTTTGAATTTGTTCGCTATCTCGGGACTCATTAACACTGGCATCTCGGGCAAGATGTAGGTATCCTCTTTATTTCGTTTTTTTTTTTAAAGAAAAAAATCTGTAAAACATAGATACGTTGCGTGAACATTTTAAAATAACGGATGATGAAAGAACGTAACCGTTAAGTGCAGGAAAACATCTTTACAATGGTCAAATTCATTAATGCCAAAGTTAGGCAAATTAAATCGCCCATGTAAATGCTCACCTGCGAAATGAAAGTACACCGATGTTTCAACAGTGCGCCGATCTTTGAATATCTTTAGGTCCGTTAGATCCTCTCAGCGCAACAAGTGCAGTCGATCCACAAAACAGCACATGATCTGAAATCTACCGAGTAAAGCATCCACTCCCGTCTCAAATAAAGTCATTTACTGAAGCACATCAACCGTGTCCGGAATGGTTTAGTAAGTGTGGGGTGAGCAGGTGAATTGAGAGAAATGAGATGTAGGCTTTGCGCTCCTCCGTTTTGGCTGTTTCTTAATAGCCCTTTAAATGTTGACGCTCTCTGATTGGCTCAGAGCTTCAGAGTTTAACATGTCATTGTCCCTGCGCGAGGAGTGTTCAAGCGCACATCCCCGCGAAATGTGACAGGTGCTGCTTTTCTTGCTTATTTAGCGTGAATTTATGGTAAATAGATACTTATCTATGAATTTTCGAAGTCACTTGGATGAACGTTTTGTAAGGTAATACTACGAGTACGTTTATAACAGGATTTACAACATGCTTAATCAATCATTATCTAACTTCATCACATCCTTTTCCTCAGGTTTGCGTTATGCCTGAAATAAGTCGTTAAAAGTCGTTATATAGTGTGCGCGCGCCAAAAGTAGAGGAAAGGCGCACAAATGAATACGGTGACGCGCAATGACAGATGCGCGCCACTCGGCCCGCCTGTAGACGCCTCTTCCCTCTCGTTACATAGTGAAACATTTATCTTGTATTTAAGCAAACTTCCTTTTTAACAAAGCATAGTTCGATGCTGTGTTGGGTGCAAATTCGAGTAAAATGAAGTGATGCAGGTTTAATCTAACACTAAGTGAGCGTCTTTCTAAAACAGTGGATATACCGCCACCATATGGCTACACACGGCCGCTACATAAGTGTTTCTGGCCCAAACCCAGCTCTTCGTGTGTTTATTTATGCGTTTTCAAAACGTGATATTAGTAATCTAGTTTGATGTTATTAATCGTGAGATCAGGTTTTATAAAACAGGATTATCGTTCACTGAGAAATCACCACAGTAACTCACATTAGTGGCACAACACTTTATGATAAAAGGATTTAACTAAGTACAAATATACAACACTTTAAGGTGCCCGACATAGATAAGCAGCAGTGAATTCACTAAAAAGCATCAGATATGTCGTTGTAAATGATGGCAAATCCCATAAACTACTCATTAAAGCTTTAAGAAGTGCTACAGTTTTCCATTATGTACGTTTCATGGGAAAGAAGGAAGGAAAAGCCACACATTACTGTAAGGCACAAACAAATATATAAGATACAGAAGTACATGATTACTTTATGCTTAAGTATATGATTATACAGTGTCTGTATCAGACCGCAATCTGATGCACTTAGTGTTCATTTACTGATTATACAAACGATAAAAACACCCAGGACAGTCATAAAACCAAAGAAAATAAATCAATTCAAACCATTTAGACGCTATACTGTCAAGGTAAACGGTATTTCAGTCTTATAAATCTGTCATCTTTTTAAAGTTTTCTTAAAGGTAATGTGCTAAATATCCATGTAGTGTTTGTTACAGTTGTCTACTTCACACAGAAATGTTTTGGACACTTCAGCATGGGACTTAACTATGATTGTGGTTCTTGATTTGAGTCTTGAATATGCCCTGGAGATAATGTAGCTATCATTAAACATTGAATTTGCTGGATTGGAAATCGATTGAACGTAGAACGAAAGTGTCTTGGTCATTATGGAGTGAGACGTTCATCTTCCATGTGCAGGGTGCTGGGGAGGCAGAGCAGAGGTTGACTGGAGCCGCTGGTGCTCTGACTCTTCAGGCTTTCAATGGAGCCAGATGACCCTGAGAAAAGGTGGGGAGTGAATGAAAAAACAATAACTGTAAAATGCAGAGATCCTAGTTGTACTTTGATGTTATGCATTTAGAGTTAGTAATGTGTGTGTGCACCTTAACACTCAAACCTAGACCTTGGGATTGAAATGCGTAAGCAGGCAACAATTGCCCTACAATTATTTTTAATATTTATATTATATAATATTTTTTATATTAAGTTTTAACAACTTTTAGGTGTGTAAACACGTAAAGAAATTATAAATGATAATAATCATTTATAATGAGGAAGTGTGTCCAAACAGTGCACACAAATCGTGTACAGTATGTATAAAGTCAGTGGAAGTAAAATGGAAAATCAATAAGAAAGAGAGAATTCTTAATGACACAGATAACCTACCAGAGTCAACATTCCTCTACAGCAGTAGACCATGACTCAGACGCTATGTGTGTCAAGAGCAAAGCCGAGTTAAGAGTAACACGGAGTGGAAACAGAGAGAGAAATGTTAGGAGGACAGTACAGGATCAAATACATGCACCAAACACATAGCAAATAAATAAAAGAGTGAAATTGT
Source organism: Triplophysa dalaica (assembly GCF_015846415.1). NCBI lineage: Eukaryota > Metazoa > Chordata > Actinopteri > Cypriniformes > Nemacheilidae > Triplophysa > Triplophysa dalaica. The sequence continues at coordinate 9,729,228 of NC_079558.1, read as the reverse complement.
TATCTGAAAAATTGAAATTGAAAGTATTGAAAATATTACTACATTAAAACCTTATATATAACATTTTTTTATTCAATATTATTCAAAATTTAATACTTATTCAACATTTAATAATGTTTTTGTCTTTGTTAAGAACTGTTAACATGCAAGTTTCAGCCTTCATTGTGAGTCACATCAATCTTACTAAAAGTGGTGGAGAGATCGTGTTTATATGATTTTGAAAATGTGTATTTAAATTGAAGCTTTCCTTGTATAAAATTTCTGAGAAACAGATTAGCATTAACAAACAGAGACAGGTTTTACACAGCAGGGGATCAGTTCAAGCAAACATGCTGAAAAATTTGCTTGCTCCAACTTTGCTTGCTCTTTAGATTTGCATGTTCTCAAAGTCAACATACTGTAGAAAGGATTTATCATGACATAAAAGACACTGTCCCCATCCCTGCCCCAAAACCGACTCAAAGGAACTGTTTCTATAAAAGGACAGATGAATTCTGTCATCTTCAAAGACTTACTGGGGGGTGTTAGTATAGTGGGGTACCGAGTGTGTGTTAGCGGCTCACCAGGCAGGGCCAGATCTGCTGAGGGGTCACTTTCTGTACGGCTCAGACTGCTGCGCTCGCTGTGGCAGTCCTGTAGGATTTCACTCACTGACACACCCAACGACCTGCTCTCTGAACCTGCCAACACATAGCATGTTGTCTCGTTGTCTCTCCATCACTGATACTACAATACAGCAACATTAAAACCTCATGCAGAATGGGCATATGCAAAAAATATTCAATAATCATATTTTTATTATTATCTTTTAGACTGGCTACATTTTCCTCCAGATTATCATTTATAAGAATTTGCTGACCTGAATTTGGGAAGCCAGGTTTGGCGGACTCACCATCTAGTGATGCCTTTACGGAAATAAGAGAGGATTAGTCATTTTTGCAGGCTATTAAAAACAACGAACAGATAAAACTGTATACTTTATTTACTATTTTGCATTTCTTTATAAATGACGTGCTACCAGGTAAAAATCACATGCCTATGCAAACTACCCCATTACACCATCAGGTCAACCATGCTGGCCAGCTAAAAGTTTCTTTCTTAGATTTGCATGTGATTCATTTGTAGGGAAAGTATTATAAGCCCCTTTCTGCGGACCATTTAAAATCCAACGGTAATCAAACCACATTACAAAAATATATAACGACATATAACGTGTCGTTTCAGCAGATCATATAACAGCTTTATGATTACATATCATGATATCAACCCGTGCTCTCCTTTTGCATTCACAAGTACATATTGCGCATTTCATGAAGCAAAACCCTCAAGTCAGATTGTAAGTAAACAAGTAATTTGCTCATGATTTAGTTCTTATGCAAATATCTGCAACATCTTACAGGAAATTAGGATTTACATTGAAAATATTATTTAATAAATAATCATTAAATAACATCAATCATTGGTTAACAGCTTGGACTATATTGCATGAGTCATATGGACAATTTGATAATGTTTTGCCATGTTGGGCATCCCCAGTTCTAATTCACCTTAATTACAAAGAAAACAAGTTCCAGGATATTCTTAAAAAAATTTAAACTTTTGTGTTCCACCAGTCATAATGGTTTGGAACAATTTATGAGGATAGATAGATAAATAAATCAGATGAAGTAGTGAAAGTGGCTGACCTCAGTGGGAGTGAGACTGCAGGGTAGGACACCCCGAGACTGGGTATCAGAGAGCTCTGACAGCCTCTCTTCATCTTCTTCCTCTTGTATGGGTGATGATGGAGAACGTGCAGACCTGCAGCACATAACACATTTCACTAAAAAAACCTTCAGAATTTTCTGAGAGTTCACTCTATGTAAAACTATATTTTTTATCAAACATTTAAAGAAAATGAATTGGACCAGATTGTGGAAAAAAGCAGTCAACAAGGTTTTGGGATATATGGGAACTGTATTTGTCTCTCAATGTTATACAATGTAAAACCTCAAGGCGTGTGCTAAACACTGAACTTACCCATCAGGCGATTTGCTTCCTTTGCTCTTAATTGACGCACTATCTCCACCCTGCTGCCGGCTGGTCAGGTTGAGCGGATCTCCTGTGTCTCCAGAATACTGGATCTCCTCATACAGAGGTGCTGAAGGGATTGTAGGGGACACAGGCTGCACCCCATTCAGGGCCTCCAGAAGGGAGATGGGCTCATAACCAGGGGGGATATTATCAGCATTCTGAGATTCAAAGCGAAGTGTTTGCAAGTTAGCAAGATTCTGACTTCCTGCAATAGGAAACTACAGAAAATTGATTCACAACCAAATAAATTGTACATGTTTGACATGAGATTTAAGTATAAAAGGGGCATCAAAGGAATGTTGAACATGATTAAAGCATGTGTGTGACCCACCGAATGTTCAGTATGGTCAGAGCTCTGAGACAGAATTGGGCTGAAGGAGACAGGGGAGAGAGTGGCTGCTGTCTTCTTCCTAACAGCTCGGATCTGGAGCAGGGCCCTGAACGCTGAGCAAAGAGAGGCGAAAAGAAGGTCAGAAAGAAGAACACAAATAAGGGCAATGTGCATAAACAAACACAGGTGCTGCATCTTCACATGGACGCACTTAAATGTTACAAGATTTGTTTCGGCAACAATAAGGGACAAATATTTGCACAGCTGGTCTTACTGCTGAAGCAGTTCAGTGCATGCTGTCACAGTTCTATAGTCCTAGCTTCTATTAGCATATTTCCCCCTTTATAACTGAAGCAAGTAAATATGTTCAACTTTGAATGAAAACACTGTGGTCTTCTGTGACAGGCAAGAAGTATTTATTTTTTATCATAAATAAACACTATTTTCCACCTATTTAGGGTAACTCACTAATTCATATTTTTTTCTACATTACAGAATAATAGTTTTCACACCAAACCTATGGAATATTATAGAAACCATGTACAAATTATGTTGTGATTTAAAAAAATCCAAAACAAAATCTATGATGGAGTCTTTTGGCTAATTTTTCCTTCATCAGTCATCTATTTCACAAACATTTTATTAAATCAACCGAATTGAATGAAACTTATTTAACCATAAACATCATCAGATCAAGTTTGTAGTCAAAAGAAGATTCTGATTTCACATGTGCATCTAAAACTTTGAACAGTAGTGTAACTACTTATTATATTAATATACCAGTCTGTATTAATGCTATATATTAATAATAAAACTGATGTCCACACTAAAACAAGAGTCAGGACAGTAAGTCTGTCTTAGTGAATGTTATAACCCCACAGTTTGGGGGCAGATTTAATCATGCACCCTAAAAATAAACATTTTATGCACCATATAAAAATACAAATATTTTATACTGCTACTAAAGGGCATGAACTGTGTGTTCTCTTCTGCCAGTGCCCAGTGTCAGGATGTAATTTTCCTGTGGCTAATGAGTGATCAGTCATTCAGAACTGAGATGAATGGTAATGATAAGTGAGCTCTTATGAGGTGTGAGAGAGTGAAAGTGATTTCCAGCAGGTGGCACTGTTCTCCAACGGTCACCTGAAGCACAACATGCTCAATTGACTGTTCAACAACTAACAACAATAAAAATGGTAGATCAGCCAATAACGTATGATCAGAAATAAATCATCACTCTTCCTTTTGTATTAATAGCCATAACAGATTGAAGAGTTCACTTCGAGGAACAAATCTAAATAATAATGGAAGAACAATGCAGCAAGCTGACGCATTAATGAGCACTTACGGAGTCTGCAGATAGGGCAGTTGTTGGCCTGGTAACGCAGTGTGTCAGCACAGGCATTGCACAGACACAGGTGCCTGCAGGGAAGAATGAGTGTGTCACGCATGTCTGATAAGCAGACAACACACTCGCTGCTGTTGTCACTGTTCTCATCCTCTGTGGACTAAAAATATTGCAATCAATCAGAGACAGGAAATAGCAGGATGGATATTATATTACCATGAATCAATCGCAGACGTCATATCTTGTTTGCACATAAATTTGATCAATTGTAGTGACGCGATTTACCTTTGTGTCCTGATTGTTCCTGTTTTCAATGCCGTAAATCTCCTGCAGCAGATAGCTCACACGATCCACCTAAAAGATGATAGGTGATGCATAATATATAGATTACTGGCACGGGGAACCACATCACAGATCAAAACGATAAGGATAATTTTCATGAAGCGATATCTGTGTTTAATGAGGCAACCAATTATTTAACCAGCACAACCACAGATTTATTGCCAGGCCATGTCTGTTCTGTTCTATTGCTTCAAGGCACTAAATTCACACCACTGCATTCAATAATGAGAAAGATGACACACACATACAGTATACTTACTATTTGCTTCTGTTTTAAGGGTTTCACTGAAAAACTTCCATCAACGTGCTGTAAAACAAATATCTTTAGAAATACATTTCTTTTATATGACATGGTAAAATGTCACTTGAGTTAATCTCAGAAAACTCATTTGAACTGTGTTCTATGAATAAGGAAGCACAAAGAACTTTGTCGTTAACAAGAGTTCAAATGCTTTTATTTGTTTGGAGGAAATAACTATGTAAATATTTTCTTTAATAAATTTGAATATTTAGTTATAGGAAAATATAAAGCTTGTATGAATGAAACTTCACTTATTTTTGTTCATTCATTTGATTGATTTCATCTTGGACTATTTTAAACTACTATAAAATCCTGGTTAATGATTCACTTCAAAGAATGATTTAATGGTACGTTCGTATAACATATTTCTCAAAGCTACTTCTACCAAAAACATGCATGTGATTGAATGCTTTCTGCTCAGCTGACATCCAGATAAAAAAAGATACACTAAAAATAATAAATGTCAAAGAAATAAATAGAATGCATACCCTTTCAAAAGCTGCTAAGAGAACATGTGCATGACCCGTGACATCTGTAACTAAACAGAATGTTTAGTTATAATTTTTACATTATTTACATTATTTACTGTACATTATGATCATAATTTTTCACCAACCATCACCATCATCCACTATTGCCTGGACCACCAAAGGGAAAACACCTCTGTCCAGATCAAAGTTCAGCTAAAAAATACATTGATTTGAAATACATTAAGCATTAATGAGTTAACAGATGTCTATAGCAATATATTCTTGAACACAAAAAAATCACACCTCCTCAGGTTTCCATTTGGTGAAATCCATCTTGAAGGACGGCAGAGAAAATTGTTGATTTATACCTCTTTTATAATGGACCGTTTCAGACACCATAGAAGGACTCTTGGGGGTGTATCTTAAAAATGAAAATTGTTATGATTACCAACAACAGATCTGAGCTTACCTGCAGTTCTCAATTAATAGTCTTGATAATACAACACAATCAACACAAATAAACATTGAGAATTAAACAAACGCAGTCGACTAAGTTTGAAAATAGTGGTCAAGCATTACTGTTTCCAAAGAGTCCAATAAGTTATTGTCAAGATACCAGTGGGTTATATTTCATTGCTATCCAATGTTGCAAAGTTGTATTTTAAAGAAATTGAGACCATTAATCACAGGAACATTCTATTCAACATATATCCCTTTATGCAATAAATTTCAACAAGCACTGGTGAAAATTAACTTCTTTAGCAACATGTACTCAACTACAAATCTTTACCCTATGGATTATTCAGTACATACTTACATTGCCATCCCATTTGCAAACTCCTCAAAGGCCTGACAGTACAGTGTAATAGCCACTCTGGCATCAGTATCGAAGCAGAACTCAACACTGTAAAGAACTCGGGGATCTCCCGTGTCCTCGTGGGTGCTGTCAGAATCATCCTTATACCTGAAATAAATTACATTTGTTAAACCTCAAGCATATATCCATAACTATCCATTTTCTAATCTAATAGCATTTTCTTCTTAATGTCATGACTACCTGATGAGTCGTAAAGAATCCTTCCTAATGTTCACCAAACTCCTCAGTGTCTTCACAGGGTCATGCGGTGCAGGGGTCACATAGGGAAACTAGAAAATAATAAAAAGGTTACATATCTTTGAGGTGTCAGACTGGATGTTTAAAGGTTGTTAGTTTGGTCACCTGTACAGGTCTGTTGCCTAGGAAATTTAGATCCATATTTTCACCGAAAAGGTATCCTTCGGGATGTGGAGTGTCAAACTTTTCTCCTCCCATGAAAAAATGACTGGTAAAATAATTTCCTGCAAATAATACATTTGCATATGATGAATGTGGTAACATAAAAACCAGAGTTGGCACAAAAATCTGTTTTAATATGCATCAGAGAATATCTGAATAGACTTTTTGTACAAATGTAGTTGGTCACAAACATGAAAAAAATACTTGTTGCTAAAACAAGGGAATGTGTAACTTTGTAGATCGTACATGATGTGATACCAAACTGCATTCAACTTCATTTGTCAACAGTATTATGTAAGTCACATTTTACCTGATTTTGGAGGGTATCTGTACGCCGAATTGGCTTGAATATCGATATCTTCAACTCCAGCAATTCTCCGGCTAAGTATTGAACCCATGTTAATATCTTTTATATGTGGTTAAAATAAGGTTTGTTTGGTTAGCGTTACAGTTAACGTTAGCTGGATAACGTTCGTTTCCTCTGCTATGGATTCATTCCCATTCTCTGACGATAAAAAACTACGGAGATCAAGGGATTTACTTTATTAAATCGACGTGTAAGGCCCTGATAAAAGAAAGATTGACTTATGTCAACTCGCAAGTCGAATAAACGAATACGTGAACAAAATAAAAACATAAACAAGACTATAAGAAAAGACTCCCTTCTGAGTAACCCATATTCTCGCGAGACGGGAGTGCAAAGGATGATGGGATATGCTGTCCCCGTCTGCCATTCATCGTAGTTTCAGCTTTCATGAACTGACACGCACAGAATGAATGTTATAAATACTAAGAAGCGTGTGTGAAGTCTTAAAATATTAGTATTTTGTAGATCCAAAACGTATATAGTTTGGTGTGTTTTCAGTGCTAAAATGTTGCAGTATGAAATATTTACGTGTTGATGTCTACTTGTCTTTGCTCTAAAGCATAATTCTTTGGAGAAAGCACAGTCACGCGCTGTTATGCAATTACAAGAAAATGTGTGATCTTACGTTGTCGTTAAATAGCTTATAATACAACAAAGCGAGATGCTGTTGGACTGCGCTAAACTACCGCGGAGGGCTTTTATTTAGATCCCAGTGATTTAATTGGTGTTGCAAGATCTGTTTACCATATTTGGGAAGGTAGCGGCATAGCTCGAATGGGAATTGGACGGGAGAGGCCGTCATTCATAAAATTCTGCCTTGTAGAATTTAACAAACAAAGAATTGCATGACGGCATATGTAGTTCTGATGTTTAAAGAGCCCCTTCATCCCGTACTTACATTAACGTCATGCAGTTAATATATGCGCTTTTCTGCTTTAAAATAAGAAATTCCACAATGTACAAACAAAATCGTAAAAGTTTACATCGAGCGCGTTGATTTGTGTATTAAAAGTAAAGCGCTGTCATCAGAAACACAACAAACGTGGATTCCCGTTGCATACAATTCCCATCACCCATGCGCCGCTCTGATTGGCTGCGGCGCGCTGTCAATCATCTGGCGCTCCTTACGCCAGCGCTCATACAGTAAATATTTGTGTTTGCTCAACCGGCTGTAATGGTGGACGACTGAAAGAGAAAAGCCGAGAGACTACATCTCAAAAAGACCATCCCGGGTGAAACGCTATTGCTCGTGGCTCGGAAACAAACAACGGCGAAAATGGATGAACTTAAGCACCAAGTTATGATAAACCAGTTCGTCTTGACAGCTGGATGTGCCGCAGACCAGGCGAAACAGCTTTTGCAAGCGGCACATTGGCAGTTTGAGGTAAACGCAGCGGAGAGCACACCATGCCTATACTCGTGCATTGTTTATGTAAAGCAACACATAACGTGCTGTAGCTTGTAGTTGCGGTTAACGACTAACAGCAATGAACTACAGTTGTTGTATTTTCCATACAAATTTAAAGACATGTCTTCTTCACGTGTTTTGTTTGAGTTGAAACGACACTTAATAATGTGTATGTCTTAATAAACGAGAAATGCGCATCCGAGAGATAGTCTACTATCCAATTAGAGTTTACTCCAGATTTAATACTATAATCCTTCCCCGTGACACATAGCTTCGCATGCTTTTATGCAACGGAGATGACTGCTGACAGATAACGTTACGTTACATACACACTGCACACCAGCAGAAATCTCTCACACAATGCTCGGTCTTCTTTTCCACAAATTACAACCATGCTGCTCGCTAAAAATAAGTAAAACATTTTAGGTTTCTCAGTCTGGCGTGATAAGAAAAACACGTGTTTAATATTATTATTATGAAGTAATGTTTTGTTGTCCTCTCTCACTTACAGACAGCCCTTAGTGCCTTTTTTCAAGAGACAAATATTCCTTACGGTCACCATCATCAAATGGTGAGTACGAAAGCCATCATGTGTTGCTGCCTATACCTGGTTCAATAAAAGCATGTTAACAAATGACTTGTGTATTTTATGTGAATATACGTGTTGGGTTGATATCGTGACTTTGCCTGTTTGACTGAAACAATAACAATGTAAAGCTGAAGCCATAGTGTCGGCCATGTTGCGGAGAGACGGACGCGGCTTCCAGAAATAAACACAGCGCTATGTTATTACTGTAGTGTTCCTAGACAGACAGCATTTCAGTCTTGACGCATAAATTAAATAGTGGTTAACTATTATTAATAAAGGTTAACGCTTTCTCTTTTTCCAAACAACGAAATTGAAAGTTTTATAATTTGTGTTCATTTCTTGCAGAAAAGAAACATTGTATTGTAGTATGTTTTATGTTGAAATCCACATTGTGGTGGATTTCTGGGGTATCATATGATTTGTGTTACTTTTTACATTATAATATAATAATTATGTAATTACACATTTGACATCTTTTGATGTGTTATTTACACAGTACCCCACAGTGTTGTGCAATTCTTCAGATAGCAGTTCACTCAATGTTTTTGTCTGTTAGAGTTTTATTGACGTGAAACGGTTTTGGGGAAAGCCACTGAAAGAGTTGCCTGTGATGCTCATTACTTTGAAAATCTATATATCGTTCTTTGACACTACGTAATACAGCACAAACAAAGCAGCGCAGGTGTGATTTTGTTGCATGCCGACCACGTCCTCTAGATCACTGTTATTGCTTACACTTCTTGTAGTCTGCTCATACTCAAAACAAATGTGTGTTTTGTTGTTTGTTTCATATTGACTCCCATTTGGTTGCAGGAATGCATTATTTAGGCTCATATAGGAATAAATGATTGATGGTAATAGTGCTTGAACTTAAAATGTCAGGTAATGTTTTTGGCAGCTACCCCTCCCACAAGCGTATCTGTGCAGTGCTGTTTATTCTGCTTATAAATATGATGGTCAAGTGCCATTACCAATAAGTTGGGCACAGAAATCATTTGTCAATGGCAAGTCGGCAAAGAACAAGACGAAGCAAATTGATATAACGTTAAAGGTTTGTCTCCTCTACTGCAGTCACACAGTTATCGCTGACCATGTTGGCTCATAATTCACACACTGGGGCGAGGCCATTAAAATGGTTGTTGGCTAAATGAAAATGCAAGCATGACATTTAACACTTGGCTTTATTCATTCTGCGCTTTGGCCTTCTTTCTACTAACTGTTAAAATTGCTTATGACTAATATGGAAATTGAATGCAGTCTGCAAATCCAAGCATGCCATGAATATCATTTATTTACTGTATTGTTTTATAAAAGACATCTCTCGTTATTACAAGGCCATTACTATTGTAGACATTGAGAAATATGCGTCATACCCGTGTTACGTTCAATAACCGTCTGCGTCATTGTTACAATATCAGTTTTAAGTCTGGTTTCCTGGCAGGCGGGCTAATAGGGAAGGTATAACTTTTGTTAACTTTAACTTTGATTTGTTCCTGGGTGTGGCTTAAGCTTGAACTCTCTAATGTTGACATACAAGTTCAAAAATTGGTCAGATTGTAATTCTCAGATACACCTCCATTGGCTGCACCTTTCAGAAAGAGGTGAAAGAATACCAGTTTCATTAAAACTATGGACAAAGTGTCCTGATGGCCTATTTGTCATTAATAAAAGAGATCAGGTGTTCTTATTTGTTGAGGCTATGAATTGAGGAAGTTAGATCGTATGAAACAAGTACAAACTTAAAAGTTAAGAAATACTGTAAAGGGTCATTTACAGCAGGATTCTAAGTTAATATGTTTGCAATAAAAAAATAGATATTTTTACAAAATACTAATATATATAAAATAAAAAAAATAGAGACAAGCTGTATTTTTTACTTGGGATAGCTATTTGGAGCGTTTGGCCTTAAAGCTCGTTGTCAGACATATTTTTTCACTTGTACAACTGTACTATGCATTCCTTACACCAAGCTTGGTAGAGCCTCTGTCGTGTACTCCTGTGATTTACCTCCAGGACATAAAATTTAGGCTTGGACAGAAAATGTAACAACTCTCCAAGGTGTCTGTTACCTGGAAACCCCTCAAAATGCTCTGATTTTACGATCAACACATGTTGTCGCTTGTTTAACAAAGGACCATTTAACAAACCATTGGGCCCATCACCTCATTGAAACATAAGCGTAAAATCCAGCCACCATTTTCAGAAAAACAAGGTTTATTGTTTTCCTCTTAAATCCAGCTGTACTATGTCAACAATCTTGAGTTAATAAGCCAACCTGGAACTGAGAGATCATTTGCTTACATACGTCCAAACACTTGAACCAAGCACACCAGAAAGGCCCACTTTGTTTCTTGTTGCAGGTCTGCAGCTTCTGAATACAAATGAGAGTTTTTTTGGTCTAAAAAATTACAGCAGCTCCTAAAGGCATCGTCTGCCGGCTTTAGCAACACCTCCCAGCTTCTCTCTCATGAACTCACAGATACACTTCCATCAGATCATTTCAAAGTCCAGTTTTTTCAACGGAACTCTATAGCAAACCATCAATTATGTCATTACAAACCTTGTCATTACATTACGTACGCTGTCCGCCAATGTGCTTCTTTCCATGATTCCAGTCCTTAGTCATCCCTTTATGTATGCGCGTGTAGATGCGAAACAGTGGTTGTGCTAGAACGTGCTTGGAGTGGTCAATTGCGTCATCCTATCAGCCAAAAGGAATTTGAAAACTTTCATCTTTTTCGATGTAACTTTCAATTCAATTAAAGGGGAACATTTTTGTCAAGCAAAAGCCATAAATACCTTCACTGCTTGTTTCTTTTCCTCTGGCTCTTAGAATAATAGTAAAGAGCAGGTAATGATCTCTAATTTTTTCCTGATGCCCCGCAATGCTCATGAAAGTGAGATTGAATTTTAGTTGAGCAAGCTTTGATGTGTTTGAATCGATATGTTTCTGCCGCATGTTCATAGATCCTTGTTGGATATGTTTAAACACGCAAAAGCCTCCATCTTGAAATCACAACGTTGATGCAAAAAGATGTTGTTTGTTTATGTGACCGGAACCCGTCACAGATGTGGAATTTGTAGGGCTGGGGATGATGAAAAAGCAACACACTTCAAACATCGTCATTATAAATATGCTTTCTTATCATGAAAATACCTGAAAAGGTTTGAAGAACCCAACGTTTTTTGGCCCAAAATCCTTATTTTCACATACTGTATAATGACCGGAAATAACTAAGGCTGCCCACACTCGCTGATCGAATATCTAATATGGTGGCTTAGTGCAACTAGCCCATCAGCATTTCCTGGAGCTACTGCAAATTGTCTATTTCAAAACTATATAGTAGGCGAAAATGAGTATGAGTCATGAATAACATGTCCGAATCCTCAGTATGTAAAAAATAGTACGGGAGAAATACCCGGATGGTCTACTACTTCCGCCGAGATTCGTGAGTGTGGATCGGATGGACACTTCTCTATCCCATGATGACATGGGAGCTTAGCAACTGTCAAATTACAAAAGTATTTTGACAGTTGCTAAGGTGTACGTCCGTTTTTAATGTAAGTGCCAATAAATGAATTTCTCGTGACTAAATTACGTTTTTATCAATGCTTACGTATAAGGTTGTTGTAAATACGTCATAGGTCAAAGAACATACAGGTCACATGACCATAAAACATGGCAGACGCAGTATGTCCGAAATGTATTCATACTACTCCCACTCATACTATATAGAACGTACTGTTTTAACGGCCGATAGGTAGGAACTTATTCAAAATCAGTACTTACTGTCACAGTATGTGATTTCAAACGCAGCGAACATGTGTAAATCGTTTTCAGTGTCCCATATTTGGAGTTTCCGCACAAGAGCACACTCTGGCTAAGGGATATGGCGGCATTTAACTGTAATTCATTACGAAACTGTGCATAAAAATTACTAGATATATTGTCCCAATCCTGGTTATTTGTCTTTTATTGAAACAGACAAACAATTCAAAAGACTCCAGGGAAAAACACAGATCAGTTTTTCAGTTTTGTATTCTTAATTTGAAGGGACAACTATCTAAGCCATTTTTAGGTTTATTTGTCACGTCCATAAAACATTGTTTCATCCTTAACGGTCCATATTTTTCATAAATGTCCACAGGAAAATGTAAATATCATTGTTTTATGCTTTGTGAAGACCATTTGTTGGGTATTTTTGCTTCTGGTTTTGCATTTTGATTCACTGAAATCCAATTTTTTTATAGCTGGACTATCAGCAGAGGTTCTCTGTAAGATCTAAACGGGTGGTTCAATATATTGATAATAAATACTTTCTCTGTTTATATTTCAAGACCATGCCAAAGTGAACGGGAATGATCACTGCAGGTGCTGCTTTTCTACATCAACTCTAGACTTCATTTCTCATCATCAGATCTGTCCTCCCAACCAAAATATTTCCATAGCAACCCAGCTGTCGGCCCGAGCATGTTTGTTATGTACACCGCACCTCTTGAAGTGGGCTTTGTGAGTGTTTTTATATTACGAAGGATCTGCAGATGCATCTGCTTTTGATTCGAGGGCCACTTTTAACATCTGATATTCTCTTCCACATCTGTAGCAGCTGGTCGGAGACATTCTTACATTGAGGGGTCCCTTCAATGGCATTTAACAGTGTAACAGTTTCACAAGCATGTATTAAGTCCATCTAGGAGACTTTTCACATCCACAGTGGCGGTTTTTAGAGAGATTTTCTTACAGATGGGTCAATATATACTGCAGCCTGCACATGTCTAGGTTGCTGACAAGATACTATGCAGAGCGCAGACGGGATTGCAGCTGTAAGACAATATGGAGTTATTTCTCGTACCTGTGCAAGGGCACACCAGGAAATATCAAAGCAACACAAACTCTCTGTCTGAGATATATTAAAAGAACCTTTCACCTAAATATGAAAAAGTCTGTCTTCATTTACTCAGCCTCAAGTTGGTCCAAATCTGTACACATTTCTTTGTTCTGTTGCACACAAAAGAAGATATTTTGAAGAATGTAGGAAAGCAAACAGTTCTGGGGCACTTTTGACTACCATTGTAAAATTTCCTACTATGGTAGTCAGTGGTGACCAAGAACTGTTTGTTTAGAAGCATTTTTCCAGATATTTTTCTCTGGGTTCATCGGAACAAAGAAATTTGGAAAAAAGAAACTTGATGGTGAATAAATGATGACAGAAGTTTCATTTTTGATTGAACTGTCCTTTTAAGGGTCTGTCAAAGAGGATGTGTTTATGAAGTTTGTCTGCAGTGTTTTTCTTCTTCTGTGTACATAGACTGTAGTATTTACATTTTGTCTTGCTGTTGTCTGAAAACAGCTTTAAAAAATGTTCTTGTGTTTGCATTCATAATGCAATGTAACAAATTAAAATAAATTTGCATGAAGTTTATTTTATTTACCATCGACGGTAGTCACATATTTTTTTTATCTATATATTTTCACACATACATTTTGGTATTATTACTCGTACGCAGAAATCTCAAGGTACTGGAACAACACTGAGCTCAAGACAACAGTTTACCATAACAGTTTACTATTTTTTTTATATATGTGAAAATGTGTAAAGTTTTTGTTTATTTGCAATATACCTATAACGTAATTAATGATACAAGCTCAACATTCACTTGATCTAAATATACACTAAAACATTGATGCTACATGAAAATAAAAATGATCACAATAATTAGCACCACAGAATTGTACAAGAACTATAAAAATTGTCGAGCGAAACAACAATTTGGGTTTTTTGATGTGTTTTTTAGGCTGCATTTCTCTCACATTTCCTGACGTTAGGGTTGGTTGGCCGGCCATGACCAAATTAATTAGTAGTTTCAATTATTTTTAAACAGTTTTAACAAAATTAAACAAAATCAGCACATTTTGAAAACCCTGCATTATACACAAGCCATTGTGTTTGTTTAATCTGCTATTATCTTTGTAAGGTGCTACTTCAGACCGGTAAATTTGCACCAGGCATTCTTGTGGTGACCTGTGAAATAGTGTTTATTTTGATGATCTTGTTCTGCAGCCGAAAACACTGCAGGATGGGGGGGGGGGCTCTCACGAGGCCTATTGTGTACATCAGTTAATGTGGGATTTGCTGTGGACAGAGAACAAACCGGTTCAGAGAGGACAATGGGGAGGTCATCGAGGTAATAGAGCAGGCGAATGGGGCACAGAGGAAGACAGATCGGGTGATGCCAGGCACAGTTGAGAAACAGGATGTAGAACCGTTAGAAGGGCACTAATAGAAACGGAGAGGAATGTGAGGAAGGGAGGGAATGTCGGAATGATCCGCGGGGACAAGCAGAATTCAGTATTGATACTGTACAATGTTTTGTTTTTTTAATTGCTATTGAGTTTAATAGGATGACCGGTATCTTGATTTTGCCATCGTGTTCCTACAAAACCTCATCATGTTTTTCTTGTGTTTAAGATAACCTGATGCTTTGTGCACAATAAGATCAGCACATGTTTAAAAAAAAATGTGTGTGCTATCGAAGAACTCGTTTGTGATTCTTTCTCCATCCTCTGCTTTACAGATGTGTACTCCCGCCAACACACCAGCAACGCCACCAAACTTCCCCGACGCCCTCACCATGTTCTCACGACTCAAAGCCTCGGAGAGCTTCAACAGCAGCAGCAGTCCCAACATGGCCACCTCACCCCCTCCACCTCCGGTCAGCTGGGGCATGACCCCACCTGTGCCCAACCAGCAGGGTTTATGGACTCAGGGGCCTTCCCACCAACAAGCCCACCCTCCCCCAGGCTGGCCCTCAGCTGTCAATCAGCAAGCAGCAACGGAACAGAAGGCCAGCGTCACCATGGAGGCCGAAAGATGAGGGCCAGGACTACACGGCCCCCTTCCCACCCTGGGAGGAGTGAGTTTAGAGAGGGTTGGTGAGGGTCAGGGGTGCACGTTTTCTCTCTCACTCACCAAACATGGAGGGGGAGAGAGCTAAACCAAGAATAACCAAGCAACACAGACATTTTCAGAAGAGGATAGAAAGCCAACACAAAGATAACAAGAAAGGAAACATACGACATCGTATTACGAAGAAAGAGAGCAACTGAAATTTCCTGAAGTTTTGTTTTCTATAATAAAAAATAGTTTAACATATATGGGACTATGATCATGGATTATTTCTGCTATTTTCTGACTGATGGACGTCTAGCACCCAAGGCAGCAACTTTTCTCACGTTACTTTTTATTCTTTCATCTGGTGTTTTTTCTTTATGCAAGACCTGTCGTTCATTACGAGAGTTGACGTTGCATGTGGATTAGAGGTTTCTAACTAAATAGTATTCATCACAAGCATTCACAGGTATGGTGTGTGAGGCTTGTGCACACTGAAACATCAAGTCTATCTGACTAACATTTCCTCATTGGATAATGGGACTTTTCGTACCTCACTGGTCACATGACTCTACTCAACCAATCAGGGAATCTCACTAGGATAGTTTTTCGAATTGGATTTTACATACACGCTTTGCATTATCCATTACGCAGTAACTCACTGTTTTTAAAGATTGTAAGGTTTGGCCTGAAAACTCATTCTGTTTTCTGGATTGACAGAAAAAATTGGATATTTTATAATGTTGAAAGTTTTATTTAAACGTTTTGGGGAGGGGGCATGGGGGATGCAAGCTGGTTAGCTGTATAGGGTTGTTTAATCAAATGCTAAAAGTTACATTAAACCAGACTACTATACATGTTAGTAAGCAGACTTGCCACTTTGCATGATGTATTCTTATGTATATCATATGTTGTAGTTTCTTGCTTTTGGCGGAAAATTTTACATGAACACTTTATGGGAATTCTGTCTCATTATCAGTTATAGATGGAGCTAGTGATCTTTTAATTCAGGGCAAGCCCTGCATCTGCTTTTCTATTGCCATTCATTTAAAAAAGGATAGAATGTCAAAAAATATTTTTTTCTGATGAAAACAACAATTGTCAAGAAGCAATGCTATCAGTTACTTTAAAATTTATTTTTTATTTTTCGTTTATACCAATTTGTGATGAAACTTGTCTCTTGGGGTCACATGTTCCCTAATGGTTTTTCATGTATGTTTTCCCTTGTTTGACTGTATTGATATACCATTCCCACAATATTTGTGGACTACCTGATAATTAACTTATCATTGTTTGTGTTTCTAAATAAATATTGTATGTCCTATTATATGACTTTTGTTGTTGAACAGATTGTTCTCTTCATGCCTGTTCTGAAATACATTCATACATTGCACTGGTTTGTGTAAAAGAAAGTTGTTTCACATTTAAACAATTATAAGGTTTAGTTCACCCCCCCAAAATGTTGTTCAAAACCTGTATGTGACTCTTTCTTTTGTGGCTCACAGAATAAGATATTTTGAGATATGTCCGATTGGTTTTGTGTCATACAAAACGGAAGTGGGGGGCCAATGTTATTTGGTTACCAACATTCTTCAAAATATCTTCTTTTGTGTTTTGCAGAAAAAAGAAAGTCAAACAGATTTGGAGTGCCATGAGGGTCAGTTATTGATCAAATAATTCTTATTTTTTGGGTCAAATATCCCTTTGAGAAAGTGGAACTGAATAGGTGTCTATCTATGATTTTAAGACAGTTAAGAGAGATAAAATGCTTGTATTACAGTTACTTAAAAAAAGGTTTTTAAAATCCTAGACACGATAACTAAATATTTGAAATATTGTGATATACCGTTATATAGTGAATAGACTTGAATAGAGTGAATAGAGTGAATCTTTTAAGATCTTTTAGAATAACCTAAACCGCTTTATGATAAAAGTGACTTCTTCTCTAAACTTAACTGTTCAGTAAAATAAATATAAACACACACAACACAATTCTTTGAGAGAATTAAGCCTTGCCGACTCATAGTCACTTCACTGGGGGTGTGGGGAGGTCAGAGAGCTCTCAGGTTGGATGTCCTTACTTCACCTCTAAATCAACATCACTCAGAGAGAGAGAGAGAGAATCAGAGAGCTTGTTAAACCCCAATAACCATCTTCCTCTCTCTTCGCCCATCCCTCTTCGTCTATTCGCTATTGTTTGCGTGTTCTTTGCTCTGTGTGTTTATGTGTTCAGGGTGTGACTTGGATACCAAAATGTGGCCAAGTACTGAAATTAGCTCACATGGTGTGCAAGGTGAACCTTGGCCTGGCCTGGTCATTTTCTTTCACACAGACACACGTTGATGTTTGCCATCAGACATTCTCCCTGTTTGACCCTGAGTATGCAAAATTAACTTAACGAACAAATCTACCAATTGTGAGTGAACTGGGAAAATATATGAAACATAACTCTTTCTTTCTACCATGAACCTTTGTTTGGTATCTAAAAAAACCTGATTGTAAATTTTCCAATTGGGTGTTGTTTTGTGTGACGTGTTTAGTGGGTTTGAAATGCTCTTGTTTCTTACAGTACATCAGTCAGACACATTTATAAAAAAGTCATACACTTTGACGATAACATGTTTTACTGTCTATTGATTTAGTTTATGCAGTCAATAGTCATCTGGAAAATAACTCCATTGTATTTATCTGTGAAAAGACACATTTTATGTGCATTTAAAATTTAAGAAAAATCCCTGTCTCATTTCTGAACTCATTATCAGTAAACATTGTGTAGTACACTTTGCTTGCCCTTCATTCTGTTCCCGTTTTATCACTGGCACAGCTCGAAGTTCAGGGCACAATGTTCTGCATGGCAGGGGAGAAGGACAGCGCAGATGTCTTCCTGCTAAGTGCAAACTCGTGCTGCATTTTGAAAAGGAGTTTGCGACAAGGTTTCGGATGATGTAGGAAAAGGCTGCAGGGGCTTAATGAATCAGTAAAGGTTTGATATCGGATGACGCACACTGCCACTTCAGAGCTACAGCAGCCAGAAGTCTGTCAGGACATGTCCTGCACCGTATGGCCTAGAATAAAGAATAAGACGTGAGTCAGCAGAAATCGAGAATGAGCGAGAGATCTGATTGCTGCATTAACACTATTACACAGATCGACGAATGGAGATCTGCTTCAGGTAACCAGACACTGTCAGGTCGAGCCCTTATCAGTAGACATTGCCAATTTTCTAGTTCCCCCAAAAATGTATTCTCATTTATTCTCTTTCATGTTGTTCAAAACCTGTACGTGACTCATTTTTGTGGAACACAAAAGAAGATATTTTGAGAAATGTCTCAGTGGTTTTGTGTCCACAATGAAGTTAATGGAAGTATTTTTTTTCTTATGAAGAAAGTCACATAGGTTTGGAATTAATTGGGATAAGTAAATGAGGAAATAATAATTTTATTTTTGCCTGGTGATGTACAGCTGTAGGCTATGATAAGACCTCCTCTTTCTTGATGTTTATTATCATCATTATTAAGGTTTGCAAATGTGCATGATTAATAATAAAAAAAAAGATCATCACTTCATTTAAACCATATTTACCATCAAATTTTTAGTTTCTAACTAGCATATAAGTCTTGCCTGTAAATCTGTACTCAACCTTACGAGAAGTTATTGACTGAATGATAGTTGTTAAGAGAGAAATTGAGAAATCTCAATGACTCATGCAGCCTTGATTTGTAACTTTTCATGTCCTTTTGTGTCAAGAAGCTCTTAAAGATCCAATGTGTTAAATATAGCCGTGGTGAGGTTGAGAATTGCAACCAACGACTCACTGACTCCCTTTCGAAGCACTACTGTGGCTGATACAGAACTAAGATGTTGTCACAGTTTTGATTCTTTGCTGAAGGAGATCAAGTATTTACGAAACTCTAGAGCAGTTTGTCCATTAAGGGCTGCTGTAGAAACAACATGGCAAATTCCATGCAGGGGGACCCTCGGTGTATGTTCTTAGAAATAGCTCCTTATAAGGTAAAAAAAAGCTCTTTAAACACCTCTGAAGATATAGTTATGTATATTATATTGCGTTTTAGATCCTCCAAAAATGGCACTCAAGTTGTACACATTTGTATTACTTCATGTACAGTCAGTATGAGTTTTTGTGTAAAGCTTGCTGTCCAGACTTTATCTAGCAGGTCATACTGGGATAAAAGCTGCAGGGACGCGAGCAGTGTTCAGTACATCTTTACCCTGTAGAAGATCTGATTTGTCCGCTCTTCTCCTCCCCCTGTGCCCACATATGCACACATTCCCCTCCTCTGCTCTCTGAGTGTCTGTACTGACTTGCAGGAGATTAAAGCTACGTCACAGACAAATGAGCACAGCTGCCACCCGCACACACACACACACACACACACACACACAGACTCGCAGTATTATCTGCAGTGATTGTCCACTCCCTGCAGCCATTAAGCCACAAAGTCTGATCAACTGTCCTCCAACACGCAGCTTTTATAATCAAATGCACATTTGCGGCCCTTCACACTATTTTTTTTCAAATTTATTGAAGACTTGATAAAAACAGGACAGTGTCACATAGTTCATCAGCACAATTTCATGTTGTGATGATTAAGCTCCGAGTCATTGTTTTTCTAGCAACTGATGGTTGTTTAGTCAATGATTCATGTTTCCGCAGACTGAAAAAAAACTGCAGCAACTTTGAGCAGTGAAACAATATGTGCAGATGGTGATTGGATAACACGCTTTATTCTGCATTCCTTTGCCCACACCCTCCCTTCATCAGAGTTCCTGTTTAGGCTCCTCCTCCGGTGATGTCATCATCCTATCACGTTTGCTACAGGTGCCTGCAGCAGGGACTGGACACATCAAGTCTTCATATGAGATATAATGCAATCTTACAGATAGGAGAAAGAAAGGATGAATCAGAGGGATCATGGAGCAGTGGAGGTGGGGTTTTGTAAGACTGTGTAAAATGGAGAGAGGGTGCAGCAATCCAGCTCTCATGTGGCAGGCCTGTCATTATTCACTCGTAACTCAATGCTAAACTTCAGCTGTTTCCACTTTAACAGGAAGTGGCTGTTTTTATTATCATAGGCCTGTTACCACACATATAAAGACCACTTAAAGATGTAAACACCGATCCAGAAGCACTTAGGCGTTCATTTTTAGTTCATGTGATTCTTTTAATCTTACAGGTGTAATTAAATTAAAAAAATTGTTGTTTTTTTGTTCAAATATTTTAGGAGTGTTAATAACTGATACAAGAATTTCTCCTTGACCAGCATCGTTTACGTCTTCCGAAGTGGTCTATAGCCGGCATACACAGACCTCTAAACTGTATCTCACATAGCATCCCCTAAAACGCAAATAAACTCTCTAGCTATATATTTTATTCTGGCAGAGCCAAAAATCACATTTAAAATGTTCAATCTCTCACTTCTGCCAATAAAGATGAACAAAAATATTTACATTTTCAAAGATAATAACAAAAACATTTCTTTACTGTTTAAATGTTTATCAGTGATATCATTGGCAAATGTTATTGAGATTAGTTCAGGATTAATAACATACAAATGACAACAGCTTTGATGTAGTGATCAGTAAAATGAAAACGTAAGATGTTTTTACCTTTTTGGCCATTGTTATACATTTTTAAAGATGTTTTTAAACTAACTAGCATTTTTTTTACTTTTAAACAATTTATGACATCATTTTGCATTTCATCTTCTGAAATATTCCAGGCTGTGAGGTAACCCAATCACAACTGGCTTTTTTAAAAGAGGGAGGAGACACCCTATATGCAATAGCCTATATGCTCGAACCTATTTTCCTGTTTCGGTGGAATTTTGCAAATTTCAGCTGGTCTTATGGCGGCTCCCTTTAAGTGTGAACTCTCAGTAAATTCAGTGACATCTGAAAGGTTCATTTATTAGTGTAAAACTGAATCAAATTTACCACACTTTACTTATTCAATCAAATCAATATTTATAACTAATCTGCACACATACAAAATAAAATTCAATTCTTTCTAAAATGTAAGCAATTACCAGATATTCTCAGTTCAGTTATGAATGGCTTACCACCATGATAGACTTGAAGAACTGAAGAATTCACACACACTACGCATTGTGATACTGTCCAGCAGTCCAGAGCTCTTCAGAACCCTCGGATGTCATTGTGTGTAAAAGCCTGACCTCTAGAGGTGAAGGATAGAGGAAGGAACAGAAATTTGCTAAAAACTAACATGTAAAAATGCACATAAATCAACTGACGTTATATTATATAATTTTATAACACAAAAATGTGTTTGTTTTTTCAATATTAACAACTAACCTTGCTTTATTTATAATCAGATCTCCAAATATATTAACTATACATATAATATATTTTAAAGAAAAAGAAACTACCCCCCCATACACTCCAGCCCACACAAGTAGAAGGAACCAGTAAGAATGACGGTCAGCAATTCAACCTTTACTGGAAATTTGATTATGAAAATACATTCAAACCACTTGCCTTGTTCAGCTCCCACGAAGGTAAACGTAGAAAGATCAATGCACTAAAGGATTTCTCTTACTGTGGAGCTAGGACCGTGTGTTTTAAAATATAAAACATTTTATTTATTTGTATTTTTGACACCAAAATGGGGACGATGCCATAATATCCAATTCAAGAGATCATGGGAATTTTAGGACAGCACAGAGGAAAAATATTTCATCTTAAGGAGTAATGCTGAAGTACTACGAGAGGAAAATCTCAAACTGATTACAGCAAACTGATCAGTGTTCTTCAGCACTGAAACTGGACAGTTTCTAACCGAGTACGAAGACAGCATTCAAGTGCCTATAGGTAATGTGACATACTGATCAAGAAGTGTTTATTGAAGAATTTTTGAATGTTAAACAGACATGACTGAATGTTCATAACACCTCACAATTTCAAATAAGCTCGGCTAGTTGATATTTTTATTTATTTATTATTGTGTATATGTCAAGGATGCATTTTCTTTTCACAATATCAACACAACATTTTAGAAAAAATATTTACATTTTTAAAGATAATAACCAAAACATTTACCAATGGTTAAATGTTTATCTGCAATGTCATTCGCAAATGTTATTGAGATTAGTCAAGGATCAATAACAAACAAATGACAACAGCTTTGTAGTGATGTAGTGATCAATAAAAGTCATTTTTGGCCGTTGTTATACATTTTTAAAGATATATTTAAAAACGGCAGGATTCTGAGTGAGGAATATATGTAAAAGGTATGCATGTATATTTACAAAAATAAACAGGATATAGTTGGCCATTTATAACAGTAGGGCTTTTAGTTCTAACCAATTATTTACATATTAGGTTGTAAAATATTTCATTTGGTTTTTAGGGGAGCAGTACAATGAGCCCTGTACTGCCACAGTCCTCTCAACAGGACGAGCTTTACAACATCCTATTCAGAAGACAACAGCTCCAAAACCGACTCCAGTTTCTAAAGGAGATCCAGAAGAAGAACAACAGAATAGATGGTAAAAATGCTTAAGTGGGTTCTATGAAGAACTGCACGTTTAGAAAATAACTCATTTTACATTCAAAACTGTTAAACATTAAATGTGATGTATGCACTGTTTGAAATGCTAAGAATAATCACGCTCTTTCTCTTCATACAAAAGAAGTTGTATCTACTTTGCAAGGCAATTGGCCCTTGGCTGTGGATGATTAGTTTGACTGGTTAGTGAAAACAATCATTTGGCTGTTCATTTACATAGTTTGTATCCTCAGGTTCCCTTGCAAGTGAAGAGGGCCCGTCAGAGGTGGAAAGAATAGAGGAGGAGTTGAAGAACCTCCAGGAGAAAGAAAAGGACCTTCTTAAAAATAAAAAGACACAGGCAGTGCCTTCCAATTTGCCCAACAAAACAGCACAACCCACAGGTAAAACATCCAAGACAATTACACACAGACCAGAGATATCCCAGCTTTATCATATACTATACTATTAACTATATACTCATATTCATTTAAGAACATACTTTGTACTGTATGTGTAACTGCATACATAAGTAGTAGTTAAGAAAATACATGTGTCCTATGGTGTGATTTAGTAAACAAACTGTTAATAATATGTTATTTTATATGAATAATATTAGTAATATATATTTATGTTCGTAAAATTAGACATTTATAATATAAAATAGCAAAAGAGAAATGTCTTCATCGTTAGTTTTTTGTTGCTGTCACACAATATTTATTTGTTAACTTCCCAAATATACATATAGTTTACAGGTAAACCTCCTGACAAATACAAAAAAATATGCTTTACATATGTTTAGTTTTATTCAATCTTTCCACATTTTAAATGATTTAACCTTTCAATAACTATTGGAATGATATTGTGTCAAAATCCAAAATAATTTAAACTTTGCCTCACCCTTAGAGATACTTTAAAGATACTTTGTTTTGTAACAATGCAAATGCAACCAGGTTCTTGAAAGGATCTTTTAAACACTGAGATGCTTTCTACTTGTTGGTTGCTTCTCCTTTATTATTCGGTCCAAGTAATCAAAACATTCATATGTTGACACAGTTTTTTTTCCAACATAACTAATTTGAAACATTTAGATTTACTCAATTTACTCAAAGTTCAAAGTTCAAGTATCAAGTGGGTCTCAACAGGGGGGCAGGCTGACTTATAATTTAAAATTGAATGAAGTTTTAAAACAACTAAAAACCCAGATATTTCTTATTATTTGTCTATTTTTATTTTGAATAAACACTTTTCCAGTGAATATCGAGCTCTGATAGTTTTTTGTGAGTGGGAGGGGGCCTTTGAATATTGTTGAATAAGTCGGAGTCAAAAAGGTTGATCTAAAGAACCCCTTTCTACCACAAAAGAATCTTTTGTGAAACAGAACGGTTCCTTATGGAACATTCATCCAAAAATGGTTCTTCCATGGAATTGTGAGGCAGTGTATGACTTCAGATCAAAGGTTAAAGATAAAAAAAAACGTTTCAGTCAATTGACCCTATTTTTTAACACAAATATGTCTGTATAGGCTATCTAGTTTCACATATTAAAATGTAACATTAATTGTCTTGTGTCCAGACCAAGGCAATGATGGGCAAACAGATGAAAAAGCTTCAATGCAAGCATTCTACGTTCTTCCCTTTTCTCCTTCGGAAGCAATTTCTACCTATATTCTTGTGGAAGAGGAAGAACCAGGTAAATGTAATGCTATGCAATATTATACATAAACAGCAAATCTCTGTGACCAAGCTAGTCTTCTACGTGCCCCATTTTACAGTGCCCGTAAAAGAGCAAGCTAAACCTCCAGAACCTGTCAAAGAACAGCCAAAAAGTTCAACATCAGGTAAAACACTATATGGCAAAACATAGCACCCTGTTTAGTAAGTAAAGGACTCACTAGTGTTTCACCTCCACAGAGACCCCAGAGAAGACCATAGACGTGGAAAATCTGGGCACGGGTCCCGCGACAGTGAAATGCCCCTCCTGCCAAAAAATTGGCATCACTGAGATTCACTACAAATTGGGCAGCAGTGCTTTCATGTTTTGCTGCCTTATATCTGTGATTGGGTAAGTAGGAAAACATTACAAAATCTGTATAAGCATCTGCAAACTTATAAAATGTGTGATATCTATTGCATAAAATATTGACATTCTCATTGTGCTGCTCCTGTAGGTGTGTAGCTGGGTGCTGCCTGGTCCCATTTTGCATGAAACGCTTTAAAGATGTTTCTCACAGGTGCTCATCCTGCCACAAAAAAATCTGTAATGTAGATAGGTTTTGAGGCAAAGACGGTGTCATATGGTTTCCTGGTCTGTGACAATATGACTGAAGGTCCCCCAGAAAAGACTGGAATTGGATTTGTATCCAAAATCTTTGGATGGGACCGTCCGGGAAAAACAAAAGACTATTTAACCATATTTCTATGGTACAGATCCTTACATGCAGGGCCCAACGCTCGCCAAGCAAAATTTTATTTCAAAGTTAAAAGTGGTGAGTAAAACGATGTATAAAGTAACTTTAAAAAGAACTACAATAGTTTAAATTGAGGTTTAAAGCTTGTTCTATTGAATCGGTGAAGTGGCCTTCCAAAAATGCTGATATTCAGTATGTCAGCACTAGGATCTTTCACTGTTTGCATCTCTCTGAGTGAATAATGACTGATGGCGCACTTTAAAGCTCACATTCGAAGCATTACTTTATTTTATTAATATGATTTGATGTATTGTTGTGATATGAAAGAAATATATGTATGCGTATATAGGGAAGTTATATGTACACTGTAAAACTTTAATGTAGTTTTGCAGCAGGTTTGCCAGTAACGTAATGTAGATATCATTTACAATTTTGTTTTATACACAAACTTACCTAGATCTTATATTTTCATTCATAAAGCAAGACTACACATTTCGGGTCCCTTTTCTTGTTATGAAATGAATCATAATTTAATGCGTTTTAACAATTTTTAATATAACAAAACTGTTTAGGAAGAATGTCGTTTTTTTGCAGTGTTGCTGTTCTAATGCCAGCGATGATGAGACCAGTCCCTTCCAGCTCATTTTGAATCTCAAAAGTCAAAATGTTTAATTTTGATTAAAGTAATGTTGAACTCAAATTGAAAACAGTAATAGCAAAGTATTAAGTAGTAATTCAATCTACAGTAAGTTGCTGGCAAACCTGCTGCAAAACTACAGCAAAGATTTACAGTTTATAATGTTAACCAGAGATATTTTACCTGAAAAAAAATCTTTCTAGAATCCATAGAAAATTTCCAAGGCAATTCATGATAAATACAAAGTCGTCTACACACCCTATAGGACATTTAATCATGATTTTATATACTCTACCATAAATCTTGAAAGTCATCAAGAGCCCAGGTTCCATTTGCACAGATACATCATTTTTGTTTAAAGTGTAAAGATCCATTCTTACTGTTTGTTCAAAGGTCTCTTAAGACACAAATAAAGTAATAACACGGACACGATTTGCATGTCATTCCTCTGGTATATTTAAGAGATTTTAAACATCCTTCACGACAGCATGTTCACAATACATCTCATTGACACATGATGGCATATATGCCTGTATCTTTAAAACTATTCACAAAATAGAGCTCATGGAGGCGACGAACATGTATAAAAATATGTATTACATCCATTCATATATACACAATGTGCAAATGGGATACAAATGATGATTGATCACCCGCTTTGTGGGATGTTCAGTAAATATCGCCAGTGTCATCACCACTGATACATAATATACATTAATATTCTTAAAAAGGGCATGACAGTTATATAGATGAGTCAAGCAGACATTGTTGAAGGAAGGGCTAGAAAGAACTTATGCTTAAGCTTGACAGGAGCTGAGCGTTGCAGAAGTTTGCAGTTCTCAGCTAAAACAAACATCCATGCAAATAAGTGATGTAAGTCCAAGTTGATGCTTTGATATCTGATCAACTGCATATACCGTGTACAATACAGCACTGTGTATAAAACACAAGTCTGTTGACTTATTGCTTTGAGCATTATAGCGACACAATTCCTCTTTTTGTCTCACCAGAAGAAACAAAGTTCTCACAAAATTCATCAGACTTAATTATTATTAATCAGGTCTCAACCACCCAAAATTACAGTAAAGTACAAGATTTGGCCTCTTTGGTAACCGTTTAGTTTGAATGCCATTAAAGCCCTAAAACACTAGTAGGGCCGGTGTATCAATATTTTTCACTTATCTGAGATTTCATTGGTGTACATGATATATTACACCAGGCTTCAAACGGACGTGTGTGTTTTCAACTAGATCTAGATCTGTCCTTAACGCTACAGTACACGTGGCATTTTATCTTTTCTGGAGAGGCCACAATTTGGGCAATATGCAGAACAAACAGTACAAAGCCTTAAAACACAGCCGATGAATTCTCAGGCCTCTGAGCTGAAGACGACAGACAGACGACAGAAGCAAAACCGCTGATAAAAGTTTTTATAAAAGCTCATCTGTAAAGGTGCTTTGATGCTGTGCGATTGATCTATGAGGAACCGTTCATCACTGCGGCATGAAAGTGCTGTACAAACAGAATATAAATCGACACAATCGGATCAATTTTCCTTTGGATCGAACATAACTTGCACATATGGATGTGAGTGGCAGGGAACATGTATTTCCTTGCATTAAGGGATAGTTCACCAAAAAAAATTAATTCTGTTATCGTGTACTCACGGTCAGATTATTCCAAACCTGTAAAAATGTATGCGTTCTGCTAAACCCAAAGGAAGATGTTTGGTCAGTATTCAAACAGATCTCATCCCCCATTGACTTCCGTAGTATTTATTTTCCCTACTTTGGGAGTCCATGCGGGATGAGATCTGTTTGGTTACTGACATTCTTCCAATTATCTTCCTTTGTGTTCAGCAGAATGAATACATTTAGACAGGTTTGGAACAATCTGGGGTGGGGGAATTATGACAGCATTTTTTCAGTGGGAAACTATCCCTTTAAAGGAAAGTGAATGTTAAAAATAAATCCTGAGCAGGAAATAAAACGGTACAATTTTCCATGAGGTGGCTAAAGATAGCACAAGAAAAATAAGTACAGATGTAATACAACAAACAGAAAAAAATATGACAAAAGGATTGTGCTCTTCTGAAAGATGTTACATCAAGTCGATTATTCACATGCTGCAAAGATATTTCATTTATACAGATATTTCATTTGGAAGGTCTGTACGCATTTTTCTTTTGGGACTCTATCCAGAACAAAAAAAACTAAACAGACCACACATACATAAACAAACATGCATACACACAGACACTCACACAAAACAAACATGCATCTACACACACACATATCAACAAACATATAGACATTAGTACATGATGACTCATGAAAAGCAAAACAAAAACAAAACAATTAATTTTGTTATCCAACGTCCTCAAAAAACAATATAAAGGCATAGTTCACCCAAATTTCTCCTTAATTCACCCCCATGTTAGTTCAAACCTGTCTCAGTGGTTTTGTGTCCATACAATGGAAGTCAATGGGCACCAATGCTGTTTGGTTCCAACATACTTTTAAATATCTTCATTTATGTACTACAGAAGAAATTCATACAGGTTTGGAATGACCTAAGTGTGAGTAAATGACAAAAAGTATTTACATTTTTGTGTGAACTAATCCGTTAAGCTGCCAATCTCATGTAACATGCAGTGTGATGTCAGTAACAGCATTAATCGTCTAAACCGATCAACTTCTGCTTCTTAACTCCAGAGTGTTTTGCATTTCCTAACAGTTGGAAAGTGCAAAACTCCCAAAAGTTCATACATATAGAAAGGCCATTGTATTTAGTGTGAACTGTGACGGCTTCAATTACATCATTTCTCAAAAATAGTCTCTAAGCATTTTGTTCCATGACATCAAAAATAAACCAAGTGAGAACTTAAAATAGAAAGTACGCTATGCGAAAATTAACCATGTATTAAATCATAGAAAAACACAGACACATACAGTATGGCGCACAAAACTAATAGAGTCATTAAACGTCAAACAAACAGCATTCTGTGAATGTGACGGACGTTAACACAAACAGACACAATGATTCACAATTCACATTCACACAAATAATGGGTTGGATATCCAACAAGTAGTTTCTTTTTTCTTTAAAGATATTCTCAGTATTTATACAAACTGGACTCATCTCAGACTGTTTAACAACAGTGGAAGAACTTATCGTCTGTTGAACACAAAATTGTTCCTTTTATTTGGCTAAAGTTGGTCTATGTTGTCATTTCCTCGTGTGGCTATGACTAAAAAGATAATATCTGCAATATCCTAAACCAAACCAAGTCAGCGACTGCTGTTTCCATTTAAGCTTGCAGAACATCTTCACAAAACAAGAGTTAGTCCATCTCTGGTCTCAAACCATGTGTCATTCAAACGATATTCTCTCCTTAGAGAGAACCACAGAGAGGCACACTGTCTAAATATTGATTTTTAATTAAAATAATATAATATAATTTAATCTTCATTAGGTTTCTGTTGATGTTAATGCAGTCAGTGCTAAAACTGGGAATTCTGGGAAATGTAGTTTGACTGAGTTGTCACAACTAAGGATGAATCTGACAATCTCCTCCTCTATTGACACTCACAATGAAAGGCTGGTCATTGTCAATTTTGTGCAAACAAAGCCAACTATTGGCTCAGATCAAATTAGTTGCGATACTTGTAGACTGCCTTCGAAACCAATTCGGTGTCAATGGCACGTGAACGAACACGAAATGAGCAAAAAAGCAAAATTCAATCTGCTTCAAGTAGCTCCCTCTCAGTACTGCACGAAAAGGAGAGCACAGTCAGGATTAAGCCAGCAGTACCCTCTTTTGTGCCCATTCCCATCAAACAAGAGAATTAATGTGAATATGAGCAGATGGTAAATGGAACCACAGCATAAGGCCTGATTCAGATTTCACATCTAAAACGGCAGAGAAAACGCGAGCTGCGGTGCCCTTTTTTTCTCTTCAAATGACCCACGGTGCCCGTGGGGTACTCCGCAAAGTTGAACTTTTTCCATCTCGATGCAGCGCTGACGTGTCTACATTTAAAATAACGAATATGCGCGTGGAAAACACGGGAAATGTGAATCGGGCCAAAGTATACAGCAAGCTGTCTCACAGAAAATCAAAGACCCAATTGCGACCTCAATCGTGGGCCTTAAAGAGACGGTTCACCCAAAAATACAAATTATGTCAATCCCTTATCAAACCAGTCAAATAAAAAACAGCAGCATCAAAGTTCTCTCGTGTTATACTTAAGAAACAAACATGGTTAGAAGAACACAAGGCTTAGAAAAAATAAAATTGGGTGGTGAACTGTCCCTTTAAGAACACAAACAAATCCCCATTTTGCCTACTTCAAGACCGGCAGTCAGACAGCGTATTTTGAGGCGAGATGTGCGAGTGAAGAAATGTATTTGCAGGACAGAAAGAGAATCCTCTTAGTCCCAGTGTAGCTGCAGGTCATGAGTGTCCAGGAATTCAGAGTTGATGCCCAGCGGGTTGAGTCCGCCTATGGGCCCGGGCATAGTAAGGTCCAGCCACTCCATGTTGTCCATGGTGTCCTGCAGACCGAAGGAGAGGGAAGAGGAATGCAAGTGCGGGTCGGTGAAACTCAGCTCGCACGTGTCCATCGGGGAGTTTGGCTGCTCCAGGATCTGGTTTTGCAGTTCGTCCAACAGGCCCAAAGTCCTCTGCTCTGGTTCTGGGTCCCCGACAAGCGTGCCCTCTAGCAGGGCCTCCAACTGGTTGTCAGAGCCCACGGAGGCCAGGCTGGGCTCCATGAAGGCCGGCGGGTGTGCCATCTGAACCTGGGCGGGCGGTCTGGAAAGTGCGGTGTTGATAGGCAGAGTGATGACACTGGCGGTGACAGGCATCATCTTAGGCACAGATGGGTCCTGTTGACTAAAGGGGGTGATCTCTGCAGAAAACAAAATGAGGGGCGGCTTGAGGACTATCATGAAAATAAACATCTGAGCCTGAAAGGTTTATTTAATATTTTGTTATTGTGTATTTATTCTTTTGCCTGAAAGTTTTTTGTTTGTGCAAGGCGTTGGCAAATTAAGTTAAAATAAATAATTAAATAAATGACAAACACATTTATTAAGTAATAATAATTAAAAACATTAATATTTGACTGTAGTGTACATCAACCATATCTTCGAAAATATGAAGAACTCACCTCCGCTTTCTATTAAAATGTCAAAAAGATCGTCCATCTGTTGACTTGTTGCTGTGGGAATCTACAGATGGACAATATAAAACAGATGATTTTTAAGATAAAATAATTTGTGACATTCTGAGCCAATTTTCCATGCTCTGTAAAAAACTAAGAGACAAAATAAGTTTTTTGGCAAAATGTCTGCACTGTTCTGGTCTACCCAAAAAAATGAGATGCTAAATGTGAAAATATTTATTTAAAAAAATGGATTTAAAAAGTCTGATCAAATCATAATCATAAAAGAAGTAAGATTATTTAAAAAATATGAATTAAGGTCACCTAAAACTTTTATTGGAACTTATTCTTATTTTTTTTTAAAGGGGAACATAAATTACCAATTAAAAATAGATGCATTTTTATTTTGAGGGGAACTTCAAAGAGACCAAAAAATTGATTTGTTTTTTAACCGGAGGGCAACATGAATGATAAGTAAATACATTTAATTGTTTAATTTGTGACTTGTATAATTTCCTTTTTCTGTCAAAATTAGATCCGCACTATACAACAAACATGTTAATTAAACAACAACCTAGATTTTTAAATCTCACCTAAGCCTAAAGTATTACTTCAGAAAACAGAAAAAAACTAGAAAACTGTGGGACATTCTGCTTAAAATGTAATTTTTACAACAATAAAATTACATAAAATGAATTTAAAAAAAATGGTGGTGGATACAGGGGCGATTTAAGGTCAAAGAACCCCAGATGCTATAAAGTGTTCATCATGCACGCATAATAAATTCTTATCACCTCTGAAAGTGTGGAGTTCTGTAGGCTGCGGGTTTGTCTGACAGCCTCCTCGTAACGGGGCGGCTCTCTGTTTTTGGGTGCCTGGTTGAAAGCTGATGACTGCTGGAGGAAGGAGGACTGGGGCTGAAAATGAAAATCAGTACTCATTGCGGATCAGCGACAAAAAACAAAAACACTTTTTCAACTTATTTTAAAAGGAAAACTGTAATTTATGTCTACCTTATTTAGTGGCCCATTTATAAGAATGGGTGGGATGGGGGATGCCTGAGGAGAGATCCTTTGCTCTGGGGAGCAGCTCAAGAAGCACTGAGGAAGCTCCAGGCCAGCTCGGTTCTCACTAGCACCGTGTTGGAAACCTGACCCCTCGCTAGGGCCCATAGCCAGAGTCTGTATGAAGAGAAAACCATCCATGACCAACCAAAAAAACAGCTTCTACATCTAAGAACTCAAGTTTTTGAATAAAGAACCACAACTTAAATAAAAAACAGAAAAATCAACTTAAGGCCATCTCAGGTCATGCTGCCCGTCAAGGCTGAACTGTCAATAAAAATATTATCAGCTCATCACAACCAATGAGCTCTAGTTCCTTGCGCCCTAATCCAGGACTCGGGCCAGACTTGCTCACTATGTCAACGGTATGGGAATGTAGTTCTAGGCGGAAACCTTAGCACGATGCCTGACTGCCAGGACAGACCGATTACAGCAGAGCGAAAGGCTCGAATAAGACCAGAGACTAGCATCAATCTGATTGATGAATGACACCTCTGGCCAGAAAAAAGTAGATGATCCCAGTGTTAACAGATAAGAATCCTGCTGGCATTGATTACTGTTCTTCCCTGGATTACACAGTTATTCCAAAACTTAAACTACAACTTTGTAGTGTGAACAAATGTAGTGAGTAAACCGATTTATCGGTCCGGCTAATTAGCCGACATTTGCCGATAATCTTATTAGTCTGTGTCCATTCATTTTCTTTGCAAATTACTTTGTGTTTTCTCTTTTTTAGCCAATGTATCACACTCAGAAATGAAGTGTACGGAGGGAGAGGTTTTAACCATAAGGGACACTAAAGGCAAAATTTTAAACAGGTGCAACATCACCACCTACTGTTAGAGTAAACCAGATACTGGAACTGAATTGTTTATAATTTCAATAAGATACATTGTGACACCCCTAACACTTATTAAAGAGAAATATAATCACAGTTGAGCATCAGTCATGATTTGCTTATCAGTCATTATACCGGTGCGAATAAAAACTGACCTGAACTACGTGGTTGTGATTGACTAGCTGCCGTGATGAACGACTCTCAGCTTTGGTGGGCCGCAGCTGGGGGGTCTGAATTAAGCTCTGCCCTGACGGTGAGACAGCAGCCTGCAAGACTGACTGCGAAGAACATTTGAGATGTACACAATCAATACAAATTGATATTGTATGGGTCATCAATGTCTCTTTTGACAAAATACAATAACAATTTGTTCACCTGTAGTTTGACATTAGTGTTGGGCAGCTGGATGGTAGTGGTGTTATTTGCCAGGGGCATTGGGAGAAGTAACTGCGTTCCCCTGTGTTGAGTGGTAAGAATAGTCTGGGGCTGTCCTATGACCCCTTGATGTCTGACAATAAACTGGGGGAGGGAGGTGGCGGTGACTTGGGGGAGATATGGATCCTCAAGTTTCAACAGCGTTGGTGTAGTGTGTGAATTCAACGTGCAGTTGGGAGGGACAGTGCTTTCAGTTTTGACAGAAGCCAACATGGCGGCTACGCTGGAAATGTTGCTATTTTCCAAAGGTGGAACGACGCTTCTTTTTTCCACCTCGAGCTGCATCTTCAGCTCCTCCACCAGCTTCTGTTCCTGCTCCAGTTTGTGCAGCAGCTGCTCGATCTGACGCTCTTTTTCGTGTAGCCTACGGTCCTGTTCTTCAGGAGCCTTCCTCACCGTACTGCTGCTGTTATGGATCTGTGCCTCCATTGATGCCTTCTCTCGCCTGTGAAGCTCTATGGAACCAGGGGAAACGGGTGGGGTAGAGCTCATATTTTCTGTGGTTTGCTGGGAGGGTGTGAGGGTTGTAGTGGCACTGGATAATTCCATAGGGGTGCTGGAGGGCTGTGTGTTAGGTCCGGTGAAGTTGTTGGGTGCAGACGCGATTGTGTTTTCTTGGAAAGGTTTAAGCCGTTCAATAAGGTCCGTTTTTGTTCCCGACACTGGAAGACCACGTAACTTTAACTCCATTTTAAGCTCTGCCACCTGCCAAAATAAACCAATTTGTTTAAAAATCAATCGGCAAGCTGCTCCCAAAGACACAAAACAAACTAAACCAAATATACTTGTAAGAAAATTATTAATTGATTTGCACATGAATAACTGTGTATAATGTGACGTGTATAATATTACATTCTTTGTGGGAAGTAAGTGGTACCTTCATCTCCTCCAGATGTGCTGGTAGTACACCAGCCTTGCGGGTAGAAAGGGTGCTGTTAGGCCGCACAGGTGTTGCTGTTGGCAGAGAAACCATGATGGAGGCTGGAAGGTTGCTGGTGCTGTTGATAGCCATTGTTGCACCGCTATTTTGGCCCTCTAACACAGGCCTGATGAACAATGTGTGAGGAAGGAGGTAGATGAGAGAACAGAGGCACAAAATCACTTAACGTCACAGTAGGAACTGTGTCCAACCACTCCTGTTCTCAATAAATAAACCCCACTGAACAATGCATAGGCAAAAAACAATCTAGGCAAAATGCACATGAACACAAAGAAGCAGAGGAAAAACCTCATCGACTTCCTGCCATTAATGAAAATCACCAAACAGGATTTGTTATTGGAAACTAGGTAATGGTCCTGTGGGCCACTGGCCACACGATACTGCGTTTTTAAGACCTAACCCAATCATATGCAGTCATTATACAAATGGATGACAAAGGACAGGCCAAGGCAAGGCTTCTAAAGCACAAAATGACCTTTTACAACATACCAAACTGGGCATATTAAGACATCAAATGGTTTGCAATAATCAAACCAGGTGCCTGTGCTCAACTCAATGACTGCATTGGACAACTGGGCTTTATTTATTGATTACAAACACACAAAACGGATGTTTTTGCTCACTTAAGAGGTGCAGGAAGGATGGTCTGGTAGTTATAGTGCTGTTGTTGCTGTTGGCTGAGGATCTGTAGCTGCAGAAACAGCTGTTGTTGTTGTAGTAATCGAGCGTATGACGAGTCCATCGGGGCTTGGTTGGGTTCTTGTTTCTGGTCTGGGGGAATGTACTGATGATATTTTAACTTTTTTACACGTGGCTTGGACTCCTTGCCCCTCTTGCTGCGGGTCCTATCTCCGGGTAACTTGGGTTGACTTTGCTGTAGATTGAAAGAGATCGATAGAAACTTGTAGCATGATGCATTACATTGGAATCGAGGCCATTTTAATCGATTACATTTGATAAAGTGAAAAGTGTTTTTGTATTGAGTCGACAAAATGGAAATTACGAAATCATCTGCTGTTTACAAATACACCAGTCTGCTACTGGTCGAATATTGCCTCACCTTTAGGCCTGTCATGACATCAGATTTTCAATACACGTTTATCGTGGTCAAAGAATTGCCTTACCGCTATTGTCACCATATATCCTGTGTTTTTTTATAACTTTTTTTCTCTCTTTTTGGCCAATAAATAACACTAGAGAATGTGTAACTACTGTGACTCTTTAGGCAAAACTTTATACAAGTGCTGATTTAGTATTAACACAATATCGCTAATCATTGTTTTTAATATCATGGTTATTGTCAATATTGTGACCCCCCTTATTCCTTGTGCCTTTTTACTGACCTTCACAAGGGTGGGTCCGGATTTCACAGGGGGCATAAATGTGACTGGCTGCTGTGGCATGGGCACAGGATGGCTAACCTTTGGTCCATTGGTGTAAAAAGGCTTGAGGAAAGCTGTTGAAGTGGTTGTGACTGTAGGAAACTTCTGTAAAAAAAGGGAAACATATGATGAGCCCAAGCTTCTCATTGTGTTCTTTCTCTGAAGTCCAGCATAAAGTACCT
This sequence comes from Triplophysa dalaica, assembly GCF_015846415.1. Taxonomy (NCBI): domain Eukaryota; kingdom Metazoa; phylum Chordata; class Actinopteri; order Cypriniformes; family Nemacheilidae; genus Triplophysa; species Triplophysa dalaica. The sequence goes on along the minus strand of NC_079558.1, from coordinate 9,693,252 downwards.
ACATGTAAAAGGTGATAGGGCAATGGTGGAGACTCTTCCATAGTCCGCACATCTCCAGGTGAAGCAGCAGAACCTTGGGACTCTTGACTACCCGGCTGCTCAGGTGACAGAGCATCCCCGCTGTCCTCATCTATTGGGTAGTCTTCTAGAATTTTGGGGTACTGCATCTGACCATCTATCCAATTATCACATGAAAGAAGACAATAATTTTCAATTGGTTATATTAATTTACAAAAAAAGTATACATCAACATTTAGGACACATTATTTTGTCCGCCCACTAAGCACGCTTTAACAAGTTTGATATTTGGATTAATATAATCACCAATGATGGCCTCCTTGACGCTGGAGTCTACAGGCAGGATGTTCTTCTCCACCAGCTCCATAGGCCCCGGCCGCTGAGCGATCTTCTCATTAAGGTCATCGGCCAGTCGAGCCCTCTTCAGTTTCAGCTGCGTGGCCTGTAAAGAGGGTTCAGCCACAGTCTCTGCCAAACCACCGAGAACCACAAACAATCAGTGCCGCAATTACACAAACCTCTCTTGAACAACCATCAAAACAATCAAACCCAAACGAAACCACGCCAGTAAACAATAGACAAGCAATGCATGGCTGGAGAAAGTAAGATGGTTGATTCAGAATCTGGATTCATCCCAATTTCAAGAAATATTTGACAATCCTGTCATTATTCGCAAAACCAAATTACTTTTGTGGAGAAGAAAAAAATCGTGCTGAATTTCCAGAGGAGTTTTCTTTTTTATAACGGAGACCAGGACTTTGCATTTAAAGCCTTAAAGTGATAGTTCACCCAAAAAAGAAAATTCTGTGCTCATGTACTCACCCTCTCGTCATTTTAAACCTGTTTAACTTTCTTTCTGTTGCAGAACACAAATTAAGAAACTTTGAAGAATGTTGTTAACTGGCACCCATTCACTTGCATTGTTTTTTTTTTGTCTATACAATAGAAATGAATGGGTAAAATCACAGTTTGGGACAATATGAAGGTGTATGAACATTGACAGAATTCAAACTTTTGGGTGAGCTTTGAGTCCACATTTCTGAACATTGACATATAACAATAGATATATGTAGGTGTGAAATGTTTTTCTGTAGCTCAGTGGTAAGAGCATTGCGTCAACAACCCATGGTTGTGGGTTCAATCCCAGGGGATTGCACATACCTATGTAAAAATGTATGGGACATTGCAATGTAAGTCGATTTGGAAAAGCGTGTGCCAATACATAAATGTAAATGGAAATGTGGTCAACGTAACCTCTGTTTGTACCATGCCCATTTGCTGCCAAAGTGCCTCATGTAACGTGAATAGAAAATTACCTTGTAAAATGTGCATCCGTACCAACTCCGCCCTTTCTGGACGGCTGCGGATCTTGTGCTTTAGGAAATTTTCAGTCTACAGAGAGACAAAAATCAGAGTTTAAAATCCAAATCCCTTCGCAATTCACGGATAAAATGCAACCACTCCAAAGAGTTTGCAATGATCCCCTCTGTGCTGTGCAAATTACAAACACATTTACAGAGGCCTTAAGCCGCTAAAACAACAGAGAGGTTCATGTGTGTCCCATTGGAGAGCTGCGGAACCCTCAAGGGGTTTTAAGAAGGATCAGAGATCCCAGATGACGGAGGAAAGTGCAGGACGACTGAGTCCTGGTGGTCCGCTCTTACCCTGGCTCTCTCAAGGCTGCGGATCTGTTCGTGGAAGGCTGCCGGGCTCTTCAGGGCTGTAAAGTCACACATACAGAGCATCAGTCTCAGGACAGGATGACACAAGGTCATCACCCACACACTTCAAAAACACGCTGCGCTTTCATCAGCTCCGGTCTTTCAAAGTGCTGCTTACTAGAATTTGCTGTTGCGCCTGGTTTCACATGGAGATATTGCTCAGAGATGAAGCGAGGTAGAATGACACGCGGAGATAAACGCACTATAAGTCGCAAACTTCAAGAACAGACAACTAAGTCTTATCTGCAGGACCGGAGAATGATTTTACAACCATTGATGAGAAAGCATGCAACTTAATCCATTGAGCAAGGTTGAGAGAAAAAGCTAACGGAAAACAAAACAGCGTTTAGCGACTTTAAACGCTTTCACGCGCTGCTCACTAACATGGTTCTAACGGAAATGACTGAGCAATAATGGAACCGACTGATGTGTTTGTTTGATGTGCGGCGGTCATCCATGGCCTGCTGACAAATAACTGTGATGTAAAAAGAGAGAAACTGTGGTACAGCAACCACAGCAACAGATTTCCTCTCTTGAATGTACACAGACAGGATGTTTCAGTCAACATTAAACAAAAACGGAATTTATTTACTTTTCTTAAGGCACATTTCTAGTCTCATTATTCTTCAATCGAAAAGTTTGAACGGCTCCGCCTCTAAAATGATTTTATTTTTTGAGAGACATCGCAAATCCCTGTACTTCAGTTTTTTTCCTCCCAGGAATTGTCTGTGTTCTGCTACATAACACCTCCTTTGTACTAGCCAAATGAAAATGGGTTTTGAACTGCATTTCATGTGGATATAATCCGTATTATGGAGTGCAGCAAGGATGGTGTATTTTTGTAGGCTAACCCAGAGGTTAGCATCGCACTGGTTTTCTCATCCAAAAGTCTATGGATTTTTCTATTGACTTGTGAAAGATCGCAAAAACAAAACTCTGTGATTAACACAAATTTGTTGCGTTTAGACGTTTCCTATCAAGATCATATTTACAAAGTAACACAACATCTACTAAATTCGAAGCCTAATAAAATAAGCAAATGAGGCTATAGTTGCTCGACTTTGACATAACAAAGCCTCCAACAAGTCTTTCAAACTATATTTTTTACATCCGTTTTTCTATTTGTGCAAATGTTTGTGAGATATTTATGCGTGATGACGTTCATAAGGTCCGCCAGATAGTACAGGTATGTCGGCAATATGTCTGCTAAATATCTGGAGATCTGCTGTGTAAAAACATCTGATTCTCATTGTAATTTATAAACATCTCACAGACGTCATTACTGCTGTGCTTTATGTAGTAGAATAAAGAGGTAAAAAATTTCAGGCATTTAACCAAAAACCCCTTGACCCCTGGGGACGGAACCAGATGTGCTAAAATGCTAACTCACTTCTGGGTTTTGCATACAATAACACCTTATTCCAGTGGTACTTGATTCTGTTTGGTCAGTCGCGTCATTTCAAGGTATGTTACACAATAACAACCACTAAAACTGACAACACACAAAACTGATCAAGTCGGGTTTATTTTGCAATAACTACCTGCTGAATGTACATCTCAATTACACAACACTTTACAACAAATAACAAGACTCAAAAATAGACTTTTCTGTGTGCCCAGTAACTCAAAATAGGGACAACACAGGAATGAGCCTCAAATAGCCCGAGACTGCCTCCTAAATATTAAGACCTGAAGCCATCTTCAAAATGAACGGTTTTCAGTAAAAGGAATCAAGTAAATTTAATGAATCTTCTCATGCCTACACTGGTGCATGCATCAGTATTAGATAGCAGGGGTCATGTACTCACGTGGCATGATGCCTTGATCTACGAGCTGCTCGCGGGTACGTCTCTGCTGCAGCCGGAGCTGGAGAACTGGTAGAGAGAAGAAGAAAGGTTTTGCTCTTAACCCCATCAGACTTTTTAACACCTGGTTTACAAATCTGCATAAATACATAAACAGGGGAAACTTAGCTTTAGTGCAATTGAGGTCACACATTTCCTCTATAGCATTATGTCAGAGTGACCATTCAAAATACAAAAGTCGTTCCTGCTACCAAAACACCGTGTGACCCTTTTGAGGCACACTGTCCCACACTTCCTGGGAAAATTCGGAAGACATTTTTCTTTTGCCTTTTTGGCTGAGCCTCCCGGATTTACTTGGCTGATTATAATAACATCTTAAATTGGTCAGAGCTGTCTGAACACATGACATTTATCAGAAAATCAAGAGCTCTGTCAGCAGGGGTATTCATTAACCGAAATCCTTAAACGCACAAGGCCAGAGCAAAAATAGCAGGGAGGAACATTTTACAATACAAGTCAAACATTAAACATCGTTTTTTGTTGTAGTTAATATCCTGTAGCTTACATAACAAGGAATGCCATTAGCAATGCCAAGGTCATGGTTTTAAGGAAAAACTTATTTAATGGCAAAGTATTGCAAGCTTTTGTAAATTGCTGCATTTTAAAAATGAACATTAATAAAATAACACCAGTTTGCTGTCAATAAGGTCGCCTGAGGTGATGAGGAAAACAATTGTCATTTTACAACTTTCACTATGAATCTATGCACTCAAAGGTGAGATGTGTCATTTCTGAACCATCAGTTTTAACCACACCGAAAAGAAAAAACACTTTGTCTATCACTTTATATACGATTGCTTAGACAAACATCCCAAAATTTTGCCCCAGTTCAGTCAACGCTGCCCAGACAAATCGAGATCTTTTGACTGTGCCGCTGTATTTCCACATTTCAGCGGAGTCTAGCAACAAGACAGGAGGAATCTTTTTAACACTTATTTCCACGAGTAAAATACATACAAAACATTAAAGAGCAGGTTTCATAAATCTCATAAAATGACCGGCATCGCAGGGTGTAACATTGCTTTCCTTCAATTTTAACAATCTGCAAAGTTGCTAATCCAAAAAGTCCATGATGAATTAAGATATTGGCTTCCAAAGTAAGGAGTCGGCTTCGATCCGCCCAAGCAAATCGTTAGGCTTTCAAATCTTTTGGTTGTTACATCGATACGTCACAGTGTAACACATCAGCACAATCCCCGCCCTCCCGCGAAACAGTAACAATGTGACCTGCCCCATAGCTCTTCAGGTAGTATTGCGTATACAACATGTAGAGGAGATGCTGTGTTTTGTGCCTTGAGTGCAAATGTACTTTGTTTTCACTGCCAAAGATTGACTATGTGTAAAGATCAGTGGTTAAATTGAATTGTTGCAGTACAATTCCAGCCTTGTGCTATGTGCTCGTCATTTATCTCAAATTTGGGCAAGTTCAACGCGGGATTTGCCAGACGCCCTGAAAGACAAGTCAATACCAACTTTATTTGGACCAACAAGCGTCTCAGAACCACAACCTGTAAGTATGATAAATACATTATGTGTACATGTTGAATTGAGTGCTTACAATATAAAGTAGTTGTGCTAAGCTAATCCGTGTTGTATATGTAGTACAGCTGTAGGTTTCCAGGTAAACAACGTATAACAGTGTTACAGTTTTAATAATCTAACTCCTACCTAATAATGTGCCGGTTATTGTAGACTGTTTTCGTTCTACGTGTCCTAGTATTGTACAAACTGTATCCATTTATCGTTCAGTCACGTTAACACTTTGCTAACGTGTCTCACATTATGGTTTTGTCAAGTGTGAAAAGTTTAGGTGTGGTCAAGATCCTCTTCACACAACTTTTTGCATGTCATTATTTTAAAAACAGACTGCAGCATTATATTATTTTATTGAAATAATGCATCTTTGGAAGCTCTTGCTAACTTGCTCAGTTTCCCCTTTTTGTATAATTAAAGTAATGATCAACCTATGGATCAACCTATGCAGCTATAATGCAAAAATATCAATAGAAAACAACAGTCTGTATGGTTTATGAAGATAGATGGAGTACTTGTGATATGGTTATACTAATGCCATTTTTATACACTTACATAATCTTTGTTTACAAAAACCTTCGTGAGATAAGAACTGTGGTAATGGGCATTTCGTTTCTGACACGCAGTGTACAACTAATTGGGCAAGTTGGCCGATTGGAGCAATCTGGACACGCGGTAGGGAGGAGCGTAGAGAAGCGGAAAATTTGAACAGCTTCGCAAGGAATCGTTTAGGGATCTTTGAGAAATGGATAGACACTTAAAGCATATTTATTTACAACCTTTGATGCATTTGAACATGTTGTTGGGGACTCTTATACAACATTAGTACCTTTAAACCTGCTCTTTAAGCAAGCTTAGCAGAATAAGACTCTATTTTCAAAACCGTATCCTTACCATAGCCTGAATGTTAGCTTATAAATTTCCAAATTAAGCTTCTAGGTACGATATAGCAGAAGTTAAAGGTATAGTTCATCCAAAAATAAAAATGATGTCATCATTTACTCACACTTATGCAATTCATACCTGTATAATATAAATTATGAACACAAAGAAAGATATTTGAAAGAATGTTAGTAATTATTAGTTCAGGGACGTCATTGACTACTATAGTAGGAAGAGATAAATGGTAGTCAAAGGTGCCAGAGAACTCTTATGTTTTCCTAAAATCTTTTTCCTCAAAATATCTCATTATGTGTTCAACAGAACAAAAAAATACACTATTTCTTAATACTATGGCAGTGGATGATGTCCCAGAACTGAACATTTGAACATACTTCCAAATATCTTTCTCTGTGTTCATTGGAACAAAGAAATGTATACATGTTTGAAACAACCTGAAGATGAGTAAATGATGACAGATTTCTCATTTTTGAATGAACTATCCCTTCAAGTGTAAGTCTAAAGCAGAAGTAAGTGTGATATCATTTGAACCTGCAAAAAATAGTGCATTAAGTCGTTCTTTCTTCAACAGTTAAGAATTGAAGCTTGACTGTAAGATGTGCCATGAAGTTGAAAATAATGGGGCCTTTGCTACAGTATAACATCAGTATAACGGATGCATTCCTGGTGCCCTGACACCAGTTGACTCAACATTGACCTTGATCCCAATAAGGTAAATGTTTTACTTGAGGTGTAGAAAACAAAACATAAGCTGGATGTCAGAAAATGTGTTTACTGTAGATCTCCCGAATCTGCAATGCAAAGATAAAAATACAGCTCTTTAGGTTGAGTTATTTCACATATGATGAGCAAGATAATCTGAGATGCTCAATGCAGAATTCTCTTGAAATTCATTCTTTCAAGTCTTCTTTAAAAGCAGAGTAAGAATTGAAACGGACCAACACTGCAACTCAGTTGCTTCAAAATAGCAACTAGGAAGAGTCAAGGAGGTCCATTCAAATGCTTTAAGGCTTTCAAAAAAGATGCTGTTTATCAGGAACAATCACGACTATCCTGTTTTGCATCCGATGCGTGACCTCAAACGTTCGCTGCTGATTATTTTGAGTAACTGCAGAGCAAAGCACTTATCTCAGACATGAAAGCCTGCTGAATTATCTGTTTTTTTTAAGGGTGTCATGAAAATTTCCATTACACTTCAGCCAAGCAAACACAGTTGAACAAAGCTTCAGAAAGCTAAAAAAAAGCTACTCAAAATGAGATAAACCTGTGACAGTTCAGTTTTGAGATATCCACCTCTCAGAGTCGAGCAGCACACAGCAGAACTGGACATGAGGCTTCCTCTGCAGGTGTCACGATGCTCCAATTTTAAGCAAGCCATGCTGTCCGCCCGTCCTTACGACCTCAAAAGATCCCTGGGCTCCAGACAGGGAGAAAAACTTCACGAAGACAAAGCATGCAGATCCAGTTCTTCAGGCCTCTCCATGCACAGTTAGTAGCTCCTCTGAAACTGGGACTCCCTCAGACCAGAGAGCATTTCTGCTCCTCAGAGTGAGAAAGGAGGGGGCATAAAGACCAGGGCATGGTTAACCCTTCCCTGCCAATGAATCCTCAGGGTTCAGATTTTTTTTTGTTGATGTACTGGATAAAACTGTCTGGCAAATGCTTGAAAGTAAATGTTATTTATTGTTTCAGGGTTAAAAAGCATTTTGTCATGCCATTGGATCTTCACCTCAAAACGTTGCCAGTTAAATATAGATGGGTCATGAAAGTAGATTGGAGCCGGAAAAAACAGCCAACATCCAGAAATAATCATCTTCTTCACCATCAACATGACTGACCACCAGAGGATGATCAACTGACAAAGACCACTCACTGCCAGAGCGGTTTAGGTTTCCACTTGATGTGACGGCATGACCTCGGCATAACTAGAGACGCAGAGGTGCAGCCCTCATAGAGCTGTGAGCCAGCACATGCAGTCAACGCTGTCCTGTGACCTTTCACATGTCAATCAATATCTGCACCCAAACGCCGAGGCAAAGAAAACGATGGCTTCTGTTTACTAAGGACTGAGAGAATGGAAAAAACCCTCTCCTTCTCACTGGACACAAAAATAAAACATTATCCAATTGACTGGAGATGGAGGCAAACCTAATCAGGAGATGCTGTGAATTTCAATAGGAAGTCAATTGAAGAGTCTGAATTTATACAGGCTGTGATTACAAAGTGGCAATGAATATCATTCCAGACCGAGGCCAAATTTCAAATCGCACAATAAATTCACTTTTGACCAAAAATGGCCCAAAACATCTGACTGATGGCAAACATTTAGCCAAGAAAGACATCTAAATCAGATATCTTTGTTGAAGGAAAAACAACCTAGTACCAGTCTGTACTGCTTGACGGAACGGATTAACCAAAAATTAAAACTGTTGTCATTTATTCACCCTTATGTCTTTTGATGACTTTGTGGAACACAAAAATGGATAATTTTTAGCAGAATGTCCAAGCTGTGAATTTCCAGACAATGAAAACAAAGGATAGCTGTAGCTCAGTGGTAAGAGCATTGCGTTAACAACGCAAGGTTGTGGGTTCGATCCCAGGGGATTGCAAATACCTATGTAAAATGTATAGGATAAAGCGATGTAAGTCGCTTTGGATAAAAGCATCTGCCAAATGTGTAAATGTAATGTAAATGTCATGATTTTCAGTGAAAAATGACTTAAATTTAAGTTTGTGGATACCATTTAGCTTCAAAAAGACACATTTTATCAAGCTTTAATGTCCTTTTTGGATCTTGACAGACTATTCCCGATTCACTTTTATAATATGAAGCAGCACAACCATTTTTAAACAACTTCTCATTTAAATTTTTGCATATAGAAAAATGTTACATGTATCATTTTCTATTAAAATATACTTCATTAATGTCTTATTAAGCATGAATAATAAAGACTTGCTTAGGCATCATTGCTTTGCATTTTGTTCTAAAACATATTATGGGAATTTATAAGGCCTTTTTTGAAAACAATTGTTTTGAAATGTTGGTAAAACTTGCAAAATGTATGCTTTTAAACATGTCATACGTTGCTTTTAAATAATAAAAACTAAATTTCTGTAAAGTAGTTTTAAGAAAATCATATTTGACATCTTGAAACCAAGATTTTGTGAGAATCACCCATTGTTGCTTGATTATTGCTATTTAGTTAGTTTATAACGGAATAGCAAACTCTAAAGATTCCATTTCTTTCCGTGATCCCTGGGATCAAATGAGTTTTTTTATACCCAGAACTTACCGTTCTTGCGCTCGCTGAGGGGGGGCAGCTTCTGGCAGGGATGCAGGGACAGCTCGCCCATCTCATGGGTAACAGTTTCACTTTGTGGACTGGGTGCCAACAAACCCCCAATCCCAGCATCCCCTTGGTCCTCCATGTCTCCTCAGCGAGGAGTCAAAGGTCTTCCTGGAGATCAGCAGGAGTTGCAGTCAAAGAAAGCTCCTCAGTTCACGCTCTGCAAAAGACATAGCCAGATTCAGGTGATGAATAACATTAAAAAAGCAGAAGGCAACAGGCTTTGTATTACAAGCAATCACCAAAATCTTTCATAGATTAAATGGAGCATTATATGTGAATGATGTAATAGGTCAAAGATGTGGTAATGTCTGTAATTTCACTCTAGCCATGAGTAAAAGAAAAAAGAGGATGTTTCAAATCTATGGCATATACAGTTGCTGCTCTTGACCTAAATAAAATATCAAACGTGAACAAGTAATCTCCACAGGATTTGAATGAATGGACACAGTGTCTGTAAGCCTTTCATTACTTTACATCATCGTGGTGGATGTGAAACCAATAAAAACAAATACAGTCCTCACCATGGTGTTGTAAAAGGCTGGTATACACTAAAACCACATGAGCACAAACCACAGTCATTACTTCCCAGGAAACATTCAGCATTCAAAAACCCCTAGTCATGTCACATGGGAATCCAGCATCTCGTTCTTTTCATGATTTTAGTGGCAGGTTAAGCAACTATTTCAAATGTATGATTCCAACACAAATGCTGAAATTTTTGCTAATGTATAATGTGACTGATTTATTTACCCAATGAGGAATTTTGTCTCTTAGCAGCCATCTGGTAAAAATAAAGCCACATAATTTCATGTCTTTAATAATCCTTTAAAGACAGACTCTCCTGTCTGCACTGTGCACCCTCACAATTCCTGTGGGTGCCCAAACACCCCCATCCTAAATAGAATCGTTTGTCTATAAAAGTGCTAAATAATTCCCTTCTGTCAGATTTTGAAATATAAATTCAAGCTATTTCTACTGTCTGATGCATTGGGCCTTTTGCATTAAGCGAAACATTGTGGGACCTGTGTTCACTTATCTAATAAAAGACCACAAAACATGTTTGGAAATGTAGATGTACTGCAAAAAACATTATGGCCTGATATGATTGGTCGCATAATTTATGTATTTTCTGTAACTATCCATTATGAACGTAATGATCTAGATAACCAATCAGGAAGCTGAACATGATGTAGGCCTACTGCAAATAAACATTTACAAATAATAGTATGCAGCTATAATCCTAACAGGCCATGCATCAGTGTGTGCTTACATAACACACTTGCTATTGTGCCAACATCTTCTGTGTTATTGTTAAATGGTTATTTTTGCATTTCGTACACTCTCTGCCCTATAAAGCATCATGTTTGATAGCTAGCTAGACCCACAATTTGTTTATGTTTTGCAGAGGAGTGTGCCAGCATCTTGCACACAATGTGCATGGATTGTAAGTATCCTTTTAGTCCTTGATAGTCACTGTTGCTAAGATACGATAACCTCCCACACAAATAAACTCAAGCTGCTGGACTAAATTTCTCACTTTCTTTACTGTACATTGTTTATTTTAGCTAATTTAGTACCAGGGCAACAGTTTAAACTATTGACTTGGTCTTTTACTGTACATTGTTTAATGGAATCTGCTTCCAGATGACATCAGATGTTCACCAACAGTAGCTACTTTAATCCAGATTAAAAACATGGCTTCTCCCTGTCTAATAATTAAAAAACATTGGTTGATCTATGTTTACTACAAGCCAGACGCTTTAGCTTTATATTGGAAAAATACTTACTGTCCTTCCCTAGAAATATGGTTAAAGAATTTAATATCATGTCTGGCTCTCGAAAAACGTACATATTTAACAAAAAAAAACTTTCTGAATTTTTTATGAGATCTGGAAGATGTTTTTGGATTTTGTTAAAGACGAAAATATTGAAGAAGTACTTGATGTGTGACACGTTCATATAAGTTTGATTATAAGGGGTGTAATAAACTGGGGTAGATATGCATATCTACCTTGCGAATCTGCTGAGGATTTTGTGGCAAGGGGAGGGTTTGTATTGTAAGCATTGTTTGCTGTTTTTTCTTGTTGTCCTAAAATCTAATAAAAACATGTTATACAAAAAAAGCACTCAGGACATTTTTTTAAAACACACTTTACTCCATAGGATTATAATGTAAAACAGACGCTAGCAGCTTCAAAAAAGAAGTCAAGGCTGAACATGGCCTAAGTTTATTTTTAATAAGGTTAAAGGTCCAAAAAAAAGGTTTGTGAAATTTAGCGGCATCTAGGGGTGGGGTGGGGAATAGCAACCAATGGCTCAGTCCATTCCTCCATTTCTAAGCATTAGGGAGGCTGACACAGGAATAAGATGTCATCACCCTTTTGCTTCTTTGCGGAAGGAGATAACATATTTACGAAAAGCTCTGTAGATTAGTTTGTCCATATAGGGATACTCGAATCAACATGGTGAATTCCATTTAAGGTAACCCACGGTGCGTGTACTTAGAAATTGCTCATTCTAAGATAATATAAAACATAAAACTTTATTATGCAAGATCTTTATACACCTCTGAAGACATAGTTGTGTATAATATATTGCATTTCTGTCAATAGATCCTCCTTAATATAACACATTGTACCTTTAAGAGAAAAACTCTTCAAACTGTTCATTGTTAACAAAATAAGAACAACATTTCTTTTGACTCTTTATTCTATAAACATGGCAAAGACTATCCTCCTGAAAAGACATGTCATGTACGACTTTCAACTTCAGAACACAACAGAAGAAATTTTGAAGAGCATTGGTAACCAAACAACACTGCCCCCCCCCCATTAATTTACATTGTATAAACAAAAAACATTAAGATATTTTTCAAAATATCTTATTTTGTGTGCCACAAACAAAATAGACGTAATTATGAATTTTACTTTTAGGTGAACTCTTCCTGTAACAGTCATGACAACGTCACGTCACACACTTTACTGACCATTTAACACTAAATGCTAAAATCTGATACTTGATGTTAAATGTTAAAATAACGAACTATATCCAACATAAGAAGAATATGGACTGTGCTGTTTCTGGCATGTCTCACTGTAAATTTTAACTCAAGGCTCGACAGTTTTCCACACAGGGTGGTATGATCAGCCCTCAAACCCATATATCAGAAGAAAAATAACAAGTTATGTATCAAGATTGATTCCTGGGGTTTCATTCCTTTTAATGCACTCGATAGGCGTTTTTATTCAAAGAAACTTATAGTAAATTCACATTCAGAACATGTAATCCCAGGAAAACAAACCCATTAACTTTTCATTGCAAGCAACATTCACTACTAGTTAGTTACAGAAGAAGGAACTTAAATTTCTCACCATGGTTGTATTTTAGTTTCTCCAATGAACTAGCAAACGCACAGACCAGCAAACGCTAAAGCTACTTTTATCAAAACTGTTTGTTCATTTTAAGTCACGTTTTTTACAATTTTATTTTTAATGCTATTAACTTTCCTCTGCTGTTCATAGACAGACCAGGTGAAACAGTTCTTATCAAATGGTCCGTTCAAAGTTAATATATCCCAGACCACCTTCCTTACAGTAGTGTCATTGTTGTTATCACCACTCCACTATAAAAATCTGTGTCATGAGGCAAAACCACTTGACAATGGCCGCCCGAAAAAGCATGCATTACATCTGGAACAATTATGATCAAAGGCAAACTACTACAAGTCTTCTGTAAATTAAGGGAAAGTTCACCCAAAAAAGAAATATCGTTCATAATTTATTCACCGTTACATGATTTCAACCTGTGTGACTTTCTTTCTACTGCAGAACCCAAAATACGAATTCTGAACAACATTGATATTATATGGATACAAAACCTCTCGCAAAATATCTTCTTCTCTGTTCCACGAATAAAGAGTCTTATACATGGTTTTGAATGACATGAGAGAGAATAAAAGGTTGGGTAAACTTTACCTTTAAGTTTCAACACATTCCTCAGGAGGGTGTTTGATAAAAACCATAAACAGATAAGCTTAAAAAACCTGCTATAACAACACAAGGGTGTGCACATTTAACTGAATAGAGAGATTAGCAGAAAAACTTATATTTACAATTATGCATTTGCCAAACGCTTTGCTGTAACCACTGAGCCACAGGAAATGACACCTCACTGAGAACTGACCAGACTTTGCAATGACCTCCAGCAATGTTAAAGAGTAGCTACTTAGGCAGAGCTTGTGTTTTTATTGGCTGGACACTTCTATACAAAAACAACAACTAAAGTGATTTGTAAGAGACATTTCATTTTTGGCGATCTGAGCTGGGACAGTTCTCACAGAAAAGAGTTCTTTCATTCTCATACGTCATTCTTAAGTCATTTGAAACCAATATGCCTTTCTTTCTTTTCTTTCTTCTGCAAAACATAAAAGAAGATTTTATAAAGAACGTTGGAAACCAAGTACTATTAGACCCCACTGACTTTGATCGTATGAAGACATAACCACAGAGGCTCTCAAAATATCTTGTTTTATGTTGCACAGAAGAATCACAAACAGATTTTAAACGGCATGGGTAAATAAATGTTAACAGAATTTTAGTTTATGGGTTAAATATCTCTTTGAATATTAATGTAATATGTAAAACAATGTGATAACCCTTGTGACTTTAAAAACCTAAAGTAGTTCTTGTTTTACTGAAATTGCAGTAAGCTTTTGCATTGTTCTAGTAGTGAAGTTACAATATTTTAGTTTTTTCTCTGGGAAGATGTGCACTCTAGTTCTCCTTTTAACAGATCACTTCTTCCTCCCAAAGCCAACATGTAATTTTCTAGAAGTCACCCCATTGACAGAGACCTGATTGAACCTGATTCTGTTGAGACAGCATACCATAAATGGTAAACCATGACTAAACAGCCTGGAAAATACTGAAAATACATTTCTGTAGCCCAATTAAACAGCAAATCTTGATGATACAGTAAATCTTTTTCATGTGTTCTGAACCAGAGGAAACAACTTCCAGGTGTTCATAAAATGAAAGTAACAAGGTGAGATGGGGCGGCACAGGTTAATATTTTGAACGGCCCCTGTTATAATCTTTATCAAAGCAGTTAATAGCTTTAAATATGAAATGATTAAAATATGGCACACATTGTCCATTCCTGGGGATCATTAACTACTTGTATTTACTTACATGTTATTATGAAGCTATATATATCCAAAATCAATTATCAAACAATCCCAAGACATTTCAAATGTTGCATATTCAGTTGATTTAATTCCTCAGGGTACATTCATTCAGAACTTCCACAATCAAGTAAGATTAATAAAAATGACAGGAGGTTAAAATCATTCATACATCTCTGCTGAAAACAATAACAAACTTCAATGCTTTCTATTACAAATACTATTAGGAGGTTCACCAGCAGTTTACCATTAGAACCATTATTACATTTTATTGGTCCCTGCCTGTCAGATAACTTCCCACCAAAAGACTCCAATGCTTTACATTTACATTTAGGCATTTGGCAGACGCTTTTATCCAAAGCGACTTACATTGCTTTATCCTATACATTTTACATAGGTATTTGCAATCCCCTGGGATCGAACCCACAACCAATGCTCTAACCACTGATTTACAGGAAAGCATTAACATGATCATTTTCATTAAAACCAATACAATTCCTATTATAACCACTAAATCCATTGGCCATTTCTGTGATGGTCTCTATTGTTTATTTTAAAAGAAAATAAGGGAATAATAAATAAATAATTCAGATCATTCGTATTGTGTTTCAGCTTGTTAGTAATGTAATCATTCATTTAAAAGCAAAATCACATATAGAGCAAAGCCCAAATCGTTCCTACCAGGACTGCGGTCTTCCAATTCCTAGACATTTATCACTGGCGATGACATGAAGGGAAGTCAAAGAGTCTCCTATATAAAGTTACACTTATGTTTGACTAGACTCATGTCTGATCCGAAGCCTCAACATCTGTTGGGTTGTTTACAGTTCAGTGACAGCCAGAATTCAAAAGGATGAATAACCTGTGTGTTTAACATTACTGTCCTGCAGAACATAAAATCATCTACAGTATCAACGTCATTACACAGAAAGTCTCGATATGCATGTAAATATCCCAATCTCACGACATACATGTAAGTTAACGTCAAAATAACAGATCATAGACTGTTTACAGACATAAGTTAGCATGCTAGTACATCACAAAACCTCCAAGAAGTGTCTTTAATCTAGACAAACATTTAAAGCAGCGACGGCTGTCATTTAAAAGCGAACCAATATATTCGGTTTACATTTTTAGCGTGAATATATCGGATGTATATGGCAGGCATGCTTCGTATTTGTCAATGAATCAATCATCATATCGTCAGACAGCGCGACAAACGGAAATCACTTACAATCACATTACGTCAGATCGTACCTTAATCCCTATGGTTGTGTCTCGTTTGTATCTGTCTCGGGATCTTGGTTTTATACTCCATGGTTGTCTTTGATTTGATCCCCCATGTACACAGGGATTGATACTGTTTTTCTTTGGGACTGAAGTTTTTTTATTTTGAGGAAGTAAGATGGCTGCTGCTGGTCTGCACCTAGTGACGCAAACGGAGGTGAGAGCAGACTCGCCAACAGAGGGCGCTACGGTTACGGGCATGCTTTGTAGCAAGAAGGCTGTAAAAAAGATCATTAGAGAATAAGAATTTTAAATGGATAGGGGAATCTCATGAAGTAAATGTCTCTAATGCACATTGCTCATAATTAACCATTTCTTTTTATTCAGTACTTAGGCTATTGCTAACTTCTTTTTGCCAAGATTTAGCTTCACCTATAAAAGAAGTTTAGAGCACAACTGACAAGAGATCAGAGACAATTCCTTCATCCAGACTCACTCCAGAGCCTTCAGATTTCCAGCTCCATGTTAGTGCTTCTCCATTTCTGTTCTCCAAACTCGTTTTCTAAGGGGTTCACGTCAGAGAACTGGGATGGCCATGGCAGAAGCTGTGAGCTCAGTGACCCATTTTGGTTTGATGTTTGTTTTTAGATCATTTTCCTGTTGGAATATCCAAACTTGGCCTATTACGTGACTCCTATAGTAGGGGTAAACAGGTTTTGATTTTGTATCTGTTAATGTTTGCTAGAATCCATGATGCCATCTAATTGAACACTATATCCATGATCTCCAGAAGAGAATTAGACTCAAAACATTCATTAAAGATACAGCAATGTATATGATTTAACCAATGGGGTGCTTTTTATCCCTGTGTACCAAACCCATCTTGAGTGTTTGCTGCTGAAAAGCTATTTTGTTTTGTTTTGTCAGACCATAGAACATTTGAAAAGTAACAAACACTACTGGAATATCAAACAGGATGGGTTCTTTGGTCAGATGAAGCTAAATAAATGAGCTTTTCAGCAGCAAACACTCAAGATCCATATAAATAGTAGCATTAAAAGTATTTAGTCACATTCAAATGCTACTTTTAATAATGATTTAGTAACATTTAAATGTTAAAAGCATTTATTCATATTTAAAAAAATTGAAATCATTTCTGGGTTGAGGTAGGAAATATGCTGAATCCGAGCTGTCTGGAACGTAGCATTACTATTATAAATTCAAATTAACCATGATTATGCTAAAGTATCCACAGTTCAACCATGGTTCTTGCAATAAAGCCATGGTTTTACAAATGTTAAAAAATAGACCAAAAAAATATGAAAAATTAATACATTTTTATAGGTGTAAAGACTTTCCTTAAGGGACTTTTACTTAGCATTGAGCTTTCAAGACTGCGCCAATAACATTAACATTTTATTTAAAGTCACACAAAAATAATTAATTTAAATCACTATCATTTTAACATCTTACAAAAAACTTTCAAAGACAAAATGAGGCAGCAAACAATTGCATTAAACATTGTTATCTTCAATACACAACTACAGCTTAAATGCTTTTAAAATATACAATAGCAATTCATTCAATGCACGTGATACAAGCATTTTATAATAAATACAATTCAAAGCTAGACATTCTTGAATTGTTGGCACAATTTCCAAATCTGAAACAAACCTGAGATTACTCCACAAATTCAAATGCTCCTTTAAAACCTGTTTCTCTGGACAGGCACTATATCCATTGGATTGTGAATAAATTCATAAAGCTGTCTTGCATTGCTGGTACTGCCCAATATCTCACTTAGCTTTTCCTGACTAAATGTCACAAGATTAGCCAGACAGGAAGCATGTTTTAGAAGACTTTTAAAGTTTTTCACATTGACTCCAGGCATTCGGAGCAAGAAGTCGTACGGCCCGGGGTTGTACAGATCTGCGGACTCTATCACAGTATCCGACTCCGCCGTGATGGCCTGAGCCGCAGCAGCGTCAGGTTCCTCGCGGCCGTGTTTGAGCTCCTGGAACAGCTCTGCTGTAACGTGGGGCGACGGGCACCAGAGCAGTCTCAGACGAGGGAAATGAAGTGTGAGAAGGGTCAATTTGGACGTGACATCATTGGCGGAGATCTCCTGACGCAGGTCGCTCCGGGCCACCAGGGAAAAAGGTTTAGCTGGGTCAAACTCGATAAGCAGCACGGGCTGACGATAGAATCGGTTCATGGAGAGGCACTGTGTGTAAAGACGTCCGCTTTGCAGTGAACCAATGAGATCGCTGATGCTTTTGCGCTCAACGCAGATATCCGATGTCAAAATATAGTCGCCCACTTCTAGAGTCACAGGTTCGATGTCCAGACCCCGTCGATGCAGAAGGGATGGAAGCTCACTGCGGAACTCCCTCATATCGACTATGATTCGATGAGGCTCTTTAACCTCTTCACGACCCCCTGAATTTAAATTACACTTTAATATGTGTGAAATTCATAGAAGTAATGTAAAAAAAAGTAACAGAATAATATAGTTACCTGCTTTGCGGGTGTCAGTAGCAGCAGTGGCGGGCTCCTGACTGCGGGCGAGATCTAGGTTGGTGTCCTCCCTACCTTCTCTCTCTTCTGGCACGACCATGCTGGCTTTTTCCCTATATTAAAGAGAATAAATAGCTTTCATATAATGACAGCACAGAAATATTGATGTCACTGAAGAATCTTAAATTTCTCAGACTGAGATGTGGATCTAACCTTATGAGGTGCTCAAATGCTTGTTTTTCTTTGTTGAGGACTGTAAGGTACCTCTGCTCTTCTGTTGAGCCTCCATATATAAGAAAATACACCCTGCAAAAGAATATAAAAATAAAAAAGTTATAATATATTGCATATTATACATTTACAATATTATTATAAAATTGTGTCTTTTTATTTTGTCCATATCAATATACACACCGGAGAGGTTGCCCTGGTCTGCTGGCTTTAAAAATTTCCAGCTGTCGCACAAAACTGAGTTCTGCATCGTACAAAACCACAAACATGGGGTCAACCTCATGCAAGACCCGCGTCAGACTGTAAGGGTCACTGTATCCTTTCAATGGGTGAATGACTGTCAGTGGCTCTTTAAGAATCCCATAGTAATCATCAGAAGAAACATCTAGTAGAACCTCTTCTTCTTCCTCTTCCTCTACTTCAACCAGTCCTCCTTCATCATCACTTTTTCCAGTCAGGTCCTTCTCAGCTCCGTCTTGTTTCTCAATCTTTGTAGGTTTCTTAGAGTTGGCTTTGGCTCTTTTTGGCTGCCCATTCTTTCCTTTGCTCATCTTACCGGATGCTCTTCTTGGCCAACCTTTCTCATTTATAATCAGAGCAGGCTGGGTATCATCTTTTCCAATTGTGCGGCCATAAAGGCGATTCAGTAGGTGATCTGCACCTTTTTGGATATATTCCTTCAGCTGAGCACAGGTTCTGTCATCACTGGCGCATATCAACACACGGCCTGGTGTACAACATACTCAATTTATTATTCATGTAAATGCAAGGATTGAAAAGTGTAGTCTGTAAAATTATTTTACCTGGTTCATGCTCAGAGCTGTTGTTCTCCTTCTCAATCTCCTGTAGCACCTCCGTTAGAGCTTCCCACTTGGGATTTTTCTCAAGTACAAGCTCTCTTTTTGAAGGGCCTAGTGAAATACACAAAATGAAAAAATGTTTAGTATGCATAAAGGATATGCAAAAAGTAGAAACAAATTGAGGATATGCGATTGTTGCCAAAAATGCAAGATAGTCTTTATTTTATTTGTACACATTTTTTAATTCAATTGCTTATTTGTACAGTTTTTATAATTTATGGGCGATTGTTCTCCCAAAAATGACATTTCTGTCATCATTTACTCACCCTCTTGTTCCTTTATGACTTTCTTTCTTCTGCAGAACAAAAAATGCAATATTTTATAAGAATAATGTTGCTAATGAACAGCGCCGGCACCCATTCACTTCTATTGTATGGACCCACAATCCACAACCAGTGCAAGTGAATGGGTGCCAGCACTGTTCGGTTACCAACTTCCTTCAAAATATCTTCTTTTGTGTTCTGCAGAAGAAAAAAGGTAATACTGGTTTGAAATGACAAGAGTGTGACTAAATTATGTTATAATTTTAAATTTTGGGTCAACTAAACCTGTTGCACTTTGCTTTTGCTCAATCCCTCCAACTTTCAGTTTCTTCTTTGCCTCTTGAATGCGATACACCCGACTGCGAGCATTTACAAACATTGACATGCTAGAGTCCAGGAACAACCAGCCTGATCGTGAACAGAAAACCATGACAAAAAATCTGGTTAAAATTACATAATTTGTAATAAAGTGTAATAGGAGCAAAAGGATAGAAGACTGTACCTGAATTACTACCAAAGCTTTTCTGGCTGGTTCTCAAAGACTCCAGCAGATTGAGAAATGTGACGCAATCGTACTGAGTGAGGTAGAGAAGAAGGGTTCTTAAAATCTTCAAGTCCTGAACTAGAGATTTGGTCCTGGAGCCCAGCTGATGCCACAATGGGTTGAGGTAATGGCGGACTATCTAAATACATCAACACAAAAACTCAATCATTAACTTCTGTGATTCCTTTACGTATCTTTAATATGTTTTTATTTTATTTTTTTTCATGTTCATGTCTGTTTTATTTGCTCTATAAATAAACAAGACTTGATTTACCAAACCTATTGGTCCGTTTCCTGGACATGGATTAGGTTAAATCAAGATTAGTCCTTAGTTAACATTTAAGTAGTTTTACAAACATGCCTTACAAAAAATATCACTTCCATACATTTTGAGACAAAACAATGGAACTGATGTATTTTAAGATATGTCAGTGCAAGCTGTTTTCAGTTTAGACAACTCATTTATTTTAGTCTAGGAATAGTCTTTAACCCTGCACAGGAAACCGGCCCTATATGTTTAGTGCTAAAAACACATATTATTTTGTATTAATTTAATGCAATGTACATAATAACTGTACGTTAAAAAGCAATCATTAAACTATTATTCCAATATAAAATCTTCAGTTCATTATGATACAGCATACGAATATGGGGTTGTCTCACTTTCTCGAAAGAAGTGCCCAGAGCATTCTCCAGCGACAAATCTTCTGCTTCCAGCGTGGGATTATAGCGCTTTAACTCCTTCAGGCAGGCGTTCATGATGTCCATAATAGAGCTCTGGATAGCTCTCATCGCTGGAGTCATAGACACATGCAACTCCACCACATCCGGCTTGTGTTTGTCCAGTGTTGTGTTGACTGATGCTTGAAATCTAACAGACAGCAACACATTATGAATAATGCCTAAACAAGTATATGTGAAGTAGATTGTTGCTGAAAATTGTTCATACCTTGGCCAGAGAAAGAGTTTCTTCACAAACAGATTTCTCATCACCCGCTCAACCTGACAGAAACCAGAAGAGAAGGACGTCGCCTTATCTGTAAAGGCCTTGATGAATCCTGTCTTGTTTTTTTGCCGATAGAGTCTCAAAATGAAAGCCTCCTGACATGATTCGATGATCTTATGGGCACGGTACACCAGGATTCCTGTGTAAGTAAACACCAGCACAATAAACAAAATTAACTTTGTTACTTGAGTGTAATGGACACTCATACATTTTGGACTCCCCGCTAACCTGTTATAAGATTAGCAGGAATTCTGTCTGTAAGGAAGTCCACCACCAGTATACGACTTGTAACAAACAGAACGCCTCCTCTGGTGTACACGTTATATCTTTCACTGCTCTGGACATCGCTGGTCACGGTCTGGGGAAGATGGCTCACCCCTTCAGCTCGCAACTTTTCTGTGAAATACTCCTGTGAAATACAGACATACACATTCACTTCATCTTAACTCGCAAATTAAGTATTTTTTTTATTATACAGTCAAAAAGTGTTAATATAATTCATAAAAAGATACAAACCAGCACAACAATAGTACTGCTGTCTCTTTATTAAAGTTTTTCCATTTTAAACAGTGATGGGTCACTATATTTACTCGCTTTTTTAATTTTCATTAATATTTAAAATATATATATTTTTTTGTTTAATATTATATTACTCATTTTTGTTTTAATGTTAGTTTTTTATTAAAACACAAACACTTACATAAATAATAAAAACTTGTTTTTTGGTTACCATTTAATACCAATAATACCATTTGCTATTTGCATTTACGACATTTATTTTTTGCCTTTTAATAACTAAATTATAAAGTGTTTTACGGTTTGAAGATTAGATCTAAATATAATAGGTAAACTAGGCTTTACTGGAATTAACCCATGGTAAACTTGTGGTTGCTCTGGTTTTACTACGAATTTTAAAAATATAAATATGTGACTAAAGTGAAACCTTGTAGATTTGTGGTTTTACTACAGTTAACTATGTTTACTATAGTGAGGGCAAGTACAGCAAATCACATTACTGTCACTGCTTGACATGTCAACAACACCACTATTATCTTAGATGTGATCCAATCCAATAACATGGTAAACGTTTACCGTGAAACGGTCTGTTTTACCTGTTCAGGGGTAGTTGCGTTCAGAAGCAGAACCAGACTGCCCTCCTCTGAATACAGCTTCATAAAGTGTAGCAGTAATCTGTCAATACCGAGACCCTCAGATGTGATCAGGAGCCCGTCCGAGGTGAACAGACTCAGAAACATCTCCGTCTCATACTCCAGAAGAGGGCTCGCCATCTTGATGCTTGATTACAACGATGATCGAGCCTTCAAGTGTTGATATATTCATTCATGCATGTCTGCCAGATAGCCCTGGATTAACAATTCTTAGATTATGGAAATTCATAATTAGCCTTTTATTGCGACAACGAGGAAATCCACAAATGTTTATAATGAGGTTCTTTTATGTTCCTTCGTATTATACAAGTTCTTTATGTCTTCGTTACTGTTTCAAAAAGTAGTTATGTTGTGTCACGTGATTCTGCGGCGCTGCCGCTGAGAAGACCTACTGCGTATGACATCAAAACCCATATTAGCGCCACCTACTGCTTTGGAGGAAAGACGTGAGGGAAAATGACGTATACGTATTTTCATTTTTTTATAACTAATTGTATGTTTTATTCATGGGATAACATTTCCTTACTGTGAGGATGTATTTCACTGAAGGTGTATTCAATAAACAATTATATGAAGAAAGCGACATATGTATTTACTATTTATTTTATTAACTTTAATAAAATAATTTCACGATTCAATATTGTTCCTATTAATCTTTTGTATTTTCTATTGCCGTAAACAGAATCTATTGAAGTAAATGCTAACATTATATTTTAGCAAAAGCCCGAGCTGAATTGCGGATTCAACATGAATAGCTATTGTGAACAAATTAAAGCCACATTAGATGTATGCAAAACATTATGGGATGTATTGTCGTGTAGTGGCCTCGAGAGAGCAGTAGAGCACTTCTATGTTTGTAGAGTATGCTGTATGAGTGCTTGCAGAATAAGTGGGGCATGCTTAAAAATAAATAGGAAATGGGTTTAGAGAGCTGTTATGAAGAATAATACGTGCACAAGCATGTTTTTGAAGAACACTTAGATCAATCTGCAGAGTAACATTTTCACTTTGTAGCCAACACAGTTACACAGAAAATATAGGCCTACTTAAGCAAAAATAACAAAATGAACAGAATTGATGTACAAACAGGTGAATTTTTAAAAAAAAGTTTTTTATATCTGCTGCCTCACAGGATCCTTACATAAATGTATAACAAAAATATTAAAGTTGTTATTCTCTGACTATAGGTAAAAGTGCTCTGAGACTATATTTAATTTAAGCTTTCAATCATTGTAAATATAATAAAATTGAATCCAAAACAAAATAAAAGAGTGGATTATTTACAGTGGGTAAAAAATGGTATGCTTATTTCCTGTTTGCTATAGATATGTTTTAAGTAAGGGATAATCCACGGCTAGCCGTGTATTAATCCATTAATGCACGACGTGGAGACCAAGAACCTCCTAACACGAAGTGCATTAAAATCCTTTAATGCAAGGATAGCCGTGGATTAACCCACCATGGTCATTTGCCAAATTACAGCTGTTATTGATGTTTACAGTGGAATTTTTGGATCAGATAGGTTTACATGACAGTTCTTTTTGTCAATTCATTTCAAATGTTGATCAAACTGACTGGAACTGTCCGGGCATTAAACTGTTTTAATATACACCTTCGAGCCAATCAGAATCGAGCATTCAAACAGACCATGGTATAAAAAGTTCTGCTGCATTCTAGGTTCCCTTAATTCATCAAGTGATTTGGTTTCTTGTTTGAGATAAAAGACTGGAAACCTTGAACAGCCTATATCACTTATCACTATTCCACCACATAGAGTAAAATGATAAAATCAGCTTTTTTGAGGTCATGGATGGAACACCTATAAAAAACCAAATGGTGAATCTGTAAGAAAAAGAAAGGGACCTTTTGTTTAACTTGGTGCAGAGTTGAATATGAGCAATTCTCAAAGCCCATCATGTCAATAAAGACTACGACAGTAATCGAAAGTAAACATGGAGTGACTGGAGATGTCAAGAAGTATTTAAGAATATTCAAAGCACGAAAAGATGACAGCTCAGGGAGCATCTGGGTTTCAGAGGGATTTCCAAAGAGGTGCTGCAGAGTTACATATGTCACTTATTACAAAAAGTCAAAATGTTCAACTTACCATTAAGAGTAATTCAGAATCAGTATGTAAATTATACATATACCATACGAAAGAGCGGCTTCTCTAAAGAACTGTTTTGAATATCACACTTAAAATGTTCCCACTAACAGATATCACTGAAATAGATGTTCTGAGAAATCACACCTGCTGTGTGACCGCCACAGGCTATACCACAAAGTTTTGGATGAAAGTTAAAAATGTTCACATACTGCCTGATATTCAGTTTGCAAAACCCCAAATGAAGAAACAGTGATAACAGTGTGACCCTCGTGAGATAAACACTCAGATAACATTCTCAGTTGTTTGAACCTTTAATGATACACAATAACTAGCTGGGTTTGTAGTAAAGTGACAAATGATCCATGTGTAATCTAGAGTCTTTGTTAAAATACCAAATGGTTGCTCCCATCACCACTTTGAAAGCCAGTCGCTTTAGGTGCAGATGGGCAATTCTGTGCAAATGTCAACCTTAAGATGAATAACTCAAGTTCTTACCAATGGTTTTGACCATATGCACACGACGGGGCGATGACGTACTTCGCTAAAATCTCAGCCAGCTCTGTTACATCTGGCGCACTTTGCGTCCATGTGCTCAGCCGTATAGTGCCGTCTGTTTGCTGAAATTTTAATGTTTTCTTTTGAATGTCAATATCGTTATCATTTAGTAAAAAATTACCTCATCGCCATGAGAGAGGAAGTGGCTTGGCTGGCTGAATTTTTGGCGGAAGTACCACACGGGAGGTACGCCCTGTGTGCATACCTCATTGGTGCAAAAAAAGTTTTAATATATTGCCTTCTTTTCATTAATCCAAATATTATGTGTGTAATCTAATTGAAGAGGGATATGAAAACCAATGCCAGTGTGAGAAAATCTGGCAACAGATTATCCGTATTAGTTACTAGATTTTAATAAGAACCAAAAAGAGATGAATGTTCACATAAATTGTAGAATATACAATCCCTCCGCTTGTATAATAAAGCTAGTTTACATTTTCATGTTGAAATGAGTCAAAACGCTTATTAAAGATGTTAAATTAATAACACAGCTCACAAGCTTAACCAATAAGGTCACATTTAGGCCATTAGGTATGAGGATTTATATATATATAGCTTGTTATTGGGTTGAACATTTGATTTTAGCCTCTCAGACAGGCATTTACAAACTATATCATTTTGCAATGCAATGAGGCATCTTAATCTTAATGATGTAGTGTGTGTCTGCATCTCCTCATTTGACCTGTGTTCTCTCCACCTTTGCTAATGTGCCCTCCATCTGAAAATGACTCACTGACCAAACCCTCTGCAATACAGTGTTCAGATGCAGAGTGCACATCAAACTGCCAAAGTCTGACTGACAACTCAAGTGCCCACTTGTATAAAGTTTTTGCTTTAGAAAGTTTGGACCATGTAAGAAAACACTGGGTTCTAACTGCAGCATACAATAAATCTTAGCTCTGTGAATTGTGGTGGACTACAGACTAGTTTTACTGGATTTAGGCTTTTTGTTGTCCTTATGTTGTTCCAATTGCTTATATTGTTAACCTCATTCGTAAGTCACTTTGGATAAAAGTGTCTGCTAAAGCACTAAATTTAAATGTAAATTATGGCGAATTTCTTTGTTTGTTGATTTTTTTATTAGGGGTCGTGTTATAGCTGGCTAGTGTGAGTCATGGTTATTATAGTTTGTATTTTGTTTATAGTTGATTTCAAATATTTCTGTTAATTAAAATAAAATAGAATATACTCCAAAAATATTATTTGAAACACTGAGAAATGTTGCCTCAGCAATAAACTTAAATAAGTTAAAGGGATAGTTCACCCAAAAATTACAATTCTGTCATCATTTACTCACCTTCAGATTGTTTCAAACCTGTATATTTGTTCTACTAAACAAAAAGGAAGATATTTGGAAGAATGTAACCAAACAGATCTCATACCCCATTTACTCCCATAGTTTTTATATTATCTACTATGGCAATAAATGAGGAATGAGATCTGTTTGGTTCCTGACATTCTTCCAAATATCTTCCTTTGTGTTTAGTAGAACAAAGAAATGTATACAGGTCTGGAACAACCTTTGGGTGAGTAAATGATGAGAGGGTGAAATATCCCTTAAAGGTTACTAAAAACAAAAAAGCAAAAATGAACAATGAACAAAAGCAATGTAACCAAAGCAAATGACCAAACAAAAAAGGCAGTTAAAAATGAAACAAAAATTTAAAACAATATAAAAATGCTTAGAATATACTAAAAATAAAAGCCAATTCAAAATAAAACTACAATGAAATACATCTCTGGTTAGTTGCTACTGGTAGAGGTTGTAAAAACATTGAAATCACGGTCCTTAATGCAGTAATAATTTTTGCAGGTATTATTTTACTATTTGTAGGTATTTATTACATTTTAAATATTTCTTTATATTATACAGTTGATGTTTTGTAGTGTCACACACTTACAGGCATTAAATGGACCTAACATAACAGCTCAGGACGGTCGCTAGTGAATGGTTCTGAACTCTGCATGTTCTTAATTAGTCTAATTAGTCACATGGCATTTTTAGTTCAGCTGATTGGCTAAGAAAAGGCTCTTTAACTCATCAATTATATCTGTATCAATTCGCAATTGTGTACATCCAGGAACATCAGCACCATCTTAAGAGTCATTATGGATGAGTGGTAATGAGATCTAGGTATCACATTTCCCCTTATGATGCACTATATCATTTTTTACTCTAATTCAGTTTGGGCTGTGTGGCAGGTGGTTATTATTGGTGGTTGATATGTCAGGCTGTTAATGCCCTGTGATTTACTCAGTGTAGGAGTTCATTCTGCTGTGTGAAAAAAAGCCAACCTGGTAAATGTCAAACGTCGTCCTGTTCCAAGTATGAATTCATCTACATGCCAAACTGCCTGTCCATGCGAGAAGCCAATGGGGAGGGCAAGAAAACCCCCTTTAAGCTCTACAAACTATCCAATGGTAATAATTCCAATATATACGTATATATTCCAATTTCTATGGCATCACTGTAAAGAACCTTTTGTAGCACATTTTTTAAAGGTTCAGTGTGTAATTTCTTGGAGGATCTATTGACAGAAATGCAATCAAATATACAAAACTATGTCTTCAGAGATATATAAAGACGTACATAATGAAGCGTAATGTTTTTATCATTTTAGAATGAGCTATTATCTATCTACAAGATATGCAGTATAATATCTTATTATGTATCCTTAAATGAAATTCACCATGTTGTTTCTATTGTAGCCCTAAACGACAAACTTTGTTTCATATATACGTTATCTCCTTCGGCAAAGAAACGAAAGCGCGATATCTTTGTCCTGGGAGTGCTTTGTAGTGCTTTGAAGGGGGGAATGGAGTGAACCGTTGGTTGCAATTCCCAATGTCACCGCTAGATGCCACTAAAATCGCCACATTAATCCATTAAGAGTGTTAAGAAACACGTCACGTTTCATTGAGTTGACCGTGATCTGCTCATACGTACGACAAACTAACTGGATTGCAATTGTC
Source organism: Triplophysa dalaica (assembly GCF_015846415.1). NCBI lineage: Eukaryota > Metazoa > Chordata > Actinopteri > Cypriniformes > Nemacheilidae > Triplophysa > Triplophysa dalaica. The sequence goes on along the minus strand of NC_079558.1, from coordinate 9,665,231 downwards.
ATGAAGCCATTACTATAGTGTGGTTACTGACCCGGACAAATCATATTATGCTGTACATCCTTCAGTACTGAATGTTGTCTTAGAGTGACATACTGATTACTTGCCCTTGGGCCTGAGCATTACAACAAAGAGCACAGGACCAGGCTTTCAAAATACAATGATGCTTCAGCAAGGAACAGGAGGGAAAATAAGGTTACATGACATAACTTCGGTCTAGCATCACTGAGCAAGATATTTGCCGTGAGTTGGCAAGCAGTAGGTACAGACATCATTGTTTATTAAGGTTAGAGGATGTAACTGATTTGTATCTGTACAAATATTCACATGATTTGTTTGGAAAGAAGAATGACTAAGCACAAAACTAAAATATCTAATTTATAATCAATTTTGTGTAATTACAGGGTAAAAATACAATAATGTACAGAATAGGATCATCTTTATACATCAATACGTGAAAAAAAATCGAGTATCTGAAACAGTGTCATTTTACACATCAAGTACACTTGCACAAAAATGAGGAAGTACAAGGTCACAGATGGAAGAGTTTGGTCTTTTGAATATGTCTCTAGATGCTTCTGGAAGTCACTCGTGTGAGGTGAGGTCAGCAATTATGTTTGTGGTGATCCACCCACAGAGCAAGTGACTCGCTGTCCTGTTCACCATAGCCCCGTCTTTCAACGGTTACCATGGCGATCGCCTCTTTCCTCCTCTCAAGACTTGGAAGAGAGTAATGAGCAGAGGAGAAAGGAGTGAACTCATCAAACTGTCATCTACGATGTTCAGCGCTATTAAACTACTATTGTACCACAGCATTGCCTCTCTCCATTAGTATGATGAGCTGACTTAACTTTAGTGTATAAGAAATTCTCAGACGCATTTGCATGATTAAAGTGTAGAGAGACATGATCTACGTATCAAAGTTCAAAAGTTTCACTGGCTCATGTTTTTAATGCTTGCTAATGTATTCAGAAGGCGAGACTCATTTTAGTTCTGTAAGAACACACCCCATAAATGCTTTGCATTTAGACACAATGGCTCTAAAATTAAATTACAAATTATTTTTTTAAATCCGTACATTATTCACAGAATTTTGAAAATGTTCTACACAATCTCACAGAAATTTGAACGTTTTTTACGAGGTGGCTAATTCATATAAATTCATAAGATCTTATTATGTGTTCATATTAAACGTGAATTAAACGGTTTGTGCAAGTTAATTACGTACAAAGTCAATGGAAAGTACGATATCCTACGTATTAGCCACCTCGTAAAATACATGTAAATTTCCACAATATCAGGTTGGAACATTTCTGTGGAACACAAAACCGCGTTCATTGCAAAGAAAAAGGCTTAACGTAAACATTCTTCAAAAAACTATCTTTGTGGAACAGGTTTGGACTGACATGAGGGTTAAAACAACGACAGAATCATACACTATTGCTTTAAGACGTACTTTTCCGATCACTGTACATACCATTTTCAAAAATGAGGAAGATCATAAAATCAAAATTGCCTATTGGAAGCTATTTCACATAACAGACATATACCAAGATACCTATTTTGTTGAAGTTTAGATGGTTATGAACATCATGTGTTGTCACCTCAAGCATGAATGATTTCTTCCATCCATTCGTGATGTGTCTGACTCAGAGTCTGTTTATTTTCAAAAAATTCAGCCAATTCCTCATGAGAAAAAGTCTCTAGGTCACAAGTTCTGTGCTTACTCTGAATGCACTGCATGTTTGAGTTCTCACCACAGTACCTGAAGGACACTGGGGTCCTGGGATACTTTCACTTTCCTCTGCAGCAGTCGCTGTCGATCCACTACTTTATTTCAATGTAAGCTGAAAGTAGTTGGCTCCGAAATCCTTCTTGATCTTATCTTGGTCTCTACAGATCTGGTCCTTCACTTGATTTTGATAATCTGAATAGTGCTGACGGGTCTTTTTTGTAATCCTCACTATCATCTCTCTGGTGAGAACTAGAAACCCACCGTGGTGCTTTTAAGAGAACCCAACAACTAAGAGACCTAACGGCTGTTTGTCAGAAGACTATGCAGATTTAACACTCAAGACAATACATCACAAATGGCTGCAAGCATTCAATAATTCATAAGGGAACAGACAATATTCAGAAACAAGGATATGTACACTAATTTGCATAATTCTTGTTATTTATTTTGTAGAGTATATGTAAAGACTGTTCTGTTAGATAGCTTTCTTCGGGGCAGTCATAAATAAAAAAAATGCAAACAATTTTTATAATCACTGTTTCTGCACAATAATAGACTATTTGTGGAGCATTCAGGCCAGCAGTTTCTTAAGGTCTTCATCTATTCCTTTTTCTGTCAATTGGTCCAGGCTATGGTAGAGATGGGTGACCTCATCTTCAGTAACTACCACCACCCTCACGCCATGCGTGTCATCTCCCAACTGACAGCCAATCGCTGAGCTCACCACCATATCCAGCCCGTCATGGAATCCCCCGGCATTTCTGTGGTAGTGACCGGAGAACACGGCTTTCACTCCTAAAACAGAGTAAAAAACAAAGAAACTGATGTCACTAATATTACTTAGAAAATGACATAACAATCTAAAACATGCATGCTGTATGATTTTGGATAAAAGTAGTAGAAAGCCGATAAAATAAATAAAAATCTACACTTGAATAGGAAGCGACTTCAAGTTCACACTGACCAAATGGGAGTCACTTCAGATTCAGTTTTCATGCAATTTGCATAACCATAGCTTTTCATCACTCCCCTGCAGCAACGTTTAAGACTCTACCCATCAGGAATTTAAAACAAAATCACCATAGTCCATCAAACAAGACTCAAAATACTAGTGACAGATGAGCTCATTTTTTAAGAAATGAGGTTGGGGGTGATTCTTCTTAACAGTTCATGCAAGGTTTAGCTTCTGATGTGGAATTCTACCATAGGAGGTGGCCCCGTACTGGGGTAATGGATGCATCTGAAACAGGATTTCATATAAAATTTTCATGCGGACAGAGCAAAGGTGCCAAAAACCCCAATGATGATGGTAGATGGCAAACCATAGCACGAAGAAGTGAGTAGAATAATAGTTTGCTGCTTGTGTGTTGATCTGTATTTCAGGGGGTTGTTTCAAATGCATTCAATTTACGTTTTCATTCTGGTGGTCTATTGGACAAAAGTCAAGAATGATGCTAATGAACACAAATTACAGCGACCTTAATACAACGGAAACTATTAATGGAAACAAATCATTAGGGTGAATCGTAATTTCATGTAAATGTGTTGAATGGGAAAATCTAATCCACTGCATGGATATAAGCAACAGAAACACTACAGACCCAAAAAAACAGAGTCCAATTATCTGGAGATCTCAGACGTGAAACTGAGGTGTGGGATGGAAAATCAAAGCTTTTCCTCAGAGGGCATCCTCTCTACCGCACCACAGAACAGAATAATTAGACATGCAATACAGTTAATTACTGTAACAGCATATACTGAAAACTGTAGGATAGAAGACATTGACATATGGTCCAGGACTCTTTCCATTATTGTGATGACTAAGATTTAACTTGTTTATTTCTCTGTTTTGATTTTATGTTTTGTCTGCCCTAAAAACCTCAACGTTCTGCAATAGCGTCTCTGTATCAGTGACTCTATATACTCCCACCCGTCCTGTAATTCAGGCTGATTAATAAGATGTGATATTTTAACAACAAACAGTGCCTGGTGGATTTAATTGTCAAGATTTGCTGTACAGTCTGTCTGACCACTCAGCGCTCTGTGGTGCTGTGTTATTAAGATGTCAATCTGAAGATGATCCAAGAATGTGTTACCAATGGGGATTCTGGGATTGGAGAAAACATTCACACCAGCATATCAACAGATTACAATTGTGTATGTAAATGACTCTTTGTTTCTGCGAAAAAATGAAAAAGATTTGTCTTTGTGTCCATACAATGGAAGTCAATAGGGACCAGTGTTGTTTGGTTACCGACATTTTTCAAACTATTCTTTTGTCTTGTCCTTGAACCCATCTATAAAGCCACGTTTTGGCCATAAATATTCAAATAGGCGAAATAATAAAAATAAATAAAATGTATATTTTAATATTTCTACATAATTGGCATATAATGCAATACATTTTTAAATATGTGTATTCCTGTACATTTCTTTATATATATGGTTATATATATACACTGAAAAGAACTCCTGTAAAAAATGCTGGGACACCAGAAATAAACCGTTTGTTTCCTGTAAAATTACAACTTCATTTCTGTTATCCCGTGGTGTTTTTCTGTAATTTAACTGTATTGACTGTATTTTCAAAAATAAACTAACAAAAAGTCAGCTGGGGTGCCAGAAATAAAAAAAGAGTTTTTAAAATTACACATTTTTAAATTGAGATGTTTTCCCTATTTTTTATGTAAGTTTGCAATCTTTTTCTGCAATTGTTATTTTTTGACCATATAAAAAACTACATGAAAAACCTGTAAAAATTCTGTAAATGTAAATAAATTAAAATTCTGTGAAATATCATTATAAGTGAAAATCGTTTAATTTCTTTTTGTTTTTTTTAAGTGCATGTTTGTATATATTTTGTCAACTGTTGCAGTGACTCATTTCCATCCCATTGACTTTTATTTCACATCTTCTAGATAGATATCAGAAAATCCCATTTATCTGTTCATTAATGAGCTAATAACTTAGAACAGTAGTATCTAGAGATCAACATGCTCTTTGGCTCAGAGAGGTGAACGTTTGCTGAGAATGTGAGAGGCCGATAGCGGCACTAAAAATAAATATTCACATAAAATAAGCGAGTTCTGGTCCAATAAGGAAACACGGCGGCATTCCGGATTCATCTCTCCCGAGATGCACTAAACGTGAGAGCCTCGATTTGGATGATATGTAAATCCTAGCTCTCGTCTATTTAAACAACTTAGACTGCATTAACGGTTTAGTTTGTGTGTTTCTGCCCAGTTATGTCAGCTGTCATTAGGCCAGAGAAAAACTTCTCACCCAAGTCTGCCAAGGCTAATTTGCATGATAGAAAGAAGTACAAAATGATTTTGTGCAACGAGAACATTGCTTATGCTGGTCATATATCACGGCCATTTATCATGGTGGATCCTGTAACAGCTCTACAAATGAGGGACAGAAAACTGTTTGGAATGCAATTATGATTTAATCTAAATATGCATAAAAGGCGACCGGCATAATAAAGTGGTGTCAATATCAATGATTTCTGTACACAGTGGAACCTTCTTATGTGAGAAAAAAAATTGAAACTTAAGTTAAACCTTTTTTTTAATAGTTATTGCAAAAATGTTCCGTGTGATTCTCTTCCTGGATATTTGATAATTTACTTCTTATTGAGTGTTTTCTTCCGTGCAAAGCTATGACAAAAACAAATTAAGAACTGGAAACCAATCTTATGTAGTCTGTTTGTTCCGCATTTGCGAACACTACAAGCCAACAACATTACAAATTAAATTTCACTATATGCAATCTTCACAAACCAACCCATCAATAATATAAAATACTCAAATGTAATCTGACCCTGTAATTTTCCACCATCCATTGTTTCCATTTGTAATCTTTCCCAACGACCTGAAACACTCTTTCTTATGATTCAAGACCTTGAGATAAACAAAAATAACAGATGACCCTTTCCTGACAACAATCCATCACGCTGTATCTCTCTGTAAACGGCCTACAACAGTCTATTTTTCATTCTCTGTCGAAAACAACATGTTTCCCAGTTTACCTACAATTCTCTAATGACAAGCGTTCCTGTGATTAACCAAAGCCTGCATAAATTCCACCGGCTTGCATTGAATGAGAGCCGTAAGCCAGCAGAAATCGTGGAGGAAACACTGAGCTTATCGCTGCCAATTAACACGATCGCACCACCGGCAATGTGAGAAGTGTTAAATGACAAATTAAAATGAAATGGGTTTACATTATAAACAAATGCAATGGGGGTTAGGGATGATAAGATTAAAGTTTTGATGTTTTATTTGTCCATTCGATGTTTTTGTTAGGAGCACAGATGCAGATTTATCGATAAGATTTAATCAAGCATGTTTTCAGAGTGTAGAGAAACTTTTACAGAAACTTTTACAGAAACTTTTTGAATTGAATCTTTACAGTTCAATTCAATACTTGCTCAATCTTCGGATGCTATTAGAATGGACGGGAAGATGAAATAAAAACCAAATTGTTTCTTTATGTGAGAAAAAAGCGTACACAGTATATGATTTTCTAAACCTACAGTCACTATATTACTTACTGCTAGCTAATGAAATAGAGTGTGAAGCTTTGTAAATGCAAAGCTTTTGAGAAAATCTACTGAATCCACGTGCACTGGACTATAATATAATCATCCTATGGTTATTTTCCAGGTCTGTGCGAGTAGTTTTTTCAGGAAACAAGGTCAGTTAAAGTTTTCAACCCTGACCCCTGATGATACGGTGCTAATGACATTTAAAGATGGAGACCCCTTAGAGAGCCTGAAGATGACCTGACTGCATGTGAAGTGATCAGATTTTTTTCCCAGAACAGATCTTCTTGGGCTCACTGCCTTTTAAAAAAAAAGCTCAAATAAATATAATTTTCCGAATTATATTGAATTTAGAAGCTACGGTCAAGATTTCTTTGCCCCCCTGCTGTATATTGCCCTGGGCCTCTAAGAGAGGCTTGGTTTTTTCTAAGCTAATTTTGCATTCTTTGTCCTTTTATAATTGAGAAATTCAAAATGTGCAAATAGTGAAAGCTGTGTTTTTGCCTGGAGGATCAGATCAAGCCCACCTCTGTTGCACATCATGTTTAAAACAATAAGAGATGAAAGCAGAAAACGCATATTAAACACATTTTCCAGAAGGACTACAAAGACCAAATCTTTATGTTCTTTCTTCCGTTTCAAATGATAAATGCACTATAATGTCCTCTTGTAACAGTAAATAAACACTGACCCTTGTGTTAGTTAACATAACCTCTAACCCTGTTGATTTCCTTTTAAAAACAAACACAGCAGCTCATTTCATGAGTCATAACTTAAGTGCAGGTTTCCTGAGCCAGTATTAACTCCATGTAAAAATAAACAGAGAACGAACCAACCGGTTTCCCAAGATGAAAATCATTTGTTTAGCTTTAAGAATTATACAGATTTACAGTACAGATTACATTTTTTCAGATAAAAAATACCTGGTAATAGTGAATATATTAATTCCCATTAGAAAACAACATGAAAATGGTATTGAGTGTTGAATAATGTACACAGCGAGTACTGTACTGTACTGTCGTCCACACGGTTCTTAAATAAAATAACATTCGCTCTGATCCAAACCCACACTGGGTTCTACAATCAATAATTAACCAGAACATGGCTGTCATGTAGTCCAGACTCATAATAAAATCTGGAACATGTAAAAATGTGTAAGAACAACTTTAACTATACATCCCGCACAAGCACTTTGGGGGCACTGACAGAATAATTAAAGAGCCTCAGGCAAGACAAAGGCATTATTCCACTCGGTGACCATAAGAGTGCCATTTAGCATTTACGCTTAAAGCATTCTGGACCACAGCAAGTTTCAGGGGGAACATCTACTGTATTAAGGTATAGGCAATGTTTCCTACAAAATCAGTGCTAATTTCACTCACATTCTTAATATGTTTTTGGTATTCAGTTGTACAAGTTTTATAAACAAAATATTCTACTATTATCTCAAAATTAGGTGCTAGGACCCTTCTAATTTATTGAACCCATGTTTTCATTACTTCTCTGTGCTGTGGAAATTAGTGAAATTGTGTATTTTTTGTGTTTTGAGGGCGGAACTACAGGGATCCCGGTACAAATCAATACAGAATAATGCAGCACTCGGTATTTTGATCCTTCTCAGTCTCGTTTTGAAATCAATACGGCTAGCAGCCTGAAAAAGGTGTATTGGTAGTCGCACTCTAATGTCGCTCATTATTTGCATAAAGTTGAACAATTCTAAACTTTTTTGTCCTTGCTAGACACGGAAACTTCCTTAATGGTCAGTGTCGTTCGTGTCGCCGGAAGTAGCCAAGCTTCCATTGAAATGAATGAGATTGGAAATAAATGAGATGGCCGGTCGAACCAGGGCTTTGCTTATTCAATATTGAAGATATCAATGTTTCATTTTTACCAAATGTTTGCTGGGTTTCACCAACTAAAGGTAAATATACTGTGTATATATATATTGGATATATGGTGCTAGCAATGCCAAGGTCATGGTACGATCCCAGGGGATTGCACATACTCAAATTCAATTGTATAGTATCATGCAATGTACGTCGCTTTGGATAAAAGCGTCTGCCAAATGCATAAATGTAAAAAAACACATAAAGAATTCGGTTCCAAAATGAGATGACTTCGTTTTCTTAGTATGTTATCACGTTTTTATTGTGTTTTTTGTTATTATGGCTTATATCAAAACAAAACCAATTGCAGTTTGATTGATATTAATTGGTGTGCACAATAAGAAATACGATTTTTGAAAAAGTTATTACATTTTGGAACCAAACCCCTTGTATAGAGATGGGGCATTCAATTAAAGTTCCCAGAGGTCTGGTCTCTATATTTTCTTATGTCCGGATATGTTTTTTAAAAATAAATAAATATTTTATAAAATTAGCCCAGCTGGATATACTGTAAAAAAGATATGATCTTTTATCAGGCCCTTTATGTTATGTTGTAAATAAAAAAAAAAACTGACTACATGCAAACAGCAAATGTAATGTAACAATTAAAATGTTAAATAACAATTAAAATCATAAACTGAAAATAAAGTTAAACTAAATTAGCTTTTCAATGCCATTTTTACCTTTTCACTTACTTTCATACCAGAACTACTTCTAACTTTAAATTATTTCTCAATTAAAACATTGTTCATTACAAAAAGTGAACCTGCTTGTGAAAACCCAGCAAATGTCCTTCATAAAATCATCCTACAGAATGTTCTGTAAAAATATAACAATATCTTCAAGATTGACTGAATAATATCTTTTTGAAATTAATGCTTGAAATTAATCTTTGATGCTTGTTGTCTAATAATCAATTAAATTATGAAACTTTAGCACAGGGTCACAAATGAAGCGCGTTTGGCACTAAGAAAGAGATTAGAGGATATAGTGGCAACATACCCATTACATAAATGTTCCTGTGAGCGCGTGATCTGATTCTCCGTTGTGAAGACGGGCGGCTCAATTTAAACAAAGAAAATAGTTAAAAGTTTTAAATGGTTTATTAGGCTGTCTCACGATCCGGATGGAACGAAGCAAAGGTCCAGATCCGGACCGGGACTGCCTATTGGGGATGACTGATATAGAGTATATATTGTTGTCGTCACTGATGGCACAGCCAAACTTGCTGTCCACTTCAATAATGAATCACTTGACTGGTGCAGTTTTACATAAATCAACTTATTTGCACAACAGCCTGAATAAAACATGAAACTTTATCTCAACCGTGATTTGCATACTACAGTCCTGCAGAAGAAAAAAAAAAAAGAGTATGTGGGCTTTAGAGAAAGGGCACTCTTCAATAATTCATGCTACTGTATGAGGTATGGAGACTCACAGCTCCTCTTGTTTGATGTGCAAAGCTGGAGTTCTTTGTTCTCACCTGCTTGTTTGAACCTCCGGATCAGGCGCTCTCTGATCCCTCTATGCAGGTTGAAGTAGTCGTCCTCTTCCTCGGGTGCACGGAGGAAGAGTGGAATGTGCTGAAAGACCAGCACGTGCTGGCAGGGGGTCTGGGCAGCCCTCTGTAGCTGCTTCTCAAGCCAGACCTCCTGAGCCGCCATTAGCTCAGGGCAGCCTGATGGGTCGAAGAAGAACTGAGAGTTCAGAACCAAACACAACACCCCGCCCACCCAAAAACTGAAGTAATCGTCGCCCCAGTCACGGCAGAACTGCTCCACAGTGTCTGGAGTAGGTGCGTTGCCAAGGTCATGGTTGCCGCTGACAAACACGAGAGGAATGTTAGGGTCAATCCCTCTTAGTGCTGCTTTGAGATCCTTAACTTGGTCTTCCCTGAATGAATTTCCTAGAAAAAGGAAAGACATTTGTCTTATTTGAAAAATACTTATTTAGGCTGGGACCTAAAATGTAAAGTGGAGTGATGAATTGATTGTGGGTTAGTCAATTCGTAACTCTTAACTCTTCATAACAATTCTTTAAAACAAAATATACCAGTGTTTGAAAACCAATATGCTTCCATATTGTTAAGTAAAGCAAGAATATTTACAAGAAAAAAATGGTGGGCATATATTATTTTTAACATATAGTCCAAAAAAGGGAATAATTTCAAGGGATGATTCACCCAAAAATGAATATTCTGTAATATTTTTTTCACCCTTTTGTCATTACAAACCTGTATGAATTTCTTTCTTGTGCAGAACACAAAATAATGTTGATGACCAAACAGCATCGGCCTTCAAAAAAATTGATTTACTCCTTGTTCAGTTAACTTAATTTAAACAAGTAAATTCAACACAATTGCTCAAGAAGTATTTCCAATTCCCAGAATGCTTTGCGTCAGACTGCATTTATTTACATGTTTTTAGTACAGTTAAAGACTAGTTAGTGTTTAATATTCACTTCTTTTAGATATTTAGAAGAGTTTGACATACTTTTCAGTTTTGTGGTTACCATTGTTTAGAAGAGTGGTGCATGTGCTTAGGCTCTGTGAAGCTACATTGAACATGAACATGTGCTATTCCCAGTTCGGAGATCATTCTCTTCTTGCTCATTTTGGGTTGTATAAATCGAAGTGTTTGATTAATGCATATTAAGACTAAGAAATATGTAAATTAAAAGAACTGAAAAACATAAATTTAGTTCATTTAAAAATCCCAAAATTTTGGTTTAGTTATTTAAGTTCTGTCTACTTAATTTCAAGAAAAAGATCATTTAAATATTTAAGTCGCACTTGCTAAGATTTGGTAAGAACTTTACCTTAACAGTAATCAAAAATTGAAAGTTCTGCTTACTTAAACCAAGGACCTTTCAAACTCAAAAAAATGTGCTTGATGTTTGAGTATTGCCAACTTATCCGGGTTTACAGTGTGGGTTTGTCACGTTTCTGACCCAAAGCTGGGTTAAAAATATTTTTTGAGTATAGAGGTGGAGCATTTTTTATAAAAAGTTAAAAGGCCAAGCAGCTCTCTTCTTTGGAATAATTTGAACTGACAAATCATGTACAATAAGACCAACCAAGAATGTGGAATAGTACATAGCGCCAATTATATTTTTACAATATAAAATTACATTAATAATGATAAACTATATGTTTTTATACAGAGTAGTGAAAGCATCCCGTCTTTGCACACTTCTCTCCAGTAAACGCAGTCTGTCAAGTATTAAGTATTGGTGCTCATTAATAACAGCCTTGGGTTACCTCTAATATGAAGAGTAGGGCCTCTTTCTAATTGCATGCTGTGGATTTGAAACTCAATGAGCAGCGGCGCTGAAAGAAAATTTGGCATTAGTGATTGCAGTGTTGTGATATGATGTTGATGTGAGATAATGAAAATCATACCATCGGACCATCATTTTAGTCTAAAAAACATTTTGGTACAAGCCTTTTTCAGCTGCTTGTATCAAATTATTAAAATCGTGTGGTAAGAAGGATGCTTCCTTAACAAATTCTGTATAAAACTTTTTTGGATAGTTGAGGTGTTTCCTTGAGCTCAATTGGGAGAGCAACGAATTAGTAAAACAAAGGTCATAAGTTAGAACTCAGGACAAACACAACGATAAAAAAAACACAGACTGAATACACCGTATGTCGCTTGAATACAACCGTTGACCATTTGTGTAAACATAATTGGATTACTTTTCAAATTATTGCCAACTTTAAAGTCTATTAAATTCATCAGATTTTTACTTTTTCCAACTGATTTTTTTTTAAAGGGATAGTCCACTAAAAAATAAAAATTATGTCATGAATTACTGCCCCCAAGTTGTTCAAAACTTGTATAAATCTGCTGAACACAATGAAAGATATTTGGAAAAATGTTAGCAACCGACATTTCTGGGACATCACTGCCTACCTTATTTCAGGTTTGGGATAACTTGAGGGTGAGTAAATGATGACAGAATTTTTGTTTTTTGGGTAGAGTATCCATAAAATAACAATTTATTCCAAAACTATTATCTACAGAAAAAGTTGATTAAAAATGTGTCTTAGATGTGTGTGTTATATTACAGTCAAATGATCATTTCAATTTGAAAACTGGTTAACTCTAATTTATGAATGAATTTGTAAAGTGTTTTGACTGGTAAAAGAAAAGAACAAGCTAAAAAACATTTGTTTACTTATCACACCGATCCAGTTCTCAATTTCAAGCCTTTGACCCAATGATCTGGTCGCAGCGGTTCACAAATGAATAGCTCACTGGGGAACAAATAATCCATTAATAAGAGTTCCATTTCAGTCTGTTCTTCTGAATATACCTCAGAAATCATGTGCACTGTCTGAGTACAGTATTTCCAAGACCTAAGGTATCATAAAACATACATTTTTGTTCTAGAAATCCATTTTGTACAATATACGGTAAAATAAAAAATGCCACAATTGTCATGTTTACTGTGGATAAACTGTTCCTTCACAAAAAAACTATGAAATCCCTCACACAAAGTGCACTTATATGTATATGACTAAGAAATATGATGTTTTTTTTTGTCTCAGTGCGCTCGGTGTGAAAAGGCCAATTACTACTCGTTCTTTGAGATCAATAGAGTTTCCCAAAATCTTACACAGAGCTTTGTTTTGAATTCAGCTGATTTACGTAACACTCAACCCCAACAAGTCTCCTTCTCTTCCAGCAGTGCCAAATCCCTAAGAAACCCATTAAAAACCCCTCCCAAAAGAGATGTCTATCAGCTAAACATACAGAGAAGCAGGAGCTCCTTCAAAGCTGATTTCCCTCTGGTCAGCCACAGATGTGTAGCTGTTCCTTAGAGAACTTTGCTTTCATCCGCTTTCAACGGCAATTAAAAGCCTAACGTTTGTAAAAGAGGATAAAGAAGGGAGACAATACCTCCGTCTCACCTTATCAGACGTCCCCCGGCGGAGAACATGGCCAGTCAAACGTTTTTTACAGTCCTCATCAGGACTGCATCAGGTTCAGCGCTCTCCAAATCTAATCACCTCCCTCGATGATCTCTCCTGCTGCCAGGCAGGAGAAGTCCTTGAACCGGAAAGCTCACAAGGATTCCTTGCCGATATCATGGAGCGACCCCTTCAATTACAGTGTGGAACTTTGTTCATTCTAGATGTCCCCCCTCGCTGTTCATTACGAGGTGGAACGGCTAAAATAGAATCAGATTTGACCGCCAATGAGGCATGAAGAGGTCGCAGCACGTGTTTAATGAAGTGACAGTTGACTGACAGAAGGCTGCACTAACCTCAATCCCCGTAGACAATAAAAGTGCTAGGATAACCAATGTAGTGACATTTTTCAGCATCCGGGATCTCATATTCACAGTTTGGTGAGACCCTCAATCAAAAACGTACAGTAAGCATACATGAAACCATAGGGGATTTAAATGATGCTTTGGGTCCAAGCCAGTCAAAAGAAAAACTGATTTGGAAGACAGCGACGCCTCCTCTCTTTCAGGAGTCTGTAGAAGTTCACAATGTCCCCCAAGATACCAAACTTCTCTTACAGGTGCACTATTGATGTTTGTCAGGTAGTGTTTTGGTTGTTATGGTCCGAATGTATCTCCAAGGGTGCACTGCTCATCCTGCAGGATATCCACACCAGCCGGAGCAAGACTAAAGCCAGAGAAATAATACGGATACCTGCCATCCTCTCATTTCTGCAATGAGAAAAACAAAACTACCAAAGCCTCGGGTCAATACTGAGGGGTTCTGGATGAGCAACAACCCTCAAGCCATTGAGACACCTAATGAGGACCCAGCCAGGGGCCAGGAGGACATTAGACGCATACATCTCAATATTCTTTATGTATACAGTGGCCTGAAAAATACTATAACACTAACATTTTTAATTCTATTATAAGATATCAAACTAAGTGCTATTTAACTTTTCATTGTGTAGCAAAGTTCAAGTTTGGTAAACTCTGACCTCCGAATTCCTGTCCCTTGAGACAAATAGACGACTATTATTTACGCTTAATCCCTAGCGCCTGTGTTGCCAGGGTCACGTTTTTTCGGCACAATTGGGCTATTTTGAAAATGCAGTTGGGGAAAAAAATATGGAGCCACGCGTTGCGGGTTTTTGGGCTACTTTCGTAATGTACTGCGGCCGCGAAAATGTTTATTTATAGTCTAAGGATAAATGCTAATTGATGAGATTCTTAATGTGTAATTATACTCGGATGAATACCTGGTAACTCCAGGACCGGAGCCGCTTTTAAATGTGTTGGGAATGAGCGTCTGACAGGCAGTACAGGGAGGGACGTTGGAGCTCAGCTCAACCAAAGAGGAAAATATAGCGGTATTAGACAATCCATCCGAATTATGTTTTTACCAATGTTTCTTACTAAGGTGCATGTCATGTTGCACAATGAAAGAAATTAAACGTAAGTGTACAACAGTTGATTTTTCCGGCTGCCAAATAAAAAAAAATATATATGGGTCACATATGGGTTTGAGAAACCCTGTTCAAATGCTTGGTGATGAAATGTTTAGGAATGGTAGAGTTTAGGAAAACACCATACAGAACAGAGAGGGGAAATCAACTGCATGATGGGTACGGTGTGTAATATTGCTATAAGTAAATACGACACTTAAGAGTTCCCCCAGATTCCAATGTGTATAAACTGATAAATCAGTCTGGTGAGTTAATGTCAACATTCAGATATTTTTTTTATAAATTCATGTGCAGCTGAGAAATACTTTTGACAGCTTCAAGTGTTCTCACACTCAGCAATCCAACACTTCAAGCGGTTGGTGAGGAATTACGCTTCTAAACATCTCATCACCTTTGCGATTGACATCCTGTCACCACATTCATATGTGCAGGATAACTGCATCCCTTTCGACAGAGTTTTTTCATTTCCCAATGTGCTTTTCAGTTTGAGCCGAGGCAATTAGATAAGTGTAGAGATCGCAGGTGGACGGCTCAGGCAGATGGTCCACAGCTCCATTTCATAACAGCCCCCTCAGAGATTAGAGGCATCAGAAGAATAAAGCACTAGAAAAGGACTTTCTCTTCAAATCCTGCCTCTTCAATCATTTTAAAATATATGAGCCTACATTGAACCTTTTATCTTAATAAATTCATTCTTTGTTGTAGAAAATGAAACAGTCTCCATTTTTTTACTTCTTCTTCGTAACATAAACGTTTCTTTGTCAATAGCATTGGCCAAAAATGATGTCTGGGAGAGTATATTTGTACAATATTTGCTTTTAATGCTCCCTCAGGTTTAATTAAGCAACTAAACATGAGGTACGAAATGGATAAAACCCTTTTAAGATATCTATAACACAAAATTGTTTGGCAAAAATGCTAACTACAGCATACCAGGGACTATGGGCTTTATTCAAAATACAACAAATGCATAGAAAAACAAAAAGCTTGCAGGAAATAAAGTACACATTGATTACAATGTTAAGCGTTGTTATTATTTGTGGAGTTATTCTCTATAGCTGTGTTTTTAAAAGTAGGAAAAATTACAATGGTAGTCAAAAGTGCCCCAGAACTGTTGCTTTACATTCTTCAAAATATGTTAGACAAAATTTAAAAAATAAATGATAAAGCAATTTAACAAGCATTCTTCCAAATAGCTTTCTCTGTTCATCAGGACAAAGAAATGCAGATTACAGATTTCGAACAACTTGAGGGCGAGTAAATTAATATCATTTTTTGGTCAACCATCCCTTTAAGCTCAGCACATTTGAAAGTATTCCAAACAGCATCTTGAGCGTTTCAATAGAAAAACAAAGATTGTGACCAAAATAGTTAACAAAGTCATGGTCAAAAGTAAAAAAAAGGCAACTTACCAGGCATAGCGTGGACCAGGTCTCCACACAGCACAACGAAGCGAGGTCTAGGTTTAAGTTTGTTAATGGCCTGGACCGCCTGCTTTGTGAGCTGCACCTCCTCATCCCACTCATCCCCTCCTGAATCAGAGTCACCTATCCTCCATGCCTTCATCAGGCCAAGCTGGGGATCCGCCACCTTGATGAAATAAAAAGGGCCATTCCACTCCTTCTGCTCATCTGTGAGCAACCAAAACAAATGCTCAGTTTACTGAAGCATCGCATCTCTACCAGATGTAAAAACATAAAAATATTGATGGTGGTTTTTGTGGAGAAATCAAAGGGATGCATCATTTAAGACAAATTGCTCATGTGTGTACTGTCTAGCAAACCTGGTAATAAAGCTTATTCTAATTAAATAATCATAAGACATTCACAATTAACTGTCTTATAAAAACAGACAGTCCAAACACCTGGAACTTGTGAAATCGATCATCACACGCAACTTCAGCTGTTTATGAAACCTTCACAGCTTTTGTTTTATAAGGAAACACAGTGGAAGAAATAAAATGAATTTTCACACCTCCTCAAAGTGTTTAAAGCACAAATACACTGTCATTGTCTGCAGTTTAGAAACTGTTTCCACCCATGATTCTTTGAGCAACTTTCTCTTGAAATATGGGATCATAAAGTCTCTTTGCTTACCACACACATATGCTATTGTGAACAGATTTTGTTGACATCTAAAAACTATGTATAATGTAGTCTCATTTTATTCAAAACAATGAATTTTCATCCTCATCTTTCAACTCAAATCCCTATAAACAGGCTGAGATGTATGGAATGATTTTGTTGACTAAATTAAAAAGGAATTGCAAACTGCATTATGCAAATGGATTTCTATTTGTTCGTTTAAAAATTGTGACACAATTTCAAACGCAAATGCAAACTTTGCGCCAACGCACAATGTCCGCCAAATTTCAAAAGGAAAAGCAAAGTCTATTTGCAATTGAATTACCTTTTTCTTACAAGTTACGACACTGTGAAATTTAAATTGAAATAGCAATTCCTCATATGCTATTTCACTTCCTCTTGCGTCAAGTAGTAAGCCTGTCATAACTCAATTTAAATCGCAATCCCTTTTCATTTGCATTTTCCTCTGACAGAACCTGTCAATCAATGGCAGGGGGGGATGTTTGTATCGGGAAGTGACGCCATTCACTGTCGCAGTGGTGGTAGTTAGTCCAACACCAAGGTCACAACGTCAGGGTAACCGTTTGTGGCTAAAGGGGATTTAGCTACTGATAAAAGCCAAAATAAAAATAATGGAACAAACGAGGATCAGATGGCAAGTTTCATATAGGGAAAATCTTAACAATTAATCACAATTGCGGTACTCAACAAGTATAATTTAAAGCCGTTCAATGGGCTTGAAAAACATATGAACACAAACAGTGGTCTGGTGATCTCAATGAGCTACAAATAAAAGTCATATTGAAGCAGTATGGATTCATTATAATTTACATTTATTTCTCAGGTTGGTTCATCACCAGGCTCATTTACTGCACATGTTGTGGAAAAGGCTGTTCGGAAATTAAATGAATGTTTAAATACAGAAACATCTCCATCCAGTAATTTGAAGATGAGAGCTACTTTAGTGAGAAACTCACTAAAACACTGGAGCACAAGTTTGTCTTTGTCTCACTATGTTATGAGTCACAAATAGAGAGATGTAGAATTCAAGTACTTATGTAATTTATTATTAACTTGATATATGCATAATCAACTACAATGATGATGCAGGATGCTGTTTATTCATACAAAGTGAACATGTTTTGTTATGGTTTACGACACATATTAATCATGATGCAGTATACGGTCACAGTTTTGTCAATAAATGTCATGTCCTCGCTTTGACTTCGAAGTACTGTGAAAACGAATACCTTAACTCATTCCCCGCCAGCCTTTTTAAAAAAAAGTTGCCAGCCTGCGCCAGCGTTTTTTAACATTTAAACCCAAATTTAATGGCTCAGAGTAAATTTTCTGTAAAGAATATATGGACAAACAATATGTCAAATGAAGGAACTGAGTCTCAGCTTTTGAACAAAAGAAACCGTATTCTTCTATCTTAATGTGTTCTTTTTTTTCACTCCTTAGATGTGGGTAGGTTTCTTCAAAAATGCATCACTTTGATTAAACAGCTGAGATAATTAACGTTTTTTGTCAAAGATTCCGCCCAGATTACACTCAGAACAATAATTAAAAACTGCTAAAACATATACGTTCTAGGTTCTGGGATTCTGTAATTTTCCCAGAAGGTGTGTAATAGCGCCACCTGCTGTAAAACAGCACAAACACTGATTGCCGTAATAACTCGTCTTTGGCGGGGAACAGTTGTTTTTAAATGACGATATAACTCGTCAATGGCGTTGACAGAGTTAAACAAATGAAAATGTGTAGAGAAATGTTGCACAAGGTCATGATTATCCATCCTGCACGGAAGTTTCACATGCTAAGTGATGCCGCTCTAAGCCAAGAGTTCCAGCGCAAGTTTTTCTCCCCCAAAAAGGAAAACTGCATCATTTTCAATGCCGATTTTGAGTGCAGTTGCAATAGTTTACAAAACAGCATGCGTTAACTTCACTCCCAAAGTGTTTAGGTGTATTACTTTCCTACTGTATCTACTTAAGTTCCAGTCAACGGTGAATGACGTCACTTCCCGATACAAACACGCTCCGTTGAATAAGCCCACCCCCGCCATTGATGGACAGGTTTCTGTACAATTTGGCAGACATTGTACATTTGCGTAAATGCATTTGTGTTTGAATTAGGTCACAATTTTGACACAAACAAATAGAAAATGCATTTGCAAATGCAGTTTGCATTTACTTTTTAATTTAGTCCGCAGAATCATTCTATAGAGATGTATCAAACAAGATACCCATGCCACACACATCTCCGGATAATCACAAAACCTGGTTGAATTCAAAAGCATTTACAATGTGCCATCTGCTGTCCGGAATCTTGCACAATTGTTGTCTAATTCTTTCATGCGCAGTCACTGGAGACTCGAAACTATTTCCAACATCATGAATTGAGAGAAACTAAAAACCTCCAATGAAATATTAGCACAAGCCACTTTCAGCAAACATAAATCAGAGAGATATCTCTGTTGACTTCTGGAGCTTTCAAATACTGCTAATAATAAGTAAAGATAAAATCATACTGTGGTTAGGCGTAATATCATTAACTCTGATGCATCTGCTAACTAACAGTTGCTGCTTCAGGTTTTACAAAGAAACAAAGAAAAAGAATTGCCAATGTCAATAATGTAAGTGAAAAGCAAAGAATAAAAATCCAGACTTGATTTACGTATAAAGCAGACAAGCAAAGTAGGCTAACACACAGCAAGGTTTTAAGCAAAAAAGTTACTAATGTTACTAACTGTCAAAGCTGATGGTTTTCTTTAAAGAAGTCTAACTGCAACCTTTCACATCTTGTCTGTTTTTTCTGACAAAACAGCTTCCCAGAAAAAAATAAAATGCTACACAATAAACGATTATAAAAAAGTAAAACTTTGTGTCATCTGATTCTTGACAAAAACCCTGATAACATTAACTAACTTCCCTAAAATTCTCTGATCAGAAAAAGACATTAAATCCGCTTTAGTACTACAGCTTGTCAAAAACTTGTTTGAATGTCCAAAACCGCCCAACTTTCAAAAAGTGTAGGATTATAAACGATTTCATAAATGAAACTGTCATCATGTAAGTTAATGTCTTGTGTCGAATGTCAATCGATGTTAGCTAGCATCAGCTAACAGTAAGTTACCTTCTGTCAGCCCTTTATAAGTCCGATCCTTCGCTCTCAGAAAAATACTTTCGTTTCCTGCCATTGAATCTTACAAAAAGTTCAGTATTTCGTTGTAAACGCTGCTGTTTTGTTTTCGTGCTTGGTAACGAAATGAAGGCGTTCACTGCTAAATCTGACAGACTCATTGGTTGCGGTAAATCGAGCCGTTTGGTATTGTATTAGTAATGTCTGTCACTGCTCGGTCTTAAAGGGATAATTCACCCAAAAATAAAAATTCTGTCAACATTTACTCACCTTCGAGTTATTCCAAATGTGTATAAATGTCCTTGTTCTGATGAACACAGAGAAAGATATTTGGATTAATGCTTATAACAAAACAGATCTCAACACCCATTGACTACCATAGTAGGAAAAAAACAATGGTATTAAAAAGTGCCCCCGAACTGCTTGCTGTCCTACATTCCTCAAAATGTCTTCTTTTGTGTTCAAAAGAACATAAAAATGATAAAGTAATTACTATTACTATTACTAAATACTATTTGAGTCAATATCTGCATTCATAACAAGTCTTTTGCTTTTAAGGATGCAGAATATTTATGCCATTCCACAGCTGTAGACTTCATCCATCACTTTTTTTCTGGAGTCTGTGCTGTTTTAGACAAGAAACTAATGTGATTTAGTTGACCAATGGCATAAGCTAAGGGGCGGGGCTTGTGCTCGTGAAGGCCCCTAAAGAGGAGTCGATTCCTTCAATGGAATCGATTTCAACCTTCGGAATCGACTCTCAATTCTCAACGCCTTGGAAACGATGAATCGATAGGGAGGGCTCAGAGTGTAAATTACATATAGATGTATTTGGTCTTGACGGAACAGATCTGCTATGTTGCTGCGCCGGGGCCCGGACAGATATTTGCTACTGCCGATACATACACTCCACGCAGCTGTGTGGATGTAAGGAATGCTGCTGCACATATAACATATATGAATAACCCCCATAGTGTACATCATCACCTTGTAGTGGGTTGTCACGGTACCATAAACATGTCTTACGATACTATACCAGTGGAAGTATCTCGATACCAAGTAGTATCACGATGCTGTGCCATATAATTCAAATCTATACAAAAAACACAGATTTAGATTAAACATTTTGTATTTACTATAGTGAACTGTATTATACTTTGCACTAGAATATGTTGTTGTATTAACTGTAGTAATTGGATAAATTGTAGCAAATACTGTAGTATAGTTAAATATTTACTATGATAAGACTCAAAAACCCTAGAATCTATTTTAGTAGTTTACTATAGTAAATACTAAAGTACACTAGATCATTTTTCACGCAGAAACTAATTCAAATGTTGGACAAATTTAATTCGTACAGCAGTCTTTATAAAGGGAAATATTAGACTTACTTTAAGTGCAGAAATAAAACGGCCATTAGGGGGTGTCAATTTTCCACTGAGTTATTGAATCATTTACCAACTCGTTCAAATCGCCCATTTGAATCAATAATACGTCCGAGACAGTCAAAACAGACATTCATTATGGGGATAAACACCAAAAAAAGGCAGATGTAAGTATTAAAATGAATACTAATGCGCATATGCAACATTAACTACGATACTACTGTTTCTAAAATAGTGAGTCATCGCGGGAATTTTGAAGGTTTCACATCGCGATGCGTCCGTAGCACCTGTACACCGTGCAACAATACCTTGTAGAACAGATGGAGCTGGGGAAGGAGGGGGGTTTCTGAAACGCGCTGCACTGCAACGACAATCTCGAGGCAAGATTAAAGCGTTGAGAAGCAGGCTCATTGGCTGCTGATATAGAAGGAATCAATCAGCTGCGCCGTGTCGTAAAGTTATGACGTCAGATAGGTTAGACTATAGGACTGCGCCATCTAGAGTTTCATGGCAGAACTTTCTCTGTCATTTGAATCATGTACGAAATAAAATCTGTACTAAATCCTACAGCAGTAAAGCGATAACTTTGAGGTAGGCTTTTATTTAACATACATTGGGTAAATTTGACTTATACTTTAGAGTTACTATTGCCCCCAAACACTGTTACAATCGCCCCCACCAAGAGGGCGATTGTAACACTCTGACGTTTTGCATATAGTTTAATATTATAGTCATTTCCATATTAGTAATAATATATCAGTTGTTTTATTAATTAGTGCACCTATATTTCTTACTTGCATGACAGGATGATTAGTGTATTTCAAGTAATCTGTGAGTTATGAAGGAATATGTCAATTTATTCACTATTGCCTCCAGTCTCCCCTACAGTAATGTATAACTTATCGACAAAATGCATTTGTCTATAGACAAGTGGCAGAACTCTAGAGCCCGTCTGAGAAAGAGAGAGAGAGAGAGAGAGAGAGAGAGTGAAGAGGGGGAGACATGGGAGGGATTGTCTATGAACAGACAAGAATCATAGTGAAAAGTTGCAGTAACATCTCACTATAACCTACAGCTTGGTTTTACAATGATCTGTACCAACAGGTGCATATAAAACTGAGCACAATAGTTTTCTTTTAGGCTATTTATTTATTTGCTGCAAATTCAAAATAGAGAAAACATATTCACTGTCAAGATTAACGAGTTCTCAGTGATTTGAACAAATCTACACTGTAAAAAATCCAATTTACAAAATGTTCTCCCTACAAAGATATATAAATAACCTGAACATAGCATTTTTAGTTAAAGGAGTTAAATGACTGTTTTGCATATACTGAACAAAATTAGCCTAAACATGTTTCTAAGTTGACTGGAATTACTTTCTCAAGTTTTTGGCCAAAATACCTCAGAAAGTTTGCCCAACTAACTTGCCCAAAAGTTCCCAAGATGCATTGCAGCATGTTCAATTCTGTGTTTCTTATTTGTTTTTCTTTTAAAGATTAGTGTTTTATTTTTCTTGCTGGCTTAATTTATGCTTTAATATCGTTGTTAGTGTTTGTTATCTGTTGAATTTAGAGTTCTTTTAATGAATGATAGTTTTTCATTGTTACCATGGTTGAGATTTGTGTGTTTAATGCTGAGTTGTAAGTGCATGACAACACTCAACACAAATTGTAGAAAAAGTTAATTTAACAATTTTCGTCCACACAACAGAAATATATGCATTGCCTGATCAACAGTAATTGGTGTGACAATAAGATGTTTATTAGAAAAATAAGCATTACATAAACAAACAAATTTAATTTGGCTAAACAAAGTATCATTATATGAAGAATTAAATAATTTACTTTGAGTCAACAAAAAAGTCTTACTGCATCAGGTTGCCTATCAATTTCTTTTACATTGCTGTGGTTATTTTTAACGCTTTAAATGAATTTGACCAACAATCCCTTTTTTTACACGTTATATAATGAAATTTCATGTTTTTACATGTTATACAATTGCAAAAAAATATCTCTTCATTGATATTTTTAACTAAGTGGCCCTTTTAATAGTCCCACTGAAAGAATTAAACTGGTGAAAAGACTCTCAAAGTGGTGGCCACAGCCCCATGCATTGCGCAAATAAATACTGGACTTCAAAAAAATAATTTACCATTTTAACAGTTCCCATCTTTATGCGCAGCTAGTACTAAACTGCTTTTTTAGTTCCAGACTATATTTTGTTTCTAATTGCACAAGGAGCCTCATATCGACTTATGTCGTTGTAAAACCAAATTGTATGTAGGTTAGCTACAGTGAGATGTTACAGTGCAACTTTTCACTATGATTATTTTACTAGTCTGTTATTAGCCAATCCCTTCCATGTCTCCTCCTCTTCACTCTCTCTCTCCTTCTCAGTCGCGGTCTGGAGTTCTGCATCTGCGCTCCTACATCTCACTTCTGTCATCTTTACAAACACAGACACCCTTCAGGGTAGCGCAGGGATGAAACAGTGGATGAAAGTACTTAAAAATCATCATAACAACCGGAATTAAGATAAGCAATGGACTTCACAGAATCAGTGGTCGTAATTTAGCTACCCCTCACCAAAGAAGCGTTTTGAAAATGCAAACCTCCCCGAATGGCTTTGTTCACTCATGTGGATTTATGCCCTTCCGTCAGTGGTAGAACCAACTCGTTTCACTGTTTCACTTTGTCCTCTAAAGGAAGACTTCAGGATGAAACGGACAGTCTTGCTCTTAAAATACTTCTTGGTGAAAGTTCTGGTGCTGCTGTGCTGCGCGGACGGGGAAGCGCAGCAGCAACTCGAGGGCTTTATAATGCTCTCAGGATCCAACGGGTCCCGGGATGAGGAGAGTGGCGTTTCCGAACCTCCACACACAGAGGACAAATGTCGGGGTTACTACGATGTCATGGGACAGTGGGACCCGCCGTTCATTTGCCAAACTGGCAATTATTTGTATTGTTGCGGCACTTGTGGCTTCCGATTTTGCTGCGCTTATAAAAACTCTCGTTTGGATCAGAGCACTTGTAAAAATTACGATACGCCAGTATGGTTAACGGGACAGACACCATATAAGAAAAATGACCCAAGACATGATCCAACCAAGGATAAAACAAACATGATTGTTTATGTAATATGCGGAGTTGTGGCGATCATGGCACTAGTCGGGATATTTACGAAACTTGGACTAGAAAAGGCGCACAGACCTCACAGAGAAAGTATGTCTCGGTAAGTTACAGACAGTTATTTAGATTTTTATTTAAATCCCCAAATATATTAAAATCTGTTTGTGATTATGTATAAAAGTAGCGTGATTAACATTTTTTTGTTAATGCAAGAGTTTGCTTCATCCGCTTGAGGTTGCAGAAATAATCTAGGCATCAAGCAAATACTTGCCTTTCATTGAGGTCCAATCTTCATTTCATTTTCAGACAAGAGTTGGTTTTCTTGCCTGTGCCTATACATTTTATTCTTATCTCTTTGTTTATAAATATGCATTCTTTATTAAAAAACAATCAGTTGGATATTTTTGAGGGTTAAAACGGTAAAGCTTTTTCAAAAACAAAGGCACGCGTGAACAACCCGTTTTAGATTACAGCATGTTGCATAACCTCCAGTTGTTGGTTTTTTACCATTTAGCTACTTATCTCGGATAGTGGAGGTGGGAATCTCTCGTTGCCTGATACAGTGGGTCAGTGCCTCCGAGGAGAACTGCGCAGCCCACAGTGTGCATGTTGCTGAAAGAGCGCTCATTCATTCTGTGAAGGGAAATAATGTTCTGCGTAAATCAGCACCATAGACAGCGACAACAATTTGAATGAGTTAATACATGTTGACGTTATATCATTGTATAGTGTGTTCCTGTGCGCTCTGTCTCTCAAAATCAAAACAAGACAATTCATTACAATACTAAATATGGCATATTGCTTGTTATTTAACAGAGCGGTGGCAAGCGTGATGCAAGGTGCCCGTCAGGCTCAACACGAGGAGGCCATCGGAATGCACACACAGCACTATGACACCGTGCAGGGGAGAGCAACCAACATGCGTAAGTTGCTTGTTACCTACTTTCTCTTCGTTTCCCATGAGCTAAGTGTAACCTATGGACTACATTTAAATTGGTGTAAAAAGTGGACTAAGACTGTTCGAAATAAGGTTTTCCTTGCTCCATATTTTCCAGTATAATGCACTTTTAGTAGCCTACAAATTATACACATTAAAAATCCAGTTTCTAGTTTTGCTTGTGTTGTTGGTTTAGCAAATTGTTAGATTTTGCATTCTAAGGTTGACAAAGATGAGATGAGCACAAAGCGGTTTTAAAACAGTGTAGTCGAGGGTATACGCAGGTATACTGTGTATACCCATCAGTCGGCATTGAGTAATCCCACTTATGGTATACCCACTTGTGTAGTGCAGGCTATGCATGGGTATATGGTGTATACACTCAGTAATTTTCCATGGTGTGTCATAAAAGTCGTGCATAACAGGACAATATGAGAGAACTGCTCCCAATATAGTAGAAAACGCCTATAACTGGTCTCAGATCTGATCTACCTAAGCGTTCAACAAGCGCTCATCAATCTAATTGAGATTGCCAATTAAATGAAGGAAGCCGACCAAACATTACTGTCCAATCAAATGAAGGAAGGCAGGAGTTGCTTTTGACAGAAGCCAAGCTGGAGGTCAGTTTAACTGTGAAAGAGCGCAATGTAGGCAGCTAAATGTTTGCAAATATTTCAAATGCATAACATCTAAATGATAATATCACTTGTTTACCTTTGTGTCATTTCATACCCAATGCACTCACTAAACAGATTGTATAATAATGTTTGAGTAAAATATTTACCATGAGTTTACTTTTTTAGTGATGCTGCATGAAAGACAGACATAGTTGTTTGTTAGGTATTGGTATTGTTATCTAATTTGTATTGTTATCTAATTTGCACTCTTAAAGTCTTAAAATGCACATATATCAAAAGTCATTTTTTTTCGACATTGGTATTTCTAAATCTAAATCCAGCTACTGCCCAGGCTGTCTCTTTACATAGCCTGTAGGCAGGGATAGATTGCAGAATCTACACCTCTTCTGTGCCCATCACTCATTTCTGATACGAAAATTCAAAATGTGCATACAAACAAGGTGGAAACCTGGCATTATAAGAGTAAGGCGTTCATCCTTTACTCGGCTGCTTTAAAAATGGGGACATAATTTAACCATATACGGGCACTACTTCACCAAAGTGTGTATTATATTGCTTAACACTGGGTTCAAACAGTTCAAAATGAATGACTTATCACACATGTTAAAACTCTCATTTGTTATGATTCTAGAGTGATTGCATCACCCCCTTGGTGGATATCAACTCCCTAAATACATCTGTGTTGAAATAACACCAAACAGAGTAAGACTATCAAAGCCCCCCTCAGAGGCATCCATTTTGCTTGACACTGAAGATGTGAGTCAGTAGCTGGGAAAAATTCCCTTTTATCTCATTACAAAGATAATGTCACAGTTTCCTCGCTGTAATGCTTACTGTAGATATGTGAAGTTGTTGAAAGCATAGATCCCTTTTATCCACTTTCTCAAGCCATGCTCCTTTAGAGTCTTAATGGCCCAAAGAAGATTCTAGACTGTATTTATTTTACTTTTGTTTGTTTTGTTTAGATTTTTATTTGTAACAAAATCACTCTATTTGGCGATTAATGGAAATTTACATTCATCATGTAGCTGACACTTTTATCTAACACTCTTATAAATAAAGGTGCTACAAAAGTTATTTTACATTGATGCTATACAAAACCATTTTCCCCTTTAAAAACACAAAATTACCTTTTCATAATCTAAAGTACCCTTTTTCACTACAAATACTCTTTTGTGAAGTTCTACGGATGTTAATGGCATTTTTATATATTCTACTTTTCTAGTAATACATTAAAAAAGACTTGCGATAAGATAAGAAACAGGAAAAAGTGGAACATTCTTCTTAGTATGTCAATAATGATATACTCAGAGCCATTATATGGAATCTCACATAACAAGCTTGATAAAGATTTTACCCTTTAACCTTCACTATAATGTCAGTTCTGCCCTCTAATAGAAAAATTGCAGGATAAGAGTTATGACGGCCAACCTCTTATTCGACAATCATGATCATTAGTCACACGGTACCAGCTCCTAATTCATAACCCTGAGTGTAATTTTGTGGAATGCTATTAACCTTTGACCTCAGGGATCTAATACGGTCCTCTGGGCTGCACATATGAGATAATGATTTGACTTGAAATAATGAGAACCGACACAGGAAGAGCAAGTAATTCCAGAGATTATGGAGTGGATTAGTTGAATTTAAATATGCCTGAGATTTTTTTGAACTCTGTGGTTGACCCGTCAGTAGCGAATACTGAGACCTTGCAAATAAAAACTTAAAGATGTGTTTTAAAGCTTAAAGATACTTCAAACTTGTGAGTGTTTCAATAAATCATCAGAGTTGAAGGGATAAGAGAAGAATGGATTAGAGAAACTTGACATTTTGTTCCTGTTTTACAGAGCGGAAACGTGAAACGACCCCTTTAGAGAAGATTATTAAATCCTGTAATTTTGAAGTTAATATAGTCTGAATTACGAATGATAGAAGTGACATTATTTCTTTCAAAGATGAAAGAAAAAGAGACACCAGACTTGGCCGAAGGTTAACTGTCATTAATATTTTAATGTAAAGCTGGTTAGTTAACAGATTGAATTAAAGTGAATCAATTGACTTGAAAACTCTAAGAGAAATATTTTCAACATATACTGCAAGGTTACATTTATTTTTTGTCAGATTTTTCATGAGAACTTTTAGTGGTCACGAGAGACTACCATGGATGGAAAGACTAAAATCCGGCCATGCTTCTTCCTCCGCGCATTTTCCTCCATTGACAAGCTGACAAAAAACCTAGATACTCACCCACAGTGTACTGAATGATCCCATCAAAAAGATCTTGTTACCTAAGCGAACGTGCACAATTACTAGTCTTTTATTCGCTATATGAGCCACAATTCTGGAGGAAACAATGCTGTGCTCTATTACCATCACAGCTTGGCATTACGAGAGTACCCATGGCTTTGGCGAGAAGGAAAGAGGAGTTGAAAATAGAATACCTTTATATTTTTGGTCATACCTTGAAATACTCAAGACAGAAAGCCATAAGCCCAGTGTGAATTCATTTTTTATAGTTAAATTCTGTATATCAGTGAGCTGAATTGTATAGCAATTCATGAGGCACAGTTGCATATGACTACATATCAAGCGGGGCTTTTAACAGCAAAACAGCTCAAACTAATTACTGTAAAAGGATCTCCCAATAGAAACAGCATAAATCTATTAGCCTGTATTCATTTTAGTTATGTGCCAGCACAAACACCTATAATCAAACACTGCTAGTTGGGACTGTAGCGGTAACAGTGTATAAGAAACAGTCAAATAACTTTTTTCCTCAACTCAAACTCAAGTCATGTACTCAAGTGGAGATTATTTTAAAATAACATGTATTATTCTGTTCATGTTTTAAAGCCTATTACATTAATAACTTTGTCATTTGTCTTTCTATTGACGCTGTTTGAAAAGAGTCCATTTACAGCAAATTATTCACTCTCGATTCAAGCTTGTATTGGACTAGGTTTTTTGTAGAAAATATTCTACGAATTTAATGCCTAAAAGGCAAGTTACCTTTAAAGTAGAAAATCTTCGGACTTACCCTTATGCTATCCCAGTTGTATAAGACTTCCCTTCTTCTTCCTTTTCGTTCTTCAGCTGAATACAAAAAGTTATTGTTTTAAAATATACAATCTCTCCTTGTTCTTAATTTTTTGGAAACTCAAAAAATCACACATACAGTAAGTAATCCATACTAATTCAGTGACTAACATGTTAAGTTCACAGAAAAATGAAAATGATCTCATAATTTATTTACTAATTTAAGTTATATTAAACCAAAAATAAATAAATAAACGTAAATAAAAAGTTATTTTAATTAAAATGCTGGCTTTAGCTTTGTAAAGCTGTTGAATGTAGCCATCATTTTGAAAGCTCTTAAAAGCCCATCCATCCATCATAAAAGTAATCAATAAGGCTTATTGATAAGTGTCTTCTAAAGTGAAATGAAGGGTTTGTGTAAGCAAAATCCTAATATTTCAAACTTTTTCATTAACATTTAATAAACGTTGGTTTCTGAACAGTTTACAACATGTGAGAGAGCCACAGTCTGGCATTTACTGATTTGGCGATAATGACACGTATAAAATTATTCTTCATTAAATGATAGCAGTGCACTTTATTTGATGATATTAGAATAAATCATGATATTGTGAATTTATAAAATGTTGCCACCCATACTTTTTCATCAAGATCATTCAAAACTTGTTGATGTAATATTGTCATTTGAATTCACTTTTTTTCAAAGTTTCAATCCTGGATGCTAATTGGCCAAAAATCTGTGCATGTACGATAGCACCACTTTATCTAGCTTCTACAGTATTTGTATTGCTGCAGGGTGCCCATAGACAACCATACATTTTTTGTTGCATAGCAACATTCTGCTACTGTTGTACATGTACATGTACTGTTAGGGACTACAGTAAATCTTGCAGCAGAAGAACTATGCTTCATTCATTTGGTTGAATCAGATGGGTTGCAATTAATTTGATTTAACGCATGGGCTTTCTTACTTTATGGTTTAAATAAATTTGTATCTTTTCTTCATGTTGGAATTATGTAACAAACACATCAGAGTCTTTTTATATTTAAAATGAAAGATGTGTCAACATAGTGTGTAATCTATGCAAAAATAAGAAAAAAGTCAGATGGTAGATTAATTGTTACTTGTTTTATCTACATAATTATAAAGAAGAGAGACAAAATCACAAACATAGATAAAATTTATGTTAAGATTTAAATCTCTTAACATTTCAGGACTTCTTTGATTTTGTAGCCTTGGGTAATTTTGCAATATTCTCTGCTCTGTTTCTTATGATAACACTATAAATAATTCTTCCACTTATATAAGCATTACTCTATTTACTAGTGAGTACAGATCCTATCAACCATCCTCCCAATATACCGTACCGTCCAGAACTGGGCCATGTTTCACGCACCTTCAAGGGTGACGGTGACGAAAGCTCCCACCAGAGCAGACGCTAACCTATTAGAACAAAATGCAACGTTCGTCAACGAAATTTACGACACGTCTGCATCATCTGCAAGATAAACAAGCCTCTGGTTCATGCGCATTCGAGAGAGGACGGAAGTTAGACATCAACGTTAATAGCGCTGTCAATATGGATGTTTCTCTTAAACAAACATATCGATTCGTTTCAAGGACCTTTGTTAAAACCACGGAGCCGTGTCGAGCAGTTATTTGATCGATGGGTGCACTTTTCGGACCTTCAAAAAGTCAACACCCATTCATTCACTCCCATTCTACTGCTTGGAAGTAAAATGATACGTGGTATAATAACATTATTATTGATAGTAAAGTATCCCTATAAGCCGGGAGCATATTTCTCTTTGCTAAACACCGTGACACCCCCCCCCCCCATTCAGGTCAGCTTGGTCTCCCCATGCTCAGAGAACTCCACCAAGGAGAACTGGCTCTGATTTCCCACCCAGGACAGACTGGCATCCTGTTTTCTCTAGGGCAGTCGACACACTGGGTGAACAGGGACATGTGGCTATCTAATGGGAGTCACTGATAGCCACTCAGACAGGTCTGCTACTTGATGCCAAGGCATAAATTTCCTTTCCTTTTCACAAGAAAATTCCTACTGAATGAAAAAAATGGTGCAACACTCACTCTTTTTCAATTTTTATTAGTTAAAATCAATGACGTTTGGCTACTATCAAGGCCTTCATCAGACATCAACAACATCAAGGGACAAACACACTTTATACACAATCAGCAACAGGTGTTTGCTACTAATTCTGCTGATTGTAGGAGTGGCTTCCTAATAGAATTAAGAAAAAAGCAAAGCATCAATAGCTGCATTTCCATTACCCTTCAAAATGCACAAATTGAAATTGCGCATTGAAAATACGGCCAATGGAAACACGTAAATTTCGCCCATATCGCAAAAAAGTTTTCACGCTCGCATGAAGTGTTTTATCAGGCAATACGATAAAGGCATGTTTCGTCAAATTGCAATGGAGACACAATTGTCGTATTAACAAGTCACATGACCACATGAGCTTTCCTGTAGCTCAATGGTAAGAGCACAACGCAAGGTTGTGGGTTCGATCCCAGGGGATTGTACATACCTATGTATAAATGTATAGGATAATTCAATGCAAGTTGCTTTGGATAAAAGTGTCTGCCAAATGCATAAATGTAAATGTAATGTTTTGGCAGAACCAACGGTTATCTTAAAGACATTCCTGATAGGTTAATCCTAAATGCAGTAGATTTAAAAAAAAGCTAAAATGTACAGGAACTGTCCAAATGTTATTGATATAAAGATTTTTTTTTTCATTTCAAATGTTCAAGTTCTTTTGGGATGGAATGTTGTCCATCTGCTTGGAAAAATACACTTCTTTCCATGCGCACATAACAAACATATTGGTAGAAATGACACCAAAGACAGTTGAATGTTTGTGTTACAAAATGTTAAAAATATAAAAAGAATCCATATGATCTCTATTAAAAGCCTGTTTGTTCACAATAAAATAATAATAGGCCTATAGTTTTCTCTTTTTTAGGAATAAACAAATGTAAGTAAAGTTTAATATAAAAAAGTAAAGTTGCCATTATACTTTCCAAAGGTAAATTTCTTTAAATTTTCATTGCGTTCTTACAGTTTTGAATTTTACATAAATTCTTGTTTAAGATCTTGTAAAGGATATTTACACAATTTTACAGTGAAACAAGACAAAAATATATGGCAGAGGCTTTTCTGTAATGAGGCTCCTACTGAATTACATTCAACCCAGACTGTCTTTGCCACATATAGATATCATTCATGTATGCTTTAATTGAATCGGTCTGTGCAGTTTTTCCTTTCCTCCCCTCAACATGACTGATTGTGTCTGTTGGCATGGGGGACACGTTCATAGCACAAACACACATAATCACACACACCTAGTCTCCAGCCCTTAGATCAACAAACTGTCGTCCAAATATTATGCATAATTCATTTCATGTAACACTCACCAGTGAGGGGAAATGACAGATTAATGTATTTGCTGCACAACACTTAGCACCTCAAGACTGTTTATCATTTAACATGACAGAAACGGGAATCATTTCTGTTCTCTGTCTGTTCAATTCTGGTTTTAAGTGGGCAGTCACATTTCTTTATCACAATGAATACACAGTACAGAAACCCTAAAGAATCCTGTGCTTTCCAATCGGACAAAAATTCAATAGAAATGATTAGGAGTAACAACACTTTAGCTGTTCCATTGACATCTCATAGTGACTTGAACAAGAATGGTTTATATGTAGTTTCTGTACTGAATTGCCCATTTAATTGGAATTTAAAGAAAGGGCGGAGCATGTTGAAGCATGTTGAAAAGGCAAAATGCAGCATTGAAAATGACAAGTTACTTCTGGATTGTAAAATTTTGGGTTCAGTAACAGTAATAGTATCAGATATTAGCCCGTTCATGTCTGGAATCAAACCCAAGACCTTGTTGTTGCTCGCAAACTGTTCAAGCTAACTAACTGAATGTGAATAAATGTGCATTTGCCTTCTGGAGTAGAGCGTGAAACAGAGGAGATCCAAATGCAGTTTTTCATACAAATGAACAGAAAGCTTAAGTAGAGGTTAAATCAAATGCATTTTTAATGCTGACGGTAAACATGGATGAGTGCCACTCCATCAAGCACCACAGTCAAAATGACTATTTGTTTATGCGTGAATTCTCTCTCATTCGGTTTAAATCCAAACAGCAGGGGCAGGACACAGGTCGGACTTTGGGAAGATTAATGGACTTAAAATGTTATCCAGAGTTTATAGTAATGGAACTGTTTCCCTAGTGGGAATGACTGGTTTTGATTGCTTAACATGTGTTAAACTGGATGGGTCAGATGTCCTATTGTTGAAACAATGCAGGTATAATGCGATGCTGTGAATATGTGTGAGAAGCAATAAGTAAAGGTTCGATACAGCCTTGTTATTGTACATTTCTTTATGACTTATATCTTTCATGAGAGGAGGACTTTAGACACACCCATACTCTGTATGAATAAATAATAAAATAAATGTTGCTGCAAAAAAAGACCCTAAAAGCAGAAATTTTCTGGCAGATGGGGTGCCAGAAATATTTCGTAAAATATATATATTTTTAATTTAATGTTTTTTCAGTTTTTCCTCTGAATTTACGGTATTTTCTGTAATTTGATGGTTTTTGACCGTGTTTGAAAAAGAAAATCCGGCAGCTGAGGTGCGAGAAATGAAATATTAAAGAGATAAATAAGATGCCACGCCAACCATTTCAAACCAGCATTTCTAGATTTATTGTGGTCATTCCAGTCCAACGTCTGTTGAATTTCAACAAAATCAAACCTAAGAGTGACATAGAGTCATCCAACAGCAATGTGAAAGACAGATAGCATGACAAGACACCTTAAAACTTAATGTTGAAAATCAAGTTTAACATACAATTTTTTTTAACTTTCCCTAAATACAAATATATATAAATATTTGCGTTGAATTGCTTAAAAGTGAATATGAACTTGTTTTCTTTACAGTATTTGAGGTATGAAAAAATACATCACATCTTTTCGGTTATTTTGACCTGTTTCCCCAGGTCTCATTTTCTGCCGATAAATGTAAATAGAAATAATATTTTATTTAAAATTTGGTAAAAATATTGATGGAAGTTCACAAAAACAGAGTGAAACAAGAACGATAATTTTACATAAACATCTCCATATAAATAATTCAGAAAAAACTAAAACGACGAAACGATTGAAGTCTTTTTCTGTAATTGTTTAATAAAAAATACTTGAAAATCTTTTTATAAAACAGTTACATTTCGTAAAATTACATTTTATATCCATGTACAGACTTGTATTCACATATAGTAATGTCAAGTTGAAACTTCAAGTGCAACTAATTCTAAAAGTTGGAACACATGTTTAGTTATTTGATAAAGAATTGGTTACAATATGTTCTCAAAAATGATTACTAGATATTTTTTGTAATTTGTCCCAGATGTACTGACATATATATCACAAGTGCATTTCCCATTAATCCTGCCTTGATGTCTGATATTCATAAGCTCCAAATCTCTCAACCTTTCATGTTCTCATGCTCTCCTTCTGCAAAAGAGCTTGGAGCTTTGCTCAAAGAAATATTGAGGTCGCATATGGGATTACCCTTTACAAAGATGTTTCACCAGTGGAAGTTTTTTTTTTATCAAACTGAAGGAGATCTATTGCTTTGCATCACTATTTGTACTCCTGCTGTCATATTGTCTCATTTCCACCAATGATTTTTCTATTAGACAATAAAGCCAAATAAAAGGGCGCAAGAGAGAATGTCTGGAAGAGGCTGCATGGAGTCGCCTGTGTTTATGAAGCCCTGTTCTGGACTTTGCGAATATGATTTTAACAGTGTATTGATGTAATAAGTTCAGTGACAACTGAATATAGGTACCAAAGTAGCTCTGCACTGTGAAGGTAATATCCGCCCTAACCCAATGCCTTTTCTGGAGTGCATGACATACCATAATGACTGATGTCAGATAAGTTTCAGACACAAAGGTGTGAGTAATGAGCAGGCACATTTTGAGTCTGTGCATCACAGAACTTTACACAGATTTCTGAGGAATTGAAACATCTGTGAATCAAAGAAGTTTTGCACACATTCTACACTTGCATGTTAATTTATAGAAGAATTGGGATAATGTCATAATAATTCCAGTAACCAATAAAATTGACAAACCATGTTAATATCCGTTCCACAAAATGTTTCAATTTGTCCCAAAATCAGTACAGCGAAGGAGTTTCTAGTCTTTGATGATCTGCCATGCAATACTTTTTCCTATGTATATTCCTATGTTAGTGTAGCAAATTAAAAAAATGATATATAGTTATGAATAAGAGAATGAATTTAGTACAGTCAGTCAATATTTATATATTTACATCAGCTATAAATTCATTTTAGACACCCTAAGTATCTCTTAAAGATCATATGGATGTCACAAATAAAATGTCACCATTCTATTTTCCATCCTGGAAATTAATTACCATTGAATTACCAACAACCTAATATGACCTCATTGTCCACAGCCTAAGTGATAAAGATGATGTGACACAAGCGTGAATACAATGAGTGACACGTAGGCAATGATACTTGACATCTGGCAATAACTGTGCTCCACTGTTCCTGCCATGGCTGCATTTTGCTAATGTCAAGAGTAAGTGGCAGACACACAGAAAATAGTGCTCTCTGATCTGCAGCAGATATCGTTGGTGAGCTCATTCTGCTCTTACCGCTTCCATCCCAGAGGGATGTGCATCTCCTGAAATACCCTCCTGCATCTTTAATGAGAAACTGGAAAGGTATCTTATAGTGACACTGTTGAATTGAACTCTATGTGCTTTGTGATAACCTTGACATTTTTAACCTCAAGACACATCGAAGAGTCTAGGGATTTTTTAGATACTTGGCAGCCGGTTAGAAGCAGATGACAGAGAGATGAAACGTTGCAAAAGTATAAATGGTTGTAAATGAATGTGTGTTTGCATCAGACAGGTGTGAGGGTTGACTTACAGGCAGGTGGTTAGGCAGATGCAAATGGTTTATTTGTTGCAGTTTTGCTCTACCTATGTGACTAGACCCTGGGGTGAATTCATTAAACAGTTGTGCCAGATTTGCACACAGCGTTTCTTTTTACCTTGCACCTGCAAACAACTTCGCTGGCTCGAAATGCATTGCAATATGAATGTAATTCAGGCACTGAAAAAACACAGCGCTAATAATTCTGACTCTTTTTAGCACTAACATGCATTTCAATGTAAGGTAGGTGCATTAACAATTTCCTGCTAATCAAGAAACTCAATTTGCTTTCTACAATGAGTACTTTGGTATTACTCAGAGAAGAAAATTATAAGTCTGCACACCAAAGCTCAAGAAAATACAATAAGTTTAATAATAGAGTCTCATCCTAATGTAACATTTCAAGCATGCAGGTTCTTTATTTTCATCCATTCACCTTTTATACCACAAGGTTATTACACATACAGAGAAGAAATAGGATTTCACATGTAATCATCACATGTTTCAAAGCGTTTTACATGTACAGAAACACATGTGAAACGTGTGGTTTTGGATCATTTTTGTGTGCACCTCATTTAAATTCCCATGTGAAACCCATGGGACCACATGTTAAAACCAGTGGTATCATATGTGCAACATGTGTGGACAACAAAACCAGTTTTATTGGTCAATATTTAAGATTTTTACATAATCTGAAAGCTGAAATGAGATTTCAATTGATTTATGAGTTGTTAGAATAGGAGTGTATAATAGGTGTAATAGGTGAATATCTGTCTGAGATACAACCGTTTAAAAATAAGAAATGAGAGAGTTCAAAAAATCAAAATATTGTGAAAATTGCCTTTGAAGAGGCACTGTGGCAGGTCATTAACTCAAAAAAGTTTTTATATATTTAATGTATGCTTTTTACTAAATTTCTTCATTGAACATGATCTTTACTTAATATCATAATGATTTTTGACATATTAAAAAAAAAATCAATAATTTTGACCCATACAATGTATTTTTTGTCTTTTACAAAAAAAATTCCCATGCTAGATAAGACTGATTTTGTGGTCCAGGGTCAAACATGTGGTGAAATACGAAAAACGTGATCATAAACATCACACGACAAAACACACCAAGAAGGCAAAAAATAAGAGATTTAGTAATTCATTATAAAGGTAAAAATATACAATATAAAGCTAAATATCAAAATCTCCAATTCAACAAAAATGAATAAGAATGAAAATGATACCCGCATACCCGAGGAAAAATGAACCCAATCTTATCAATTTCGCATAAATAACACGTGCTGTTGCAATATCATGTGATACGTACGCCCAGGTTCAATTCTGCGTGCACAACACGCCTATTTTTGCGTGCATATGCTACTGCAATTTAAGTGTGCGTCCTTATTAAACGGCAACTTTTCCTATTAACCTGTACCCTAACCCAAACCTGACAGAATGACTTTAATTATTTCAACGTTTCCTCTCCATGTGTATACCTTTCAAAATGTCTGCTTTACACCTAGGTGCACACAGACAACAGCATATCATGTGCACGCACAGTTGAACTTTGCCGTACATATTACACGATGTTGCAACAGCGTGTTATTTATATGCAGATCGATGAGAACAGGTAGGAAAAATCTAAACCAATAAATGAAACCTTTTAAAAAATGGGCAAATATAAAAATCTTCATTTAATCTTCATTTAAATGATCTTCATTTAATTATCATTTTAATCTAAACAAAGATTTTGACATTCAACCATTTATTTATCGATTGTGTTTACTGGAATATTTTGATTGTTTTATGAAGAGCCTGCATCCTCAAAACATCCATTTACTGCCATCGGAAAGTAGGTGGCTAAACAAATTGCATTTTTAATGGTTTGAGTTGATGACCAAATGATGGTGTAGTAAATATAGCAGGACATTTCTAGACATGCATCCTTCGAGCATTTTCAAAAGCTTTGTAGTGGAAAGGACAATGTTAAAGTAACTACACTCTTATAAATAAAGGTGCTTTATGATGCCTTAGAAGAACCTTTCTGTCTTGATGGTTCCATAAAAACCTTTCACAAAAGGTTCTTTGTTGTAAAAAGAGTTTTTTCAGATTATAAAAAGGTAAGAAAGAGATGTTTTTTTGAAGAACCTTTGACTGAATGGTTCTTTGTGGAACCAGAAATGGTTCTGCTATGGTATCGCTGTACGAGTGTAGCAGTTAACATGTCGCATTTATTGTCTTCCCAAGCTGCATTGCACACAGACCTTCAAATGAAAGACTATAGAGTTAAATCTTTTATCACATCAATCATTCGTCTAACAAGGACTGTGTCCAAACACAATGGTGACATTTTGCAACTCAGCAACCGTACTACACTTCTCCTGTCCCATTCAGTTGAAGGCTACCTTCTTGAATGAAGTGTTTTATTGCAGCGCAGGGTAACTGTGATACTTTTTCTTTCAGAAATAGTGTAACAGAAGCTTTTAAAAGCATGTGTAATCATTTTCTCTTAATACGCAGCAGCCTATATAATATCCCAGTGCACAGTCCAGCAGAGGTGTCGAGGAATGCCGCGTCTGCTAGTGTTTATCTGCTGTTTTAGACACAGTGAAGGCTGCTGACCCAGATACACGGAGGAAAATACCCATGCATAACTAAGGTGTTACTTCTAATAAAAGCCTCTTTTTTAGGCCAATAAAGTATTAAAAAGGGTGCTGGAACGGAGACAGAGTGAAATGATGGAGGCAAGCTCGGTTCTGCAAACCCTTTTGTAAAAGAAGGCTGCTTTTCAAGTGGATTTCGTTGAATGAATTATGTTTGAACGTATGGTAGTTTATCTGTATTAATGTAGCACGTATAGACTATCAGTGATATTCAGGTGCTTTCTAAAACTAAAAACAGACACATTTTTAAACCTGTAATAGATTACACTCAACCTGCCCGTTAAATAAATATATATACTTATTCATTGACAAGCAGTGTTGTTTCTTTTTACAGTGCGTATCAAAATGTTCAATTATCTGCTTTTCATCTAGACAGATGTTTACGCAGGCACATATTCATCTGTCTTCTTGAAGCATTATCTTGTCTTGCAAGAGTCAGGTGCTCTGTAACAAAAGAATCTGGATCTATCGTTCTCCAAACTAGCTCATTACATCTAAAACCAAGTTGTTTTGTTATTTATTTAATCTGAATCATTTTTACTTTTACAGAATAACAATGCACGACTGATTCACATTTGATGTTGTTTCCACTAATGTCAAAGTGTACCTTTTGGCTGTTTAATGACACTGCATAGGCAGAAAGCACTTGTGAGTTCTTCTCATTTTGAATGCCGGCTGGCATTATTGTAATTCATACTCATCATCGACATGATCTGAAATATACAGTGTCTTATCTGCTGACATTTGTGGGGTGTTGGTAATGACTCTGTGTGGATTTCTGTGGCGCTATCTCATGAGAGGCAGCATCCTGCATGTCTAATGAGTACTGGTGAACAAATAAGCATATGGAGTGGATAATGAGGACATCAGTGTTTATAACACCAAGCCGTCCAATCTCACACTCTCTTACAGTTGGCACGCTTCGTATGTTTAATATGAATTGCACTGTACATTGTGTTGTTTGTGTAATATTGTGAACCCTTTTGATTTCATTTCATGTTGCTCATGAAAGTTCTCCTCCACATCTTCATTCGTGTCTGGTTCAGCGTCAGTGCTCATTATTTCGCTCCTCTTGGCATGCAGAGTGGAAAGATGTAGCAGGAACCAAGAGGTCTTACTGTGCACTTGCCCAACACTAAACACAAAATCTTTATCATTCAGTCACGAGATGAACTGTATATTTAATGGAAAAAACCTTAACAATCTCTCAAACGCAATTTACATGCTTGTACACCTGCAACATGAAATATCTTTTAAAAAGATTAATTTAACAGAATTGTTATTTTATTTTCTGGAATTCAGATTTTCCCAAAAGAAAATGATGTCATTTTGAAATAAGTTAAAAAACAATAAATTACAGAAAATTTGCAAAACTACTATTAATTATATATCCTTATATCCTGAAATGTTCCAGGAATATTTTTTAACTGATTTATTTTACACTGTGTTATACTAATGTAGTATATAAATAATGTACAGTCAATAGACCACTTTGCAAAATGTAAATGCTGGTCGAGAAGCACTTCCGGTTTCATTTTACATACTAATTTAATCTTTTAACATTTTGATTCAGTTATAAATGTTCTGTTGATTGTATTATGAACAAACGTTTGTGAATTGTTAAAAAACTCATGCAGGAAGTTCTTCTTTAATAGCATAAGAACAGCAATCTGCATGGTTTATGTCTTCTGAAGTGGTCTATATATAAGAAGTACACTATATTCATGTACTGAACAAAATTGTATTTATCTTTAACATACTGTAATTCCTTAGTTACATTTGTGTTGGTCCATAGTTTTGATCAGTGTACTATAATATAAATATTTTTATACAAATTTTTACAATCATTTTTATTATATGTACTGTTATAAAAAACAGGGCTGGGGCTAGGGGGGGCTAGGGGCATCACCCAGATTTTCTTGTGACCCCAATTTAATCACAGAAACCTAACTTTTGAGCTTTTGAATGTCTATCACTTGTCTGCAGCAGTTTCCAGTCACTCCTCTCATTTAAAATCAATTGTGACATTACAAGTAACTTTTTTTCCAGCAGCTCCCTTATTCCAATAGTCCCGTCCCACTTCTGTGCACACAAAAGTCTCCTCACAAATCAAACATGGGGGTGGCTGTCATGTTACTTAAATCCATAAACAACTCAGTCCTTCACAGCAGACCACACCGCCGTCCATTACAAATCTAGACGTTATCCCTGTAAAACCACCCTTCTACTCAGCTGTACTGTAGATAACACTCATAAAAGGGTTTGTATGTTTCTTGTTTAGCTGTCTACTGGAGACGGGTATTTAACAACACAATACAAACACTGAACTTCCATCGATTGCAAACACTGAGCTCGCTTTAGCATGTGGGTGGTAGAAACCATACAAGAGAATGGATGCATTCATTGCAAACAGAGCACAAATGGTTGCGTTGCCATGACGAGAGAGATAGCACGAGAAGAAGATGGTGTAAAGACAATTTGCAACCAAACACTTGGGAGGAAGTTCTCCCAGTGGAGATGAGTCAGCTTCTTACACAAAACAAAACAAACACTGAGATACCAAGGAAATTGAATAGAGCCGAGCATGGGATCACTCCCACCTATCTGCTACTTCTGTCAGATATTCAAGAGAGTAGGACGCAAAATCTGTGGTGTATAAAATGAACAGCATGTATGGTTAACAGGAACGTTATGGCACCCCAAAAAATGTAACAAATGTTCAAGAAAAGAGAGGCGCTTATGTATTTTTGTTGTTGTAATGTAATGGTTAATTCAATTCTCAATTTCCATATGTGTTTTGAATCCACAAACATGAGAAATCTAAAGTAACACCATTCATTTATGTAAAAGCAGACCGTTGCTGCAAGTTTATTTTAGTTTACTATATTTAAAACTTTGAAAATGTTTCTGTTCAT
The DNA here is from genome assembly GCF_015846415.1 of Triplophysa dalaica. Lineage (NCBI taxonomy): Eukaryota > Metazoa > Chordata > Actinopteri > Cypriniformes > Nemacheilidae > Triplophysa > Triplophysa dalaica. The sequence continues at coordinate 9,623,697 of NC_079558.1, read as the reverse complement.
TAAAATCAAATAAAATATTGACCTAAAATTAATTAACAAATGGAAATTTTTTAATAAATTATAAAATGGGAAATGAAAATGCAAAAATTGCTAAAACTTTACACCAAATTAACATAAAAACACATTTAAAAATAAGAGCAAATTTAAAATATTAATAAAAAGAAGCTATAATAACTTTGTGTTGCTCTTAAAAGTATTTTTTTTTTCATATTTTAACCTTTGGCCATAAATACTTGAATTATGTATGTTTTTAAAGTTTTTATTTTGAAATGACAACGTGTGAAATTGAAGTAAAATAACACCAACTGAGAGTATATATAATATGTAAACTGCGACAAATAATGTTGTTTAAAATTTGCTTTAAAATGAAAATGTTTTAAATAAAATTTCTAAAATCCTCTGCAGAGAACATACCATGTCTTTCTTTCTTTCTTTTTTTCTTTTTTTTTTTCTTTTTATTGAACAGTGTGAAAGCAGATTCTGATGGCAAATTATCTTTTCTTTAATACTTAGTTTTGCAAAAAGAAACATTTTGACCATCCCACAATACTCTTTCATTTTCTTTTCCACGCACTGAATTTTGACCAACATACACATGCTGTAGTCTGATGTAATTCTATAAAATCGATAATAAACATTTTGGCAAAACATAGCAAAATGATAGATCATATTTGACAATATCCTGCCGAAAAAATGAACCCCCTTACTTACTAATGTGCATACTGTAATGTGTAGTTGTTGAGCACTAATCTGTGTTCTGTCTGCTGTGCTGTGACTCATTGCATGGCTCTCAGTACAGACGTGTGTCAGCAACCCCGCTGCAGGGCTAAGTGATTAATTAGTCACAACAGGAGCTTGACGCTGACAGCTCCGCTACGCAGGTTACACCTCTTTCATCGTCATTCACCGCTGACAATTCATCTCTATGAACCAGAGGGGAAAAAATCAATGAGACGGCTTGTATATACATATCATTACTTATTCTGTGTGTGCCACTTTGCAAGAGGGAGATTGAGCCCGGTTGTGACATTTGTCGCGTACACACATCAAAAAGGATTATTATAAAAACCTTTCAGTCGGATTTGTCCTCCTTGTGTCTTCTTTATGAACCATGTTCAAGAAATTGTCAATTGTCATCCTTACGGGGTTTGAATGCCTGTAGCTCAATTGTGAAGTGTTCACCTTGCAACATTAACATCAGGGGTCCAAGTCCCAGGAAATACCCAAATTGATTCAAATGTATACCTTGAATGCTCTGTAGGTCTCTTTGGATTAATGTGTCTGCAACATGTGTAAGCATAATGTTTGTACTGATATCTTTGTTTACCAACGTCGGAATTGAATCCACAATGCAGTTAGTCAGCAGATATGCGAGACGTATTAGGGATGACTAATATAATGCTGTAGATTAAGTGAAAATAACAAGCCACTCTTTAACAATATTTTGTTTTGTTTGCAGAAGGCGGCCAAATAAACAACATGATGCAAACCCACCCGTATCCAGCTCTCAGCCAGCTGTCCCATGTCTATGAACAACAGGATCCAGGAAAAGAGTTCAACAAATATGCGTCGCTGAAGGCTGTGGGTAAGAATATATAGTTTGAATGATAATTTTTAGCACATCAGCGTTATACTCTTATGTGGATCTTTCCTGTGCTAAACTCATAAATTATTCCGCTTATTGAACGTAGCATTTACTGCAGAATATATTCCAGATGATTAATGTGTCCTAGAAGAAGAGTTTTTTTGAGGAAAAACTGTATTATTATCGCTTGCTCGGTATTGAAGGAGCCACTGTACTGCATTACAGTTGACATAAAGTCACTTGGGAGTTTTCAGAAATTTCTCATTAGCTTTTTAGCCCAGCAGTAAAGAGGACTGTCTCTGTGAGTTATGCCCAAGTGTACGGTCCAAATATATTCAGGATGATTACAGAACATTTTTATAAAAGTTTTATGTTTTAAATAAGTGGTTACAGCAGTTTCAAATGTCTTTTGAGCAATTTCTTGTTATTTTGTTACTTTTAAGTTTTCCTGCTGAAATCAGACCGACTACAACTTTTAATGTAGCATACAAACTAACATTTTATGTACTGTAGCTCAAATGTAAAGCATTGTACCAAACAGGCATGTGCTCATCCAACCGCTCCCTCCAAAAATAAATGTTAATGTAAATGATTAATGGTGACCCTGGACAACAAAACCAGTTTTACGGTCAATTTTTCGAAAGTGAGATTAATACATTATCCATAATCTATGTTTATGGGTTTGTTAGGATAGGACGAAATTTGGCCAAGATACAATTATTTGAAACTCTGGAATCTGTGGGTGCAAAAATATTGAAAAAATCGCCTTTGAAGTTGTTAATCAGAGAGGCTGTAGAAGGCTGTCGCTGAGAAGAACCGCTCTCTATTGGCTTACTGCTGTAATGACGTTGTGGAGAGCATATGAAACCGAAAGCTGAAATTCTAAGCTTTATAAAGTTACCAAACTTGAGTGGGTAATTCCCAAAGAGCGGGCAGCAGCCAGCGATGTTTGAAGGCGTGTTTCTGGCCATTTTTGTTATCGAATTTGCTTCATATACTCACACAAATAAAGTTTTTATATATTTATGGTAGGAAATTTACCAAATATCTTCTTGGAACATGTGCTTTACTTAATATCCTAATGATTTTTGTCATAAAATATAAGATAATTTTGACCCACACAATGTTTTGTTGGCTTTGCCTCGAATATTCCCGTGCTACCTAAAACTGGTTTTGTGGTCAAGGGTTACAAATGATTCACATCATTAAAAAACAAAACCAAATATTACTAAGTTTTTACTTAGCAACACAAAAACAAACCATTAGAATTACCCGATTCAGGCAATTTTGGTATTATCAGTTAAAATATCACCTAAAAAATGTTTAATCAAATACATTGATGCTTTGTGCAAATACCATATTCTAATGTCAAATAAGATTAACAAGTGGTATCCCTTGAGGAGTTTATATTACGTTTAATTTTATTGTCATCAGCAAAAATTCATACATCAGCAATAAAATCATTTCCAAAACTAACAAAAAATCACAGTCCAAGTCCCGAAATCAGGTGACTCTAAGTGGCTTTAAAGGTGTCTCTGGGGAACAAAAATTTGAAATGAAAAGGTCCAAAATGAAAGGTCCAGTCGACTTAAAAACACAGAGTTCTCTAAGCGGTTCACATTCCAGTACTTCATACGTAGAAAGTACTTAAATGAAGACAAACCCAGCCCGGCACAATGGTATCAACACCAGCAACAGAGACAATCTCAACGGCCCTTCTGAAAATATTGAGATAGCCGAATCCCTTATTACCAACAAGCTCTCTTGCAAACCGTAACGGATCACAGTTCTGTAACGGATCTGAAATCCACAAGCTTTTCAATGGGTATGTCAGTCCCTTTGACCATCTGCAGCGACCACCCTTCGTTTCGTTTGCATAAATCACCCAACAACACCAGCATCATCGCTTTGCCTATGACCGGAAGACTCGATTGCACACATTCGGTGACACTCTCAACACTCTGACTTGCTGACTCTCGTCCCTAATCCAGGTGCTCAAGGAAGGTGGGTTAGCTGGTTGGAATTGACTCCCAGACTGATGGCTTAGGGTCTCGAGGAGTGAAACACCAGGCTTCCAAAGAACATCTCCTCTAGTGCCAACTCATACTGGTTTGCTCCCAACTATTTTTGAAACCACCCTGGCCTTTTATTCTCCTACAAAAGATCGCTGAGAGTCTCAAAACTTGTCACTGAATGCACAATGTTGTACAAGCCCAAACAGTCCTCCTAACCGCTTCAAGTCCTCTGGGGGGAGGTCTCTGAGCCTCTGTGCCATCTCGTTTAAGATGGCGTTGAACCTGTTTAGAGCCTTGGCCTTCACAGCCGCCGTGTTATAGATGGGACTGCGTTCTTTCAAACCTAATGGTATACAGGTGAAGTTCAGAAATAATCCCCTGTCATCAGAGGCCAAGACGCACCCAAAGCTTTTACGGACAGCACTGAGCCCTAGTTCACTGTACTAATGGAGTGGCAGGTGCTTCTGAAAAACTCATAGCTGTATTTGACACTTTCGGATCCAACAGCAACACAGGGGAGAATAGAATGTTCTTCAATCCTGAGAAACTCTTCCACACTGGCAGATCTCTGAAAGGCACTCACAAGATATTGATATTTTCAACAGACGCATCGTAAAAGTCATCCATTGTTTCCTTAAACACAAGAAACAAGAATTAACACAAATGTTAAAGAAACTATTTACTATACCCACAACTTTACTAACACCTAAAGTAAGACACCAAAAACTAACTGACGCGTGTCACATGCTCTGTGAATGAATAACATCTAAAACACGTGACGAAAATAAACGCTAATATTATACAAAATCATTACGCTCCAATTTAATATAATATGATGTTACGTTACTCTTGTTGGAACTTGTGTTACTGGGTTTTAAAATGAACCTGATGCTACGTATTCTGTGGCGCTGCAAAAGTGTACAGAGGCACGTATTTGCTATTAGACCAAGTTGGCAGTTTAATTTGATTTGCATGTATGTAACTAGTACGGCCTTCATTCCTACACGATTTATAGACGAGGACTAGATCAACCATTTGTGTTTCAAGCCATTTTAATCGCGACATTGCTATTTCACTAGTTTAGTCTCTGATGATGTTTCTCGAAATGCTCACCTTAAATATTCTAGATCACCATGACATGACTCCTAAAACCGAGCAAGATTATCAATGGCACATACACTGTAATTTATGATTTAATCTAAATCACTTTAAATTTACTGTACATCCCTGCCCTTACAAGGCCAGCTAAATGCCCTATCTTTCTCTCATCAGTGATGACATACTATGAGATAATTGAGCAGAGAATAAAATGACTCTCTGTGGGCCTGGTTATCATTTTTTCCTCTTTAATTGCCTCCCTGAGTTCCTTTCCTTACAGATGATGAATTCCAATTCTGCCAATCGATACGTTTCTCAGTTTCCAAATACATCTTTAAGGTCACAGAATTGGATTTCAAGCCAACACTGAGAAATTGCGCTAACTAATGAAGGCTTTTACCAATCTGTCCGCTAACCAAACCCACGTCACCCGTTCCTTTGAGTTGACACTGACTCCATGTGTGGAGGCACAAGCTGATAGATTTTTGAACAGCGTCTTGGGCAGCAGATACAAAACCTCACATTCATCTTGATTATGGCTCCTGAGGACATGCACTCTTGAGCACTGTAATTGATTTACCTGTCTGTTGTGATGATCAGTGTATCTGATACGGGGGACTGTGCACCAGTGCAAAAATGTCTGCACTCTCGACGTCTCACTCCCCTCCCATGGAGTTCATGCAAGCGATAAATAAGATTTATCATCACACTGCAGACCAAACTCGTTTTAAGTGTGAAAAGTTTATCTTCAAGGTCGTCAAAGCACCCAACATCAAAAGCAGACTGAGGAAGTCACACTAGGTTGCCCAGTATTCTAAGAGTAATGATTCATCCTGTAAACATGAATCACCTGGTAAAAGGACAGTCTATCAGTCCCGGTGGAACACAATAGGCCAGGCTTTCGCTGCCCACAGATTCTGACTATTACTATAGCACTTTGTAGCAATGTCATGGACTTTGTTAGCTGATTTATGAAGGTTACGACCAACCGATTTCTCTTTATTATATTATATTATGTTTGTAACAAGTTCAAGAAATGGGAAGAAGGAGGCGGGAACCGGCGAACGTTAAAGCAACAAACAAACAACCAAACGAAAGTAAAGGTCCGACAGCTCCCTCATGGTCGACTGCCGGCCATATAAACATAATAAAACATAACATAAAGTCCAGGCCTGGTCCTCTCTCGTCGTATACTCCTGTCGCTCATCCTTTTATGCTTCCGATCTCTTCCGTGAGAGATGTGAGACCGGTGCAACGCGCAGCTGACACTCATTATCTCTTGCGTCACCGGCCTCGCGTCGTTCCCTCACGGCTCTTGTCCCGCCTTGCTCATTACAATATTATATTACATTACTGTAATAAGATTCAGACATGGAAGGAAGGAGCCGGGAACCGGCAGACATTTAAACATTTAATAACAGAAATAATAACAGCCGGCGGCCCCTCATGGACGACCGCCGGCGAAATAACATAAATACAAATATAAACACAAGTTCGGGCCCGGTCCTCTCTCCTCAAAGGTCCGGTCGCTCGTTCCTTTTATATGCTCCCAATCTCCTACGTGATTCGAGCCCGGTGTGCGCACAGCTGGCGCTTATTCACAATTACTCACCGGTCTCGAACCACGGTCTCGCCCCGTCTACTCCACTACATAACCCCATTCCCCCTCACAGGCCGGGGGATACCCCCTCGACTGTGCATGCTCCCTCCCCCTCCCTCGGGGGGGGTGGGGTCGGGGGTATGCAGCGACGAGACGAGACAACGGTGACGGGAGCCCTCGGAGCGACCGGAAAGAGAGAGGGGAGAGAGAAAAAAAATTATAGTCCGTTTCCCCGACATGCTGCCGCTCGTTCCTCAACCAGCCGGGGTACTCTCCTTTATACCATTATACCTGCCATTACAACAGGACTGTATGCAAACATAAACTTTGGAAAACACATCACAAGTAACAATTAATTGAAACATACATGGACAGCACACTTAAAACGAATCATGGACATGGTACGCTGCAAAACGGGTTATTTTAAATCATTATTTTGAATTTTAGTTACTATCACCCTCTGTCAGTTGGGCAAACCAACATGGTGGTGAAAACACTTCTGGTGGCTTCACCTGGTTTAGATTTCTATGCGCAATCCAGTCATTTATATAGATCAGTGGTAGGAAGTTAGAAAAAACAAGGCTGAAGCCACACCCCTAACCTCATTTTTAAACTTAACCATCCCTACTGCAAAAGCAAATTGTACTGAAGCATACGAATGAGTTCACACAAATTAGCAACAGTGTAAAAAATCTTGTAAAAAATATTAAAAGCAATTCAATTCAATTCAATTCAAGTTTATTTATATAGCGCTTTTCACAATGTGTATTGTTTCAAAGCAGCTTTACAGGGGCAAACAGGAAAAACAGAAAAGTTAAAACACAGCACAGTGCATGGTATTTATACAACGAGTAAGTTCATTCTAATAAATAACATCTAATTTCTAAATAAATAAATGAATGAATGCAGTCTCCCGGTGAGCACTTTTTGTAAAGTATTACATGTTTTCCATTTGACAAATTTCTACACAAATGCAATTTTACACATTCTCATCTAATGTTTTCTTCTTTTCTACCCTGCTGGCAGCTGCCAAAGCAAACGGAGAATTCCTCAACAAGCAACACCGTCACCTGGTCGAGATGGCGGCTAAGGGAAGTCTGCCCCTACATCCGGTGAGAATGGAGCATGTTGAGCCCACAGCCTCTTACGTCACCGAGGTCCCGTGCCTGAAACAAAATGGACAGAAGCCCAAAAGCAGTAAACCCATTGTGCCCCATCCTGCAATGGCCTACAGCTCCAACACAATTGCCAATCCCGGAATGCTGAGGAATTGGGAGGCCACAGAAACAATGGGTAGGCGCAAAACCTACGGAACTAGGAAGCTGTGCACAGTTCAGCAGGTTCACGAGCTACACACTGCCCGCAGTCATCATTACCTACCCACGCAACCCTACTTTGTAACCAACAGTAAGACAGAAGTCACTGTGTGAAAAGCAGAGAGCAAAACGTGATTATCATCATGACTCTCTGCCCTGCCCCCTAGTGGACCGGAGGCCCCACTGGGTTTATATGTCATGCTACGACTGGCACCAGAGACAACATCAGCTGACTGTGAGGCCAGGAACATTTGGAAATGTTCACTATTTATTTACACTGTAACGATGTTTGTGTTCCGTCGACGACAAGGTAAAGAGCAAAACAGAATCAAATTGGCACAAGAAAATATAAAACAAGCAATAAGATCTAATAAAGTTACTGTATGTGGAGAGAATGGCTATGGCGAGTTAAGACATAACAGAAATAAAACATTCCACATTATCGATTTCAGATATTAAAGGGCTGGCGTGGAGTATGACATACAAGGTGATGATCTTATCCAAAATAATAAAGAGTGAACGGATCAGGTGCAGGTATTGATTTGATAACAGAAAGCTTGTTTTTAAAGGGGATATAACAGACACTGGAGTGAAACACAATGAAGTGGGCTGTGCCTTTAACAGTATAAAGCAACTTACAACTAAAGGCTTGAAAGATGTTTAAGTCTTGAGACAGAAGAGTGTGCCACGAGGTAGCATTTTCATGACACAGGCAACACTGTTAAAAGGACACAGAAGCTTGGTCTTTGAAAGTGATCTTTGAAATACAGTATGTGTTTGGTCTTTTTTGCAAAAATTTGACATTGATTTCTTACATGTACTCTCAAACGCATAAGAGCATGTTGAAATATTGTCAAAATCGTTTCTTAACATCAGTGTATCTGCAACTTAGTTGCTGCCACATTTGTTTTGCGAGGTTTTTGCACTTGTGTGATACGGAAGCTCCTTTTTTATTTATTTATTATTTATTTACCAGACAGATGAGACTTATGGTGAGAAACTATATGTTTATATATATTTATACCTTTGCCAGTATATGTATGCACACTATACAGTACATTGTGCCAAGAAGTAGCTGGTTGAAGTCGTTGTGTTCCATTATGATTTAGCTTATTTTCTGTTTTATTAACGTGTGTGTGAGAGAAATCTTGCTGTTGCTTCATCATGATATAATGGAGTTAAGCTCTGGTAATGAAGATGTACTTTTAAAGCACTGGAATAAAATGAGCTTTTTATTTCCATATTCTCTTCATGTTTTTTCCTTCCGTCACTGTCTTTGATGTTAACAGAACGTTTCATTGTGAGAGTTTCGTAAACAGGTCGATGAACTTTGTTGTGTCCAATTGAGTTAATTCAGCAATGCGTAAACCTGGAAATATCAGCCCAAAGAACTCAAACCCCGTGTTCAGTGTGCGGGGGAACCAAATCATGTGGAATAACTGAAGTCTAGGATGAATCCTGGCAACGTCACCGTCTGGTAAAATCATCGTTGGTTTTATTTAATCACATCATTCACTACACCACTACACAGAGAAGCATGAAAAAGTCTAGATTATGAAACTAAAAGTCTTACTAAAACTTTTTAAAGGTCCCCCAACTCTAAATTTCCTGAAGTTGTAGTCCATCAAAGGCTGTTGTTGTGTTTTTTTGTTAGAGATAGACGGGAAATCTTTCATCTCCTGCAATTCAGAGAAAGTCCCATATGAGGGTCTTTGATTGATTTGATTCAGGCACTTTGCACAAGAAAATCCAATCCTCAGCTGCACGCATTCACCTCTGAACAGGTGCCTGGAAAGAAGGATTGAATGAGCCTGATTCTGTGGGGGCCTTGTTGAGATGCCAGAAATCAAAGTTCTGCTTGGCAATTTAAGCAAGTGACCTAGTTATCAGAATCAGCACTGGTCTGTTCAGCATACAAGCAAAATGGTTTAAGAGACTGGGTGGTCGATTGGAGCTGAGGATTTTAGACCTTTAAGAACATGGTATTAACAGCAAAAGTCCATAAGTTTAACCCTGGCTTCATTTTCAAATGACTTCAAAGCGTTTTAAGTTATTGAAGACATATGCCTAACCTTATTTGAGTAAATGCAATAATGGCAATCAATGCAACACAATAATTTTAGATTCAGTTTGTTTAATCAGGTCCAGTTATTCTGTGTAGCTTAAAATAGTATGCTCTCTAATGTTTGCTGGGTTTAAAAATGTATTATTTAGTCACCCTCGTGTCCTTTTAACGGTGTATGAGACTCCTTCTTCTGTGGAACACAAAAGAAGATATTTCGAGAAATGGTTTTCAGTGGTTTTGTGTCTATTCGATGGAAGTCAATGCAGGTCAATGTTGTTAATATCTTCTTTTGTGTTCTGTAAAAGAAAGAAAGTCTAGAGGTTTGGAGTAAGGGTGGGTAAGTGATGAAATTTTAGTTTACTTTTACTTTAAAACATCAAATGATCACATTTAATTCAAAAACATAACAGAGGATTTAAAATATTTTTTTGGTAGATGCTATTATAAAATTGTGGAATACATAACAGCATAGTACTGTCTCAAAGTCTTAAAGTCAACATGTTCTCACAGATGAGATGTATCTTCAGATTCTTTGCCGATCAAACAATCAAATGCATGCATATTATTCCAAATTCAGTCATTTGAGATACGATTATTTCACATATTCACAGGTATTATGCCATGGCTATATAGTCAGAAATCTCAAATTATGTGCACAAGCTAATTTTAATTCAAAGAAGAAATGAGGTTGAGAAATGCTATTGACTGTGATTAATGGATTGTGACAGAGATACGTCTGATTGTTAGAAGGTTATAATTCATTTGAAGTTAGAAAATGATAATTTGGACCTCTTCTGACTAAACTAATCAGATTAAGGGCTTATCTTTTCCTTTCATACTCCAGTATTGCCGCTTGTGCTTGTCTACGGGAACTGAAATTCATTTTGTTTACAGTTAATTGGGATTATTAGTTAATTTATGACAATGTGGGAGATAAGATAACTTTACAAGAGTTGTATATATACAATTTGTGTGCAATGTGTTTGTTTACATGCATTTATTAAAAATACACAAAACCAACCCCCAAATCTCAATGAATATGTTCATTTTATGGTTCTTTTATTTTTCGACCATTTACATTAGATTGGGTTTTTTTCATGACAAATGCTGTGATTATGTTTTCGTGACAAATGCTGTGATTATTGCTAAAAGCAAATGTATTTTTATTTCAAAATTATATGTTAAAGGTTATGTTCTCCAAAGAGATTTATTTATTAACAAAAAATATGTCAAATTGAGGTATTTTAGGGAGATTTTTAAATGTTTATCAAACATATTCTATACAGTATACTGTATGAGTTGACATTGCATTTGAGTGAACGACATTGATCTTGCTCTTATCACAGGTTTACACATGAATTAAAATGCCATTTTGCTTCACCTTTGTCTCTGTCATTATTTCCGCTCTAGAGTTTTTTGCCATTTAAAGCTTATCTTCTGTCTCCTGCTGTATGGTTAGGTTCTGAAAAAAAAATCCTTTATAAAGGTATTGTTGAAATAGCCTCATATTACCTTTGTGTTTCATATAAAAATCTGTTTTTTTTTTAAACACACCTTAAATGTGTCTAGCAGCCCCCCATGAAAACAGCACAGGGGACACCGGTTATAACACAGTACCAATAGATTTTTTTAAACAGTAGTTTCATGCTTTGTCCTGCTGGCCATCCTCATGTGAGTTTACCAGAACATCAACCAAAGGGACCAGAACTTGTCTGCTTAAATTCCAGCAGCACCTTTTTCATTTATAATGTTGAAAATGAGAAACCAGAACCCAATTAACTGAACAAAACAAAACCACTGATGCAATCTCTCATGTCAGAACAGAGGCTGCTGTGCTCACTTCTGCATCTCATTCTCTACGTTCAAGACACATTTTTTTGCTGTCTTAGTTGTATTGTAGTTGTATCCCAGAGATGATCTCACGCACCTGCCAGGCCGCTGGTTGGTCTACAGGCATGATTACTGAATGCTTTATAGTTTGCGGAGTTAGTGCCTTTCAAGTTGTGATTCACCAAAATGAAATTCTCAATCCTTATCCATGACCGACGTGAATATTTAGTATAAGGTTCACTTTTACTCCACTGTTTCTCACCTAACCCAAATGACTTATATGTCCTGGTTGTTCATGTAGTAAAAACCTTGCATTTGCACAAGAGTTTCTTTCATTTTATCTGAAACAAAGCATAAGCAAAACAATTCTTTTACCGGATTTAAAAAATATGTGAATAAGACGACAATAAGATCAGTTTTTTATCGCAGAAATGACCCTGATCCGTTATGGCTGCCTGTTGGCTCAGCATGTGTTCTTGTGTCTGTCTAAATTTAAAATTGTTGGTCCATCTAAATGTGTGTCCTTGGACATAATATCACTAAAAGTTGCGCTTGTGTCTCTGTCATTTTACAATGATATATAAACTGTGACAGGTCGTAAGACAGGTCATCAGGAAGGACTTGAACTGTGAAATATTCATAGCAGTCTTTTCTCTCCGTCGTGAGATATCCAGCTCTGTAATTAAGACCTGAGTGGCAGTTTTGGAAATTCTAATAATACCTTTTTGTTACTGTCAGGATCCCTTTTGGTTCATTTGTGCTTCTGAATAATATTATGATGAAATTATGACAGGTGAGCGCTCGGCGGAAATGAAGCTTGCAAGGGCAATTTTAGCATCTTTAGATCTAACAATTAGGCTTTCACAAAACCCATTCTCGTTTAATGAACGTTTGAAGGAAGAGGGGTTTTCTCATCAGAGTTTTTCCGTAAAGAAAAGCTAGGTCACGTAAGATGCCACAAGCGCCTTTTAATACGCTTCCACCGTGCGGTCCGTTTCAAGAATATTTCTCAATGGCAATCAGGCGTAATTTACTGCTTATTCTGCAGGTTTGTTGCGAAGTCGGCAGTCCGCTGGTGGTCACTTTGACAAATTAAGGAAAACTGCAAAAACTAGACCCCAAAGCCTTGATGAAACCCAGCCGTTGCCAAGGCAACAGAACTTGAGCCGCCTGCTTACCAATCTCTTTGTATGTTTCCACGGCAACAACAGTAGATGGGTGGAGAGGGGGTGGCTGTATGGAGGAGTGTGTGAGTGGGAGTGCTGTGTGCATTGTTTATGCACTGGAATTCACTGGTGTGAATCTCTCATATTCAACCGACAGTACTCAGCAGTTTCAACTTGTCCAAACTAATCTAAACGATACAGGAGATATCACACAAGATTAAGTTTTTGTTTATATTAGATCTGTTCAGCGGAGTTAAGCTTGTTTATAGCCTTTATAGCCCACTTAACACAGTTGGTTATCCATATTCATTTGCACCATTCAATACAGCACAAACGTTTGCAACTCTCAGTGTTAAATGGGAATTGACAGTTTCTTTTGTTAAAAAAAGAATATGTGTTTTTGTTGTGATATTTGGCAAGCTTCTGAAATGTTTTGATTCTATTATTGTTGAAGATTTTTTTAAACCTAGGATGAGCATCTGTTAACCGTTGCAACCACCACAGGATGAAGCAGAGCCGAAAAACACTTTTAGCCAGGCTTTATGACACGGAGGTGTATCGATAATCACAGCAAATTGATGTTACTGCGCTTCTCATTATGAGAGAATAGCAAGTACAGAAATTACACAGTTTTCTGCAAAGATCTCGCAGGCTCCGCTCCGCACCCAGGGCCAATAAAACCTCATCCTACTGAGAGATGCTGTTTATCTGAGAAAACAATTAGAAAGGCATTCATCAAGCAAACCGTACTGAGATACAGGTACGCACACACATTCCACATCGGCGTGATATATCTTCTTATTCAAACAAGCCAGGCAGGATCTTATCTCAGTGTAAGCTGTGGAAAAATCTAAATATGGAACGTGAATATAAAAACACAAAACAGCAGATTGTTGGTTAACAGGTACACACTTCATGCACTGAAATGCATAATATTTTCACTACATAAACAAAAGTACTTTTATGGACCTTTTGCTTGTTTGTTTAGATGGTAAAATGTTAATTGTAAAACAAAGATTCACTAACATAACGTACAATTTTGAATATGTTTATTTATATTTTTTTGAATTTAAGTTTTTTTAATTAATTAACAGTTAGTGTATGTTGTAATTATGTAGTGCCAATGTACGAAAGAAATGAAATGTCCTAACTTCAGAAGCAATCTCCTCCGTGTTTGTCTGACTGAGGATTCAAGACACATTATTAAAGCAATAAGCCCCAAGAAACCATGGGCTACAGTGCTGTTATAAAATGCACTGTAATCCACATCTTCGCGGGGTTTATTGCTTTTATAAAACGGTTATTCTGTATGCTTAGTAAGATTTCATGAAGTAAAACACAAAAAATATGATGTAATCATTTTAATAAAAATATATTCTCCCTCCAAACAAAGTAATTCTTCAGAAAACAGGTGTGGCTGCAACAGTGCGGTTGCCAAGCAACACAGACGCAGCAAAGAAAACATATACATGAAAAATATACTTTAAGATTGTGTTGTTTATCTATTAACATTAACATTTATCTATTTTTACACATGAACATTTGCAACTGTTGAAGTGTGGATCAAATATGTTTGGAAGCATTCTTAAAAGTGTTTATTAGATGCATCTGGATGTCGCCATTAATCGTGCCATTGTTGCAAAATGTCTCCAACTTGTTTGCACTCCTCTTTGCTGTAAGAGGAGTCTACGGTTCTGAGATGCGTTTTTTTGGGGCTGTGCCAGAGGCAAGGATATTTCTCCAGCATCTTCGTTCGTTGGAGTTTGGCCGCCAATAAGATTGCAGGGAAGATTCACATTTATGCCCCGTTACTGAAATAATTTCTCTCGCATCCGCGCCGGCATCAGACAGTTTTTGTACCGTCGTGCTTTGCAATCGTTGGTGTAAATGCTCCGTCCCAGATCCTTTACAGATTCGTGGCAACATACATGGCAACATCTCTAGTACACCTGGCATTAGGGGAATTTTTTTTTTAACCTTGTTGCATTGTAACTGTTGTCAATTGACAGCAAATATTTTAATTACATTGAAGGGTGCAGTAACCAGCTAACAGTTACAGTGTAACAAAATATATATTGCTGGCAATTGACAACTGATGATCATAATATCTATCAAGTAAAAAATGTAAACTATCCAAAGTTAAATGAAGTTACCATTCATCCTCTGTGTAATTTGCCCGCTTTGGGTGGAGATGAAAAGGCCGGTGGATTGGGCGGCAGCAAGGACAGGTATCTTTCCAGTGAAGCGACACGACACAGCAGATTCCCTGGCTGCGCAAACATAAATCCCTGTAAACTTATTTTATTTCTTTTGCCGGCTTCTTTGTGTTTTTTGTGCATTCGTTAAAAGATAGCGTTTTCTTCATGGCAGATGATAAATGATTCGGGCTTGAGTTGACGATTAACTTTTTTAGCTCTGCGTCCCATATACAACTGTACTTCAAACCAGCCTTTATTGACCAGACCCTCTGGTGTATTTGGATTTAGTGCCGGAGAGTGGGTGATTTTCCCAAAGTCTACCTGGGATGGTGGGATGATTTGTCATGTTCTTCTTGGCTAACGTTTTTTACTAGTCCAACGAAAACTTTGTTGCTTGTGATAAGCTCAGGATCTTTTAAAGACACCAGTATCGGCTGATCGGTGGATCATTGACGTGCCGATTAATCCCTGCACGTAGGCCTACATAGCTGCTAAAACTTGATGGTTCGCCCCTTCCGTTTTTCACAGTGGCGTAAAACTGACGGAGAGCTTGGTTTAGGTCAGTTTTGGTTATTGTTTTAAAGTCAATAACTAGACCTTTTTACTGTAAACAATGAATAGACCGCATAGTCCGTTCATGAGTATTCACCTCATTTCTAGACTTTTCAATGTCTTCAATTTCTCTTTCATTAATTTCAGCGTGTCGTCTTTGTTGTTGGTCTTCTTTCTCTATCCTGTTCACACCACTCATCCATGCTTAGCCTACCAAATAAATCAAAATTCACGACACAATTTGACATATATTTCGCTATCTGTAGCAAGAGTGGCGCAGTGACTCTTGGTAAGCATATGTAAGGCGGTCAGCCGTTATAAATTGTGATATTTTCTAACGGCTTAGACCTTGGCTCAGCCAATCAAAATCAAGGACCAGAATTGACCGTTTACTGCAAGATAACAAAGTCAGAAATGTAATAACCGCTACCACCGTTCTTAACACTTCAGACCAGTACTCACATTCCTTTTCAAATTGTTTCTTCCACCTCCTTTCTCTGCACTTTCCAGCAAATAAGTAAACATTTACGGAGGGTCTCAGAGCCTTCATGCTCCACTAGGCGCTTTTTTGCATGTTTCCAGGCATTTAAACCACTTGTGAACATGTTGGCACTATCTCAAAAAATGATATGCAAAGCAAAACATACTTCCTTTGGTAGGCGAATACAAAACTCTTTCTCTAGTAACACACATCTCATTCCCAAGTTCGAGTCTGAATAACTTTGTGAAAAGGGATGGTTCTGGTGTTTATACACGCGTTCTTAAGCTGACACGTCTGCATTTTTATTTTCACAAGATTCTGGTCCTTTTTTGCCCCAGTATGCTCACACATTAGAGTCTTTCTATTCCAGCAACCCAGATCTGTACTGAAAGAATCGTTAACAGTGCTCTTGTAACAGGCGTCAGAATCAGGGCCCCTTCTGTGTCGAGTTTTCTCCCTCAGTCACACCCGCACTGCCAGTTCCACCACCGGGCTAGTCGAGGTAATGTAAGATTCTTCTTCCATTTTAGCAAATGCTACATACTGTACACTATCAAGCCCCACAACGGTTGTAGATGTTCCCTCACCTTAGGCACTGTTGTTCAGAAGGTTTTGTTGTTTTTTTGTCACTGTCTTGGTTGTCTTCAGGGCACATTTTAGATCCATTATTAAATCCGTCGCTTTGGCTAGTATCCCCTAAAGGCGGGTTAACGTCAGTTGTTGCGGAGGATGAACTACTATCTCCAGGCTTGAAATATCCTGTAAGTTTGGGCATTGTTTTCAAAAGCTGCCGATTGCGTTGTTAAATCAGTTTGTGCATTTTCCTTTTTTGTGCTTCTTGAAGTCCTCCATTGCAGGTAAATTAAAGAATGCGTTCTAACGAATCAATGGCAACGCCAATGGCGTCAAAGCTCCATAATTAAGGAAATTTAAATTAATTAAGTAATTCTACAAAATTTAAATTAATGAAGTAATTTTTTACTTATTTTTATTTTTAATATTTGTTTAGTGCAGGTCCCTGGGCTTCAGCCACTGAAAGCCTGTGCATTAATGCGCACTTGACTGTACTACATTGAGAGACCTATTTTTGAATTTGACAAATTCACATTTACTAAATAAACTATTGAAAGGATTGTTAATTGTTGGTTAATGTTAAAGGCACAGTCTGACTAGGTAAAAAAACAAAAAAAAATACTGAGGGAGTTTTCAAAACTGTCTCAACACCCAATTCACAAAAGTAATCTTATAAGAAGTATTTACAAGCTATCAGCTATGATTTCCTCGAGCATGTCAGTCTAACGTTATTTAACTTCTACACATGTAAAGAAAATAATATAACCTGCAATATTGTGCTTTAAATAGAAATGTACACATACAAGCAAAAGTTACAAGCAAAAACCTTATTGTAAAGTGTAAGGGGCAGTCAAGTCAGTCAAGGATTATAGCGAGATCGCTCTAGTTGCTGTTAACTGTCATATTAACAGAAACTTTAAAAAGGTACAAGCAGATGGCCCTTTCTCTGACCTTGCTCGGTTAACCCGCGTCAGCCAACACAAGTTTCTTCTTCATCATTGCAGTCTCCGGACGTTCAATTGTAAAGTTCTGTCACCACATCGGAAGACCCACCTCGCCTTTCATTCGATTGGACAATGGGAAAAGGGCGCATGAGGTCAAGGGCTTTTCTGTTCAGAGTTAGTTTTCTTCAACTTCAGGCGCTCAGAGCACTTTGCCAAAAGGCACAAAAGGCGGTAAAAACCGGAGGCGCCCGGTGCACATAAACAGCACCCAAAATGTTCCATGCCAACTGAAAACAAATCAAATAGGCGCATCATACAGCAAGAAGCACATTCTGTCTGATCGGGCCCTTGCAGTTTATACTTTATAGTTTATTTTAAGCAGCTATAACCTTTGCATCCATATACTTCTGATATAATTTATTCACACCCAGCATCCCTGTAGGTAACTGAAGCTTTTGTAATTACTTTCTGTAAAGAACAGGCCTATTAAGGCCAATTAGATCAACTACAGTACATCAACCACACACAACATCAATAAAGCAACATGTACGGTTATATGCAGTATTATGTTTTTTTACTAAATATCAACACAAGTGTTATTCAGGTGCAGAATATCACAGCAGTGTTGTAACTTAGTGTAACAGCAGAAATGCGAGTGTGCTATTGCTTTTACACAACCATTCTGCAAGATTTTAAAGGGATCATATGGTGCAAGTACATGTTTTTCTTCTGGTGTGTTATAATTTGCCCATGCATGTTTTAGACAGGTAAATTGCAAAAAAATTGTCAGAACAAAATATGCATTCTATCTAAAACAGTATTCGACCATACCGTATTCGGGCATAGAGGAGATACAAACATGCGCGGTATGTGGAAAATACAGCGTTTTTTAACCTTAAATCATGTACACACATTGCATTACATTTAAAACAAATTATAATATTCATTTTAGCCATGTCATATGGCTAAAATTCTTTAACCCTTTCGTGCACGAATTGACAGTATGAAAGCAGGCCCGGTTCCTGCCAGGTGCAAAAGGGTGGGCCAGCAGATATCCTGGGTGGGCATTTACCAAACACAGAACATAGCCACAAAAAAATAAGAGTACAGGGTTTTTTTCTGATGAGAATGCGTTTTGGTAAAATTATCCTATTTGTTTATTTCGATAAACTGTAAAAAAATATTTTTCGCAGAAAATGAACTGGAGAAAAAGAGGGTCAAGACAACTGAAAAGACGATCTGCGTTTTTAAAACAGAAACATCGCAAAAAAATCTAAACAAGTTCATATCTAGTTTTAAGCAACACAAAACTAATGTTTGTGAATGTTAGAAAAAGTTAAAAAAAATATGTTCTATGAAATACCCAGATTTTTTATATTAGTTTATTAGCATGCTCTCAAGCTTTCATATTGCTGACTGTCACTATTAAGGTTTGCTTTTGTTGGAATTCAACAACAAACACTATGATTGCAATACATGCAGGATTAAAATGATTTATGATGTTATAAATATAAAAAACAAGCATTCACTACAGAAGACTGAAAAAATAATAATTTGAAAAATAATTATTGTTAATTATTGCCTTTCATATAGTAATTGTGTGCATTTGATTTTACTGATGTTTTAAGCATTAATAAAGCAGTCATGTAAACTGGGCATAAATCGATGTCTGTAGAGTGGGCCAAGAACAATCCCCATCACTGAACAATCAATCCCTTCTGTTTAATCTTGCAAAAAAATCCTGTTTTAATGAATGAATCTAATTACATTGCAATAAATTCTACATCATATCTGCATGTGTTTGTGAGGTTTTTTGAGCGAGCAGCGCGCCTAAACTAAACTTCTTTGCTACCACCTGCAGCATGATTTAGGGTGTTTGAGATGATGGGAGACAGATTTATTTCTGAAGCGGGTGCTTTGGAAGATGGCGTTCAATGAGGGTCAACAGGTTAAAATCTAGCCTATTACAACCAAATAACAGCTGTTTGTTAACAACACAAGATAAGACCCCAAAAACTCCCGTTATAATAAATGAATCAGAGCTTGCGGCACAATTACCTTTACATACGGTTTATAATAAACTCAAAGCAAGTCTGCAGTGCGCCTAAAATTCCTTTGCACAGTATTTTGCTCCCGCCATAGCATGTAGCACGCTTCTCTGATACAAACTAAAGCCGCTCTGTAAGTGAAGAGTTGCGTTGCTCCCAGCCAATAGAAATAATATTGCAATTTTTGGTGTTCTTTCTTTATTCTCATTGGGTGGCCAAGACAGACGTTTAGGTGGGCTCAGCCCACCCCTGCCCATGCCTGGAGCCGGCCCTGTATGAAAGCCTCAGTCAGGATCATTTCATTTTTAACAAGATTGTTTTTAAACATATATACTGTATTTTAAAAGTTTTAAAAGACAGAATGCGTTTAGGTTTTGTTTAAAGAGACACCTAACATTCCACTTCAGTCAACCTCTGCGCATGAAAGAGTTAATATCAATAAATATGTAAATTAATTCAGTAGAGATAGGTTGGTATCCTACTCAAGATTTATGAACAAAGACAAGTGGAGTGATAGACACAGTTAACCATCCCAGGTTTGTTGTTGCTGTGATCCTACTGTAAATACAATATCAGCACTCTTGGAATGACACCAATAAGAACAGATCACTGAGAACTCAAATAACATTAAAGCACAAATATTCTCGTAATTAAAGTGCCAGTAAAAGAACAGTATTGAACAGCAGAATATGATTTTGATGCACCTCTGAACCAAAAGGGTTCAGTTTTCTCCTCAGCCTGCATTATTTTGCATCAGATGTTGACTGTGTTTTCTCCCTCAACGAAATATGGATTGCACTAGTTTCGCTGAAGGCTGTGGGAGGAGTCTAAGCACTGAATTCTTACAAACCACTAAAAGATTCATCAGTTTTCTCATAATGCTCAACAACAACATCCAATCATATATCAACATCTCACCCTGCCACTTTCAGATAAACGTTATATGCACACGCTGCGTGTGACACGCATATCTAAAGGAACGTTATTTGGCGCAACCAAATGAAACTTAAAGCGATTCCCAAACATGTATACTTTTCTTTGTTCTGCTAAACACAAATGAAATTTTTTGCAAGAATGTCAGTAACCAAACAGATCTTATTACCATTTACTCCCATAAGAAAAATAAATACTATGGGGATCAATGGGGAATGAGATCTGTTTGGTTACAGACATTCTTCCAAATATCTTCCTTTGTGTTTAGTAGAAAATATTAATTTATACAGGTTTGAAATAATCTGAGGGTGAGTAAAGGATTGCAGCATTTTCATTTTTGGGTGAACTATCCCTTTTAAAAGTACCTTTCATACAGTCCAAGACCGCAGGTATGAAATCAACAGCATAACTAATAGGGAATTAGGCAACTTTTATTATATTTGCATTAGGCCTATACATTATTAAAACAATATTACTGTAAACACTGTAATAATTTAATTTATGACTAATTTCATGGCAACATGAGATTTTACTTTTCTGGAGTAATATACCAATATGCGCATCTAAAACGTTACTGTGTGTTACCAAACTGAATTTCAAGTAATAATGAGAGGAGAAGATGCTGTCTCAGTAGTATAATGGAGCTGTTTCTCATCTAATCATGCTAATTTTCACACCTCAGGCCTTAGCCAACCTGGCCATACTGGTTGTGCCCTTGTGTTGGGCTCTTAGCCAGCATTAACAGATGGCTGACTGGGTGACAAAGCTGCTGGAACCACATTCAATGAGATGTGAATGTGAGAGTAGCCATTTGCTAAGGGCCCTGTAAGATAAATGAGCAGTTTAAAGGATAATATTATGAGCTGTGCAAGTTTTCTGTATTTTTAAGTACCCTGCGCCGTGAAACTTTGAACAATCTATGCACAAGTTTGGAACTGGTTTGAATGCTGTTCAGCACAACAACACACCTGGTATTTGTCACACCTCACAGTTTAGCATGCATGCAGATTAGAGACGCACAGGTGTTGTCATATACAGTGGGACACTTGACCCTAATCAGATCTGATCATGGGTGAACTATCTCCACAAAGACTCACAAGAACATCCTCAATCACACGTTTCCGGAGCGCAGGAAAAACAGCTGGAGCAAATCTCTCCAATCTTTCCTTTCCCAAATAATTAAATATAGAAAATGCTAAAGTGATACTTTACCATCATTTAGAAATGGCAATAAATTCAAAGAGGCAGTTCACCTACATTTAACCTCCCTGGTGTTGTTCCAAACCTATTTATACATTTTTAATAGAGCACAAAAGGAGATAAAGCACTCAATTCTATATAATTAAAGTGGATGGAGACTATGAGCATCAGTGAATGCCATTTTCGTTTGTATTTAGGTATTTATTTAGTTAAGTAAATAATTTAAGTAAGTAAATTTAGGTAAGTAAATAATTTAGGTAAATTTAGGTAAGTAAATAATAAAGTCAAAGATTATATATTTTTGGGGTGAACTATCAATTTGCCAATAACAGTGACTTTAAAAGTATTTTCTCCTATGATACAACTTTACTTACTAGGATATGCTCAATGTTCAGTATATGAAGAGCACATTTGCAAAAACAGATTAAAAATGTTCAAAAATCTTGTTTTTTACTATGCATTCCAGGTCATATCAATCAAACTGCAGTTTGCTTGTTTTAAAGTAATAGCAAAAAACAACTAACTAACACAATAAAACACAATAAAAACATGATAACATACACAAACATGATTTTATTTGTTCTATTTTTAAAATCTAATTTGACCTGTTTTTGCAAATAAACTCTTCATATACAACACCACAACAACTAAAAATATTACATTACACATTTAGATTAATAAACTGTCCAAGTCTGTTTTATAATATATTATAATAAGCCATTCAATCGTTCTGCTCATAATAATGGAAAAACTGTAACTCTCTTTGCAGCTTTATATGTTGTGTAACCTAGATGAAGGTTTTCAGAGAATTATAGCTACACAGTATATCGCTATAAATTCTGAGTCAGGAGCTGAAATGGAAAGATCTGAGGTAATTATATACAAAGGCATTTCTGTATCTCTAAAATGCTTGAGGCAGATTGTTTCACATGACTTTAGTGTTTCATGCAGCCCCAGGAGATTTTGTCTACATGTATAACATTAAACAGTATATGCTTATTATACCACATTATATCTTTCGTATACATACAATGAGGTCCAAAAGACTCAGGATGCTGAATAACTTAAAGCAAAGAAATGTTATGATGCAAAATAATGTAGAAATATTACAGATTCTGTATTATTTCTAGGTCACTAACTCCTTTGAACAAAAGGTCACATTTATTTTGCTTCCAGTGAAGCACAAAAGAATCTCGCTGGGATAACATGGTTATCATCAAGGTTTTGCACATTGAAATCCTGGAGATATCATGTGTAATAATAAAAAATGCATTTAATTAGAAAAATGTAATCTAATAAAGTGCATTATGGTGTAGTTATTTAGCAAAAAAATTATCCATTTGTGATGCATTTTTTCCCAGTGGTCTGGTCTTGGACTTTTGGACAACCACCAATACGTACAGTATGTACCCATTACTGCAAGGAAATTAACTTTAAGTGTATTTTTATGTAACTTGTTTGGCACTTCTTTGCTATATTCATTTTGGTACAAATTTTAGATAAACATTAAACATTCGTCAATGTAATTTTTTTATATCTATGTTAATGTTATTTATATTTAAATATTTGTGACCCTGCCTGTGAAAACCAGACTTAAGTCTCAGTTATAAGATAATGGGCATCAGAGTTTGATTTCAACCATTAATTTCAATATAACTTCAATATATTTTATGGTATTACTTAAGGAAATGAAGGTTATATTTTCACATTATGTTCTTTACATTGTGTGAAATGATTTTATGTAGAAACCCGTAAATGAGAATAATGACTGGGTTTTACAGGCAGGGTCATACTTATCAATCATAAAAAGAGAGCAATATTTGCCACATGAGCACTGTGGTAATTTCCTGTGTATGTCAGTCATTGTTGTTATTTGATGTTCACTTAAAAAGTCTTTCCTCACATAATAAAGGATGTGTGATATGAAACATTCCCCTCAGGCTTTGTTGGTGCAGGCACTTAAAAGTAATTGCTTGAGAAATGCATAATTCTGTGGGGTTTTGTGTTCTTGATCTTCATCATCTACATGAAGTTTAATTGAATGTATGATGACCTCCACAGAGGTTTTTCTGCTTCCACAAGATGTGAAAATTCATAACTTGGTTTCATCTTTACTGAGATGCCAAATGTGTATTTATCTGTATGAAAGCCGTGTATATTTTGGCAAGCATCTTCATATTCACTAGAAAAGGTTTAAAATAAAAGTCGGGAAACATTCAAAAAGTGCTTATTTTCACATGTACTCATACTGCTTTTATAAATTATACATTTTTATATTCATTTTCAAACTACAGTTGTAATATGCAATCCCTGCTGATAAATTTAGATTGGGGCTGTCAAACGTTTAATCGCGATTAATCACATACAGAATAAAAGTTTTTGTTTACATAGTATATGTACTGTGCATATTCATTTTGTATTAATTAAACAAAATATTTACATGTATTTGTTTATATTAAAAAAGAAATGAAATTCTGTATCAACATTTATTGTTTTTCTTAAACGTATGCATGTATGTGTGTTTTTATAAATACAAAATGAATATGGTCAGTGCACAGACATATATTATGCAAACACAAAATTTTATTCTGTATGTGATTAATCGTTTAGCAGGTGAGATACTTGAATGATGATACTGTATGAAACCAGCCCCTGATTTTGAATAGTGTCTTTGTGGTACAAAGTTCATACATTATTACCAGGTTGATTATAATACATTTTATATTGTACCAGGCCAGTTGAAACCCAATGTACTGAAAATCGTCTTTTCACCTATTAAACAACAATGATAATTAAGCCAAAAAAACAGTAAAACTGTAATTTTCTAGCAGCTGGAGCGACATGTTTATCTATTTATTTATTTATAATAAAATATTTATGTTTTTCATGTTGTTTTATATATAAGATACATTTGCAGTCTATTTCTGTAATTTGACGCATTTAAGAAATACGTGAAAATGATGTAAAATGAAACAGATAGAAGATTTTTTACATTGTATAAAATAGAGAAACATACAATCATTCATGCACATAAAAGTTTATTTGCTTGCTTGGGTGACTGCCATATGTTCATTTTTAGACTAAAGGTTTTCCCATTTACACATGATATCAAATGTGAACCAACACAAAACAAAAACTGTGTATTGTACAAAAATGATTTTCAATGGTTTCTACCTTACAAACCATACAGTGGCAAACCATGTCCTGGTTACAGGTGGATCGATATTTAATGTGCACTGGGTAATATTTATATTTTTTCCTTCTATCCACAATCCTATCAGAACAGACCTACAACCCACTTTTGGGTTGTGACTAATCAGTTAAGGACCACTGCTTTGACCATTACATAAGCGAGAGGTGCACAGAACACAACCAAATCCACAAGTACTTTTTATCATCGACATGAAGCTAACAGTTGTGAAATATGAACCTGTCGATGTGGGTGAAACTGTATATTTAAGTTAATCTGGGAGCACTTTTCGCATAATCGACCACAGCTGTAACACAATGCTGTGGGTGAACAACAGGGTTCCTGGGATGTGTATTGCAGGTGCATAGACAAGTCAACCACAGCATGAAAGCATATATGTTCCAGGAATAACAAATGGAGCTGATATGATCTTATCATAAGGAATTCAGTACTACATACCTATACAGCATATGCCCTTTATGGCCTTGGGCTGGTGCATGCAATTTATCTCTGTCTCTCTTTATCATATTTTTGCAACAAGGACCTTCTTTAGAGACTTGCTTGAGTGCGTAAAACGGAGGTTCTTGATCTCTAAATCAAGAGGAACGTTGGATCCATCCCCTTATACTGCATCGCTCCGGGTTAACATTTCAACTTCAACAAGAACAGCAGAAATTTGGAGAATGTTCAAGCCACACGTGGAAGCGGCAGAGGGTTGTTTTGCGCTCTTTACGTATGTATCCCCCCAGAGACCACGGCCCAGACTCATTAGACCACTGAGATGTTCCAGCGCTCAGCACATCCTAAGGAACATCTGTGTTTTTGTGTTACATAAGTCAGTGTGCAGAACACTGTTTTTCACTTTGATCTGTTCAGCTGTCAAGCGAGAAAAAGCAAATATACAAGATAAGCAAGTAGCAGGAGTTGTAATAAAATAAGCTCAGAAATCACATCTTGACACCAATAAAAAAAATCCACCCTAAAAATTCTCTCAACAGATTATATAAACAATAGCAAACCAATGTAATGATCAATATACACTGCATTAAAGTAATAACAGTACAGTATATTATAACATAAATACTGTCCTCTGCAAAAGTTTTGGTCATGTTAGTATTTAAAACCCCAAAATGGTTTTCAAACGGTTATTTATATCTTTTACTGTATGTCAGTAGGAAATATCAGTCTACATTTTTCATTTATTTTTGCCATTCTTTCCAATAATCCATAATTGAGATTTGTATTTGAACAAGGAGTCTGATAACAACCGATGCTCCACATGGAAATCTCGTCTCACCATCGTCCAGTTTGTCTTTTATTACATGAAGAAAGAGAAAAACCCTGAGAGAGACTAAATCCAGAAGCCAAGATAATTGAAGAGACCTACCTGCAATACAGTATTCTTACATTAAATCACAGGCACAGCAAAGAACACAAATCAATTGAGTGTGCAAATCTCTTTTTGTTTATCCATTACTTTAGCTAAGCTATGCCAGTATGATTCTTAATTCAAAAGTATTAGTAAAACCTTTCGCATCATATAATTTGTTGATTTTTATACTGTCATTGACAACATGAGCTCATTGATGTAGGCAGTCTCCCATTTCATTTCAACCATTAAACCTTGTTGAAGTCTTGTGTAAATATTTTCTTTACAGAAGAGCCAGAACAAAAAAATATGATAGTTTGATCAGACTTTGTCTATTGATTTCGATCTTTTATAATAAAGATGTTACAAACATGAAAGTATACTTATTGAACAGTATATAATCATTTGTTCAAAAGAAAACAAAAAACATTTTCTAGAAAAAATGTCATATGCGCCTTTTTGACACCAATCAGAGCCGTTGGAATACAAAGTTAGGACATGTGTCTCGCCGCCATGTGGTCACGTGGTTCATGGAGCACTCGAACAAATCCGTGCTGTCAACCTATTTGAATGGATTTCAGTGGAACAGACATCAGCAACTACATTTGCATGATTTTGCTAAATATATTAGCGCATTGTGTACATTGAATACTATGTTCACTACATTTATAGCATCATTTTGTCTGATAATAATATAAGATCTATGAATATAAGGTGGTGTTTACATCAGCCCTTTGTCGTCAAAAACAGTGTTTTTAAACGAAATCGATCATTGTTTCTAATGCCGTTTCCACATGTGTTTTAGAACAAATCTGTGTTTACACTACCGAAACGATGTCACATGACCATTCGGACACGCTGGGCATGCGCACATATAGTAAACCTAAACATTTGTATGGTTGGTTATTGATTATTACAGTTGGTTCCTAGTCACAGCCTGACCAGTACAAAATGATCATGATGGCGAGGAAAAGCAAAGACATCTTTGTTTGGATATTAATAGACGAGGTAATCCATGTTATAAGGCTTGTTTGATTTCATTCGCGCCACAGAGACAGATCGACCAATCGACACATGACATTGTAGTACTGAGAGCATGTTTTAAAAGCATACGGCTCTCGATTCTCACTCGCGTTGCTGAAATGTCACCGTGTCGATACCATACGCAGCACAGCTTGAAGTTAAACAACCCTGTTGTTTACACGGTCCTTGCGAGGCTGGTCATTGTCGCCTTCAGATAGCATAATGGCTTATGTGACAGAGGAATCAGGGAAGCAAACGCAATGATACTGACGACCCAATCAGTAAGCGAATGTAGGCAACCGCGTCTGCGAATTGTAAAGTGTCCTTTTTCATCCGTTCACACAGAAACGCAACCCCGGGGTTTTCAAACTAAAACAGGGTCTGTAGCGTTTCCAAAAGTTTGAAAACTCCCGAGTAGTGTAAACGGCAGGCGTAACCATAGCAAGACTTTTGTGTTTTTAAAGGAAAGCGAAGTAGTATGAACTAAGATCTTTAAATATAAGATATGCCCGCCAACTAATTAAAATGTATAAACATGCCGTTATTTCACCAACTTTACAGCAAATGCCTTTGGGAGACATTGAAACAAATGGGCTTCAGTGCAGTGTTTGGAACTATTGGTCGCTCCGTGACACAAGTTACTTCTATTCCATTCTTCTAACGGACGTCTATGCGAGTGTCGCAACTCTGTTTTTCAATGGCTCTGGCAACGATTTTGAATCATCTGCTGTACACAGGCTTTTCTCCAAAATCCAGTTATGCCCTTTTGGCACCTACTGGCTTAAGTTCAATGATAAGTCTTTTGGCTTTTAATGTATAACTCCAAATTGATTAAGATTTCATTTGTGTCATTTTGGCAGTAGAAAAAGCTCATTGAGAGCTTTCATTTGACATACAGTCAGGTCCATAAATATTGAGATATCGACACAATCCTAACATTTTTGTTTCTATACACCACCACAATGGATTTCAAATGAAACGAACAAGATGTGCTTTAACTGCAGACTGTCAGCTTTAATTTGAGGGAATTTACATCCAAATCAGGTAAATGGTGTAGGAACTACAACAGTTTGCATATGTGCCTCCCACTTGTTAAGGGACCAAAAGTAATGGAACAGAATAATAATCATAAACAAACTTTCACTTTTTAATACTTGGTTGCGAATCCTTTTCAGTCAATTACAGTCTGAAGTCTGGAACGCATAGACATCACCAGACGCTGTGTTTCATCCCTGGTGATGCTCTGCCAGGCCTCTACTGCAACCGTCTTCAGTTCCTGCTTGTTCTTGGGGCATTTTCCCTTCAGTTTTGTCTTCAGCAAGTGAAATGCATGCTCAATCGGATTCAGGTCAGGTGATTGACTTGGCGATTGCATAACACTCCGCTTCTTTCCCTTCAAAAACTCTTTGGTTGCTTTTGCAGTGTGCTTTGGATCATTGTCAATCTGCACTGTGAAGTGCCGTCCAATGAGTTCTGAAGCATTTGGCTGAATATGAGCAGATAATATTGCCAGAAACACTTCAGAATTCATCCTGCTGCTTTTGTCAGCAGTCACGTCATCAATAAATACAAGAGAACCAGTTCCACTGACAGCCATACATGCCCACGCCATGACACTACCACCACCATGCTTCACTGATGAGTTGATATGCTTAGGATCACGAGCAGCTCCTTTCCTTCTCCATACTCTTCTCTTCCCATCACTCTGGTACAAGTGGATCTTGGTCTCATCTGTCCATAGGATGTTGTTCCAGAACTGTGAAGGCTTTTTTAGATGTCGTTTGGCCATCTCTCATCTGGCCTTCCTGTTTTTGAGGCTCACCGATGGTTTACATCTTGTGCTGAACCCTCTGTATTCACTCTGGTGAAGTCTTCTCTTGATTGTTGACTTTGACACACATACATCTACCTCCTGGAGAGTGTTCTTGATCTGGCCAACTGTTGTGAAGGGTGTTTTCTTCACCAGGGAAAGAATTCTTCGGTCATCCACCACAGTTTTCCGTGGTCTTCCGGGTCTTTTGGTGTTGCTGAGCTCACCGATGCGTTCCTTCTTTTTAAGAATGTTCCAAACAGTTGTTTTGGCCACGCCTAATGTTTTTGCTATCTCTATGATGGGTTTCTTTTTGTTTTTTCAGCCTAATGATGGCTTGCTTCACTGATAGTGACAGCTCTTTGGATCTCATCTTGACAGTTGACAGCAACAGATTGCAAATGCAAATAGCACACTTGAAACGAACTCTGGACCATTTATCTGCACATTGTAATTGGGATAATGAGGGAATAACACACACCTGGCCATGAAACAGCTGAGAGCCAATTGTCCCATTACTTTTGGTCCCTTAACAAGTGTGAAGCACATATGCAAACTGTTGTAGTTCCTACACCATTCACCTGATTTGGATGTAAATACTCTCAAATTAAAGCTGACAGTCTGCAGTTAAAGCACATCTTGTTCGATTCATTTGAAATCCATTGTGGTGGTGTAAAGAGCCAAAATTTTTAGAATTGTTTCTATTGATGTCCCAATATTTATGGTCCTGACTGTATATTTCCACTTTACCCAAAATGTCACATAGGCCCGTCTGGTCCTAATCCCTTGATAACACTATATGGATATTGGGACGCCCCCTTTTTATAAATATGTTTATCTTTTCCATTAACTCCAATCGACACAACTATTAATGCTATACCCTACAATACCATATTAAAAAACTTAGCTTCCATCTTTGGTTGGAAAGGGTGTTTCTGTTCTGAAATGACTGTAGCCCTGTATACATGTCATTGATGGGTTTGACTCAAAGGTGTTTAGCAGGGTTCAGGTTTGGGCTTTATGCACACCAGTAAAGTTCTTTCACACTAGACTGAATCTTTTTTTAACCTTGCTTAGTGCACAGACACGTTGTCATGTTGGGATAGAAAAAACTCTCTTTAAAATTCTCTTGAATATTATTATATGCAGTAGCATTAAGATTTACTCATTCATAACTGTTGCCTTAATAAAAACATCAGACAAACAGAGAATAACCTGTATATCCATATATGTAATTTCAGAACAACAATATTATTATGATTTCATTGAATTATTATTTGAGCTATGTGACGTTACAGTACCTACCTATGTTTCCTTACCAAGAGAGTCAAAAGCCATTTCCATATTTATGGTCCTTGAGTGCTATGAATAAATCACAGACAGCTAATGGCCTTTGTGCGTTGTAGTAAAACATGTTTTAATGAGCTTCATTAAGTTTCCCAATTTGTGGCTGGAAATGCCAGGAGTAATTCTTTTTTATCTGTCCCGTAATGTGTTTTTTCCACTATACTTCTTCTGTTACTGTCATTCCAAGGGGGGATACGAACTCTCTTGATCAAAAAGTAACATTTTCAAAGCGGTCTTAGATGATTGTAGCAATCTGCTGTATCATTTTGCTCATCTAATCACTCCAAATGTCATCCAACATTAGCATATGTAGAAATATTTCCACATATCACAATTCATCAAAAGTAGGCACTACATGAAACTGGATGAAACATGAAACAATTTTTTTATATGATGAGTCTCAGAGGCCAATATTTCATAAGTGTGTGCAAAATAATGGTAGCAGAATTGATAGGATTATGTCTGTATCTGTGTTAAGAAGGCGGGCGGATTATACAGTAAAATGCAGAGGAAGAGATGACTGAGACAGTAGGAAGCAGTCGGCTGGTGAGGACACACCTTTTGTACTTATGGTATGATGGAAGTGCTGCTGTGTTTTGTCGATAAACAGAATACCTGAGTGGAGCACAGGTTCCCCACATCCTTGCTAGTGCATTATACCTCTATCGGTTGGGGAGCTGAGAGTTGTACAGAGTATTAAAGAGAATATAAAATCTTGATTATCTATTTTTTATGCCAAAAATCATTAGGATATTAAAGCCCCTGTGAAATCTAAATAAACAAAATCCTTTATTAAAAAGAGAACAATAAACTGATATGCTCCTAAGAGCAGACAAAATTCCCATTTAAAAGATTTAAGCGTTCAAAGCTGACATTCGGTACATGCGCTCAAAGAAATCCCATGCCATCCCTTCAGCTTCTCGTCAAAGTTCTCGTCCAATCAAATCGGCTTTAGAATCCGAAGAGTCCCGCCCCCTTCCCTATGAGAGAGCTGAAGCGCCGCCTCCTATCAGCCATTTGATCGCACATTTATGATGTCATACATGGTGAATGAGGCATAGTGCACTAGGTGGGAGACCGGGGATGACCCAGACCGTGTAAACTTTCACATTAAAGTCTTAATTTCACGTCAGTGTCAGGTCATTGTGCTCCAGTTAAGAGACACGATAGCACAAAGCTGATCATACTCGTAAATTTGCAGAGAAAACGAAAAGTATCTGACCCGTTTAAAGTCTATATAGTATGTTGAATGTTAAGGCTTTGTGGAAGAGATCGAACATCGCAGTCTTGATGAGTAAAGGAGAAGACAAACACCAGTGTCACTCACCAACGTTATTAACAAGCTTCAAAAGACACACATTAGTGTCTAATGTCTATTCTTTCCAATAGACATTTACACCAGTGTGACTATCTTGCGGTCAAATGTAGCTTTGCCATGCTGCCTATGCCATATGCCACTATGCCATCTTTTCACCACTAATTTTTCACTGTTTTTAGTACCGTAAATCCTGACGGTAGTTTTAAAATGTCAAAAGAGGTGTTTGCATTTGCACATGCTGTATCTAGCCCTATATATTGAAAGAAAAAAATCTTTTTGAGTACACAATTTTTTTGTAAGAATGTTATTAACCTTGCAACTCTGAGAAAAGCACTAAGGTTACATAATGAAGAGAGAGGATGAGGTCTGTAAGAAGCTCATGCTTCAGTACCTTCACCTTTAGCCTGTGGATTCTTACCGGTCACCTGCTCTGCTCCAGTCAGTGCGCATTTGCCCTCAAACACATCATTACCTCAATCCACATACAGAATGAGAATCGAATGACATGCTTTCATTTTGACCTTTGACAGGATGGATGTGATGGTACCACACTTGATAGAGAATAAAATTTGTTTTTGCTATACTTTTTAACAATACACGACACCCGCATGTAAAAAGAAAATAGCTCATCTGAAGTCAGTAAAACTTCCCTTTATGATTCAACCGACTTCCTCATATTGGGCTAATGAAGTGGCACAAACACACTACGCAAATAAAATACAACCAGCAGAATATTAATATACAATAAAAATGCCAAACAAACAACTTAAAAAGTCATTAAAATAAAAAATAAAATAAAATATAATAACAAAATGAAATAAAATAAAACAATTATACAGAAAGGTATGTATTAAGTTATAAAGTTAACATTAGCATCAATTAAAATACACTTACCTTTGCAGATTAGATCCGAATGGCTTGAACCACTACAGTTAAGCAAACAAACATATTCATTGACAAACTACACAAACACATGTCATAGTTACATGATTGAGCAAATGAATAAAAGACTAGAAAACCTCTAATATTCTTCCATATGAAAGGGTTGCACAAAAGGAATCGACCCAATGGGAGTAATTCCATGAATATTTATTTATTTATCTGAAACATAAACAACATCCTTTGTAAAATCACGTGAAGAAACATCAAAGATTACAACTGCAAGGAAATGAAAACTGTTTGTCAAGATCTCAGCATATATAATAGGCATAAATATCAGTCTGTGTAAATAATGGTTTGCATTTACATACGATACCAGTAGACAGAAAAATGGTCATTCTGTTCTGCTCACAACTGCTTTGCTGAAGACAATATATTCAGACGTTCACTGTTGATGTCTCAGCTACTACATTGCATGTGGCCTGTGCCACAAAATTCAGTTCAGTGTTGTTCGGTTACTAACATTTTTCCAAATATCTTCTTTACTGTTCTGCAGAAGAAAGTCATACAGGTTTGGAATGACATGAGGGTGAGTAATTGATAAAAAACATTTTTGAGTAAACTATACAACACTTGTTTCTTTGCCCTTTGCATTTGTTTTCCCACAATGAAACCCAGATTTTTTGCACATAGAAGACCCCAGCTGCAAAGTGCAGAAAAACAAGGCCAGATCGAGGCTACGGCCTTGTCTTAAAGCATACTAGTAAACATGAGGCTTTCGTGGCCTTCGCTTGCGTGTGTCTGTGAATAGACTATTATTATTCAGAATGGCAACCTCCACAGCCACAGTACGCTTTTACAGAACCTTTTTGTCCAGTTAACTGGTATTAATCTTTTGTGATATGATCAAAAGTGGACATTGATATAAGAATAAATAACATCAACAATAAAAAATTCAAGAGCCTTTTCAACTGTCAACCAACTGCTGCTGAAAAATAAGCCAAATGTAAAAAATCATACAACTTATCTTTAAAGTTAAATCAAATTAGTCAATTGAAATTAAATTATATTAAGCTGACTTAAAAAAAAATGAATATACAACTAAGTCAGTCTAATATTATTTAAGTTCCTTTGACTCTAAAAGCTAATTTGATTTAACTTCAAAAAAATGTTACAGTGTATTTTCTTACTTGTTTGGTTGAATCTTACTAATATTACAAAATTGGATTGCAGATTCTTTCACTATTTATTATTTTCTTTGCAATTTTTCAATGCTTCTTTGTTTATTGATGCAGTCAAGGAATCAGAGAGCATTCTTTGAAAATAATGTCACAAGTGGTCATAGAAGACCTATTTAAAATGCAACTTCCAGGTGTAAATAGCAATGTCTCAGCTAACCACTTGGATCACTTGAGACAAATATTAATACAGGTGTAAACAGGGCTATTAAACAGTGTCTGTAGCTTCACATCCACAAAGTGAGGACTCTGAGGAGACCATATAGCGTTTCTAATATTACACTAAATCAACTGTGCATATCGGATTTTCTTCCTCATGTAGCAGGTCCTCAGCTGGACTCTGTGTTTAGTCAGGGTGAAATAGACACTATTATTCTCATGGGTAATTTGAGCAGACCCACTTATGTTGTTTAACTTATAGAGGTGCACAGATGTGATGATCTCTTGCACCTGCGTGATCTGGACTGTCCATATGTGCTCAATGATCCTCCATGTGATGAACCTACTTGGCCGTATAAACAAAATGTGCTATAAATAATGCAAAAAGGTGAACGTTAGCACAGGTCATCTTGGGCTGGATAAGACTGTTGAAGTTAAAAGTGATTGATTTAAGTAATAACTAAATCTACCGCACACAAATAAGAGCAATGCAAATAACATCAAAATAGCTACAAAAACAGGGATGTTTTATTTTTGGGTTTGATCTTGTAGAGATTAAACAAAGAAAAACCAAATACGTAGGAGCCCTCTGTATACAGCCAAATGTGTCCTGGATGGGAACGATTTTGATGAAGTTGTTTGTTTCATTGCTTTGAGGCATTTTTTCAGTAAATTGTTATTCTGCTGAAAGATGGATCTTTTTTCTTTTTGTTGTTGCGGTATATGTGGCTCGATGATGATCACTCGGAAACTCATCTGATTTTACATTCCTCACACACGCCCTCATACAAAAGAAAAATCCCAGCATGAGATGTTTCCATGGTGACATACAGCAGTGTGAAGAGTATGCGATGCACATACATGCTAAATATGGAGTTATTGGTGTTATTGTTTGTAAATCTGCATAACATGACAAGACAAAATAAACAATGCGTTATCAAAACACCTGGAGGCAAATCAACTATATACTGTAAACGTTTTAATATCTATGCCATGTCTTC
The DNA here is from genome assembly GCF_015846415.1 of Triplophysa dalaica. Classification (NCBI taxonomy): domain Eukaryota; kingdom Metazoa; phylum Chordata; class Actinopteri; order Cypriniformes; family Nemacheilidae; genus Triplophysa; species Triplophysa dalaica. The sequence continues at coordinate 9,588,759 of NC_079558.1, read as the reverse complement.
TGTATGAAATCTCTTGTGCTTGGCAAGGGATGCATTAATGAACTCCTAAGACGTAGTAAATATTCAATGACCACGTTTGTTATTAATCCACTGTGCAAAAGAAGAACAAATGCCCAGCTTTATGGGCGACACTCCATGCCGATGTGTCCCTATAGAGCGGATTACATGATGAACGAACACAGCCTCCAGGGCCTATCATGAAACGGCAGGGTGCAAGTACAAAAGCCATCATAAAGTTATAGGGAATTGAGCACTTGTGGCCCCAGTATGAGATAAGTGTGGATAAGAATCGGCTCTATAGATGTTAAAGAGCAAACAGCTCACTAATTCAGTGGCTAACCAATAACTGTTTATGTCTGGTGTCTAATAAAAAAAAAAGATTGTTGTTCATTCTCTCCTTTGATTACTCCAGCTTTAATCCTCGCACTAGCATGGCCTTGTAAATTTACGGTACTGTTTAGCGTGTTGACAAAATGTTATATACTCTCAGGCTTCTCGCTTTGGATAAAAGCGTCTGCCAAATGAATAAATGTAAATAAACACCAGGAATGACCTACGCTGACATAAGCATCTGTAATTAAAATAATAGTTCACTCAAAAAAAACTGTCAAAATTCAGTAAATCATCCAGAATATATGGCATGAAGGCATGTAAACGATTATAGAATATTAGTTTTGATAAACCTTAAACATCAGAATATACAGACGGCTGCCAACTGTGTGTCAGACAGTCTCACACATTTCACAGCTACCCAATGTGAAAATCAACAAATCAGGATCTTCACACAGTTATCACTGACATTAAGGGTGCATTGTATAATACATCATCTGCCTCACTATCATCAACACATGAAAATACAAAAATGAAATGAATGCCTGTCATCGGTCAAACAAACAAATAGCTCCACCTTAAATGCACATCATCCCTAACATTTAAAGGGTAACTCCGGCCCAAAATAAAAATTCTGCAATTAAATACTCACCCTCAAGTAGTTTAACATCCGTATGACCTCTATTTATTTTCTCTGTTTTGGAAGCTTTCTGACTCCTCCTATTGTAACTATTTGCACAGTCCTATATTTTTCCCCAGCTGTATATTTTAAAAGCATTACATGATTAGCACAAATTACATTTTTGTGATATCAGCTTGGTTCAAGTGGTTTACGTTGTAAGATTATTGTTAAAGGGCTGCAATCCCAGAGAATGCACTTTTAAATGTTTATCTACCAGAAATTTAGTCGCCAGCGTGTGTGCAGAAACAACTTTTAATTATATAAATCCATCTATTATTATATTTATAATCTCCTTTAAACCACAACAGTGACACAAAATCAGGGTGTTAGTGATCCCCTATCAATGTGATGTCACATTGATTTACGCCTGCCCATGACCGCTCACAGACCGCGCATTATGAGCGCGTAGTTCCACCTTCTGCCAGAGACATGCTGTCAGACATTTTCAGACAAGAGCAGATATAGCCACTAGCCAGCGATAAAAATGTCTAATAAACAATAAATGTGTGCTGTTGTTGGATGAAAAATTGAACATAAAAGGAGGCCGGAAGGAGACGTCCACCTGCGACCTCTCGGGCCGAAGTTATTAATGATCGAAAGTCCCGGGCGGGATGATGATGACTAAGCATTTGAGAAAAAATCACTTTTTTGGGATCGACAAACCAATTCAATGGTCCGTACTTAAAATCTAAGCTCCGGGACCCGGTGGCCCGTCAGTGTAACATGGGTTTCGCCCAAAAATATGATTCTCAACATTCGATCATTGCCAGCTGTTCGCGATCAAGCTTCATGTCCGTAAGAGGTAAGTATCACACATCATTTTTAAATCGCATTTCTTAAATATGCATGTTAGCGGCTGTTGTTTACATATTCGTGGCTAAACCTGAGAAATGGTCCAAAGACAGGTGTTATGTCGTAACGTTAATGGTAAAACGAATTGCGCCCATCGATTCAGAAGACTTCTGACAGACATAATTTCTGTAAAGCTTATTCATTAAAACGAAAGAAAGTTATAGCAGTGTCTTTCTCGGTGAATTCACTGTTTTCTCCTATGTCCTAAGTGCGACAATACTTAGAGCGGATAGAAACAGAGTTCGCATTCCTAAGACAATTAGGTTACGCAGAAATTGCTACTCACAACGTAATATCATCTGGTTGCTGATCTTTAAATACCTGTCTGTCATATACAAGTACTCTGAATGCATGTTTATGCCTATATCCGTGTTTATGTCTGTTAGTAATATGCATGCATGTTATCAACATTGGCCAACATTTCTTACAGTATATATTTTTCTATATATGTTTTTGCATTTTCCATTAAATTCGTATTCATGAACAAGGCATTAAGGTGATTTTTTTTGCAGTTAGTGTATAGTTTTGGTTGGACAGGGCATTACAGACGTAATTGCGCTTTCCGCCATATTGCTTGTCTTGAAGTCATCCAAAGCACACCTGTAAGCGCTCTACCTCCTATTTTGCATACGTGTAGGGGAGCAGAAGCTAATTTGCATTTAAAGAGACACACTCGTTTTCATTGCAGCCACAAATGGCAATGTTCAATATATTGTATTGAAAGATATGTGGTGTATTTTGAGCTGCAACTTTCAGAGACATTCTGGGGATATCATTGACTATTTTTACATTGCAGAAAACCCCTGGGTTAGTGGCTCTATAAGGAAACATCAGAAAATTACACCTTTATGTACGTTTTTAAACTTCTTAATATTAAAATCATACTATATGCTCAGACGTGGTTATGCTAATGGAAATTTCCAGGTTATGTTACTTATAAGAGATCTTATTACTGTTCTGAACTAAACTTCACACCTCACCACCCCACACTGCTACAAGGAACTCAGAAGATCAGATTCTGTTCTCCAAAAGTGGCAAAACTAACACACATACAGTTGGCGCCAATACCCTGGTGGTTAGTGTACCTACATATAGCGCTAGTACTCTGGCGGCAACCTGAGTTCGATTACCATCTCATGCGGTCCTTTGTTGATCCTGCTCCCCTGTCTCTTCCCAGCACTTTCATTTCACCACTCCACTGCCCTATCATAATAAAGGCAAAAGGCCCAAAAATAAAACTAACACCCAGACAAAGTGGTACAGGTTGTTTCTAGACGAAAATCAAAATTGTGGTTAGATGACTGTAGATCCCCCAAAATAAAAGTTCTGTCATCATGTCTTTGCAAAACTGTATGAGTTTCTCCTGCAGAACACAAAAGAAGGTATTTTCAAGAGCATAAGCAACCAAACGACATTGGACCCCATTGACGTGACACAAAATCACTGAGACCTTTCTCAAAATACCTTCTTTTGTGTTCCTCAACAAAATGGTCAAATGGATGACATGAGGCTAAATAAATGATGTCAGAATCTTTATTATTGAGTGAACTATCCCTTTAAATCTATAAAGGCTCCTATAAAGGCATCATTGTCTATATTGTATTTTTCTATTGATAACCTAAAGGATGTAATGAAAGCCATTTCCCATATTGACTGACAAGGTCTCCTCTGGGCAGGTCAAAATAACCACAGTTTCAAGGACTAAATAATCCCACATGGACGACAAGGAGCTCCTGAATGTATTATTGGTTTTCAAAGCATCATGACCCAGGGAAATACAACGTCCCTGCATGTACACTCCCTTTTATGACCTCACAGATCTTAATTCCTCCTGGTTCACACCTCCATATCTGTCAAGCGGGTTTGATTTTGCAATTAAAGTGTTGTGAGATGGCAGTTCAAAGTGTTCCTGTAAGGTTTCTTTGGCATCTCAGATCAGCATTCAGTGCCAATAAAACCGTGCTGTGGGACATTCTAAATGGATCCAGAGATGGTGTGATGCTGTAAAGTCTGAGAAGAAAGTACCTTTGTTTCATGCACACCCAGAGGAGAAAGAGGGGCAGGTGTGAGGAATTGCCGCGTCACACGTGTGGAGGGGAAATTATGCAGTAAATGCGTATGAAATGTAACAGGTTTGTGCGGCAATGAAAGAGTTGTGAGGGAAGAAACTTTGTCAATGTAACTTTCTGAATTTCTTTGAACTTTCCTGATGAAAAGCACTCTGCCGCACAAATGTCTGGATGCATTTCTACTGAGGAACATCAATCTAGGGGGTGAAAGTGAATGATAGAAATGAGTAAAAACAACCTCAGTCGACCTGTCCATGTCATCGTTCATCTCCTTTCCCATTAGACCAGTGATGAAGTGTTTGAAGTGCCAGACGAATGAAGTTTACATCCATTTATCAAATGTATATATAAATTCATTTTGAGGGATTGTTGATGGTTGACCTTCACGTTGGTGGAAGTGTATCACAGCACATGTAACATATATGTGAGTGTGATGTGATGTGTTTGAGTGAGGCTGTATAATGCAGTCTTGCTAAAATGATATTAGGTTAGTAATGGAAAACCAGAGAAACAATCTCATGTAGATTATGGATGTGCCCGTATATGTTATTGACCTATTTTTATCAAAGAAACACTTTGACCGTGCTTACTGTCGGCCATTTTGTTTAAGTTGTTCAACTTCTTACTTTATTCCACAAAGCAGCACAATTCGTGCTTGTCTTACTAGAGATATCCATGAGCTTATTTCAGGCAACAATCTTTCTTCACTGACTAGTTTAATTCATAAGATAATAGTTGTCACACTGTTTTCCATTCAATATTTCACAGTTTAGTTAACCGAACCATTGAACCGACGTTGGGCGGCCTATCAGAGCACTACAACCTGACTGTCTGTCATGATCCAAGAAGAGGCCAAGGCACGGATATTAAACCTGTTAAGAAGATGACTTCTAGGGAAAACGAAGGCGCTCCCGTAAGTTTCCTGTTTATGTACAATCAGACTCTACAGAAAAAAAGTATGTTGTTGCTAATTATTTTTGGAACTATTGTTATTATTATTTCTCGACCGACGTCGGTTCGGTTCATTGGTTCGGTTCAATGGTTCGGTTCAATGGTTCGGTTCAATGGTTCGGTTCAATTGCAGACGGGCTCTGGGCTCAACTGTTTTTCCTATCCTGGGTAGCCCGGATGTTACCATGTGAATATTTAACTTGAATTTTTCGATCTGAATTTGAGCAGTCGAATTAGACAGATGTTTTGTTTGAAAAATATTAACTTGAAATTTGAGATCTGAATAAGAAGCAATCAAATTTGATCAATCTGAATGTATTTGATCTGAAATTCTGTAAATTGATTTTTTTTTGTATCTGAATTTGTGAGGATTAAATTCAGGTTTTTAAATTGGAAATCAGGAAATTTCATATTTAAATTTCATAGAGGTAAATTTGAAACAAATACATTCAGATACATGGTTTCCAAAGTAAAATAATTCAAAATCAAGTATTCAAGTATTCAAAATATTCAAAACATTATGTCTCTTATTTTCTTCCATACATAGACACCTGTATAAAAAGGCATGGTTACACTTAACTTAAAGGTTTTATGTTTAATGCATTGTAAATGGTTATTCAAGGGTATAAGGCTTTACAAATGTTCATGTGTGTTGTAATACAATAAATATTGTAGTAAAGAATAACCAAATAATGTACATGCTTTACGTAAAGTGTCAAAACCATTTGTATAATTTAACTTGGCTCAAAATTGAATCTTATTCTGTACTTGTTCCTAATATAGTCATTGTGACTGCATAGTCCACATATTCTCCCTAATTGACAATCATACAGTTTGTGATTTCATTTTAAAGGAAGCTGAAGCTCAGAACTGTATGGCAGGTTAATCTAGTTGTGTTGGTCAGTCCACCGTATGTGTGAATAACTGCCTCCAGACTGTGCCGTCATATGTCATCTCTGGATCGTCTGGTTCTCAGAACACAAAAGGCCGGGCAGATCTAAAGAGACCAGCATACAACGGGCACACAGCACTGAGTCAGTCAGAAGAGCAAGTCTACACAAGTCATGCCCTTACACCTCAAAAATCAATAGAGAGTGCACAAGTATCCACATCCTGTTGTTTCCAAAATTACACCCAGGTTTCAATTCCTTCCTTGAGTACCTGTTCTTTGTTGTTAAGTGTTTTCATGTTTCGCTAAGACTTCTACGCCCCAGATTAGCATAATCACAATAATTGAATCATAATTACATCTGCAATAAGCACAAAGGCTTCATGCACAACAGCTTATAAATAGTCTATCCATAATGGGGCCAATCTCCTAGTATTACTGCCTACAGTTTTCAGCACATTGAATCAGGCTTGCTGAATAGAGATACAATCAATGTTGTTTTTCGCTCGTCATGAGATGTTCGTCAGACAAAATGACACATAACGTGCCGTGTTTTCTTATAAGCCGTGACTAGGGCCTTCTCCTTTACCTCCCAGATGGGCCAAATATGATGTCTCCTCCCGGCTTTCTCACGAAAGCAAACACAGCCAACTGTACAGATGATCCCAGAGCGAAGCTGATTTATCATCTAAATCTGGCTCGTCTTTCAGCCCAACTGTTTATGCAGGCGACACATGTTGTATTTACAAACCTGTCGGCTGCTCCTCCTCATTAAGCGTTAGGTTTGGAAGCAGTGTGAATTTTGTGGGCGATTCGCGAGCGACTGTACGCTCCCATTTTTATTGACTGGTGTGGTTGTGCGTCTTCAACTGGTGGCTCTTCGGCAAAGCAAATCTAGCTTCAAGGTGAAAGAAGAATTATGCTCAAGAAAATGATACAACTAAAAGTTAACTTTGTATTGAAGACTGAATGTTGTCAGGAAACAGAATTCAACATCAACAGGAATCCTGTCCTGGGGAGTCTTTGAATTAAGGAACAAAATGTCCATTTTTAAGGATGAAACTTCTTTCTAATTCAGAACTAAAATACTTTTTTTTCTGCACGCACACCCAGAGTTTTGAGATGCAAATCAATTCCGCTGAAAAAAGTGGATTAAAAAAGAAGAAATGGATTCCGTATTCATATTTTTTCTAAAATACTCGAGACTGTTTATACAACAGCCTTGACTTAACTAAGGTCACTGTTCTCTGCAAAAAAAAAAAGAGCAATCACAGAAATCTTATTCAGTCTGACAGTAAATGTTAGCAATGTATCTTCTGAATTCATATGTTTGTTTAAATTTGGATAAACGAAGAAAAAGGTCATTTCTAGAAGGACGAGTGCCTTCTAATAATAAAGATCTGATAGGAAAATTTAAAGCATCATCACTCCTGGTACAGTCAAGGAAAAGACCCTTATTTTTACTTTTTTAAATGCTAAGCTGTGACCAGGAGCCAAGTAACATCATCTGGATGTTTATCCGAGTGGAAACGATTGCCTGGCCTGTATTCACTCAGCTGAGACTATTCCTCTCTGATCTACTTCTAACTGTGGGTGGCACCAAGGGTGTGGCTTTCAGCACTTAAAACTGAATGTTTTAGTACCAAGTCGTTTTTGTTACTTATAAAATCATTCAGAGCTGCAATCTGCTCTATAATCAGATGTAGTGTTGCCGGCCAGACGTATGACTATTGGCATAAAATCTGGTACGGAGCTTATTCTGCAAGAGTGTTAAAGTGTAACTCATTTCAGTTTCGGCAGAGAAAGCCCTCAAGAAATTAGAGAAACTTTTTTGTTTTTGAGTAATAAGTGATATTTCTGATGCATAATAGATAAAGTAACACACCCATCTAACAGCCAACAACCTTAAAAACGTCAAGCAAAATCAAAACACATTTTGTTTCATAAGGACTTGTTTTAACAGCCTAACTGCCTTTAACAGTGGGTGACATGTGCTGTACACCCCAAAATGCTGGGTAATTTTTAACCCAACGTTTGGTCAAAGGGGGACAAACCCAATAGTTGAGTCTTATATACAATATATTGTCTTCTTAATTTTATTTTATATTGAATATTTTTGGCTTACCCCAAAATGACAATTCTGTTAATTTACTCACCCCCACTCCCCAAGTAATGAAAGTCAAACCAAAAATGTTAAAAACAATAATACATTCAGCACACAGGGAATCTATGCTCCTTATGACTGGCGTCTTATATAAAGCGAATCAATTGATCTGTGCAAGAAATTGAACGCTATTATCGCATCTTCAGGTGAAATCTAATCGCATTTATGTGCCCCATGCACTTAGAAGAGCAGATACTACCAAGTGCAAGTTCTGAAGGGAGATAAACACTTGTTTTTCGAAAATATAGCCGTTTAAATCAGGAATAATTCGTAATGCAGTGATGAAAACAAATTTTTTTTTGTTCGGAGACAATCGTTCACGTGGTGCACCCTTCCTGCAGTTACTTTCAAGGGCACAAGATGCATTTTGCAACGTGACCTATCAAGTGCGCAACCCGACTGCCCTGGATTGACGATTATGACGTTGTAAATATCATACATTTTCTTTGAACCAACCGATCAAATAGTTTTATAAGACGTAAATCGTTATGAACCGAGGGAATAAGTTTCGTAATGAATGTAGCAGCTTTTTAGACTTTTAAAGATGTGGCGTCTCAGGACGTGCATTTCTTAAAGAACACCAATCTTAAAGTCTCTCCACTTTTGAAATTTTAAGGCGGGTCAGGTAAAGATGATTGATGGGCCGCATTTGGCCCGCGGGCCGCCAGTTGACTAGCCCTGCCCTACAGTATACTGGGTTGTTTGAACATATTGTTGGTATTGGTTAATTTAATCCAGCTGCTGGGTTTGTTCCTTTTGACCCAATGCTGGATTAAAAATAACTCAAAATTTGACTTGTATTGTGGGTAAAATGTAGTGAATGAATGTAGGTGGCGAATTCTGACGTAGCTAAAGAAACAGTAGAGTATGTTGTTTTTGAAATTACCAACAAATGGCTCCATATGTACGGTGTGCACTTTCTGTATTTGGTTGCTAAATCGCGAAATTCTTTCAAATATTTGGTACAAATATACTTTAAAAGCCTTAAACTGATCATGCTTTCCAAGGCGGATAACAGCTCTGGATAAATGCAAGGTACTTGAATTATTGTTTGCATTTGTTACACTTCATTCAACCTAACAAGATATTGATAAGTCAAATCATGAATGTGAGTTGTGGATTTTAACAAATACATGTATAATAACTCCTCTGAACAAAACCATTGCTATCATGAACCAAACCGGTGTTAGACCACGAAATAATTAAAAACAAATAATTTCAAAATAATTTGAATGTTTTTTAGGTAGTCTGAATGTTGCCAAGTAATGTCTACAAAGACTTAGATTAAATGGTGTTAGGCTGAGACTCACTTTAGATCTTGTGATAACTGAGGAGTTTATAAAGCAGTCCTGTTATTAATATTCCTTAACCATCCTGGTGTGGACTTTGGTTTAAACCACTAACCCCCAACTAAACTTCAGTATTTAATTATTCAAGTACAGACTCAATTCAAACTTTGTTTAAGAGAGAATTTCAGCCTTAGGTGTGCCATACATTTAGACAAACTTGAAACTTTTTAAAACTTGAAAACTGTTTTGCAAACACTGCTGTTTCCTCAGAATCTAGTTTTAAGTACTGCAAAACCAACTTTAAAAGACTGCTCAACGTATCTTTTCTTACCTCTTCATCCAATCATTTGACAGATACTTTGCATCATTCAATACATACACTGTAAAAAATTCTGCAAAAAAACGGACATTTTCTGGCAGCTGGGGCGCCAGAAATATTCCGTAAAATATTTTTTTCCCTGAAGAATTACATGGGTTTCTCTATTTTTCCTGTAAACTTGCGGCCTTTTTCAGTAATTTAACGAGTTTTTTACTGTATTTTAAAAAGATACTGTCAAAAGTCTCGCAAAATATGACATTTCCTGGCAGCTGGGGCGCCAAAATTAATGTAAAAATATATATTTTTTTACTTCGTAAAATTACACGGCTTTCCTGTTTTTCATAAATTAGCTTTTTTTGGGCCATATTCCAAAAATATGTGAAAAACCTCTTAATAAACCAGTAAAATTTTGTACAATTATAGTTTTTTATTATCATTATTATTATTATATGAGAGAAATCTGTAAAAAATAACAGTAAAATTCTGTAAAATTAAAAAAATTTACAGTGTACCTGACAGACAGTGAATATATATTACATATAGCTAATTTACAGTGATTTTATGATGTTCGTTTCATTTCGTATGAACCTAATAAACAATTCTTCACTCTATAAATGTCTTTTACTGTAACACATACTGTAACATACTGTAGATCTGAAACTAGTAAACTGTATAAGTAAATTGTTCCTTTAATGTTTTTTTGATTCTTTAAAATAGTTAAAAATTAAGGAAAAGGGTATTTGACTAATAAACCACACGTGTCCTATGGTGTGACAGCAAACATTTTGAACAATGAAGATCTCTTATGCAATCTTATATTATAACTAATTCCTTAATACATCACATGTATATAGTGCTTTTATGGGCACTCAAAGGACTTTACATGGAAGGGGGGAATCTTTTCAACCACCCCCAATGTGCAGCATCCACCTGGATGATGCGACGGCAGCCATATTGCGCCAGAACGCCCACCACACACCAGTTTATTGGTGGAGAGGACTCAGAGTTACCAAAGCCAATTAGTACATATATAAAATAGTATAAATATAAAGAATATAAAATAATATATTATTATTCGTTTTTGACATTTTTGCTGTCACACCATAGGACACATTCACAGCTTATTTGTCAACGAACCAATAAAGGTTAAATTCCAGTTGAATTGACACAACCCTTATAGGAAAACACAACCCCAACTTTTGCTTTACCTCCTCCATCGAAAATCTCCATCCCATACAAATATGACAAAAAAAACGGAATGTTTGTTTGTACTTGTGTATTTATTCATGTATTCAGAAAGCTCTTTCACTCTAAGGCTGGCGGCAGTGGCTCTGCGATTCAGCTTGTTCCCTTCACACCAACTTAGGACAGAAAGATTTGCTTAAAAACATCATATACAGTTGCTTACTCGTACTGTACGAAAGGTTATGAACAGACATACATGGAAAGCACACAATAAAACTGATCTGCTTGAGCCTTCTATGCGACGGAAGGCAATTCTGCATCGTAATACTATACATCTGATCAAGGACAATTTATGCCTTTCATGTTCCTCCCCGTGACCTTATGTTTTACAACACATTTGTCAAGACTCTTAAAAAGGATTTATTCTTAATGTTGGTCAATCATTATTGTGCTTCTAGTTAAAATAGGGCAAAATGATTTCCCCGTTCATTCAGAATAGGCTCCCCCGCTAGGAGAATCTCTCCTGTTCATTTGGCACAATGCGGAACGCCCGCCTGCTCCCGTAGTTCTCTCTCAGGTCATAGAGGATAATGGCTGCCCAGGAAAATTTCAATGGAAGCTTCTCAGGGGCAGAGAGACAAAGGCTCCATCACACAGCAGACCCGTCTAATACTTTACAAGCATTTCATCAATAAACATTCAAGGCGGACTTGCTGATTCACTGTGGATGTAAATCAGGAACAACGTCTACATAATGGAGAGGGTTGAGAGCTGATTGTTTTCTATATGTATAATAATTCAGTCATAAAAAATAGGCGAAATGTGGTAACAAAATGTATACAAATGAAAAAGTCCCTCCGGTCACAGTCAAGTCATAAATGAAAGCATAATGATGTGCAAGTTATTTCAAGATGATACTGTATCACAATTCTCATCGCAGCCTCATAAAAGTTTCATGTCACTGCAGTAAAAAGTACATCCTGGCTCTCGCCCAAAACAACATCTGCTATAAATCGCTAGGCACAATAGTAACTCAAAGTTTCACCGCTAAACTGACACGTGCTAAATTTTCCCTTCTGCAAACATTGTTGATTTTGCCAACTGCGGTGTTTGTACATCCATAATAGAAGGGAGGGTTCTGGATTCAGTACAGCCATACTAATGAGCTCCGAGGATTGTGGGAAGTCTTCATACCTCTTGCACAACTGCCTCAGATACTTCACTCTAAAGTTCTAGAAGCCCGCAGTAGTTCCTGCTCATCAAAGGTCTCCGCTCTGGGGTTCGGGGTTGCGGGTTTCTCGACCCGAGTTGCGACCCAGTCTGGGGAATCTGCCGGAGGCTTTGGATCGGGCAGTTTTGTTTCCACTCTCGCTGGCCGCTGGGGTGTCCCTATAATAACACAAACACAAAGACTGTAATACCTTTGAAAAAACACCCGATTTCCACCAGGCACTTAAATGTTTAACTGAAGCGAAGGAAACAACAGCTCAGAGATGTTTTCTGTGCTCTTACAATGACTAAATGTTACATGTCAGAGTCTCTGCAGTAGGTAAATAAACAATGAAACAAGCTTTCTGCAAACCAAATTCTTTTCTAACAACCTCGCAGGGTGCCACACTGGTGATTAAGTCTATAGGTTCGCTACAAAGTTTGTAAGTACTGAGTCCTTAAGGCTATATAGACATCAGCTGCCGTTGGGTCAGGGTCAGCATCTATACACACAGCTGTGGCTCGATAACACACAAGGAGAACACTTTCTCTTAATCCTTTATATTGCTTTAAAAAACGCTGTGTATTTGCTGTATAATTTTCTGCAGAAACCCTGAAATAAGACATTTTCCTAAAGCTGCAATATATAACTTTTGGCTTAATATCGGCATGTTTCTTTGAAACATAAAATTGCAGTTTATTCTACGTCTTTATTTTTTTATAAGTTGTCAACATAACCAACAGGTTTACTCAAAAATCAATATTAACTGTTGCAAATCAGGGGAGAGATGCACGATAATACATATCCCCACCGTTACTGAGTTAATCATTAAGAATTCACCCATGCATGTATTAGACACGTAAAATTGCAAAAAATGAAAGTGTCGGAACAAAATATGCATTCTATCTAAAAGTGAATGGTCACCCAGACCTGGGTGAAACGACTCGTGTAACCACACCCCCACAAATCTACACCAAATGTTAATGCAAGTAAGGTAAGCGTACATGTCAGTAGAATTGCTTTGGAACTTAATGTTCCAAATATGGTAAGAGGTGTGACATTTCCGTCACAGGCTTGCAGTATTCGACCAATCACTATGCACAGGTAACTGGCCAATCATAGCACACTTCGCTTTTCAGAGTGATGAGATTTGTAAAAAATCTGTGCGTTTCAGAGAGGCGGGAAAATACAGCATTTTTTAACCTTAAATCGTGAATAAACATTGCATTACATCTAAAACAAACGATAATTATTCGTTTAAGCTGCGTCATACGACCGCTTTAAATGAATATTTCTTAACTTTTTGAATGTTGTTAACTCAAATAATGATTGAATGTGGATGATGTTTCTTAACATTAACTTTACGAGGCAAAAATTCATTGCATTTCCCTTTTGTCTTTTGATTGATAGCATATATCAGACCGTGTATCGATAGTGTGAAAAATTGCTTTTATTAACCAATACAGATTATAGGCCGATATATTGGTGCATCTCTAGTGTCAAGACATTTAATATTTATATACAGTAGCTTGCGAAAGTATTCATACCCCTCAATTTGTTCACATTTCACATTATGACAAAACAAAAAAAACTGATTTGTAACAACTTGTGTAAAACCGTTTTCACTCATTTCTGATGCGAAACTTCAAATACCCATAACAGTTGCGGACTTGCGTCACCTGTGCAGTACAGCGTTACTGACATTACACCTTCCGGCAGGTTATATATTCACGGCAAACAAACACTATGAGATCTGTTAGGGGCTGCACAGGAGGTGCTTGGAGAAAGTTCCCTGCAGGTTACAAATCATTTTAAATGCGAAGGGAACGGAGAGCACCCGCGGATGGGGACAAACGGAAAGCTTTCTGAAGAACACTGTCGCCCCGGGTGACAATGTCTCACAGATTCACCACAGCACTGACCACCTGAGCATCATAACCAACCTAAAAGACAAGGCATCCTAAATGTCTTTGTTCCTGCCTTGAGGGATGAAAGGACGGCAACTGAATCCACACCTCAATACTGTGTGTTTACATACTTTACAAGTATGGATGGAATCACAACAAAGAGCAAACAACTGTTTCGGTCGTTGACATGTGCTTCTCATTGGACCCATTAACATCGAGGAAAAACCTTTGGTGGGTGTTCATCCTCCCCAAAAAAAGCACAGCATCGTTGCAAAGCATGGTGGGAAATCTATTGAAAGCAAACCTAACCATACTGATCACGCTCAACTTTTTTCAAAGGAAATTTAATTCAAATGTAACGCTGAAGTGCCGCTAGCAACCCGCAGCCAAACACCACGATGTGCCTCTGCAGTCCTGCTGCTGTCAGATTCGGCACAGGGCTCGGATACAAAAAAAGAGGCAGAAAATGAAAAAGGTTGGGCAAGGAGTAATAGACAACGGGAAAGAATGAAGTGCTGAGCAGCTTTCAATCAAGTCTGAGCAGCGGGGAAGAAGTCAGAAGCAGGTAAGTGCGGTGTTGCCATGCCCCCTGCCAGTAAATCCATCCATCTCTCCTCAGCTCCTCAAAAATGAAAATACACACACATGCAAGCAGACAGTTTTCAGCCGGTTCATGCGGCAGAAGGCTGATCTGCAGTCTAAACAGTAGCCGCTCAAAGAGCCTCTATGCGTTGAATATCCTCAAAGAACATAGACTCAGGTCTTCATTTGTCTATGGAACGAGGCGTCCGCCTTTCCTCTTGTTGAGGGTTAAGACGGGTAATATCTACGAAGCCATTTTCAATCGAGCCCGTTGCTTGGAAACCGAATCGAGGATTACCGGATGCTGTCCCTCTCACAACTCGAAGTCCCTTGTGAGACCACCTCTGCTGAGACCTCCTCAGGCTCTTAGAAGCGCTACTGTAAAGGCACAAAGACCCCAAGTGTCTTCCATTTCAAAGGCAGAGGCGAAAAACCTTCCACAAAAACGTCCCCGCAAGAAGGTCTTTAAAAAAAACCTCAGACAAAGGTGGTAGTGATGCCAGGAATGGCACACATGAGCCGTTTCAATGAAAGGATTCCCTCGTTGGCAGCGTTCAGTCACTGTAACCCCTGCTCGACAGCTTTCCACGGTCTGTTTGCCAGGAGGGAGATTCATTGGCACGTATTTATTATTACCAATGTGTTTCAATGGCAGGAACGGCCACTCCCGGTCTGAAAGCAGCTTCCAAAACACGGGAACAGAAAGAACGACAGCGTTAATCACATAAATCACACTGGTGAACTGTTTTGACAGACAAACAGATATTTATTTAAAAAAAACGCTGTTAGTTGCTTTGCGATAATAATGCATTCTAAACTACTGCCAGCAGGACTGCTGTAGTGACAAAACATGATGCCCTTAGTAAATCTGCCGACGTAGCTCTCACACCCCGTCCAACTTTCTTCACCAGCTGGATTCATCCGGCCACAGCACGCAAATTATCTCCAGTCACGGCCAAGCAGAAGCCATTATCTTCTCCCGACGTGTCAACGGTTTTCTTTTAATTAAATCAGATTTGATGTATGGCTAAAATGAGTTTTTCATTCATTTCCTGTTTGTAATTGGGTCACGCCGGGAGACGCGGGACTAACAATAAACCAACGAGATGCGGCGCGTGAAAAAGTCTGAGAGCTGATCGATCCACGAGCCAACTGAAACAGACAATTAGTCGCTGAAATCCAGGAAGTGACTGGTCTCTGACAAGTCGAATTTCCTGTTACAAAACAGTTTGGAGATGCTGGGTTTTGACTCATGTTTGTGTTGACTGGTGCGTCTTAACTCTTTTAAATGCATTTTTTATGCAAACGTGATTTGGGTTACCCTTTACAATGAGGTTGTATTTGTTCACATTAGTTAATGCAACTAACTAAGTAACATGAACTTACAGTGAGCAACATAATTTAATTAATGTTAGTTAATGCCAATACAATTCTTTATGTTAGTTCATGGTGTATTAACTAATATTAAACATGTATTTGTTAAAGCTTAAATGATCAAGAACTAAGATTGAAAAATGCTGTATTGTTCATTGTTAATATATGTAAGCGAATGCACTAACTAATGTTAACAAATACAACCTTATTGTAAAGAGTTATCGTGATAAATAAACATGCTTGTTCAGATTCAGGCACCTGGATCGCAATGGCGAAGCGATGCTGTACACAGAAAAGCATTTCAGATCCTAACCAGATGTTTTTATTCTTTCCTTCAGAATACATTTGCGGCCTCTGAAAGTTTGATTGGACTTTCTAAGTAACAACTCTGCTTCAGCATATACAGTATCTCACACCGAAGCACTACATTTCTGTGTGAACTAGAGTTCATGGAGTTGTGCTGCATGTCTCTGATGGTTAATGCATGTGAATGTTTGCATCTACTCACTGGCAGAAAGGCAGTAGCTGCAGTAAGGTCTCCTTGGTGGGCTGGGCAGTGAATTCAGGCAGTGTCTGGATCAGTTTGTTCGTCACCATGCGCAGGTACGACTGCAGTTGTTTCCTCCTTTCTTCTACGAACTTGGCATCCTGCAGACACACACACACAGAGATATGTTTTGCTGCAGGGCAGTTTAACCGGTTTATCCCAGCTGTAAGAGATCAATAAAAGAGAAAAGTACAGAAAGAATTTTTCATTCCTAGTATTGTATCTAAAGTTTCAAATAGTAGTTGAACGAATCACGATTCAGTAGCAATTTTATTCCTGAACACTGGCAAACCCTGTTTGTTCTTTGTTTACCATTAATAATTTAATGTTCTCCTCATGGTCAAAAAAGCCTTTATGTAATCAAGCTCAAAAAATATATATTGATATTGTTGGATTTGTGACATCACACAGGAAAATTCATGTTCATATGAACCAGTTTGAAGCCCAAACTTAACTTCCTTTAGACCTGTGCAATGAATCAATAACCGTTGAGTATTTTTAATTTGTAAATTAATACAATTAATATACAATAAATTATAAATGAACACTTGTATAATAAATAATAATATAAGAATAATAAAATCAACTGTTATATTATAACCGAACACAGACCAGAAGTTAACGTTGGGACCAGTGCGTTCCTCAACACCTACTGTCCCATCATCAAATTGTTGGCCCAACCCACTCTGGTTATATTTGGTGGCGGTGCGCTATTACAGAAATATTTGAGATGTTAGTTAATGTCAATATAATTATTAATGTTAGTTCAAGGCGCCTTTGTTTATTTGTGCATAATTGTTAACAAATACCACCTTATACATAATGGGTATACCCAGAATGCAATGTACTTGCTTTGGATAAAAGCATCTGCCAAATGCACAAATGTAAATGTTTTTATTTTTCCAAGATCAAACACTATTGTTAGATGAGGGTATGAACTGCTGACATTAAATGGATTCTTTAATTCCATCTCTTTTTCATCTCGTATCATCAATACTTGCAGAATTTACAGCATCAAAACATCACAACTTCCTGACGTTTCCCAGCGTTTAAAGCTGATGGATAACAAGATCAAAGTCAGTTCTGTGGCGGGGGTGACATCAAAAGCAAATGAGATAGAACAAGAAACGGTGAGTGAGAGACATTAATATGTTATTAATGTCCCCTTGATGGCTGATTAATTGGCCCTGATGCTCCAGTTCTCTCCTCTATGTGTGTGTGGGACATCGGTCATGTGTTGTGTGCTTAAAGAAGATAACTGCTTCTCTGCTCTATCAGAGGGCGACCGCTCAATCACCCGATTAAGTGTGTGAGAGTGAACTTGCGTTTGTTTGCAATCTGAACCACTGTCATCCTGCATCTCAGCATTAGTGCACTGTCAGGGCATCAAGTTCTAATGGTGATCCATCGTCAACAGCCATGAAAAGGCATAACAGTTGATTATGATATGGGATATGTGGTGGAGATGACTGCTGTCAGATTAGCTTACCCGTGAGGGCCGTGCCTGCCAAAGCTGATTTAATGCCCACTTCATCTCAGAGCCCTCTTCAAAGCGAAGAGATGTGAACCATGACACCAAGCACTTTGTTTACTTAAAATTCTTTATTTACTTTGAAGTAATACTTATTTCATTCAGTATTTACTTATTTACTAAAGTGTAATGGATCCCTAATATCTTATTATTAACTTACTATTTAATGACCTCAGAAAAATCTCCTCGAAAGAGTTCAAGATGTTCTTCGTGCTAAGAGAAGACACACAAAATACTTTTATACTAAATATGCTTATACTAGACTTTTACCTGAAAGGGCATTATGTTATGAAATGTTTTTGGTGTCATTTTTTTTTTACTTTTGTTTACATACTTTCTGTATTTCCTGTTTGTAGGAAGACCAATAAGTATGGATATTTATTTATACAACATGCTAAAACAACAATTCTAATGGTGGCCTACGTCTTTTACACAGTACTGGATCGAGCAAGTTGTGTCCCAACTAAGCAAAAAAGTACATGTCATCCAACGCCATTATTTCAATGAAGTGAAAATAAACAGTGTGAAATAGTTTACATAAAAAATGCTAAATTGGATTACTGACAAAGTTTTAAATAATGATGGTTTTGTTTTAAAAAATTAAGAGACCACTGCAAATGTTCATATCAAATTAGCATTTCTAGATGTATTGTGCCTATTCCAGTCCAGTGTCTGTTAATATATTAACAAAATCAAACCTCATGAGTGATATAAAGTCATCCAACAGCAATGTGAAAGACTGACACATGAAAACTGTGATAAAATTGAGGTTATCATATTTTTAGTACTTTTTTTAAGTATATGTAGAAATATTGCTGTAACGCTTTAGTATAGGAACCAATACTCACTGTTAAGTAGTTGCTTATTAGCATGCATATTATTAAACTAGCGTTTGTAAGAAATTTGTAGTAAAATATCCAAAAACCACTAGGCCAACGTTATATATATTTTTTCAGCTGAGTACTACAATATCTCAAATGTTTCCAACTGCTTTTAAATCCTGAGAAAATCGCCATTCTAAACAGTGGACTGGAGCCGTTAAGTTGCCTGTCAATGGTGTCATATCCGTTACCCTTTGTTACCGCCTTTACTGACATAGAAACCTCGTGACATGTCGTAGACAAATGCAGAAGTAGTTTGTACTCTCGTTCTGTCTAGCATTATTGCAAACGATGTGGATAAGTTCAAAATAACTTTTATTATGATTGATTTGGACACTTAAAACTGTGCAGTGTTATCACTCCATCAAAATGGACGATTACTGTAAAATTTGTGACTAACAATTTAGTTTTAACCTTACATTACTCGGGTCTAATTCATTACAATGAAATAAATGATTTCATCAAACGCAACATTTATAAAACTTAATTACTTTACCTGTTCCACTAACATGATTTCTCATTCCCATCTTACTGACATATCGGCGATTTCTACAACTGTAACTTTAACAAATTTGCTGCTTATAAGTTTATTAGTACTTATAAAGCAGGATCATATTCTACATCTCTCAACCTACCCAATACCTAAACCTAACAACAAACTCACAAATAACCACGACATTAGTAGTTATTGAGGAAAAATTCGTAGTTTATGGTTGTTAATAGCGATATTTTCTGCAAATAAATCCAAAAATGTATATATATCTATCTGAAATTTGGGAGAAGTATTGTAAGTAGTTCACAGAATTAAAAACAAATTAGTATTTTACCTTTACACATACCCATAAATAAAAGAACGGTCTCTGGAATGGTCTCTTAATTTTTTCCGTCGCTTTAGATCCTTCCTGCACTTAACTGACACACAGAAATCCATTCCCTTTAGTTTTCATGGTAAATGTCTTATTTTTTGACACATTCCACAACAACACACACATCGCACAACTAGTCTTATTGCATGTGTAATAGAACTGGTGTTTTTAGCCACTTCTGTCCACAGTAAGATGTTCCAACGACGTGCTAAGGCAAACAACACGCCCGCGATTCGCACAAACAACTCGCGACAAAACCAACACGCAATCACCCCAGCCAAATAGAATGGAGTGTTTCTCTGGAAAACAATCTTCGCCGAGTGCCGCTTCGAGCCAGTTTTGTTTCTTTTCGTAAACGGTGGGCTTCTCTCCAAATTCCTCAAAGCACCATTCTGCCATCTCTCTCAGACACAGAAAGAATCTCTGCCAGATGCTTCTATTATAGCCAGTAAAGACCTGCTGAAGTGCTTCTCTATCTTCCCAAGCTATTGTCTGCAGGAGGACATGGCTTTAGCCAGCTGGTGCGACAAGGATTGTGCTTGCGTTGGGTCTTGTATATGTGCTGTATATATGGACACGTGTGCAGATTTGAACGACAAAGTGTAAGTGTGGTATAATCTGGTACAGTGAAGACCAACACAATCCATCATAATATACCAGAGAATTAAAAAAAAAGGGAAAACAGATGCATAACATTTTGGCCATATTAACACTTTTGTACAAAAGGTCATTTTTCTTGCCTCCTTTGAAACACACAAATCTTGCAAAATAAAAGCTGAATTTCCAGAATCAGAGCGAGATGGAGCAACTGCAGGGTTACACAAGTTTCCATAAGAACCGCCTGCCAAGCGACGCATGAGGGATCATATGGATTTCATGTTCTCCTGCACAATGATGCAAAAAACCTGCACACACATGGCATGTTGCATACGCATACAAAATCCAGGAGTCATAATTTATTCACTTTGACTTGTGAAAGCAGAAATGCCAAACACTGCATTAATGAGACCGAGCCACATTCTCCCAGGGCTGTCATCTTTAATGCAAAGATAATGCGCAGTTCAATTAAAGCTGTGCAGAAGAAGCCCAAACAGACAACAGACTGTCTTCTATTTTTATGCTTCCTTCAACCTTTTGTTGAAGCTAAATGGTGTGGAAATCAATAATGTAGGACGCAGGCAGCCGGTACAATAATGACCGTGTGATGCGAACAGAGCGCCGTCCGCGCACTTGCTCTCAAAAAGAATACGGTTACTAATGTCTTGAACAAGGTGTGGAATAAAGCCAATGAAGAGAACAAATGGGTCAGTAAATGTGTGTGGACCTCTAGAGAAATTGTGAATAATTCAGCTCACAGCAAGCGGCTGGTAAGAAGTGGTCTCCAACTCAAAAAAGTCTGAGAAACAGAGTGAAATGACGGAAAGAACAGTTCACTCACAACTGAAAGCTCTCTCTCTCTCGCTCTCGTTTCTACTATGGTCATCGATGGTGGCTGAGGACAGTTTGGTTACAAGCATTCTTCCAAATATATTTCTCTGTGTCAAACAAAGAAAGGTATACAGATTTCGAACAACGTGAGGGTGAGTGAATGAAGACAGAATTGTCCTTTTTGGGTGAACTGTCCCTTTAAGACTATGTCATGTCTTCACTCACAGCCCCTCTGAACCTCCAAAAGTATTGTGGCCTGTGGCTATGTACAGTAGAACAGTATCATATCTCTCTACATCTGTGCATCACAGCTGCGGTGAAGATCTCACAGTAACTGCCCCAAAGCATAAAGAAACATGAATATTTACTCTTCTCAATCATTGTCATAAATGCTCCGTAAATGTAGGTCATGAGAATTTTTAAGGGTTCTGTTCATTTTCCCTGGAGACCAGATATGTAATAAACAATATGTGCATCAACAACTTTCAAAGTTTTTCCATTTTTCTACACTCTACTGTGTCTAAAGTATATTATCACACCAGGGGCCTAATTCATTAAAATAGATGTAAATATTAATATGTCTAAATTTCCCATGGGGTTTTGCCCATATATAAAAAGGATGACCGTCTTTAAACCCCCCGTGGTGAAAATCAAATTTTAATTTTGTTTATGTATCTATGTGGTGTTTTTAATATGCTTTAAGACAACCCATGTGAAAAATGTATCAGTCAGTGCCTTGCTGTAAATGTTCTCCTGAAACCTTACTGCAGTTTACCGAAGCCCGTCTTGAAAATGAGGTTAAAGAGTGGGTCAGGTTGGCTGAGCCTGTATCTATGAAAGGAGGCGGGGACTTATTTGCATATTCATGTTTTACAAACAACAAATGAATCAAGAATTCACAAGTATCACAAATACGAAAAAGAAGATACGCTGAAGAAAGTTGGTTACTGAAGAATGGCGGTACCCATTCGCTTCTACTGTACAGAGGCAAAAACAATGTAAGTCAACAGGTACCACCGTTGTTCGGTTGCCACCAATCTTTAAAATATCTTCTGTGTTCTGCAGAAGAGAAAAGTCATACAGGTTTGAAATGACAAAAGGGTGAGTAAATGATGACAGAATTTTCATTTTTTGGTGAACTATCCTTTAAGATCAGCTCTGCCTTAAAAAGATAAAACAAAAAAAAAATCACAGCCTCGTATGCGTCCTGTAAATTTCAATCTAGCTATGAAAGAAATAAAAGCGTAGCTGAGGAGCTCATGAGTTGACAGTTTGACTGGTGTGCTGACAGCCGCTTCTCTTTGATATCATCATTCTTCACGTGGTTGGCTGGGTTCAGCGTGGCTCTGCTTGGTAGTCAGGGCACATTTGACGGGAAGGCTGGGGAGCATTTAGCGTGTTCGCCCAGCGAGCCTCTGACAAATCAGCTGTTTAAGCGCTGTCATGATGGCTGAGCACCAAGGGGTGTGACATGCCCCTAACGGATGGAGTCACGGACAGAGACAACAACAAGATACCAAATTCATATTCCAAGATCAATGACAAAACACAGAATTTTATGACAGTAGTGCAAGATTTGTACAAGGTTTTAGCGGCATCTAGTGGTGAGGTTGTGAATTGCAACCAACGGATCACTCCATCCCTCCCTGTCGGAGGCTGACACAGAACTTCAATGTTGTCACGTTTTTGCTTCTTTGCCGAAGGAGATAACGTATTAACGAAACCCTCTGTAGAGCAGTTTATCCATTTAGGGATACTGTAGAAACAACACGGCTAATTCCATGCAAGGGGACCGACTAATAAAAACATAAAGCTTCATTATATAAGGTCTTTATATACCTCGAAAGACATCCAGTAGTTACAGTATGTAAATTATATTACATTTCTCTCTACGGATCCTCCTAAATATAACACATAGCCCCTTTAAGTAACTTGAAGAAATTGTCTGTATTGCTGTGTACTGTAAAAGCAGGCCTTGTGTTTTGATAGGTTCATTTTGATAGTTGAAGGGTCTGGAAGGGTAATTACACAAGCTGGTGTCTCAAGCTGAATGATGAGACGAGCGATGAGAGACTTTCAGATGCAGATTAGACAAGGCAAGGCCTCAATTTCATCCAAGTACAGAAGATCAGGAGCTCACACTTTCAAAGAGTCTGGAAAGATCTCTTAAACCAAGGCGCTATTTGCATTTCCCGTCATTACTCTAGTCAATGTTACAAGCGCCCCAGAATCGAGCCTGAGGAGAGCACAGTTCTACAGAAAGTTCAAAGTCAGCTTTTAGTTCAGTGAGCCAAGATTACAGGATGGTCTCTCACGACCAAAAGACATCAAACACACTGTATTAAGAGCGCGAAAGAGAGAACATTCAGGCAAGAAACCACGTACAATATGCTGT
Source organism: Triplophysa dalaica (assembly GCF_015846415.1). Taxonomy (NCBI): domain Eukaryota; kingdom Metazoa; phylum Chordata; class Actinopteri; order Cypriniformes; family Nemacheilidae; genus Triplophysa; species Triplophysa dalaica. Next base: position 9,565,308 of record NC_079558.1, on the reverse strand, counting down.
ACATGCAGCTAACACTTCCGTAAAAAGAGCAAAACAAAAAGAGAGCCCTTCAATTTGATGGAGTGCTTTTACATTCAGATCAATTCTTCCAAACGCTCATATCCTACAGGCGATAAACAGCTTGAGTCTAAACCAAACACAAGGGTTAAAGGGGTAGTTCATCTAAAAATGAAAATGTTGGTAACTGAACAAAAGTACTCATTGACTAGCGTTGGTTTTGTGTTTACACAATAGAAGTGAATGGGTACCGCCGTCTTTGGTTACCAGCGTTCTTAAAATTATCTTCTTTTACGTTCTGCAAAAGAGCAAAAGTCAAACAGGCTTGAAATGACTAGATGTTGAGTAAATGAGGACAGAATTTTAATTTCTATGCATCACATATCTTTGTACATAAAAAAAATTCACTCACCAAGACTATTATATGAAGTGCTAAAGATTATGAAATAGGTAAAAATATCAGATAACAAATACAATGTGCAATATTCCTTTTATTTTTACATCTTTTAATAATCCATTGTAATAATCTTGCCTAGGGCTCTGCATACAGGACATGATATTATCCTGTTTATAACTGTATATTGTCCTACTATCAGTCCACCTACAGTATCTCACAGAAGTGAGAACACCCTCCACATTTTTGTAAATATTTTATTAAATCTTTCAACACTGAAGATATGACACTTTGCTACAATGTAAAGTAGTGAGTGTACAGCTTGTATAACAGTGTAAATTTGCTGTTCCCTCAAAAAAGCTCAACACACAGCCATTAATGTCTAAACCGCTGGCAACAAAGTACTCCCCTTCGTGAAAGTGTCAAAATTGGGCACAATTTGCCATTTTCCCTCCCCGGTGTCATGTGATTCTTTAGTGTTATCAAGGTCTCAAGTGTGAATGGGGAGCAGGTGTGTTAAATTTGGTGTAATCGCTCTCACTCTCATACTGGTCACTGGAAGTTCAACATGGCACCTCATGACATAGAACTCTCTGAGTATTTAAACATAAAGATGGCCGGGGCTGTAAGAAGATTGCCAAGACCTTGAAACTGAGCAGCAGCACGGTGGCCAAGACCATGCAGCGGTTTAACAGTACAGGTTCCACTCAGAACAGGCCTCGACATGGTCAACCAAAGAGGTTGTCTTTGGGAAATAGACGTATGAGTGCTGCTAGCAGTGTTGCAGGGGGTGGGGGGTCAGCCTGTCAGTGCTCAGTCCATACGCCCCACACTGGATCAAATTGGTCTGCATGGCTGTCGTCCCAGAAGGAAGCCTCTTCTAAAGATGATGCACAAGAATGCCCGGAAACAGTTTGCTGAAGACAAGCAGACTAAGGACATGGATTACTGGAACCATGTCCTGTGGTCTGCTGAGACCAAGATAAACTTATTTGGCTCATATAGTCTCAAGCTTGTGTGGCGGCAACCGGGTTAGGAGTACAAAGACAAGTGTGTCTTTCTACAGTCAAGCATGGTGGTGGAGTGTCATGCTCTGCGGCTGGAAGAGTGCTGCCGGCAATGAGGAGCTACAGTACATTGAGGGAGCCATGAATGCCAACATGTACTGTGACATACTGAAGAAGAGCATGATCCCTTACCATAGGAGACTGGGGTGCAGGGCAGTATTCCAACATGATAACGACCCCAAACACACCTCCAAGAAAACCACTGCCCTGCTAAAGAAGCTCAGGGAAGAGGTGAAGACCTTAACCCTATTGAGCATCTGTGGGGCATCCTCAAACGGAAGGTGGAGGAGCGCAAGGTCTCTAACATCCACCAGCTCTGTGATGTTGCCATGGAGGAGTGGAAGAGGACTCCAGTGGCAACCTGTGAAGCTCCGGTAAACTCCATTCCCAAGAGGGTTAAGATACTGCTGGAAAAATAATGGTGGCCACACAAAATATTGACACTTTAGGCCCAATTTGGACACTTTCAAATAGGGGTGTACTTACTTTTGTTGCCAGCGGTTTAGACATTAATGGCTGTGTGTCAAGTTATTTTGAGGGGACAGCAAATTTACACTGTTTTACAAGCTATACACTCACTACATTACAGTGCAGCAAAGTGTAATTTCTTCAGTGCTGTCACATGAAAAGATATAATAACATATTTTACTTAAATGTGAGGCGTGAACTCACTTCTGTGAGATACTGTTTATGAGCCACTCAATAAATCTAAAGTCATTTATCAAAAATAATAATTCAACCTGTCTAAGGACACTCGAAAACTCGACGGAATAAGAAAAGGATAAGCTACACGCAATGGTTCGTATCATAAAGTAAGATAACCGGGCCCTGTTTTTACGAAATGCCACCAAGTTCCAGCATAATAACAACTGAATTAATGACTACACGGCAGCTAATCTCAACGGGGCCGATTACCAACAAAAGCCATGTCGCCATCAAACCTGCACAGCTGCCATCGTTTCGATTTAAAAGCCCGCTCACTACGCACCCTTTTTTCCCATGCTTTCTTGTTGAAACGGAGCCCTCGGGGCTTCCACACTCCACTTTAAATTTGCATGTCAAAGTTGCTGCCGAAACTTCAGCGGATGGCAGTTAGCAGCTCTCGGCTCTGAGAAACAGGAACAGAGAGGCAGGTGCGTGGATTCTGCACACCAGCACAACCTTTATCTAGACCGTGAATAAGCCTGTCAAGATCGTGAAATTTTGTCTGAGGATCATTTGTCATGCAAATATTAGCAATTTACAAAACTGCTTATACCACTTGTAGCGTAAGCTTAACAGACAAACACCTTAAGAAGTCACATACAGTATTCATATTGAACTAGTATTCATATGCTGTAAAAAAATCCAACTTGCAAAATGTTCTCCCTACAAAGGCGATAAAGTGACGTGAACAGAATTTTTTGTTCAAGGAGTCATATTATTGTTTTACATATACTAAGATTAGACTAAACATGTTTATAACAAAGATTTGGTTGACTGGACTACGATTCTCAAGTTTTTATCAAAAACGCGTTATAAAGTTTGCCCAACTTGGTAAACAGTGTATTCTAAACAAACAATAGGGCAAAAGTTTGAAGGTTCCCAGGATGCATTGAACTATGATTAGTCTTTTAGTTCTCGCTGGCTTAATTTATGCTTAATGTTGATCGTTACCAGGGTTGAGATTTGTGTGTTCAGTGATGAGGTGTATGTCACAGTGTCACAAACACTATTAATGCCTTCAACACAAACTGTTAAAACAGTCATATTTTATTTGTTTTTAGTGAGATTCATATATAAATATATAATACAATATAAATATAAATAAGTATAAATATAAATATAAATATAAATATAAATATAAATATAAATATAAATATAAATATAAATATAAATATAAATATAAATATAAATATAAATATAAATATAAATATAAATATAAATATAAATATAAATAGTTAGCATTAATATTACTTTTTAGTTTATTTAATAAAATATTAAATATTATCTTCACAGTGTTTAAAAAATACATTATTTATTCATTTCACAGTAGGGCTGCTTGATTATTAAAAGAATCATAATCATGGTTATATTGGCCAATATTGAAGAGTACATTACTAGGGATTTTTAAGGTCCTACTTCGTTTTATGGAGTGTCCAACAACAAGTTTATGTACATAGAAGGTGTAAAACACTATTATTTATAATAGTTATAATAGGCACTAACTTCTTGACTGACTCTCAAATGATTCGTTCCGCGATTCATCTGTCTAATCCTCTCCTTTCCGTTATCCTAGTCTTATGTGATTGGTCAGATGGTCTAATTTGCTGTGATTGTTCTACCGAGAATGAGGCTCACGGGCTACAGTGTTTGGATGAGATGAGTGACGTTTTTTGCGGGCAGTCCGGCTAAAACGGGGGACAATATGTAGTGACGTAAATCCTCGGTGGTTAGCGAGTCGGACTGGGGACAACTCGTTTACGTGATTCAGAGTCGACTCCCTCTTTTCAAAGCCAATAACTTTGTTATTCAGTCACCTTCAGATTGCTTACTTTCTAACACTGTACATTACAAACGGCATGAAATGTAATTTTCATGATCTCATGTAATGTACTCTTAAGATCACTATTATTTTACATGATAATGCGTTGTCTATGATAAATATTACGTTATTTTCATTTTAAAAAATTGTTGTAAAAACAAAGGCTGTAATACGATTAATCGCGATTAATCACACCCAGAATAAAAGTTTGTGTTCACATAATATATGTCTGTGTACTGTCCATATTGATTTATATTTATAAAAACATACACATACATGCATTTATTTGAGAAAAATCTAAAAATGTATATATAATTTTAATCACTGATAAAAAAATAATAATTCATGAAAATACTTTCTAAATATGTTTACGTGTTTTTTTAGGTGTATGTGTTTTCTAAATACAAAATTAATATGCACAGTACACAGATATAGCTTTTGTAAACATAAACTTCTGTAGCCCGAATTACAAGTAATTGCACAGCCCTATTTCATATACTGTACATTTTCACTAATCCTTAAACACAACACAATGCAGATTCAAATTCAAAATACAGATGAAACTGCTTTAAAAACAACAACAAAAATATCACGATGGTCTGATCAGACTTGAGAGAGAAAACCCGAGCATGAGGTTAAAATTGCCCGTTTTTGAAGTTGAGACCAACTACCAACTGCTGGTAGTGCAAAACTAATATGCTCAGAGCATCTACAAAGCGTGCTGTCTACACGCCAGACCTGGGGTTGATTAACTCTTTTGATTGGCTGTCCTTGAGGTGGGATACAGGCCGGCAGTGCCCGTCTGGGTGTTGGTAAATCAGGTCTGCCTTTCACGCTCTAAAAAGTCTACCTTTGAAGGGCTGCTCAGGGGCCACCGGCTCTGGCTGGCACACTCTCCAAATCACAGGCGGGAAGAGGGACCGTTGCCACAAGCCAATTACCCGCCCCTGGGTGAACAGAGGCAAAGAGGAGGAAAATGAAAGGATAGGGAATCAAGAGTGCTGTCGGAGTGGCCCATCCTCATTAGCGCAAACAGAGATGCCCCGTTGATGTTGCTGATGGGAGCAGGTGTAGAGGGCAGGACCCCGAGACACAGTACCACTGCGAGAGCAATCGGGTTCTTGTAAGAACCATTCGACAGTCTGAGAGTACATCAGCCTCAGGTATGAAAAGCTGGAAACCTGTCGATAGCACGGAGCTCCCCGGGTGGCAAGATTGATGGTGATTGGTATTGGACTTTAGATAAGAATATTAAAAAATGGCTTCCTAAGCCCCACATATCAATACAGCATAATCTTGGCTGCAAGATTTGAAATGAAAGTGCTGGAAAGGAAGTCATCAGAGTATTCAAAATGTGTAGTTCCAACATGCCAATTTCAAAAAATCCTCTAAAGGCCACCTTTAAAGTAAAAAAAAAAAACTTAGACCCCAATGAACTTGGAAGCTATAGACCGATTTCAAATCTCCCGTACTTATCTAAAATACTAGAAAAAGTAGTGTCAACTCAACTGTGTACCTTCCTACAAAATAATGACATGAACGAAAATTTTCAGTCTGGCTTTAGACCGCATCACAGCACTGAAACTGCGCTCGTTAGAATTACAAATGACCTCCTTATAGCTTCAGATAAAGGTAACTCACTCTTAGTCCTGCTTGACCTTAGTGCTGCTTTCGATACTGTAGACCATAAAACACTACTAGATCGTTTACAGAATTATATCGGTATTCAGGGACAGACACTGCAATGGTTCAGATCTTACTTAACAGACAGATATCAATACGTCCATTTTAATGGGAAATCGTCAAATCTTACGCAAGTAAATTATGGATTACCTCAGGGATCGGTTTTAGGACCCTTGCTTTTCTCCATATACATGCTGCTCGTCGGCAACATTATTAGAAAACTTGGAATTAGCTTCCACTGTTATGCAGATGATACTCAGCTATATATCTCATCAAGACCAGATGATTCCTTTAAGCTATCCAAACTGGCAGAGTGCATCGAGGACATAAAACATTGGATGACTAGTAATTTCCTCCTTTTAAACTCTAGAAAAACAGAAATATTACTTATAGCACCAAAATCAAGTAAACAGAATATCTCTGATTACAGCCTGCAAATTGAAAGCTGCACTGTTACTCCAACAAATACAGTTAAAGATCTAGGCGTTATATTAGACGGCAACCTGTCATTTAAAAATCACATCTCAAATATCACAAAAACAGCCTTCTTCCACCTTAGAAATGTTGCCAAATTACGAAATAGTTTATGTGTTGCAGACGCAGAATAAATTCATGCATTTGTGACCTCACGGCTTGACTATTGTAATGCTCTACTTAGTGGTTGTTCTGTATCATCGATAAACAAACTACAGTTAGTTCAGAATGCAGCTGCCAGAGTTCTTACTAGGTCAAGAAAATACGATCACATAACCCCAGTTTTATCATCGCTTCACTGGCTTCCCATTAAGTATCGTATTGATTTTAAAATTCTTTTAAATACTTACAAAGCCCTGAACGGTTTAGCACCTACTTACTTAACCAAGCTTTTATCACGTTACAACCCATCACGCTCTCTTAAGATCTCAAAACTTAGGACTTTTGACAACACCTAGAATAACAAAATCCACCAAAGGGGGACGAGCTTTCTCATACGTAGCACCTAAACTCTGGAATAGCCTTCCTGATACTATTCGAGGGTCAGACACACTCTCCCAATTTAAATCTAGATTAAAGACACATCTTTTCAGCCAAGCCTTCACTTAATGCATAGTTAATGAACAGCAGCTACGCTAATTATTCTCTTTATTCTCTTTCCGCCTCTGCCTCGGGATGCCCATCCCGAGGTAGGAAGAAGTTCCAGTATGTCCAGACGACAGACAGATGCCCATCCCCAATTTGAGATTACGCCAGCTACAGCTGCAGACTGACTGACCATCCCAGCTCCATCTAAGGCAATTCCACCACCAGCCAAGAGAAATATGACCATCGGACCATCCAAGCTGAAGTTACAATATTTGGTATTAAATGCTAAACCTAAACCAACATGTCAGCAGTCTGAGTGCAGCTATGACATGTCAGAGGGGATCTGGCCCTCCCGGTTGAGCCTGGGAGCCTGGGTCAGGTTTTTTTCTCCATTAATCAATCTTCGGAGTTTGGGTTCCTCGCCTCAGCAGGGCAGTGTTGGCCTGCTCACCGGAGACTGCGTTCATTCATTTATTTATTTATTTAGAAATTAGAAATGTTACGTTGGAAAATTGATGCAAAACTGACTTGATTCTGTCAGTATTTCATAAGATTAATTATAGCAACACAAGTTTGAGGAATTAGTTGCAGAAAGAGAAACATCTGTACCTTGTTGCCGATGGCTTTCTTAGGTGGGAAATTGAAGGTGTTGACCTGTGGGAACTGCGACCGCAGGTTATTGTGCAGTGCTCTGAACTCAGCATACCGCCGATACACGTTCCACTCATTGTCCAGGATCCTGATGTATACCTGAAACAACAGAAAAAACACATTTTATCCATTACAGTAATATGCATCTGAGTAAAGCAATTAGTTTTGCATGGGTGATATATTTGAAGTTAAAAACAGATCTCCTATAATTTCACAGTCAATGGCCGTCAGTTTGAATACTGGAATCAGGTGCATTGGAAGGTGTGCATTAAAAGCCTTTAACGCATGGGTAGCTCCAGTCAAAATAACCGTCATTTTCACATGTTTGATCTAAAATGACACTGTAAACATCAATAAACGCTTTAACTTGAAAAATAACCATGGTATACGCATGATATTATACCATGTTTCACTTCGCTTCCGGGGTTCTTCGCCTCCACGTCGTGCATTAAAATCTCTTTATGCACGGCTATCCGTGGATTATCCCTTACATATCAGTTATTATTTTACTTTTTACAATTGTATTTATTCACCCTCATGTCATTCAAATTTTGTATATGACTCTATTCCGTAAAACACAGAAGAAGATATTTTGAGAAATTTCTCATTGGTTTTGTGTCCATACAATGCAAGTCAATGGGGAACAATCTTTTAGGTTCCCGCTAATCTTCAAAATATCTTCTTTCCTGTTTTGTGTTCGGAAATGCCATTAAGGTAAATAAATGTTGAAAAAATCTGATAAATTATCCCTTCAAGTAACTTAGTAACTGATATTATCATTTAAAACTCTCTCAAATTAATTATTTTGAATATTACGAACAGTTTTCTAAATGTAAACAACCATTTCAAAGACAATCCAAGGAGGAAGACGAAGTTTCTATTTTAAAGCCTTGCTTTATCCTTCAGAGCAGCACAGAGAAGCCCGGATCAAATGTCTACAGCAGGACCTGCGCTCACAGTGAAACAGCACACTAAAGTCTCCTAAACCGGCAGCAGTCTGTCCACTGGGATGCAGAGCAGAGTGTGTGTATGTCTGTCTTTAGTAACAGGATCTCATGAGAGGTTAAACTCTGACAGCGTGTTAGTACCAGTGAGGCCACACTGACAGTGTAAACCCCTGGTGTCAGAGCGTCATTGCAACCGGCAGGCAAACCTGAAACTTTTTGCACTTTCTTTCGCAGCGTCGTTCCGCATCCTTTTGAGATGTCTCCAAGTGTGAAAAGTGTGTGTGAAGGCAAGCTTGTCTAAGTGTGATCAAAGAGGATGATCAAAAACATCATGCAGATCCGAGATCCAGATCAATAACCGAAGGGCACCTGAAAGCTCAAGCGTCACCATATATGGAAGGTCATATACTGTTTCCGGATCCAAACGCTCAATAAGATGCTATAGGCAACCAACAAAAGTGGTAATATACTCTCATGGGGGGCTGTAAAACTATTAGAAAAATACATGATCCTAACCTTTATCTTCATAACGAAATCCCATATGGCCAGTCAGTTGTTCATTTTTCATAACTTATTCAAATATTGATGTTGGAGATTCTGAAAGCCTGTAGACGGTGTATACTCTGAGTAAATAAATGCTCATTTACAGCTGTTTAAGCTGTCTCTCCGTTTGAAATGTATAGATGCTTGGACCCGGAAACGGCTTTCCTCACATCACCACTAAACAACCGATTATTATACATTTGTGGACCAATAGGCTTGAGTTTGGCACGAGAAGTAGTGCTCGGGTGCTGGAGAGAGGTAGTAGAATATCAAATGAGAATTAGCCACAACCAGGAGGCATTTACGCTTTTACTAACCATTATCTTTAATAGGTTGTGTGCTCGATTTCAGTTTAGTCTGGATAAGTGCTTTCGTGAATAGTCCTATAAGATGTTATCAAAGGTAAATATAATTCTCATCACAAATGAGCTTCATAGTAACTTCTTTATGTAAATCCTACTTCCGTTTAAACCTCCAAATTCTTGAAACGTATCATTCAGTGGGATATTTCACTGAAATCATATTAAGACACAGAATGATGAACATCCTCACTAAACCACACACACAAACCGGAAAGGTTTTATGGGTTTAACTAAAAGAAATCAAAATGACAAAGTGACGGTGTATTAAAGCGATCATAATCCCATAGAGGCGGTCTCATTAGCATACATATTTATGGCAACAAATCATCCTCTAAAGAGCAATCACATCCCACCTCAATAATCGCAAATTAATTCTCCTAAAAGCGTTTGAAGAATCCTCGGAGAAAAGCAACTTCTTGACAAAAATAAAACCGTCCTGAAATAAAATAAAACTTCAAGGCATGTCATTACATTCTGGAATGAGGCCAGACAAGCAAAATAACCAATATTAAAGTGGCAAGAACCTTAATTACATTTCATCATATACATCCACAACCTCAAACTAGATTCATACATCTTTGGAAGAGTTGTGAGTGATGGCTGGCAGTGTAAAATCTTCAACATGGTTACTATGGTGTTCAGATCAGGGGGGAGGGTTAGTACAATGTTATGCAGTTTGCTGGGTGTTCTGTGTGGTTGCCTGCAGGTCTTAGTCAAAAGTAGGATTGCGCGGTGTACCGGCGCTACGGTAGCATCTCGATGCTAAAATTTCAAAATACCCGCGAGGCCTCTCTACTTTTGAAACGGTAATGTCGTAGTACCGTAGTTAATGTTGCATATGCGCATTGAGATTCATTTGAACACTAACGTCTGCCTTTTTGCTGTGTTTATCTCCATGTTTTGAATGACTCGGACGAGTTAATGCTACAAATTGGCGTTTGAACGAGTTGGTTAAATGATTCACTAACTCGGTGAAAAATAGACGCCACCTATTGGCCGTCTTAGTTCTGCATTTAAAGTAAGCCTAATATTTACCTTTATATATATAAGACTGCTGTAGCAATGAATTTTTGTCACACATTTGAATTAGTTCCACGTGAAAAATGATCTAGTGTACTATAGTAATTACTACAGTAAACTGTTAAAACTCATAGATACTAGTGTTTTTGAGTCTTATCATAGTAAATATTTAACTATACTAAAGTATTTGCTACAATTTATCCAATTACTACAGTTAATACAACAACATATTCTAGTGCAAAGTATAATACAGTTCACTATAGTAAATACAAAATGTTTAATCTAAATCTGTGTTTTTTGGATGGCTTTGAATTATATGGCACAGCATCGCGATACTACTTGGTATCGAGATACTTCAGCTGGTATAGTATCGTAAGACATGTTTATGGTACCATGACAGCCCTAGTCAAAAGAGCTCATTCCCAAGTCTGACATCTCTGCATTACTGGGGTTCCTTAAAAAAAAAAAAAAAAGCTTATCAATAAAAAAACTTTGCTGTGGGTGAACGGGTGTAAAAGTCAAAAATCCTTTTTGAACCCTCTGGAACTCAAATTTCAAAAATGAAAACTACTGTTGATGGTTTGAGCGCCGTTCCCCTATGATTAAAAGTTACGTTATCCCAGCTACACTGAATTTCCTCTCGCTGCTACTGTTACTTGAAAGGATGCTGAGGAAACTACTCGCCAGTCTTGACAGTAAAGACAAGATCATAATACTTTCAGAGTGCAGCTTTCCCTGCATCATTTGGATGCCTTTTGTTTAAAAGCAGAGGATCTGTTCTTTCATTGGACATGTTGTTTCTCCATATATTCATTACGGAAAATGTACTGTGAGCCATTCAAGTTTGGTGAAAATAAACAAAAAACGCTGGCGTAGGCTGGCAACTTTTTTTTTTAAAGGCTGGTATGAAAAGAGTTAAGTGAAGAGTTCAATTGAGCATCACTGTAACAGAAAGTATCTTTGCAGCCTTTTATTTGTTTCAACATGGACATAATGGAAAAGCCATTTATCTTTGGAAACAGAGATGGAGGAAGAAAAGAGCAGCCCGTGTATGATTCATACTAAAAGCAAATGTCAGCCTGGGGGAGGATGCTAATATTTTGCCCAGCTATAAAGGCATTTACAATATCTCATTATATCCATATTGCGAGAGGAAGTGTTTTCTCACAAAGATATCGTGAGATGCACAGAAAAGACACACACACATGCCGCTCACGCCCGTCTCAGTTCCAGCTCAGACGCCCTACACTGTATCTGCCAGCATGCTATCGTTCTGAAGACGGATTGCTGGGTGTAAATGACGGTTTGGCAGAGTGTCTAATTTGAGGTGCCCAGCTGTGGTAAAAGCTGTTGTTTGACCCCTTCCTTTTCCAGTGAAATCATACAGGGGAGACGCCTCCTCATGTCAGAGAGAGAGCGGTACACTCTTCTACTTACAGAGACTCCGTGCATACTCTGCCGAGCCATTCAGCTTAACTACAGCTGCCAGAGTGCCGCCAGAGTGCAGGGGTCTCCTCCTGCTGTGGGCTCCCCGGAGAGATTTGTCTTTCAGACAGTACTAGAATTATGTGCATTATTCTCATTTGCCCAATAAGGTATGTTTTGCGTTCTTGCGCAAAAATAAAAACGCACAATGCCCCGCTGGGTTCATTTCCCTCATTGTTTCAACGTGCTTGAATCTCGCGGTCCCCGATACTACGCAAGCTGGTCTGTATGATAGAACAGAATGGAATCGACAGGAATTGTTGCTCAAGTTTGGAGCAAGAAACTTACTCCACTATCAATCCACTCTTGATGCTCTTTGCTCACTTTAAGATAAAACAAATTAAAAACTTGAAGTAAAATCTCCCAACTTAATGGCCATGTTTTCGATAATAACCAACCATTAAACCTGACATCAATTGTACCATAAAATGTTAAAGACATTTCACCCACAAATAAAAATTTGTTCCTCATTTATTCAGCCTCATCTCATTCCAAACTCCCAGGAAAATATTAAGAAGAATGTTGGTAACCAAACAACAATGGACCCCATTGGCTTCCATTGTATTGAGCGAAGGGTCATATAGGTCTTGACTGACATGAAACATTTAATGAAAAAACTTATCTTTTGGGGTGAATTATAAAATTATGCTCTTCACTCAAATTCATCACCGTTCACTTAATCTCATCTACATCAGCACAAACTACAGTGATGAATTGCAGCCTACCGTTCACTCCACCACACCCCCACCCCTTTCAAAGCACTATGGCGGCTGATACAGGACAAAGATGTTGTCACGTTTTCTCTTCTTTGCCGAAGAAGATATATTTATGAAACGCACTCTGCAGAGCAGTTTGTACGTTTAAGAATACTGTAGAAACAACCTGGAGAATTCCATGTAAGGGGACCCGCGGTGTATGAAGATAGATAGCTCATTCTAAGGTAATAAAAACATAACGCTTCATTATGTAAGATCTTTATACACCCCTGAAGACAACAGATCCTCCTTCATATCACACATCGCACCTTTAAGAACCAATATTTAATAGCAAAATCCAATGATATAGATTTGAGCACTGATTCTGGAAAACAGTCAATGGCAGTACACAGCCTCGCAATCTGCCACTCACCCTGAAGTTCACTCTTCTCTCCGGTTCTACCGAGACAAAACATTTGGCAATTAGGCAGAAAATAGAACCCATTTGGAAGATTGCTGTGCCAAAGCCATGATGTACTGTAAGAGAATGAGAGAGCCAGAGAAAGAAATAGAGAGGAAGGAACGGAGAAGAGGGAGCAATAAGAACCAGTGACGAGAGTATTTCATTAGAATCATTTAGCCGCAACATCTGTCACCTGTGTGTAGAGTGGGAGCAGGTGTGTATGCGTGCATTATGTTCAAAGGAAACCCATTAACCTTCAAAAAAAAAACTGATGAATTAGGGAATATGTTGAATTAAGGAATAATTCACCAAAGAATTCAAACGGTTATTGACTCACAGTCTATTTAATTTAAAGCAGGCGTAACACACAGGGTTTCTGCCAATCTCATAATAATCTTGAGTACCTATAGAGTGGTATTGCATACCTTATATCTTTGAAGAGTATTTAGTTTGATCACATTTGTAAAAGATAGATACAGCTTTACGATTGTTTCCGAAACCATGCGGCGCATGTAGGGGGGAGGGGTAGGCTGAACCAAAGCGGTGCATGTAGGGGGGAGGGGTAGGCTGAACTAAAGCACCGCATGTGGTTCATATCTGGCATCTATTAGCGCTAGGCGGCTCCATATATCAGTTTCCAACGATCTCCAAATCCAGCATTATATCCAGTTTATATAACATTCATCACCCAAATGCAGTGAACAGACAAACACCTGAACTTAACGAACACATGCTCTCTCTTTTCTCTCCTGCACACAAGTGAAAGTGACGTCTGCGCATGCTCCTTCTCCTGCTCTCCTGTGGCCATGCCACGTGCTTTTTCAAGAGAATTGTCCAATAAGGGACTAAAAAAAGTTGTTACAAAACAGTTTTATATGTTCGAAAAAAACTTTCTGAAACCTGTACGATCGCTGGTGGAGTGTATGGAGCACAGAAATACTAAGTAAAACGCCCAACTCGTTTTTGACAAGTTGACCATGTTAAGCATGAGAAGACAGTACGTTTAACATTGTAAAGAAATCAGAATGCATAACACATCGTTGCAGGGTTGTTTTAAACAGTATCTATATAGTCGCATGATCAAGTTCTGTGATTTATAGCTTGTATGATGAACAAACTGAAATGTATGTAATTATTCATTGCAAGTACTCATTATCAGACCTCATCTGTCACTCCAAGATATGACCGGCTAAATTGGCATCAACAACAAATCGCAGTTGAACGGCGCTGAAACTACCAGAATAAAATAAAGGCAAGAATAATCCAGCATTAGAGTCGGTGAGCCGCACTGGCCCTGACCTCTCTGTCCAACAAGCATCATTCTCATTTGGTGTGAGACTTCAGGCGTGATGCCCTCTAAAGTTTCGGTCACCGTGGGTCAAGACAAACAACGCGGAGTGAGCCGGTGTGGGAGGCAGCGATGCAGGCAGGAGTGAAGACAGCAGCAGATGGGCCCATAAATACTGTTCGCCTGGGTTAGTGCCATCACACGCCAGCATGAAAGAAACTCTGCTAAGATGTTTATTATAGCTGTCATTGAAGATGGATTTAAATGGGGATTTTGAGAATTAAATAGAAAAAAGGGAAAATGAGGTGAAAAATCAAAGATCTCAGCAGTAAAATACCTGGGGTTTCATCTTTAACCTCTGCAACAAGACATTTCCCCTGTAGGTATCACCTTTTATATTTAGTTAAATTCGTTTGCACCTTACAGTGTACTACAGTGTATGTCTCATATAGATACATTTCCCCGAGCTCCATTCAGTTTATAGGCAATTCTATCTGTTCATTGCCTTATACAGTACATGAAGAGCTTGTGATTGCAGTAAAAGCTTCATTTATTAGCAGTGTGAGCTCAGTCCTGCTGTATGAACCTCCTAAGGTCAGCAGTGCAGCCAAAAGAAATATAGATTCTTGTCCATTTAACTTTGACTAAATTGCCTCCTAAACCCCAATTCACTAGAGAGTTGATGGTCTGATCAACAGTGTGTATATCTGTGTTGACTCCGATTTACTAGAGATGGAAACACATCAATCTGATTGGTTTCCAAAACATCCACCTGACCTCATTTCAGAAGTGTCACTGCGCTAGTGATGCGCGGGTTGGTTTTTTTTCCAACCTGTGGGTCCCACTTTTGTGGAATTATATGGCCCGCCCCAGCCCACATCGCACCACTGTATCTATTTTTACAGCCCGCTCTCCACCGCAACCATTAAAAAGACATACTAGGCATTGTAATGTAAATAAAAACAGGCTTTATTTCAGCCTTAAAGTGCTTGGAAACAGCCATAAGATTACATCGCCCTGTAAACTGGCAACAACATACTCTTATAAACCATAGAAACTTGTACTTCATGTAGCCGATACTGCTGTTGTCTCCTGCTTCAACTATTTCTGAGAACCGGTCCCTAACATTAAATTTATCAGCTTTACCTTGTTTTCTTTTAATGATGTAAATTCCCGACCTTAATTTCTCCCGCACCTTTACTTTTATCCTCACTTTTATTTCTCCTATTGTTTTGTTGTTGTGGATGACGGTGGGAGCTGCTCTGCGTTTTTAAGACATGTTCGGTTTGGGGACATCACGCAAGTTACATTGCTACATCGTCCTACGTATTGTAACCTTATCAAAGAACCAAATAAAATATGAAAATATATATTCCCAAATATTTAATAAAGGCTATAAGGAATTGCTAAGGAATTTTTTTTATTTTGATTTTAATGACCCGCCCCGCAAATACAGTGACAATTTCTGCGATTACAATTTCTTTAACCAGCCCTACCCGAACCGCGGGTTACCCGCGGGGCCTGCTGGTTATGAGATGACCTGCGCATCACTACACTGTGCGCAACTGTATGTTGCTGCATCTGTGTTTCTTGACAACCGCTTATTTGTGTCTTTCTGAGGAACTGCATAAGCTACGCATACGAATTAGCTAATTAGCAAATTACTAATTACTAATTAGCTACATTAGCTAATCGCATACTGTGATAGTGCGTACTGAATTTCGACGTAAAACAGTATGCTATATATCGTATGGGAATAGTATGAAATAAATACATTTAGAACATAGGGGCGATTCACATTTCGCGTCTTTTCCACGCGCATATTCGTTATTTTAAATGTAGACGCACAGAAAAAGGAGGCAACGCTCTTTTATTCATGAGCGTAGGCGCCGCATCGAGATGACAAAATCGAAACTTCTCAGAATGGCGCAAGCGCACCGCAGGTCATGTGACAAGAACCAACCAGCACATATAGACAAGCTCAATGGAGACACAGATGATCACAGCATGACTAAATCTATTAGCAGAGTTATTACAAGGAATTTTTACTGCATATAATACATATATCCTTTGTTTACACCTCCTCGTCTCAACGGGTAGAGGCCCATGGTTGCTTAGCGACAACAGATGCCACGAGAGCGCAAAGTCCAGGCGGTTTGGAAAAAAAGGAGAACACATTTCAGCTTGCGTTTTCCGAAACGGTTTTAGACTCTAAATGTGAATCGGTCCATACACTGTATCCACCATGTTTTTGCGTCATGTGACCTAGATGCCCTTTGACCTATGAAGTATTAACAACGACCTAGGTTGGCATTGATAAAAACATAATTTAGTTTAGAATTAGAAATTCCATTATTGACACTTACATTTATAAACCGACATCCGCCTGAAAGTTTACCGCTATTTTTATTTGATTTACTTTTGAAATTAGAGCATTGCACAGATCCCGTAGGTATCATAAGATAGAGTGGTGTCCTCCCAAAGCACACTCACATATCTCGGTGGAAGCCTTACACCATCCAGGCATATCTCACCAGTGTTGGGCAATTTTCTCTGAAAAAGCATTTAATTATTAGTTACTAATTAAAATTTCAATAATGTAATTAGATAACTGTACAAATTACTCTCTCCAAAAAGTATTGAAGTACTTATTACTAATTACTTTCTGTATCCTTTATCAATCTTGATTAGTTAAGTGATGTAAGGATAGACATGAAACGGCTCTTTTAATTCATACAAATAAAGAATATTCAACTACATTAAGTAGTATTATTACAAGTATTACAAATGTGATAATAGTACATTAAAGCACATAATTCTTTGAATTTTTTTGTCAATTCCACTATTTCAGAAAAATATATTACACACAGTATTTAGTTTATTTACATCAAAAGTAAATTACAGAAAAAATGAGAGTAATCCCTTACTTTACTTTTTCAAGAGGAAAGTAATTTAATTACAGTAACTAATTACTTCCTAACTAGTTACACCCAAAACAGTTTTTCACATACGTTTTTTTGCATACTGATCTCTCAGACATACTATTTATGATTCTCGCCTACTATTTGGTGGAGTAATTATATTTTATTTGCTCCGTTTCATTTCATGAAACCTTGCTACGCATATCGAATAATCGTTTTATTAAAGCAATACGCCCTGTAAAGCCTTGGTTTATTACAGCTAAGGGTGTTTTAGGAACTCCGCTTGACGTCGCACCGAACAGCGCTTCTTAGCTGTTATAAAATCTCTGTAAATCACAGCTTCACATGCTTCTTGTTTTAGTACAAAAACATTAATCGCAACTCAATCAATCCATATAGTAATGTATACACTGACAAACGTAACATTAGCAGATCACGCCGTATTATAAAAAAAATGGTTACAATATACAACTCCACATTTGTAAAAATGACAGATGATTGATGACAAACGTATCTTACACTACACAAGTTTGCATCCAACAAACGCTATCTAAAGTAAAAATGTCCCTCCACTTATTATCATCTGAAGCTGCCGAAGAAGTAGTAAATCCTGGTTTATAGCTGAACTTTAGACTATCTGGCACATTATAAATCACATACTTGTGCCCCATTCTATGTAATTTTGTGGTGTGAGTTCACATTGAAAATTCTAACAAGTACACTTAAAGTACCATCATTAAAGCCAAAAATATGATGTGTGGAACACTGGACACTTCTCGCACTCAATATTTACCGTTTTGGTAAAGTAGCATAACATAGCAGGGCTGCTTGCCATTGCGCGAGCAAAGCTCACCTGCTGGAACACCTGCTGGAGCTTGTGTTGGATTACACACATACTTGATAGCTTACCAGTGGCTCAGTGATTTGA
The DNA here is from genome assembly GCF_015846415.1 of Triplophysa dalaica. NCBI lineage: Eukaryota > Metazoa > Chordata > Actinopteri > Cypriniformes > Nemacheilidae > Triplophysa > Triplophysa dalaica. The sequence goes on along the minus strand of NC_079558.1, from coordinate 9,547,278 downwards.
GCATGCCAAGGTCATGTGTTCGATCCCAGGGGATTTCACATAGTCAGAAACAAATGTATATTACAATGCAATGTAACTCGCTTTTCAAAGCGTCCGCAAAATGAATAAATGTAATGTAAAATGTAATGAAACAACTGCATCAAAAACGACTGTACAATAGTGAAATGGAATTTGTGTGCTTTTTATACTAGAGACAAGCTCCAAATATGGCATGTTAAACTTTCTGTTCAAAAGGGAAACAAAATATGGCACAAGATTTAACTTGATCTTATGTTTTATACTTTTATACATTTCCCATACTGTACAATCCCACTTTTTCACAATGTTTCATCTGGCTCAACAATAAACCCTTGCACAACAATTATACCAATAATGAACATGATCAAAGAGTATGAAAAATAGTCTAAGGTTTTAAAAAAAAATCATTCACTATGTCAAATTGATGTATTCACAGATGACACATACACCTTAGGGCCGAAATCAGACATCACTATGAAATACCGGCCACAATCTATCAAAACTGTACTACTCTATATTTATAAAAGTTTTAAAACCAGAGAAAAGTGAGAGAGAACACAGGAGAAGAGTTTTGAAAAGCTGCCATCTTTCCTCCTCTCTCAGCTACGATGAAGACATTGAGTCTCCTCAGCGTTGAGTGAAGTTCTGGCCCTCAGTGAGCTCCAGCCGGTTCCTCCATATGAATTAATCATGAACGCCGGCTACACAGCCACCGTAATGAGGATGAGCAGGAGATCGGTTCGGCTTCGTAACAAGCCTCTTTCTAAAGGTTAAACATACTCTCTCGCACCTTCCTTCCTTCCCGAAGTGTTAACCTAATAATCAACCTCTCAGACATGAGCAAATACCGTGCCAGAGAGTGACCTGCCGTAACCCGCAATGAATTTCTGAAAACATCTCTTTATGATTGATGATGTCGAAAAAATCTGATTACAAACAGGACAGTTTTCTAACGTCTTTGTAATCAGAATGGCTAAATGTCTATCAATAAATTTGTAATATCTAAGGGAGACGACTTACAAGATGATATCGCCAATAGTCCATCCATCACAAGTGCCATCGCTGCCAGATTTCAATCAAACGGAGTGACACAATAGCCGGCGGGCAATTTTTTAATGTCGACGTGCAAAGTACTTTGCAATTAATAACGGGCCGCCGACGATGTGACTGCGATGAGAATCATTATCTCACTAAAAGTCATCGTGATTCTCATTATAATCATAACCACCAGCTTCACCATCCCGATCATCATTACACTATAATCAGCATAATATCTTTCAAAATACATATGCAGGGTTCAGCGTAGCCCAACGCAGCGTGCTTGTGCATGCAGAGTCTCTCATACTCCTCAAATTCGGTTTAAATGAGACGCTTTTAATGGGCAGGCAAGTGAAGACTGGGATATTGATATTACAGAGCTTGTTACATACTCAAAAGTCCACTTTGACATAAATTATGGAGATGTGAATTTTTAAACAGATTCAGACTAATTTAATAGGAGTCACTTATGTCTTCATATTCAGTGATTTCGATATCTGATTCTGAGAACATTTTGTTTGCATTTCTACCTTCCTCATCAGCTAGAAAATATTAAAATAACAAGGGTGAAGTAAGGAGAAAAAATTAGTTGTCAAGAAAAAAAGTTCATGAAAACAAGAACTCAGAAATGAGAGACAGGGCTCAGATGGTCTTGCTGATGAAAGGGAGTGAGTCTTTTAAAAAAAACTCAGATCATTGCTTGTATATATGCACTTCAGAAACATATGAGCAACCCACTGGTGCATATATTTGGAGCAGATCTTATTAGTTGTTGCATGTTCAATATAATAAAAACTAACAGAAGGGAATGTAATTGATTCAATTTGAATTGTCAAGTAAAAAAGTTGAATTTATCCATTTGCATTGTATTACAACTGCTTCGCTGCAAACTATTTCAATGAAACAATGAAAAAGTCAAATGAAAGTTTCTTCAATCAATTTGCAGGGGGCAAACAACTGGATCAGAGTGATTATAGTTTTGATTTTAGTTTCATTTAGTTTTTATTAATATTTTAAATGAGCTTTTTTTGTTTTACGTCAATTTTAGTTAAATATTAAGCAACTTTGTTATGTGCTTTTGTCATTTTATTATTTATTTGCATATTTTTTATGTTGCTATATAAGATTCATTCATTCATTTTAGTTTTAATTTTTGTGCTTAAAACATATTTCAGTTTATTTCTGAGGCATCATTTAAATATTTTGTTAGTTTATTTTTGGCCAATTATTTATAGGCCAATATTTTATTTGATTTCAATAAAAAAAAACGTTTTCAAAGTCCCAATTTAAGTAAACTAAAATAACCTTGAACTGGATGTATCAAAAAGCGACATAGACACACTGGGATTTATTTCAATGAATGCAACAAAATGTACTTGTTTACTGCTTGTTAATGCACTTATATTTTTCCAATAAAATTAAGTATAAAACAATATTCACTAGAACTTCTCTAAAATGTTGTATTGTATTCATGGCCGTACCCACCATTGAGGTTTCCCAAGGTCCGGACCTCTGTAATTTTAATTACACGGTGTGTAATAACAATCATACAACAAAAAATAGCACAAAAAAGATAAGATCTAAGTTCTATGAAGCCATCATAGTGCTTCGAAAGGGAGTGAGCCATTGGTTGCAATTCACAACCTCACCACTAGAAGCTATTAAAATCTCCACATTGCTCCTCAAAATGTACATATGCAGATCAAAGCAAGTATTTTTTTGTCTTTGGACTCCTGTATTTCGAAAATCCTTCTCATGGCCCTGATTGTATTACGTTTAAAGGGCATGTTATGGTCGTCTACAGGACCTACGCCTAAGGCAGTGCGTAGCTCTGCGTAGACTGACTTGCACCTCCCCAAAAATGAAACAACGCGTCAACTCAACGCGGACCGCAAGTGCTGTGATTGGTCTGATTGAACCTATCCCTAAGGTCAAACACTCCAAGATTGCATTTCGGAAAGAATAATACAAGTAAATGATTTGTTCTTCTGCCTTTAACATCTCAATCTGCAACAAAAGTGAGTTTACTTGCCTCTATCAGTACTAATGGTTCTCAGACAGCATAAAGCTGCTTCTTCTTTGTCTCTTCTTGGTTACACAAGCAACACACGCGTGGACTCTGAAACCTAGTATTCATTGCCTGTCGACGTAGACAATGACGCAAAAATATATATAAAAAGTCATTGTTTAAGAAAAACAACCCATCCGGTGCAGGCCCCCAGAGTGTCAACATTTTTTTGTGTATGTAAAAGGTACAATTTAAGTAAAAAAAAAACATCTAGAGAAAAAGGCAGCTCACACATAACGTTCTGACTCCTCACAGAGACGGGTATTTAATCCTCTTAGGTACTGAATCTGATCCAAAAAAGTTGTTCTTTGTCGGATGCATCAAAGTACGCAACATCAGCCATCTATGACATGTACGAAGTGATGGAAGGATGAAGTCTTCTGATGTCTTTAAAAAAAGAAAGAAAACAGGAAATAGAGTAGAGGGGAAAGTGTCTCGTGTAAGCTGATGATGGCTGAGATTGCTGCCTGCCACCGTTTAAAATTCCCCTAATAAGAAGGCGCTCGTCGCAACTGCTCTGATTTAAGGAGGACATTTACAAAGGCACAGCAGCGCCATTAAGACTCACAAGGCTCTCCATACATCACCGGGCACAGTGGTGTACACAGAATACGGGTCATTTCTGCCAGATAACAGAAAGCTTGTATCTAACAAAAGAAAAACAGCAGAACAACACAGCCACATTACAAACCTATATTTCTTTTCACAGAGTCATTACGTCCTCTTTTTAATAACCTTTACCCGGCGAAATTGTGTAACCGGAATGAGTTGTTTTAGGAAGGTGTTATATTTTTTCATTACGTGACACGAGATCGAGGAGGTGGAATTCTTGCCAGTAAAACAAAGCTTTGCTAATATTAGTGAAGATCAATTACGCTCGTTCTATGGAGTCCTATGGCAATCTGATTTTATTTTAAAGGAGGTAATTTTGAAGCAATGAGGAGAGGCAGAAACGCAAAAGGGGAAAACGGAGTAACTGTAATTTTGGAAGGTGGTGGTAATGTCTCATAATTTACTGTGGGGGGATGACTGAAGTAGGACTCCAGATTAAAAACTTTAAATTGGCTCAACCTTATGTCATTTCAAACATGTATGACTATCTTTCTTCCGCAGAACACAAAAGTAGATTCTTTGAAGAATGTTGTTAACTGGCCCCCATTCACTTGCGTGGTTATGTGTCCGTATAATAGACGTGAATGGTGGCCCGTGCTTTCTTCATAATATCTTCTTCGTGTTCTGCGGAAGAAAGAGAGTCTGAAATGAGGTTTGAAATGACTAGAGGGCGAGTAAATGATGACAGAAATGTCATTTTTAGGTCAATTACCACTTTAATATTTATTTATAGGCATGGGCAATGTAAGGGGCCAATAAAAATTGTAAAGAGTTGTGGTGTGCAATTAATAGAATAGAAAATGAATAGTGTGCGTTGAGTTTATTTCTGGTGTTTTATTTAGAATGCAGAACAAATGCAAGAGCAAATATTCAACATCAGTATGTGGAATAAACTAAGAAAAGATCTCACATCTAGTAATTCATCTACACGGGCACCCTGCAGTGAAATGAATTTAAGTAAATTAAACATGAAAATCTCTGGTTGGGGATTGCGGAGTTGACTTAAAAAAGTTCATTAAGAACCTCATGCAAGAATTGCATTTAAGTACAATGAGCAGCATGATTAGATGTGGTTCCATTTCCTTATATAACTGAGATAAAATAACAAAAAACAATGAATATGTATGATCTAAATTATTTATATATGCTGTATATATATATATATATATATATATATATATATAGAATATATAGAAATACTGTAGATATCAAAATCCGATTTCATAAAACATGTTTTTTAAAGTGTGTCAAGATGGTGATAAGAATCGCACAAGAATCATTTTGGTCGTTTTGTAAACATCGGATTGCACTGAAATAATCTATTTAGAAGATGAAGAATCAGATTAGGACAAATCTCCACACAAATAAAGTTTGTTTTCTGTCACCAAGGACAATTACATTAAAAAGACCGCATTTACTTTATCGCATTCGCAGCCAATTTAGTGGCGTTGTGGAACCATATGACATCATTCAACACTCTCTCCTGCTCTTCAGTTATAAATCTCTCTCTTTTTCTCTCTCTCTACCTGCCAAAAGCTCTGGTAACGAACCAGACTACTCACAACACTGGTGAGGGTTATCCTGACCTCTTTGCTTGCGCTCATCCATTACTTCTAATGTACGCGTTGTAGCCACAGGACAGAGCACCATATGTACAGAGTGCATTTTCTGCCTGCTTTCCAAAATGATGCGAACCTTAATGGACATGGAATGGGAACGGGTCTCACTGACCAGTAAGATGAAAAAATACTTGAAAAGAATTGCTAAGTGTATCTGCTCATGATCATTTCTTTACGTGAATGCAGGTATGTGCAAATTCACATAAATGTGCAGGTGACATTAGTGATGATGGGGGAGGCACACTGCCTGGAGTCATAAATCCCATCAGGAAACGTGAAGCCTGGTTATACAGGGTTAAATGAGAAATAATGCAAATAATTATCCCTCATTCAACAAGATAACAGATCTGTTTCCATAGGGATTCATTTCAGGGGAAAACTTCGAAAAACACTGTCAAAACCACTTCACTCCGCAAAAGCAACTTATCTTAGTGGGAAATATTTCTGTTTGCTACATGGAAATCTATGACTGTATATAAAGTGCATGGCCAAAAGTCATATCTAAATAGGCATATAACAAGGGTGATATGGTGGCATATGTCAACATGTTTGTTGTGTGACCTTTACCTCTTAAATTATAAGACATTATATAAGGAATTGAATTTCATACAAAGAATTTCTTTGTAATACAAGTCAACAGAACTACATGATTTAATATCACCCGACTAAATGCAGCCCTGCACATAAAAAGAAAGAATTGTAAGATTCGAATTCTGATTAAAAGCGCTACCTGATACACATGATAGGTGTTGGCAGCTCGACCTTGAAGGAACACAGAAGGGATCCACACGTTGACAAGAGCTCGTTGCGTTCTTAGACACAAAGAAGGAAACACACGAGGGAAATTTTAATTGAGAATACCTCAACATGTTACAATAATACATCAGAGTAGCTACAGTATTTTTCACCCAGGGGTTTGAAATGACAGAAGTCTATTGACATGGACGGGAAATATTGATGCCATTAGTCATCAATAAGACCAACAGGGTCTTTACATGACACAAGGGTTCAATGTACTATGCGTGTCTTCAGGCCTTTCTTATTATGGTTGACATCCTTTCACATACAAAGGTTACCTCTGTATAAAAACAGAAACAGCGTCCAACCTCTTTATTTTTAGAACATTTTCTTTCTGCAAATCAGAGGCTTTGGGTGAAATTCTATACTATCGATTTGATTCTCTAAAGAGACGTGCAGCATACCACCTCCAACACACGTACAGACCATTATAAAAAGAACAGCGAGGAGGAGGCCACTTACGTCTCAAAGTCAGATAGGCTGGGATCGTCGGAGGTTTGACTCAGGTCTCCTGGAACCTGTTCAAAAACACAAAACAGGAAGGCATGGTGAGTATTTTTTTCTTCTCAGTCGAGTTTGCTGATCAGAACGGTACGGTTTCAAAGACTTCCGACACTGGCATACTTCCCATCCAATAAAGCGCATTACAGTACAGTAACACTTTTCAAAAATCTTTTAATGATCGAGTATTAATTCAGATGTATCTTTCTGTAATAACTTGTTGGGAAAATTTATCCTATATAGTGGTACTCCGCTTTTTGACTCCGGATCTAACATTATGTGCTTCCCAAACGGTCATTTGGGGAAGGGCTCTTGGCTGTTGCGATGCATGTCACTTAAAAACAGTTTATTCCTATGACTCAAATGTTCATGTGTTCATTGGTTTACGTGTTTTTGTGCTTGGACATTGGATGCACAAGCAAGCGCAACGAGCACTGATGATGCACACATTTCATACTGGGCGCGTTTCTGTAGTCGCAGCATTCTGTCTTTTCCAAATATAATTTGAGTGTGAGCAACAGGGAATGGTGAAAAAGTGGCACATCCTGTGTTTTCCACAAGTTTTAGATTTGAATGGCCCTTAAACAATTCACATCTTCCGCAAGCAAATTTTAATTTCTTCCAAAATGTGGTGCGGACATGACCCACCCAAAAATGACACCTATGCAACCAAACATTTCCTTATTAGCACTAAAAGCAACATCGCACCAGTGCGCCCAAATATTTTTTCACGGTCGCACAGATGCGACTGAAATGGTCACAGTATAGAGCACTGTAAGCATTCTTCCAATATCTTTCCTTGTGTTCATCAGAACAAAGAAATGTATACACATTTGGAACAAGAGTGTGAATAAATGACATGAACTGTCCCTTAAACCAGCAATTTATGTGCAAAATAGTTTATTTTCTACTTAAATGTCAAAAATACAATAAATTAAAAGTACTGTAATGATGGTTTTGCTAAACAGAATTTACAGAAAATAATAAAATCCTATTGACTATGCATTAATCCCACATTCCAGGAAGCAGCAATGGCACTCTAATCCTATTGGTTTGTGCATCTTATCTCTTCACAAAAGCGTGGTAATGTCAGCATTTGCAGGGGTCACAGGCTGCCGAGTCTCGGCAGAAAGTGGCACCGGAGAAGAACAGACACATGAGCCATGGAGGTGAGATAAAGCATCCACCGTGTACAGCTAAGCACAGTTACAGAAGGCCACTGCTGTCAGATGTATCAAAGTAATCCATGGCCGACAGATAAGCAGCCAAGAGGAAAGAGAGGGAAGGGTGGAGACTGTGGCATGCTGGAGTCCTCCACTGTGCCCGAGACAGATCAATAGCCCTGGTCAGATACTGAAATAGTGGACCAAAAACTGAAAAAAGGCTTTGAATTAAGTAAAAAAACAAACATTCATATTATTTGCGTTTAGATTAGGAAAGTTACAATATCGGATTTTTCAAACATAAAACAAAGTTTTTTTTTTTCATTTATTCACATGTCATTCTAAACCTGTATGACTTTCTTCTGCAGATCACAAAAGATATTTTGAGGAACGTTGGTAACAAAACAACATTGACCCTCATTGACTTCCATTGTATGGACACAAAACCACAGAGACGTTTCTAAAAATGTCTTCTTTTGTGTTCCACAAGAATGAGTCATTTACAGGTTTTGAATCACATGAGGACGAATAAATTATGACAGAATTTTTCTTTTGGGTTAACTTTAAGAAGTCTGCTTGATTCAACACATCAGGCTTGATGTGATTTACCATTGACAACTTCCTATCAAGTTCAATAAAAAATGACTAACACTGTGTCTACACCGGATCCCGCGCGATGCGTCGCGACAATCCCATTAGAACAAGCCATGTGTCGCGCCGTGTCCAGTTTAGACATTGTGTAAGCGTTTTATCACATCGTTTTAAAAGAAACAGATCTACTCATGCACATAGCAAAAAAATGTGTGTGTTTGTGTCACATGGGTGGGTAAAGGTATATTGGGATAGGAACAGATAGGTGGTGACGGAAGAGGGGGCAGACCTATAAAAGACAATGATCTGTCCAGAGTGTCTGTTGAGCAGAGATAGAGAAGGCATAAAGAAGAACTGAATGTATGAACGGTTACACGCGTGTGAATGTTTGCATGTCCTTACCGGGCCGCGCAAGTCGATGAGTTCCTGTCTCATCTGTCCGATCAGGTTGTCTTTGGCCATAAGAGAGCGGTACAGCCTCTCGTTAAACTCTATCAGCTCTCCGTGCATCTCGGCGACCTGAAAAAAAGAAGCGCAGATGACAAACTGGCGACTGTCTTGAAAAGGCTTGTAGAAAGTGTCATATTTTCAAGGCGAGCTGAATATGGGTTTTGACTCTCAGGTGTGGAAGCGTTTGGCTGGCGAGCAGTAGCTGCTCATTAAAGCCTCTCCCACACCTGCCAGGTGACTTGTCAGCTGTCACTTATAGTAACTGACACAGACATGGAGGAAGCTTCCTGCCTGCCATTTCCCACTCGCAATCATTTGTTTATGGAAATCTTGTGTCGGGGTGTATTTGGGTTGGCTGCGTTGTGCCTGACAGACACATTGTGTCACTTTTTGACAAGTTTGTCCTGGTTGCAGGGCCCCACCTGGCCAGACAAACAAGCATGAATTCATTAAAGAATGAGTCATAAGCCCTGATGTGGCTCTTGAGAATGAAAATAAATTAAATTAGGATGCAAATTAAAATATGCTTTTTTTTAAGATCAACACTTAGAAAATAAGTGAACTTGTGTTTATATAAGAAGGGTTTGGTTCTAAAATGAGATCACTTTTCAAAAATCAGGGTTTTATTGTGTTTTATTGTGTTAGTATTTTTTTAGTTATTAAGGCTTAAATCAGAACAAACAAACTGCAGTTTGATTGATTTTTATTGGAACACACAGTAAAAAAACATGATTTAAAAACAAATAATCTAATTTTGGAACCAAACTCTTCATAAACGTGGGAATATTTACATAATGCTAAATTGTCTGCAATTTTGTCGAGATTACACCAGACCAGTTGTTTTCAAACTGAGGTCTGGGGTCCCCCAGGGGTGGCTAAAGAGAATTCAAGGGGCCCCCCCGAAAAAAAAATGACAACGCAAAAGTCTACTCAACATTTTTACTGTTTCATTTAGAAGTGTTTATCTCTTCTTTCTTGCATGCTTTTAAGATTTGTTTATTTTTTAGGGCTTTCAACCGATTATTCGCAACCTGAACAAAAGTTTACATAATATATGTCTGTGTTCTTTGCAAACAAATTATTGATCTTATTAAAACATACACACAGGCATATATATGAGTCAAATATAAAACATAAAAATGAATAAACATTTATATATAATCAAAATTAAATATAAAAAATACTCGTAAATATTTCCTAAATATGTATAGTGTTTACACATACAAAATTAAAATACACAGTACACAGACATATATTATGAAAACAAAACCTTTTTCTGGTTGCGATTAATCGCTATTAATCTTTTGACAGCCCTATTTATTTTCTATCTTTATAGTTAGTTTTTCTTTTAACAGTTTTCTCTTATTTCACTCATTGGAGTTTGTAAAGTGCAACATTGTAATGAAAATTTTTACAGTTCAAACACATTTGAGTTTAAATGTTAAGATTTATACATCCAATATTTCTCTTATTTTAGCTTATTATGTAATATGTTACCTTTGTAATATCATACTTCTTTATTTATCAAGACTTTAATGTTTTTATACGCATAATTACATAGATAAACGTCTCATTGGTCCAAAACCCTGGCATACATAACTGTACAATAAACATCAAACATGTTTTATCAAACTTGATTATCAGTTCTTGTGCCGTGTTGTGCAGCATTCGTCTGTTTTGATAAAATATAAACTACCAAATACTGATCTAAAAAAAAACTTAAAAGAATTGGAAGAAAGGTGACGGTCTGAAAGCAATACCTGCAACATTTTGAAAATAAATAAAGTACGCTTTAAATAGCTTTAAAAAGAGCTAGTTAACAGAATTATATCCATTTCTCAAAGTCAGTTGTGAGTTCCAAAGACAAGAAGTCTGACAAAAATTAGACAAAGACAAAAATAGTGACCCGTTCAACACATTTAAAGAACAAGCATCTGTTCAAAACACACATTTTTGAAATAATGTTTGAAACATGAATAAAACAGTCTTTTGACATAAAGGGGATTGTGGGTACTAACCAGAACACAAGCATGCAGCACAATACCCTATCTAAAAGCGTGCCCAAACAAACAAACCAAACCCCAAAATAAGCAAAATCACTGCATTTCTTCCATATTTCACTCTGATCAATACACACACTGAGCCCATTTAAAAACATACGCTTATGAGCATCATGTGTGGAGAATTCATTCATCTCCAGCAGAAAAACACACTTACGGCTTGTAGTATTACCATTCATCACATTTAAACATCTCTGACCCCATTTTCAAATAGGACATTAAAATATGGAAATTAATTGTAAGCGTTCAAGAAACCCAATTAATTTCTGCAAGGAAGCGAGCAAATCAGTTTGTTGTTCAGTAAGCAAAAAGCACGCCGCGTCCTTTCCTTCCGACCTGCGCTGCCGCTGAAATGATCTAAACAGGAGACAGGTTCACGCACTTTAGACAGCCTATCGAACATAATTAGCGCCAATCCACACGTATCACTGTAATTATGGGATGCCCCGGCACTCCGACACAGATATATCGGTACACCATATTCCTCAATTAGTCCCAGTCATTTTCATGAATGAAAGAATAACAATTGTGTGGAAAACAAACAACATGCAAGTGCAACATCGCAAAAATAAGTTTGGGCAGAAATGGGAAAAAACGTCAAGAAGGGAGAGAAGCATGTGTGCATTTTCATAATCTGCCAAGAACGGCGATAAGAACGAGAAGATGGGAGGCGTTTAATGAGAGGAGTGTTAGATGAATCGCAGGGATTCGGAGGTTCATTATTTCCACCTGGTTTATGTGCCAGACGCTTTTGTAGATAAACAGCAGCGGAGGAGATATTATATTTAGCGAATGACAAGTTTGCCAGATGCTTCGCTGATTTACAGCTTGTGAACTGGATTCGAATGAAATTAGACTGCAAACTAATTAAAAACTTTACAAATTTAAGCTGCTTTGCGGCTTAAAGATATTTATGCAATGTCACACAAGAAAGAATACAAAAGCTACTGGGAGTGTGACACTCCTTTAATCTAGGAAACCCAAAACTGTTATCATCATTTTGTATCCAGGTGGCTCTCGGATGCGGGCTCTGCCTACAGCTCGCCTGCACTGCTGTCAATGCGCAGATACAAATGCTGAGCCAAGTGTCCTGAATAAAAACAGATTTGTTTAAAAAGGGAGTGGGGAGATGGGGAACTGTGACCCGATGGGATACGCGCTCTTATATCCATAATTGGATCTGAAACAAGTTGGAGAATTCATCTTAGAGGACAGGCTTAGCAAACACAAACAGACTTGAGGTGTCAGAGATGCAGAGCGAGAGCGAAGTGGGAGGGGACTGAATGTGTGACAGTCAATGTGCTGTTATCACTTTCGGTCCCAAGCAAACACTTGCTGACGGAAACAGAGCTCGCCTTGGAAAACAAGATCCTAACCGATGGATAAAAATGCAGCATGGATGACATAAGAATGGAGAAATCGACAGGGACACAGATACGGGGTAAAAGAAACCCAGAAAATGTACTATAGGAGTAATGGAGAATGCACGCTTATAAAAAAGTAGCAGTGTGTCGATCGAGCAGTGTTCATTAAGACAATTTGTTTGCTATTGGCGTTCATTACCCAAGATACATCAAACCAAGCTAATGAACAACACACCTCATTCTCATTCAGTGTAATATACAATTACAACCCCATTAGGTATACAGTGCTTGAAAGATACATCAGACCATCACCACCCAATGTAAGGTTTGTGCCACAGCTGCCTAAACTAACCGTATTAGTGATTACCAAAATCATTTTTTTGTTTAATGATTATAGAAATACATAGCATCCTTGCCATTATTAGAGAGACGTCTCATGAGTTGTGTGTCCCAATTTCATCACATTATCCTGAGTGAAACAAGCCTTTTGTTGAGGTGCTGCTGATAATGCCCTTTGTATGGTTCCCATCAATGCGACAGTTGTGCACCTCAGCTTCATTGGCTGTTTCGGCCCTTTATCACAAGAGACCCTCAGCCAAGGGAGGCCCACCGCAGGTTGATCAGACCTTGGTTGTTACAAGGTCATCTGGCAGAAGCAGTGGGCAGCTATCACTGCAACTCAAAGGTAATTCCCGCCGGCCCTAAGAATCGAACCGGCAACCTTCTGGTCACGAGTGCAACTCTCTAACCCTTAGGCCACGACTACCCAAACCATTAATGTGCACTCAGTGCCCCAATCTCGTGTGGCATACCATTAAAACACATTACCAAAATCCACGCAACCATACACGCCAACCCGTTGGCTAAGGCTGTTATAGCCCCACTGGCTCCGTTAATGCAAGCTCAGTGCCCCCGGTCCCGTATGGCATAACAATACAACAAACAACACAATTTTATAAAGTGGTCACTTGGCAGCCCAAATTGTGTCCTTCAGCTTCAACCACAGCCAGTGGCTGCTTCTCTCAGCTACGGTGGCAAGTTCTTTGACTACCGTCCGTTGGGCCTGTCCTCTGATCCCCACTTTCTTAAGCACCCTTGTAGTGGAATGGGAAACAAAGCCCCTGCAGCCCTCTGTCACCGGGAACACTTTCATTGTCCATCCCCAAACTTCAGCCTCCGCTGCCAAGTTGGCATACCGGAGATTCCTTAAGAATCTCTTTAAAAATAAGAGTCAAACTAAAAACAAAACTATAATATGTTTGCTCTTTTAATGGTTGAATTTCTGAGTGAAGCGGGTTGAATGGGTGTTCCGCCACGAAGACTTGGAAGTAAACGCTCACTGGTATGATTGGATAGAGTTGGAGCCTTCTGTGAATTTGGTTCGAGATGTAATGTTAGTTACACATTCGCCCTATTCGCACAGGATTAGTATTATCTGGGGACCTCGTGTGATTTATACCTCCCCACATCATCGGTATTTCATGTGACGCATTCGCAAGCGATAAATGAAGCCTATGATTTTACTCAAATTTACCAATTTATTTCCTGTATGTGATGGCAAGGCTTCGTGTATAGTTTGTATAGCCTATAGTTTGTATAGCCGATAGTTGTATGGCGTTTAATGATTCACATGGGATTAAGATCACAGACAAACTCTGCAAGTATTACAAATGACTAGAGGTCCCCAGGTAACACTAATCCCATGCGAATAGGGCTCAAGAGATCTCTAACAAAGTGACGCATAGTACAAATATGTTGTACTCGCATATTATTGCTGCGCCATTCCAATCGGATCCAATATTGACGGCACAGCACTGCTTTTTAATTTTAGTCTCTCCGCAAATCCATCAACGACCTCTGCCTTGTTCACAAAGGAATCCGCGATAATGTTTTACCCCTTTGAGCTGGAACTTCATTAAAAATAAACTTCCGCCACTCATTAATAATCTCGGAAGCCGAATGAAGGTTTTGCAGCGAGTGTGTTCTTCCACAACCAGGCACTGACTGCACAATATTTTGCGAAATTTTACAGCACATTTACTGCTTGCTCACTCTGTGGGCGGGGCTAGAGTAGTAGTCGTTGAATTTTTTCTGTTGAGGTGGTGTTTAACCTATCATAGATAGGTGCATTCCAGGACCTGGCGTTCCCTGAGCCTGGTGTCAATAACCGTTGTAATTTCAGTAACAAGGGCGATTTCAGTTCTGACACTTACAGGATGTTCGCTTGAATACGATTCCTTCTTATATAACAGAAGCTCAGGTTAATATAGAGATCTTAATTCATCGGCACTTTAAGGCGTAAATGATAATAAACATGGGTGATTTAATGGAAATAAAAAATACACGTTTTATTTAGCCAAAATAATTCCTCAGGATTATGCAATTACAATTGTTTTAAACCTGTTCTCGTTTTATGAGTATGAGAGTATTAAGATCTGATGTAAACGTGATGTAAAAATGAAGTGAGTTTGTAATTCACATTCATTCCCCCAACCTCTTTACATTTTTTACATGTAAATCAATTGACGACTCATAGATTGCACCATGAACCAAAAATATAAGAACAGAAGCCCCTGCATGGCGAATCATAAAAAGCTTAAAAAAATATTCAGATTATCATTTTTCCTAAACAGCCCTTCTTTAAAGACAGCTTATTAAAAGTCAAACTTGTGCCACGGGGTGTGAACATTACTATATGTAAATGTGAAGGAACATTCTGATCTAAAAGTAATGTTCTAAACAGTCTGAAGAGACATGTCTTCACATTCACACAGTGTTGTAATCACACAAACCACCAGACTGGAGCGAAAAACAGCGGCAGTAAGGATTTCCTCTACCACCACACTGAAAACAATGAGATCTGGTCTAATAAACAGAGCGGGTGTGAAGATTGAAGACTGGGCATGCAGTGAACACGCAAACCCCTGTGATGGTCATTCACCACATCTCGCATGAAAACTCACATCAAACAGGATTCAAGATCTCTTTTGACCGGTTCTCCAGAGTTCAGAATATCTTCAGGAGGTGGGCTTCACGTTATTCATCACAGCCATTGAGCCAGGAAGAGGGAGAACAAAGTTAATGAAATCCCGCCCCTTGTACCTGAGAAAAATTGCACTAATCGTAGTTTTGGATGCTGCTTTTACAGAACTGCAAAACAAAACAACAACAATTTCTGGTATAACTGTATGTTGCTGTTCTTTTATGTCATTTGTCCGCATACACATGTTTTTGTGTACTTCCCATTGCACCATAGACTACAAAAGAATGTTTGAACACCCCTGAAACAAAACTGCATAAGATAGATGTTTTCACAGAAAATATCTTGAATTCAAATTTTCTCACCACAATGGTGGTGTAATTTAAATGTAATTTAATTGAACTAAAAAAAGGCTATTTGCTAAACTTCAATTTCCTTAAAGCCCCAAGTACATTTATCTTATTGTTGGATGTTTTAACAAGACAAAAATATTAATAATTTAATTGCAGCACCATTCGTTTGCACAAACAGGCGTTTCTGTGAATTTTACTGTCTGAGCTGTGATTTCATGAAATTTACAATATGTGACCCTGTTTATGAAATCCAGACTGAAGTCTCATCATCTAAAAATTAGATTATATGACTCAAAGCAGTCATTACAAAAAAAAGATAAAAACAGGCTATGCACTGTGCTGGGTTGTTTTTTACCCATCCCGGGTAAAAATTGGACTGAACACACTGGTGGGTTAAAAATTACCCAATGCTGGGTCATTTCAACCCAACTGCTCATGGTTGGGTAAAGACTTCCCAGCAATTGGGTTAAAAAAAACCATCATTGGGTCATTTTAACCCAGCAGTGTGTTCTGTTCTGTCCAATATTTACCCAGCTTCTACAAAGAGCCATTTTAAAAGTCATAAAACGCTTGACTAAAATAAATACACACTAAAAGTTTGTATCATCCAGCACCTTCAGTATGCAGCAACATTCTGGACGCAGATCTCCAGACACAATCCACTCCAATGTTTTCCCCTGTCCAGCAGAGATCAAAGTAAAACATGCAATTTGAACAAGCTGCAAGCCGAAAGTCCCACTGAGTCATTAACTGGTGTGTGGCAGTGTTGCATAGCCACTGAGATAGAGGCAGAATATCCCATAGTGATAATATGAAAGCAGTACGAGAGTGAAAGCGTGTGGGTGGCAGAGAGATCCTCTGGTGCCGTTTCATTGGAAAGATGAACTCTTCAATCGTCTCATGCATTTAAGACGATACATTTACTGTGTTTCTGGCAGATGTGAAACATAGCTTTTCGTACAAAGACTCCTCGGACTGTGGCGGCGGTGTAGAAGTATAGTGAAGTCAATTATTTGACTAGATTTATAGACATAAACGCTGGTCGTTATATCATAACTCACGACTGCGACTGAGATGCCATTGATTTTTGTTTGCAAAGCAGCACGGCTTTGAAAATATGAATTCAGTTTCATAAATACACCACGAATGTAATAAAACTTCCATTTGGTTCATATTCACTGCTGCTGTTGTAGAAAGCCAAATAAATATCCTCTACTTGTCAACAGAGAAAAATCGCAAGTGATTTGCATAGAGATGAGAGGGATGTCTGTGTGCCAACCAAACCCAAAATTAAACACTGCTCTGAATTTAACTGTTGAAGGTCTAGTTTATGAAATTTAGTGCCGTCTAGTGGTGAGGCTGTGAATTGCAACCAATGGCTAAATCCACCCCTCCCTTTCGAAAGCACTATGGCAGCTGACAAAGCACAGAGATGTCGTCACGGTTTTGCTTCTTTGGCGAAGGAGATAGCATATATACGAAACGTGCTCCGTTTAGGACATTTGTAGAAACAACATGGTGAATTCTATGTAAGGGGACCTGGGGTGTATGTAGGTAATTAAAAAAAATAACGCTTCATTATGTAAGGTCTTTATACACCTCTGAAGACATAGTTATTTATATTCTATTGCATTAATGTCAATAGATCCTCCAAAAAAATACGCACAGCACCTTTAAAACTACAAGTAAGGCTATACAGGCATGCCCATGTATGCTGTCTATCAAGACAAAGAACTAAGCAAATGAGCCCACAGATACTGATACTGAAACTGAAACATGAGCCTGAAACATTCAAGTTAAAGGACGCCGCAAATACAAGTAGCTTAAGAAATCATTTCCAGTAATAAAGAACTTTATGAATGTATGAATTATTCATTAGCATTCATTATCAATTGTCCAGACAGTTCGGTAGATGTTGCTCTGTTGGACTCATCACACATTTATGGCAATGAAAGACCATTTTCAAATTAGGGTCATTTTCAAAATGTACCTCGAGTGTACTACGTAGCTATACCCATCACCTTCATAAAAGCAACAAACCAAATGCTGCAAGAAAACGGAGCCGATATTAAAGTCATTATTATTCACCACTGACATCAATAAAAAATAATTTTAGGTTGGTTTATTACAAGGCTGAGGTTAGAATTTGCAGGGGAAACGACAGAAATTACTCACTTCGACGAGTTTACGCTCATAGTTGGAAGCCAGTTCCTCTACATCAGCCATAGACTTGTTCTGTGTGGCTGGAGGCGGACCGTCGCTATTTGTCTGAATGATTAATGCTGTGGAAGAGAGAACAAAATGTAACAAGCGTTAGAAAAAGAATTCAAACGAAAAAATACAACACAGGCCTTCCCATTTTTAAAAGAAGGATGGAAAAATGACATGAAGAACAATACGCAAACATGACCATAGTATTTCATATTTATCCATTTTGAAAATACACCGTCAATTGTATTTGTGAACATAAAATGTAAAATTTACAATTTATTGTGTAAATAACTACTGTACCAAACGGCATTCATTCGTGTAACTTCCCAATGAGATGTGGTCTAACATTTCAACCTGCGTCTCAACCAATAGCATAAGCTTAGAGGTACACTTCCTGTTTGACCAACAAATGGAAGTCATTAAACAATTCTGGGGCACCATTGACTACCATAGTAGTTTTTCTTCTTTATAAGGAAGTCAATAGTGCCCCAGAACTGTTTGGTTACAAACATTTTTCCAAATATCTTTCTTTGTAACATGTATGCAGGTATAGAACAACTTGAGGATGAGTAAATGATGACAGAATTCTAATTTTTGGGTGAATTGTCCCTTTAAAATGGGGTAAAACAATCAAATCTGAGTTTCTTGTTTGTCACACCAAAAAACATGTGCTTTCTTCAATGCTGCAGTTCTGTAGCCTCCCGTTTAATCTAGTTTCAGTAAAGCAGCCTGTGACAGCTGAAATGTTAAACTTATAAACAGCAGGAAGAAATCTTTCGGCAATTGAAAACACAATTAAAATCAGCACCTTCTCGCACTGCGAACGTCGCCTGAGGCACCACGGCCAACGGAAACCAGCAAAGCAATAAGAACACAAATCAACCCCGGACCTGGCCGCCGTTCAGCGGAACAGCTGTTAGGTTCTCTCATTTCTTCTCCCAAGAGGGAAAGTAAATCCGCATATGTATAGAAATGGAGAGATTGATTTCAGGTGCAGCGATTGGTGGATTAGATAGCAAAGGACTGGAGTTAACACCGACCGGCTGATAGAGGGTTGAACGCATCATCGGCACAGCGGAGATATGCACGCAAAGGCTCCATAGGGCGCATATCTGCCGGGGTAACGATGGAGTGGAGGAGGTGGTGCTCAGCTAAAAAAGTTTCCCATAAAGCCAGGAATAAATCTACCCAGTACAAGTCAACAGTCCTGAACATTATCACCTCACCCGCACACAGCCGCCCGCCATTTCAGCGCTGAGTCTTATCTGTGCTCTGCCAACAGTCTACACATCCCACTAACTCACACGCCACTACTGTCAGCAAGAGTGGACTGGACTCGCATTACCTCCAATGTGCCGCTCAACCTTGATTTCTGTCGACCACAGTCACGGCTGACTGCATTAATAATACATGCACTTATATAGCGCTGGTGTGTGTGAGGTTTCTCACACTGGGCCAACATTAAATTGGTCCATGCAACGGTGTGTTATAGTCCTGTGGAGCCAAATGAAAAACTTGTTGTGTGAAGGATTATTCTGTGCCAGCCGGAAATACACATAATAAAATTGGACCTTATTTTTCTTTTATTTATGTTTTTTAAGGCATGCTGCAAAAATGTATTTGTTGTGGTGTGTCGGACAAGTTTTATTGCATATGAAGATTAAAAAAAAAACAGCCCTAGAATTGGGAAAAAAATGAGATTGCCTGAGGGGCTGGTGTAAGTTATCATTAAAGGGATACTTCACCCAAAAATGAAAATTCTGTCATCATTTACTCGCCCTTTAGTTGTTTCAAACTGTATAAATTTCTTTGTTCTGTGAACACAAATGAAGATATTTTGAAGAATGTAGGAAATCTAATCGTTTTGGGACACCCCTGACTACCATAGTGGTAGCTCTTCTTACTATGGTACTCAATGGTGACCCCTAAAAGTTTGTTTACAAACATTCTTTCAATATCTTTTTTGTGTTCATAGGAATTTAAGAAAATGTAAACAACATGTAAGTCAATTGATGAAAGAAGTTTCATGTTTGGGTGAACTATCCCTTTAAGATTTAATATACATTTTAATATACATATGTGATGCAATCAGGGAAAACATGGTGAAATTTTACATATTACCGATGGTGATACCATATGAAAGCTGTGTTCAAGTCCTTTCCATATATATATATATATATATATATACATATATATATAGTCCTTATATATATATAACATTCCCAAGTGTTATAATATTTAAAAAAACGGTATGAAAACTGTTTGAATAAGTACAAGAGTATACATTTAAAAGTAATGCATAGCGTTAAACCTATACGTTCTAAATGCCGAAAAAATTAAAAAAATAGTTGGTGGCCTCTTATCTTGTTCAACAGCTATGTATAGGAAATATGAACTGACATCTGCTTTCATCAAGAACCTCATGATTATTCATATAATCAAATATGATTCAGGAAAGGTGGATTTAAAAAAAGTATGTGCACACAATTTGTAAAGATATGAATAAAGACACGCAGGATATTAGAGCCCGCCCTTGAATACATTTGTGGGAGTAAATGTACATTATATGCATTGATTGACATATGGAAACGAAGTCCCTGCTGATGTGATGAAGATAGAATAAAGAAATATACGCACACTTAATGAGACTGTTGATCAAACTAATCTCCATCTATTTTCCCATCATGCCCCAGTCGCTTCCTGCGAGACAGCTTGAGATAACAGCAGCGTATCATTCCATCAACAATCTTTACTAAGTACAGGACGCAGTCAATCTGAAGCCCGGACGTGAAACTGCATACTAACACCGTACACCTTGGAGAGGGCAAACGCTGGGTGGGTCTTAAAGAATAACCATAGAGAACTTCGCTCACAATCCTTAATATTACATATTTGAGTACCTTCATCTGACCTCAATCTGACTTGAGAAAGATATAAGTAATAAATAAGTAACTCTAAAGCTGGGTCACAGTCGGATTACAATGTTCTGCTTTTCTCTTTGAAGTAGTGACCTTAAAATTAAAAGTTAAGGGTAAATCTTTTCCTGGATTTTTTTGTTTTTCACAGCAATGGTTACCATTTCATCCTTATACTTCACTACATACACATCAATTTTGTGAAAATAAAATCCTTGAAGCAGTTCAATCCAAATATGTCGCGAACAACTGCTTTTATCACCAGATGGTTTCTCTCACATCAAAGAAAGGCCATCGGGTGTGCGATTAGGCCCTTTTATAAAAAAGCAGACGTCGGAAATTAGAACAAGTATCAATAAATGAGTAAAGCCTGATAACAGTAATGCCACGCGTCTAACAGGAAGCGATAAAACAAGATTAATGAGGAAGGGGCCAGAGATGTTTGTTTGGCTGGTGGTGATGCTGAGTCTTACATTATCAACACAGATTTATATTTGGCTAGGGTGGGCCAGGCTGGGCAACGCTGCTAAAATGCAAAATACTGTGCAATATCCACAACAACAAAGAAATTTCACTACATTTGGAGTTCCTTTTTATAGGCTGATGGTAAAGCCGTATCACAATAGATCATAAGGGGATGGAAAGATGGCGGTGTTTGATCAAGAAATCCCTTTCTTGAGCACTGGGGTTAAAATAACCCAGTGTGATTCAGCTTGTAATCTTACAAGAGCTTTATTTTGAGAATCCTGATTCTGTTCTTCATCATTAAGCCAATTTATGCGATAAATAAAGCAAAAACATGACATATGACAAGAGTAAAAAACTAGGGATTTTTCAGGTCCTACTTTGGTTTAGGGTGTGTCAACAAAAAGTGTACATAGAAGGTGTAAAACACTATTATTTTGTAATAATAGGTAGTTATTATTACCTAACACCTTGACTGACTCTCAAATGATTAGTTCTGCGATTCATCAGTCTTTCCGCTAGACTAACGATTATTTTGATAATCATTTAGTTGGACGATAACTTTTTTCCGATTAATCGTATAAAAATGTAATTACATCTTTTGCTTTTAATAAATAAATCAGATATAGGAAAAGTATACACAACTCATTAGACTTCTCCCAAACTGTTGTGAATGTCTCCATAATTAACACACCTGGTGAGTTGATTCAGGTGTGTCATATTAGAAGCATATTTTTTTTAATATTAAAAAAGTGTACTTAAGGACAGTACTCCAGTAAATGTACTTCCTTACTTTCCACCTCTGAACTAAATAAACCACCAAATCAGGGTGCTTAGCCTATTATGTACTTTGCAAAGTGCAAACGGCCAAAATTGGGTTTTTACTAATATAATCTTGAATTTTGTCTTTAAAAACCCCTCTCCCTTTTAGACTAAAAAACTGTGCAGCTTGATGAGATGAATGCAAAACACGTATGACTTTAAAACTGCACACCCCTCGCTGCACGGAGAGACCTATGCACAGAGGGACACGTGTGACTTTAAAACTGCGCATCTCGCGCTGCAAGAAGAGATGGATCATGGAGAGACATCTGACTTTTAAACTGCGCAGCTCATGCACGGAGAGACACATCTAAAACAGTAATTTTAAAAGGGAAGACGACACGCTTGATTTATAACTGCACAGCTCGCAAGTGATGTCACAGACCATATAATCAAAAATATCGATTTTATCGATAAGTTGTAGCTCCTCTAGTCAAGTTTGCTGTGATTGGTTTACCGCGAATGAGGCTCACGAGCTACAGTGTTTGGGGGCCCCATGACAAAAAATCTAATTGGGCCCCCTGTCCCATCAAAAGCTTTACATAACTCTAATTAAAGGCTTGCAACTGTCTTGCTTCTTGTAGTTCAATACTAGTACTAGCACAATATTTACTTCTGGTGATTTGTACATGCATGCAAGTCTATTATGCAGTTCACAATTTGATGCAAGATTAAAAGCAACCCTAAAAATGTGCTGAAGGCCATCTTTTACAGTCTCAATGTATTTTTATTATAAAATTTGACAAAATGGAAAATTCTATAAAAAAATGGTATTTAATATTATTATTAAAAAAAAGAAAACAAACAAATTTAAATATATATTAACTTTTGAATCAAAATAAATAAACATCATCCTCTCAAAACAATGAAAACAGCAGATTTTTTAACTAAGCTGCACATATATTAATATGAATATCTTGCGTAACGTTTCCCTTTACTGATTAAATGGTGATTCAATGTAGGCTAACACTAGTCTGTAGCTAGCTAGCTTATTTCACTATGGACATTAAGCCAACAGGTTAATACCACTCACAGACTATAGGCTCCCCATCTTTCTTGGTGAAAAACTGGGTTACAGTTTGACACCCTTTCCTTTGTCTTTCCTCTCTCTCTTTTCTCTCTTTCCCTTTTTGAAAACCAGATTTTGATTTAACGTTACTAGGCAACATTGTGGTCACTTCAGTTCTGGCGCATCTACTGACTGCAACTAAACACAGTCACTGAGAGCGCTAAGGCAGGACCAAACCATTTCATGCAGATACAGGGGGTGGTCGGTCAATATGGATGTTTACTTTTCTGTCAATCGGGATTTTTGACTTTTACTGCCAAAAACAAAGTGATCATTAATTTTATTATTATATAAATATGGTTTAATATGATGATGGTTTAATAACTTTATATGAGTTTAGTTATATTGACCCTGTCAGTCATGGGACCTTGGAATTGTCCTAACTTTTCCCCCCTATACGGCGCCCCTGTGTTTGGTGGAAAAGAGTGAAGTTTTCGCAGGAAATCCTAGCAAAACATAGGCTGGGACTATACACAGTGACGTATATCCACTGTGGTTTGCGAATTGGACTAGGGACAACTCGTTTGCGAGATTCAGCGTCGACTCCCTTTTCCAAGCCATTATTCATTCCCCTTCGGGTTTACCTCATGGCAGACTGCTTACTTTCAAACACGGCAACATTGCACACTAGCGCTGCGCGGTGTACGCTTCAAAATACCCGCAATGTTCTCTACTTTAGAAACGGTAGTATCGTTGTACCGTAGTTAATGTTGCATATGCGCATTGATATTCATTTGAACACTAACATCTGTCTTTTTGCGGTCTTTGTCTCCTAAATGAATGTGTGTTTTGAATGACTCTGAGTTAATGATTCAA
This sequence comes from Triplophysa dalaica, assembly GCF_015846415.1. Classification (NCBI taxonomy): domain Eukaryota; kingdom Metazoa; phylum Chordata; class Actinopteri; order Cypriniformes; family Nemacheilidae; genus Triplophysa; species Triplophysa dalaica. Next base: position 9,523,365 of record NC_079558.1, on the reverse strand, counting down.
ATTGGCAATAGAATGAGTTGGTTAAATGATTCACTAACTTGGTGGAAAATAGACGCCAACTACTGGCCGTATTAGTTTTGCATTTAAAGTAAGCCTAATATTTCCCTTTATAATTATAAGACTGCTGTATCAATACATTTTTGTTTCCACGTGAAAAATTATCTAGTGTACTTTAGTATTTACTACAGTAAATTACTTAAACTCATAGATACTAGTGTTTTTATCATAGTAAATATTTAACTATACTACAGTATTTGCGACAATTTGTCCAATTACTACAGTTAATACAACAACATATTCTAGTGCAAAGTATAATACAGTTCACTATAGTAAATACAAAATGTTTAATCTAAATCTGTGTATTTGTATAGATTTGAATTCTATGGCACAGCATCGCGATACTACTTGGTATCAAGATACTTCAGCTGATATAGTATCATAAGACATGTTTATGGTACCGTGACAACTTACACACTGCATGACATGTAATTTTCATGATCTCATGTTTACATTTTACATTTAGGCATTTGGCAGACACTTTTATCCAAAGTGACTTACATTGCTTTATCCTATACATTTTACATAGGTATTTGCAATCCCCTGGGATCAAACCCACAACCTTGCGTTGTTAAAGCAATTCTCTTACCACTGAGCTACAGGAAACCTTTTTTAATGTTATGTAGTCCTTAAATATTTGGCCATGCTTGACAATTTGAGTAAAATGTATAATTTCTTTATCTCTGAGGAAGCATGTATAATAAAGCACATCAAACAAAACCAAGACTGTTTCCTTTGGGATGTCTAACCATTTTTAAAAACGCTAGATACAAACCAGGCAAAACTACCCATAATTTCTCTTCACATCAGATTAGTACAGATCTTTACTATGAATCTTAAAAAGTATCCCTATTTGTAAAATATAAAGCATTCCTCATTATCCACATTATCATCAAATCCATAAGTATCGTGACCTGAAAATATCGCCTGCACTGACAACACAAGCAGTGTTTGTTGGGGCTCATTAATGGTGAAATTCTGAAAACACCATAGTACAAATAAAACCCAAGCTAGAATCATCCGTAATTGAGATTCAAATTATATTCCTGTAACCTTTAGTGGCCTTAATAACCCGTGATTCATTCACCGTGTCTCTGTTGTGTTATTAAAAAAGTCTTGAGGTAGACACAGTTCCCCCAATAGTCCTTTTTGGTTATTTAGTTCATTCTGGGCCGTTTAAGGACGGGGGGAGGGATGCTTGTTGTTTTTTGCTGAAAGCTCCTTTATTGAACACTCAACACTCTAATTCCAGTCAGTGTAATTGACTGCCATTTCTAAAAGTCAATCTAATTGCTTTTTGGTTATTGTGTTAATAGTCTTGACAGCGGTTAAGGGAAATGCCCCTCCCCATGAGAGGGACCGGAGCCTACAGACGATTAATTTGCCTTCCCGCCATAATTAAATGCACCGCGCCTGATAAACCTGCAGATGACTAATGAGAAATGTTAAAGTAGGTCAAATCAATTATTTCAACACGCAGCCACCAAAAAACTGTAGGAAAAAAAAACAAAATATCCACCAGTCTCGTGAGGCAACATTAGGCGAGTTTTCAACATGGCGAGGGAGTTTTAAACAGCGTCTGATAGTAATCATGGCTTCGTGCCTGTCAGGATTGATGGCGAGGAGAGAATGTGGGAAGATGCGTTCAATCTTCATCCCAGAAGAAAAACACAGCGTGTAAGTGCGATAATGGCACTGTACGTAAAATGATTCAAGTGAGCAATGCAACACAATCTCAAGAATTCTTAACTATTTTACAAGGTGGCTAATTTTGGGGAAATTATGTTTCCGTATGATCGACTGGCGCTCCAGTGACGTTAAGTGGTGGGGTAAGGGGAGGGGCTTCATGATTCACATCATATGAATTTGTGCTGATCAGGTTGGAATATCATCTAGTAAAAAAGCAAAGAGATTGTTGTATTCTAAATCAGCCACCAAAAGAAAAAAAGTTGCTGTTTGATGTATTCTTCAAGTTGTCAACTCCGTAATATGGAAATATCTGCAAGCTATACAGAACAAGTGTATACAATAAAACTTAAGTAAGGAGCTACACAGTTTGAATACAGGAAAGCGGTTCGAACCCTTCATAAAAAAGTTAGAAGAGTAATGACAGTAGGGTTATTCAAAAGTTAGGAACTGTGTTTTTTCACACATACCCCCCCCAAAAAAACAACAAATAAAACACAGTACAGTAACATAGAAATGTCAAGCCACTGGTTTCATAGATAAATTCAAGCAAACTCGAGCTTAAATAATATAAAAACACATATTAAAGGAGAAGTTCATCCAAAAATATTCTGTCTTTTACTCAAACTCATATTATTCAAATCTGTTTTAACTTCTTTGTTATGATGAACACATAGAAAGTTATTTGGAAAAATCCTTCTAACCAAACAGTTTTTGACCACCACTGACTACCAGAGTAGGAAAGACTGCTTTGAAAAATGTCTTAGTTCTGTTTAACACAAAGCAGAAATTTTGAAGAATGTAGGAAAGCAAACAGTTCTGGGGCACTTTTGACTACCATTGTTATTTCCCTACTTTGATGGCCAATGGTGGCCAACTATTCGGTTACAAGCATTCTTTTAAATATCTTTCTCTGTGTTCATGAGAACAAAGACATGTGAAATTGTGGCAGAATTTTTATTTTTGGATGAACTATCCCTTTAAGTTTACAGTTAATTACTCTATTATTGATTTACTTCATGTATTGTGTCTTGAACTAGGGAGTGAACATTAGATATTAATGTCCTCCAGTATTTATTAAAAGACCGGAAACGCACATGTAAAAAACTGAAGAAATGGGTTAAGCGGGTATGCACGTGGAGCTTGGTTGCGAATGTTCACTTTTCTTTTAAATAGTTAATGAGTGAAAGCCTTTCATTTCAAAAAGGCAAGATGTCCCTGATAGAAAATTTAAGAAAAAAAGAATTGTCATCTCTGCACTCCATTAGCAAGTGTAATTTAGATATTTCCTATTTGAAGTCTTGGGAAGTTCAGAGTAGGCTTTGCTGGCACAGGGACCCAGTGTTAGTCTGATGCTATCACACTCTATTATGAGAACTTGCAGTCTGACACTGGGGTACAATGGCCTTCACCCACGGCCAGCGTTCATCACTAGGGACTGAGAGTCTCTGAAGAGAGCTGAAAATGAAATCTACAGGAGAGGCCGTTGGTGTACCACCTCTGACACACAGTTAAATTACAGGCTCCTGCTGAGGACAGTGATACAGTACATCAGACATCAGATAGGTGGTTTCTGGTTATGAGATAGAAATGAAATCAGCTTATGGAAAAACCATACTGCACAACAATAAAAAATCAAAGCTGTGCTTAAGTGTAATTGTTATACATTGGTTGTGTAGATTACTTGATTCTGAATGAAATATTGGAGTTGGAACGGTCAATCACTTTTGTGTAATGACGGCTAAACTGTATATTTGACCCCTGTCAAATACGAGGCAGCTAATGGGTAACTCCAGCATCATGGATGTGACCTTTTCAGTCAAAACTTGAAATATAAATTCTCAGAGAATGCATGGATTACAGGTATTATGAATCATGTGTTTATACTTTATGAAACCCATAATGATGGAGTCCAAACTGTCTATCCATGAGTTTTCCGTTTTAAAAAGAGAAAAATTCTAGATTCTGAGAGACGACATACTTCAAAGGGTTTCTGTGAATTTAAAATGTACAAACCAGAAGCAATAATATCCAACAAAGGAAGAAGGAATGGCTTTTCACAGACCACAAAACAGTTCCTTTTTTTATATTTATGTGCCCATTATGGGGAATATGGACAGTTATGAATGTGACCATTCATTTACCAGACTATGTTTCAAAAACAAAGAAGTGCTTTAAAAACGTTTAGGGAGACTTCACATGGGTTTTTAAACTACCAAATATTTACATCCGAAATATCAGTATGGTGGAAAATCTGATGTTTTCATCTTAAGGTTGACATTTGCATAGAATTGCTCTAATTCAAATAAATGTGTATAATGTGTATCACACAAAAATATACAATTATTGGACACCCCAAACCTAAAAAAGAAGCAAATCGTACAAGAATATACAAATGAGATTATACTTCTTCAAATAATTGAACCTTCTCATAAATTAATTCTTGTGAGATTGTTTTACTGTCATGTCAGTTTTGTTTCTGTGGTTTCTCTCTATTTGTTATTGAGACTGGCACAGTCTTGCAACTGACTGGTCTCGGCGGGCTTCATTATTCACTTCAACACAAATATGCCAATAAAGTTTATAAAACTTTAGAAAAGGTCAGTTGGACCACAATAACAAAAAGAAAACATCAATAAGAAAATGTGTCCATTGTCCATAACAATTAACTTAGATTTCAAATAAATATTTAAAATAACATTTATATTTACATGGTAATATTGGGGCTGTCTCTGTCATACTGAATGTTTATTGCATTTTCTGTGTTTTTGATAGCAGGAACTTCAAGTTTCTCTGCAACCAAGATAATAAATAGGGATGCTGAATGTTCGTCAACCAAAAATATTCGGCCGAAAAAAGCAAACGTGTGACGTGTGATATGATCAAGCAACTTGTACTTCAGACTGGAGTGGGCAGTTTGACACTAGCGCCGCCTCTCATGACTTCCTTTGACATCAAACAGTGGTTGCATTCACACAGTTCCCTGTACAAACAACTTGTCAACTTGTTCTGTGCATCCCTGCCACGAGTGAACCTTCTGAGAGAACAGTCAGCTTTAGTGGGCGGAGTTTGGAAGAGAGATGTGATTTGAAATGGTTGTCCGTCAGAATTGCTTGCATGGATGTTTTTGTCTTTAAACCATTTTGCAGTGTGGCCTTTAATAATCCAACAGTTTTTGTTTATCATTATATTTTTTTAAATATATTTTTAGCTTATAATGTTGAATGACACTTTTTAATTAAGTGTTGTGTTGTAGGGGTACAGAGTACAGTACATTTAGCATACTTGTTTTTCTCAATTTTATTTTAAGTTATATTGTATAGTATTCAAAAGCAAGACAAAATATAAAAAGCACATTTTGACCTTTCAGTTTATGCAATAGTGAAAAAATTGGCTAAATACATAGAAGAAATATGAAAAGCCACCGGTGTTGGATATTCGTCCAGCGGCCAAGTGTTTAATTTTTATTCGGATTCGGCCAAGATTTTTCATTTCGGTGTCTCCCTAGTAATAAATTAAAATCAATATTTCATGTCCATAAATTTGTGTTTTTAGTAGGCAGCCGAGTCATAAGTAGAATAATATACAGACAGCAGGCAATTATTGCACTTTCAGGGTGACACAAGACTGAGGTCCAGGCCATTCTGTTGGCCTTTTTTTCCACCTGATCAAGGACACATTTTATGTTCCAGACAGCTTCATATGTGGTCTTGTGAGGATTTACATCTTGTGAAACCTTAATTAAGATAACAGCATATTGACAATGACTCCATTACCTGAATGTAGTCTCAAAACCTGCCGTGCAAGTAGCCACCTGACGTCTCATTTCAAAAATAACTTGCAATTTAAATCACACAATCATGTTCAAACAAAGATGCCATGTAGCTGTTATTTTCATCTACTTAATCTAAACAATAAAAACACAACATGTCACGCAGATAGATGAAGAAAAATGAGTATATCTCCGGGTTCCTCGACTGGTAGAACTTGAGGCAAAAAATGTAAAAGTTCCAGGGAATGGACATAAAGATAAAATATGTACCTTGAATGCTTCACTTTGAATAAAAATGTCTGCCAAATGCGTATACCTAAATGTATAAAACGCATTAAAATCAATATTTTTAAAATGTAAATGTAATATTTTCTATTGTCAAAATCTGAACTGACGCAAAATGGACCTTCAGCTATCCATTAAACATTTCCAGAGCACAATTTTCCATTTAAAATCCCTATGAATAACCGACAGCGAGGTTATCACAAAGCAACCCCTGAGAAAGATGCCATTCCGAGCAATTTCACTGAGAATGACTCTTTTCATATGGAGAGATTACAGTCCATCCCCTCGACCACGAGCAGGAAACGCATCAGAGCATTTTTATGTGATACTTTCTATATCCAGAGGGCTTAGGCACTGAACGCACTAATCTAAAAATGTCATATAGAGGAAGCGTATGGCCCTCGTAATTACCACGCCTGTGTGGGCCTGTGACATCACTACTCCATATGCCGTGTGCGTATCACTGCGAAGAATCTGTCACTGCAGACTAATAACAGTGGCTGCAAAACAAAGAAATGAAAGAAATTGTTCTGCAAATTGACAGACAATTTTGTCTTTGTTTACTCGTCCTCGGTTTGTTCCATGTGGTTATTTCAAACACAAAATTACAAAGGATTAAAGAATTGTTTTGCGGCTCTTACAATGCCACACTATAACTGTTCACAGTGACCAGAAGATCAATACAAATTATGAATAAAGATCAACCAAAAGTTGGCAAGGTGCCGTAAATCAAGACGCTTCTACATGCATCATTTTCATCAGCCGTTTATTTACTTTTCGGTTCTTTAAAATTTTGTGAAATGTAAAGGAAAGTTACAGATTTTTTTTTAATGGACGGACTCAATAAGGTGGAGTTATTTTAGCAGATAACACATCACTATAAAGTTCCAAAAGAAATAAATACCCACTGCCAAGCAAATAAGCAAATACTGCGAGTAACCATTCTCTCTTCTATGAAAAATACAATCTGAAGTATGCAACACAACTATCGATTGCTGTTGAACCAGAGAGCAGCCAAAGTAGACATAAATATGTTGCAATTTTCAAGGCCTCGGATTTCATTAGGACTGTCAAACGATTAATCTGGATTAATGGCATCCAGAATAAATGTTTGTGTTTACATTATATACGTCTGTGTACTGTGCATATTAATTTTGTTTTTAAAAACCCATACATGCATATATTTAAGAAAAATATAAAAATGAATGCAAATTTATATATCATTTAAATTATTGGTATATATGAATAAATACATGCAGATATTTCCACCCAGTGAACTTCCGGTTTGTGTTTGGCTAGTGTCTAATAATATAACTATTTATAGTTTATTTAATTTTTGATAATATTCATTTGTGTCATTATTTTACAGTATAATAATTCTATTAAATAAACGATTTGTTGAATTTTGTTGTATGTTCATTGTATTTAATAAACATTTTGTTAAATGGGTCATTTAGTTCGGCAGAATTTAAAGAAACCGTATGATACATTGACATTCAGCGGTTGAGCATGTTATCGGAGTTTAAATTGAAAATATTGCAGAGACAAGTTTAGCAAAGTAACGGTTCTTCTCGGTTTCTTTTGATTTAGAAATAATCTACAGGCACTCTTTGTTTGTGAATGTGAACCGGTTCTGTTGGGGTCACAAAAGTGCGCATTCATTTATCGGTGTAAACACAATATGAATCGCAATAACTCATTTGACAGCCATAGTTTTCCTAGTACACAATGCAATTTTCAAGTGTATTAACTTTGGAGAGCATTTTCGTTGTTAAAAAAGCTGTTTCACAGTAAATGAAAAGCCAAAACGGAGAGAAGTTAAATTTTTCCAACAAAAACGTATTGGTTGGGAAAATAACTATAAAGGCTTTTTTTAAAGGCTTTAGAAGAGCTTCAGAACTCAAATGAACTATATATTTGCATGTACTGTATTATAATAGTTATATTCTATTGTCCTTGTGGAGATGGTCTATATACTGCTGCTAAATGACAAGATCCACCAAGCAAGTTTTACTTTTTGGTGTAAACAAAAAATAACAGCATATGGGTTTGAAACAAACTAGTACTTTAACTTTCATTGCCCTTGACACATGACAAGTAAAAGCCGCTAATATTCTTCCCGTTTCTTTTAATAGGTTCAAAAGTTCTCCTACCTCTAAAACTTCCACATCAAACTGTTGCAATGATGGAGGATGTCAAACTTTTCTGAAGTCTTCAAGGCTGAACAAGGACATTCTCTTACAGGATATGGAGGTAATCTCTTCCCTTGGCATCCATGCAAGTACACAAATAAGCTTCAACATGCATATCCGATTTAATCAGCCAGGAACCTAATTACTGTTCAGATTAAACTGTCATTAGATATTAAGTCACAAGTGGCAAAATGTTAATAAGATCGAGCATTGTGATGTGAACCATACATCGCTGTTCCCTTGCATTCATATGCTATTTATGATAAATAAGGATGCTAGAATAACAACCGAATGCACCTCAGCCCTACAGATCTCATGCATTTGAACACATCTCAACAACAAGCTGTCTTACACTTCGGTCTGATTTGGAAAAGTTTGAATATGTTCCTTGAAAACTCATTACAGACCAATACTAAAAAACAGCACAAGGACAGTATGAACCAAAAATAATAGTCATATTTGAAAAGCCTGTAGGCCTAATGATGCTGGAAGAATTCCTTTCCTTAGTAATAGTGATGGCAGCTGCCGTTTGAGACGCTTATCAGATGAACTCAGCTGGAGCAAACAGATGAGCCGCCAATAGTTCCTGGTTTTGGGTGAGTTTATGTCGGATGCCTTGTTGATGAATTTAGAGACGCAAGAAAGATGTCAATGTGAAGATGTGAATCCGTTTGGGGTTGAAAAAAATGGCAAAAACGATTGACCTCCTCGCCACATGCTGCATAAAATTTTCAGAGTGTCAGCAGAAAGGAAACACTAAAATCCTGAAAGGATAAGAGGTCAGAGGGTCGGCTGCATCAAAACGCACTTGAAAAACAATGTCAAACGCCTGCCTGCATAATTAATGCACAGACACCATTATGGAGCATACAATGCGAGGAGATGTATTGTTCAAAGACATGGTTGTGTGTAATTACAGTTCTCTGAAAATGAAAGGTTATATAACCTTAAGTTTTTGAATCAAGTTACACTGAAATCTTTAAAAAACAACCATTGCTGAACTTGTAAAAGTTAGCACCTGTAAAATGAAGGTGGGACTCACCTTGAAAGAAGTTTGGGAAAGGATAAATATAAAAATATTTTTTCTCATCACCCCCTTGTCATTCCAAACCTGTATGACTTTCTTTCTTCTGCAGAACACAAAAGAAGATACTTTGAAGAATGTTGGTAACCAGACAACATGGACCCCCATTGACTTCCACTGTCTGGAGACAAGACCAACAAGACATTTCTCGAAATATCTTCTGCCGTGTTCCACAAAAGAAAGAGTCATATGCAGTCATATTTTGAATGACATGAAGGTAAATAAATGATGACAGAACTTGTATTTTTGCGTTAACTATCCCTTGAAAGCGAGAGCTTTATAAGCAGCGTTCCTAAACTTCTCTCAGTTTTCCTTAACCTTCCAGTTTCTACCAGAGTATTAAATGCAATACCAAGAGAGTCCATAAAGGTCAAGCTGTTAAAATTGTTCTATATATAGTCAAATGTCCCTCATTTTAGCATTAACTGTTTTCCTTCTTGTTGACATGGAACATTTGTGGAATACAGAGTACAGAAGGTTTCTGATGCATTTGAAGGAGACTTTAATACAGCTAATACAGCTTGACATAAACACAGAATTAAAGCAGTCTCAAAGCATTCTGAAATTAGAAATTTCATTGAAATACTACAAATTATTACTTTATCACAGATGATAAAAACAAAGCAGCCAAGAGAAGCAATTAAAGTCTCAGAGGGTTATTCTGAGTAGGGATGCACGATACCATTTTTTAAAGACAGAGAAAGAGTACAGATATTTCTTTTCTGATACTCGCCGATACCGATGCCTGTACCTTTCTCAAAGTGAGACTAATAGAAATGGAGTACCTTCATAGTTACAAACACCTCAAAGACTTTATAAAAAAATAAACACTCTGATGTGCTTTAATTTCACAACAGATTTCTGTCAGTTATGTCACATGAGGTATCGGTCTTTGGTATTGGTGCATTTTTACGAGTACGAGTAAATAAGCTTAGTATCGGGCAGCATCCCTAACTGGGAGTTTGTTATTTTAAATGTAGACACACGGAAGGCGTGCGCAAATAGGAAGCAACGTGTCAGCACACCGTGGGTCATTTGACTAGAGAAAGTGAGTTTTCCACGCGGTTTGAGATGCAACACATCTGAATCGCCCAGTTATAGAATAGCAAACTATTATTTAAATGTGAATCGGTCCTTATAGAATAGCAAACTATTATTTAAATGCGCATCGGTCCTTATAGAATAGCAAACTATTATTTAAATGTGAATCGCCCAGTTATAGAATAGCAAACTATTATTTAAATGTGAATCGCCCCTTATAGTATAGCAAACTATTATTTAAATGTGAATCGCCCCTTATAGTATAGCACACTATTATTTAAATGCGCATCGGTCCTTAGAGTATAGCAAACTTAAATGTGAATCGCCCCTTATAGAACAGATAACTATTATTTAAATGTGAATCGCCCAGTTATAGAATAGCAAACTATTATTTAAATGTGAATCGCCCTTATAGAATAGCAAACTATTATTTAAATGTGAATCGCCCAGTTATAGAATAGCAAACTATTATTTAAATGTGAATCGGTCCTTATAGAATAGCAAACTATTATTTAAATGCGCATCGGTCCTTATAGAATAGCAAACTATTATTTAAATGTGAATCGCCCAGTTATAGAATAGCAAACTATTATTTAAATGTGAATCGCCCCTTATAGTATAGCAAACTATTATTTAAATGTGAATCGCCCCTTATAGTATAGCACACTATTATTTAAATGCGCATCGGTCCTTAGAGTATAGCAAACTTAAATGTGAATCGCCCCTTATAGAACAGATAACTATTATTTAAATGTGAATCGCCCAGTTATAGAATAGCAAACTATTATTTAAATGTGAATCGGTCCTTATAGAATAGCAAACTATTATTTAAATGCGCATCGGTCCTTATAGAATAGCAAACTATTATTTAAATGTGAATCGCCCAGTTATAGAATAGCAAACTATTATTTAAATGTGAATCGCCCCTTATAGTATAGCAAACTATTATTTAAATGTGAATCGCCCCTTATAGTATAGCACACTATTATTTAAATGCGCATCGGTCCTTAGAGTATAGCAAACTTAAATGTGAATCGCCCCTTATAGAACAGATAACTATTATTTAAATGTGAATCGCCTCTTATAGAATAGCAAACTATTATTTAAATGTGAATCGCCCCTTATAGTATAGCAAACTATTATTTAAATGTAGATCGCCCCTTATAGAATAGCAAATTATTAATTAAATGCATTAAATGAAAAATATTAAAATATTTGCTTTTTCTGAGCTAACATTAAGAGTCCAAAGATAGATCATAACAAAGTATTAATAAACAACATTTAACGTAGGGAATGTGATGATTTCCATATAACACAGACTATCTCACATAGCTTGCAGTCTGTAGTTTCCTACGGCTTTGATGCAATTTAACCCCAATGCTTAATATTACATAGTTATGCACATAAGAAAAAAGTTGATCAAGTAAAAGTATGGTCGCTATGTTAACATGAAACGGTTCAATTAACCGTGGTAACCAATATGTTTTTTGTAGAGGTACATTAGTATGGGCCAAGTGTGATCTACACCTGCTTTTCCTTCATGTGAAGCCTGGGGACAGACAGAGAAGCAAGCCCTCCTTTGATAAGCCAGCAGCACAGGTCTGCTTCTCTAATAAGCTCGGCTCTGTTCAAGCGCAGACCGTTCCTGGAGGGCCTCAGCGTGATGCAGGCCCCTAAAGTCCAGCTTCATCTGAATAACGTCAGATAAGCAGCTGGTACTCGCTGGAATGCAACTGGTGCATTGGTTCCTCTGCATTAGCAGTAGCAAATGCAAAGTATTTAATTTCACTCAAGACAACAATAATTCATCATTTATTCACCTTCATGTTGTTCAAAATCAAAATTGACTCTTTCTTATGTGGAACATAAAAGGAGATAATTTGAGAAATGTCTCAGGGGTTTGTGTCCATACAATGGAAGTCAATGGGGGTCAATGTTGTTTGGTTACCAACGTTCCTAAAAATATTGTCTTTTGTGTTCTGCAGAAGAAAGAAAGTCACACAGATTTGGAATGCAGCCGGTTACAGGCAGCCGGTTGTTATCGACTGAATGGGGTTATTTCGCGATAACAGCCGGCTGCTTGTACATTGTCCCGTTTATTACAGGGCTACTTGGCACTTGAGGAAAAACTGGTCATGAAATGTGAATTTGAAGCTCATTATCACTGAATGCAGACTGTAAAAAGCTGTTTACTTTAGGTTTTAAGGTAAGAAACGATGTTCAGTTGTCTCGAACTGGCAACTTGGTTCAATCATTTGAAAATATAATGTCATGTATGTTATTTAAAGACATATTTATATTTATTTTGTCAAAAAAAACTGTCAAAATGATTTGCTGCATCCAGGTTACCGTGTGTTCTTAGTTTTGACAGGTTGTTATCTGGGAATAACGAATCTGCGAAAATCGCGACTGGCCAATCAGAATCAAGCATTCCATGAGCCGTGTATTAAGGGTGATAAAATAATGAAAGATGTGTATGTAATAATAAAATAAAAACCCGCAGAGTATTGATGGAAGAATGTAATCTCTACCCTTTTCACTGTCTGTTTCTCTCTTCCTATCATGGTGCCACCGAAGGACCCAAATCGCAAATCAGTGCCACTGTCGCACTCCGACTGTCAGCGGAGATCTCAAGGTCCCCAGCAGTCGAGAACAAGAGTCGCCAGAGGGGAGCATCCGCAGAGGTGTCGGGCGACGTCTCGACAGTAAATGAAAAATAACCACAGGCAACGAAAGCCATCACCGGCCAGGTGCTCCTACTGAGGTATCTGGCGTCTGCCCGTCTGCCCTCTCTATATCAGATCGGCCTTGCAATAACCAACACAGCTTGTGCCTGAGGCCGAATAACATGGTCCCTGTTTAACCCGCAGGGGATTATAAAAATGTTCATTAACACCGATGGTTAACAGGTGATCAGGTACGTCATCCCCCTCGCAGAAGACCACCTGGCCCCACCTACGCTCCCTCTCGTCTCCGATCTGCCGCGAACACACCCCCTCCGTTTAATAAAGACCAAGCTCTCTCGCACACGGCGGGGATCCGCATTAGTCAAAGTAAACACAATAACCCACGTTAGCCACATGCGGCTGCACACTCATCCACACCTCTCGACCAAAGCGGAGGCGCGAACAACAAACCGCTTTGGCTTCCAGAGCTGAGAGGGATGGGTAAATACAATCCACCATGTAATGAATTCGAAACGTGAAATGATTAACGGCTTTCTGACCGCGCTTGTGAATAATGGCCTTCATTGACTCATTAACTGCGGCTGTCGCGAGAGCGAGGCGAAAGCCCGGCACGTTTATTCATTTTTAAATAGCAACCGTGATCCATTTCCTGAACTGAGATTCATTTGGCCCGTCAGACACTCCGATAAATGGATGCATTACGAATCAATGAGGGCTGATGAAGCAATGCATCGAGTTGAATGCTGTGGAAATTTGGTATCATGATAGACACGGACGTGTCTGAAATCTTGTATTTTTAGATGATGCATCTGATGTAGGATATAATTCTCAACTCATTGGTTCTTGCGTGTCTCCTGACAATGTTCTCCACATGTCACATATTTGAACATAACATACTGGGATGTACTGTAGATGGCCATTCATATGAAATGCTAAATAAGCCTAAAATACAGTTAGATTCTCTTACAAAGGTATCATTTCACTCTAGATGTATTAAATCAATGGAGTTGTTATATTGTTGAATGGATGGAGCTTTACTATGCTGGCTCCCATATAAGATGCTATAAAAGACATTACATTAAACTATGCATTTAAAATGAAGGCATATACAGCTCATAGACATTTTGCAGCTAGTTTTTCTACCTGTATTATTTATAGGTATGTGTTTAAGTAAATTAAAGATTTTTGTTTCCATTTCTAGACGAGTGACAATTTCTTCCTAGTTATATATTTTCTTTTTTTCTATTTGCAGAAAATTTTAACTAGACAAATTGGTTAAAATGACTTAAAGATGGAATATTTGGAGATCTTGAATACTGATAATTAAACTAGTTCGTATTCTTGTTCAAACAACACAATGCTAATGTTTTACATGTATTTTATAATCAGTTAAAAATGAATAAATGATTAAGCCAGTTTGGTGGGGGGTTTTGCATCATCTATGTGTCTTTGCATTCTTTCAGACTTTCACATTGTTGTTGGGAGAGTTTACGTGGTTGCTGTGGTTTGTTTCTGTTGAAATTCAACAGACACTCTAAAGAAATTGCCATAATATATGCAGAAATGCTGATTAGAGGCAAAACTGGAGTGCTTTCAATTTTTTTTGAAGTGGTTGTAAATCTAGGATGGCATTAGGGTGAATAAACTAAAGTAGGGTTTTGTGTTTTAGGTGAACTAAAGTGTTGCTTTGTTTAACTTTTTAAAGATTACATCTTGCCTTAAAGGAGCGGTATGTAACATTGATACCTAGTGGCTGAGCTTGGTATCGCAGTCCAATTTAAAAATATTGGCAAGAGTTTTTTACAGCCCCTCCTCCTCAGACACTTACAAGTTTATTTGAAAGCAGCAACTCTGACACTGTACGTTTATCTGATCATTTATATGTTTTCAGTGGTTTTGATATATATAACCATAATAGAATTGTATATTACTCCTTGTAAGTTGTAAAATAATATAGTAATTCTTTCTAAGTTTGCAACGTAATAGTACCGGAAAGGGTGGAATCTGCTATCCAGATTTTTTTTTGGCTGCAATATGCTGTGATTGTCAACAACTGGCAACCGAGCTGTCGAAATACATTAGTGGTAAATCGTCAGTGGGCAGAGTCACACGGACCAAAATAAAAACAGACATCCCGGCACGGAACGCACATTTCAGAGTGGAATAACTGGCTACAGCATTGCTTTTTGGACAAATATGAACTTAGCATGTTTGCTAAATGTATATGAACATATTAAGGTATTATTTTGATTTAATACTGTAAAATGATTACATGCAGTCGAGTTTCCAAAAACCGGGGTCACGAACCCCTGGTGGTTCACGATGGAACTGGCCTGAAGTTTTTACATTTTTAATCACATTTATTTATATTATATTTTATTTATTTTTACATTACCTTATTTTATATTTAAAATGTGTTCATGTTTTATAGTTAATTAAATGTATTAACTAAATTTTAAACTGCTATTTCCTTTACTTTGAGAAAAAAAATTTGGTAAAGAAATGTTACAGGTTTAATAATAACAATAGTTATGATATAAAATATTGTTGATATAAATGCTAAAATAGATTAAACAAGTTCTTAAGGTTAAACATACATAGTATTTTAAAAATTACTTAAATTCTCAGGAGGTACTCAAAGGGGTTAAGTGAAAACCCTGCCTTATGGGATTGCAATATGTTTACTGGTTGCAGACCTTCAAATACGATCATCTAAGCACCCAGTCACCTACTATATCATGAATATTAAGTGTTCAGCACCCTACTCATCTGACATACTACTTTTTCAACAAAAATAATGTACACGTAGATTGATATCTCCACAAAAATCGGGTAATGAGTAACTGAAAAATACATCATGCAAGTTCTCACCTCACATGGATACAGATTTATAGCATCCTACAGAACTCCCATCTATCCTCTAAGGCAAATGTAGGGATTCTCTCAGCTTGGGTTATCCCAGAACTGATGACTCTTCTTTCGACCCACATATCTGACGAATAAGCAGAGTGAAACCCCAGCTGCTCCAGCTCCCCTTTCATTCTCCTCAAGCGATGAGACGCTTACAGTAGCCTCCTTTATTTGCAAGATTTTCCGCTCCCTTCCACAGCCAAATGAAAGGATATTTAAAATGGCAATGAAAGCGATTTTTTGATTCCCGGTTTTAGTCAAAACGGGGTGTTTACCTAAATGCACATTTTAATACAATGCTTGGAATAACTGTGATAGTTCGACTTCAGGAAGAGGAATTAAAAAAATGTACAATGACCTCAGGTAGCATGAGATCACATCAGGTGCTTATTTTGTCTGATCACATCCTCACAGAACATGACAAAGGTCTGTATTGTGTGACTGTAAATTAGTTTAATATGTCCTAGCCATCATTTCCAGTTCCTGTTCAACATCAAAGTCAAGAGTACAGTACGACACATCATTATCCCAGAAGACATGAAGAAGAGAGGAGTAATTTAGACTCGGCTGTTCGTGCCTTCAGGTTTTTTGGAACAATATGGAGAGAAGAAAGGAGTAGAAGGAAAATTGAGAAATTTGCATTAATTGTGCTGCATTAATAGCATCTCATCCCACAAGGAGCCATAATAGACCCAGCGCCGTGTGCAGCCGTAAAAGCCCTTTTATTAGGTATCAGTCTAGTGTTCCTCTCAGCTCGCTCTCCTGTGGGACTTTCCTTTCACACACAGATCTTACTGACACTGTAATCGCTGGAGTCGCAACTGCTGATCTGTGGAGATGCGCATGTTTGTCGAATCCATTACGGCATGAAGCCCAACCACAAAGGTTCGCAACCGATTGTTGCCAGGTGCGCATCAACCAGCGAGTCGGATTTAACGGAAGGCTGAGATGCAAACTACCCACACACAGGAATTCTGATAAACCTTTCACATTTCAGTTCCCGCTAGGGATGTGACGTGATGACATTTTCCCACCGGTTAATAGAAGTGTAGAAACGCTGGTAGTACCTGTGACACTCGGAGTGGGGGGTTGATGTGGGGTGTTCGAATATGCAGCTGTGCGCATGAATGCATTTTATTTTCAGTTTTGAATTAGGGGCAATTTGGGAACGGCAATTGCTTGAATTAAAGGGATCAAATGACATGCTAAAACAAATGTTATTGTTTGTTTAAGATGTAATGTAATATGTTTACACGTTTTAAGGTTAAAAAACACTGTATTTTCCACATACCATGCATGTTTGTATATCCTCTTTGCTCCGCCTCTCTGAAACGCTCAGATTTTTTACAAAGCTCATCGCTCTGAAAAGCGAGGTGTGCTATGATTGGCCAGTTGGTTAGTGCGTAGTGATTGGTCGAATACTAGAGCGTTTCACGGAAATGTAATCCCTATTACCATATTCGGAACATCAGGTTCCAAATCAATTGTACTCACAGGGGATAAAATGTCATCATGACTTCCTTATATCAATTTGAGCCCAAATCCGATACGGAAAATGAAGATGATCATGCCGATACAACAAATTTGCCAGCACGACTTGAGCAGGATGTAAAGGATTTCTAAGGTTTAATTAAAAAAAATGATGTTAAATAGTTGTAAAACTATAGCTTACGGCTTGACCTTTTATATACGACGTTATAAACACTATAAACAAAACTATATACATCGTACAGAGTTTGATAATGCAAGCTTGTTTCTGTCTCACACAAAGACAATAAATCCCCATCATAAACACGACAGTTGACTCTAGTTGGAACATTATTACTGATTATTAGGACTTATGTTGTCTTTTTTTCACGTTGCGCACGCCTGCATTTGCAGATCACACAGGGCAAACAAAGAGGATTTCTTTTCGCTACGAAACACACAGCGTCTCCATGATATGGCTGCGGCAGCGATGATACAATGATATTTACAAGTACGCCCACCTAACTTGCGTTTACATTTCGGCAGTCTTAGTCAAGTCATACCACGAAATGACGTACATTTGTGGGGGTGTGGCTACATACCCCCACAACCAGCAGGAACCACACCCCCACAACCAGCAGGTCTGGTTGAGCATTCGCTTTTAGATAGAATCAATCTATTGTTTCAACACTTTAATTTTAGCCATTTTACGTGTCTAACACATGCATTGGCAACTTATAACACACTTAAGAGACGGAAAAACATACTCCATATTCCATATTCGCGCCATATGATCCCTTTAATGGCGAGATCAATATCTTTCTAAATAAAAACTAACAAAAATACAAAAAAGTAAAACATTTGTTTATATTAAAACAGACCTTGCAAAACGAATAACCAATGCACTCACCATGCAAAAATAGGAAACGAATAGGAAAAACCTTAACGTCAGATAGGTTGCCTTAAACAAAATGAATAATCACAACCCAGATCAAGCAAAAAATGAATACGAAACGAAAAAAAACATTGTTAAGTTAAATAAATTTATATTAACAAAACGAGTGATCACGACACACACTATGCAAAAAACGAACAAATGAGAAACAAATAAGAAAGTGAAGATGAAACGTAAAACGAATATGTCAAATAAATAAATAAATAAGAAAGAAACTACGTTTCGAAAGGGAAAAGTTTACATAAACTAAAGGACCTGCTTTTTCAAATTAGAACAAAAACTAAATTAAAACTTAACCGCTCTTGGTGACAGTGCTTACTTATTCATTCTACTAGCCTATATGTTCTTTGACAGAAAAAAACCTCACATGAATAAAATCGAATAAAAAACTCCTGCTGCTTGTTTTGCGACACTTGTTCTGCTTACGATGAATACAGCAGATGCGTTCAGACTCGCATGTGGGTTGGTCTTCAACTAAACTAAGTGTTTTATTACTTTAAAAATTCAAAATGACGGTGGGGGTCGGTGCCACAGTGGACAAGTAATATAATCGGTTGGACACTGTGTATCACCGGTAACACTGACTATCGCAAAAAGCCTAGTTCCCGCCACAGGCACTCTTTTAACATGGCATTAAAGCACTTCACGGCGAACTTACAGAAACAATAATCTTCTGATGCATTATGTTGATGAAATGATGTATAGATAATTGAAATATCCACTATATTTCAAGACAGCTGTGAAATAATAAGACACAGGCTGTTCAAACATACGACGGCTTCCCAATATGGGATGTCATGTCATATATCACACACATGCTAATAGTCTGCATAGAGAAGATACAACTGCAGTGCAATCTTTTTTTTTTAAATCAGAAATAGGAAATTTCGGTATGTTTTACAGCCAAGCTCAAAACCTGTGAAATGCTACTTGTGATATACGCATGTAAATGATCAGCAGATCCGTCAGAAACTTCAGTTTATTCGAATTTTACATTATGAAAAAATAATGAGATTCATTCGTTATTCATTCATTATTCAATCATTTTCATTTGATGAAAAAAAAGTTTAAATTGATTCAATAGCACGGAAGAAAATTAAGAATAATATACAGTATAAAGTATTGTTTTAAAATATTTTCAAAAATCTCTGTTTAATTTTGGTGCTAAAAATCTACTATGAATACAGTTTTACAAAAAATATTTGTATATATATAAATACGTTTCGGGAGACATAACAGAGAGGGGAATTCGAGCAGAGACTCCAACTTGGGTAGCCAGAAGTTCTACACAACATGTCGGCACACATTCCACTGGACCCCTGGCACTGTGTTTTTTAAAACAACACATTTTAAATTTTCAACCAAGTGCAACCTGAATTTTGGGATAGATTTCAGTCCAGAGTTTCCATTTTGGTACATCACTAATCAAAAATGTTTCTTGTAAACCCCCAAGGAGTTGAAAATGTCTTCCCATTAATCGCATCACTGCACAGATCCACCCATCTTACGCAAAATATAATTACCTAAATATAATTCTGGGTGGTGTATCTGTCTTTGTTAAGGTGGTTTGATCTGCACACACACAAAATTATCTCGAAGTTCACGAGAGACATTAAATGTCTATTAAATACACAAAAAGTTACGTTTTCTACTTTCGATGGGTTCAAAATTTGAGTAAATTAATGAGACACTATGCTAATTAATAAACCAAAATTAATTACAAATTATTTGTAACAATACAATAGATTAAAATACAGATACCCAATCACAGACAAACCTATTTAACCAAATTCACATAAGAATGAATGGAAGTGAAAATTAACACTTCACAGAAAATTAACATGTTAAATTAACAGCCGTATTATTCTTTTTTTATTAATAATCGCTGAACTCTTAAACGCCTAGTTCACCCCAAAATAAAAAATAAAATCTGTCATCATTTACTCATCCTGAGGTTGTTCCAGACCTGTAACCAATTCTTTCTTCTGCTAAACACAAAGGAAGATATTAGGTACAATATCAGTAACCAACAAATCTCATCCTGCATAGTATTTATTTAACCTCCTATGCCAGTCAATGGGGGATCTGTTTGGGTTCCGACATTTTTCCAAATATCTTTCTCTGTGATCATCAGAACAAAGTATAGAGAATGTACAGAGATTTGGAACAACCTGAGGGTGAGTAAATGATGACAGAATTTTCATTTTTGGGTAGACTGTACCTTAGCATCTGAAAATGTTACGAAACTTCAAGAAAGGAGCTGAACGGTGACCACAATGCCTTACCATCATTGCCCTGGCTTGCTTCTCTCTTCAGCATCTGTACAGCACCAACATACTTCTTCAACTGGACCTTCAAAACCTCATTCTCCCTGCAAAACCAACCAAGAATGAAGATATTCAAAATACAAAACAAAACAATGCCACACTGTGATTGAACTATTTGAGATTTATTGCAAATATCTTTCAAAAATGCTTAAAATTACGGAAACTTTTGGGAGGCCAACAAAAGAATCCAACACTGACACACAAAGTTCAAATGAATCAGCAGCATGCACAGCCAGCCAAGGGTGAGCCTTCCACGGAAAGGTCCCCACAGAATTCAATTCCAGGAGCTGTTTTACACTGTAGGTTTAATAAGCCTGTTCAAGAGAAAGAGACGTGTGCGCGTCCGTGGGCTTACAGGGCTGGTTACTGCTGGTTTGGGAAAAATCAATCCGAATCAATCCAGGTTGTATTACTGTGAAAAAGATTCTTTGCTTTTCCTCCAGGATGTCTGTTGTAACTCGCTCATCACTACCCATTTTATACCCTTCAATGGATGCGGGAGAATGAAGGAGCTCAGAAAGGCGCCTGGAAGCCTCTCAAAGGAGCGGGCCCGGTCGTTTTTCGCACCGGCGAGCTGTGTGTGGTTCAGCGGCGATTTAATTAAAGTTAATAAGTGACAGCACCTCCCCGTGGGGAGGATTCGGCGAGTCAGGTGCGCCACATTGATCTTTTCCATTGCCCCTGCAGAGCGAGCCGTGGAATTCACACATGATTCATGTTAGAGAATTAACATCCAGCGCAAGAAGGGGACCACTGCCTGTTGATGCCCCTTCTAAGGGCTTATGGATCACATGGTGTTGTACTTAATGAGTGCCACCTTAGACAGACCGATAATGTAAGTCACTACAAAGTCTAAAAGAGGCAGTATTAATCCGTGTTAAAATCCTATAGAACTAAACGATAACTGATCTCGACTTTATTCATTACACACCAGGTCAGTCGTTTCTAATAATTCAAATAAGACAAGAAGTTAAAGCCTTTAGCTTTAAAGTGAAGATTATAATATTTTATATTGAAAAAACACCTTCCAATTCAATATGCAAAATCACAAAATTAAATCATTTAATAAGTTCTAAATTGTGACTTCATAACAATGTTGTTTGCTTGAGCATCCCAGCAAGCCGGCATCATCAACATTGGCCCAACGGCATACGTTTAGGGCAAGATTATGTTTGGTTTACCAAGAATAGACAGGGAAACCACAACACCGGGCATTATTTTTGCAATTTGTTCCACTGGCGGCGCAGAAATCACATAGTTCACCTTGACATATAAAATATTCTGTCATTTTGAATATGAGTTGAGTGCATAGTGATGTTTTAGTAGTTATGTTGGTTGACTGGGGGCCTATTTATGTCCAAACACACTCAAAACCAAAAAAATAGGATATTGCATTTTAAAAGCACTCTTCCTCAATGGATTCCTTAAATGTTATTCCATTGGTGAAATTGGATCATAGACAAAGAATGAACAAAATAAGCGACAAAGAATGGAGAAGCAGAATGACTTCAATGTCCTCCATGTGATGAAATACAGAGCGGCAGCAGTCAAACGAATACAGAAGAGTTGACAGACTGTCAGTGTACACAAAGCACATTAAATTGATCACAAGCATGTCAAGACAGTTTTTTTGACTAATGAAATAAAACAATATCTTTTAATAACATTTATGACATTATATTTACAAATGGTTGAACCAAATTGCCTGTTTGAGACATCTGAACGTGGTACTTCTTACCTTAAAACCAAAAGTAAAATTATTTAAGTAAAAATATTTGTCCAGTTTTTATCTCATGTGACAATAAGCCGTGTAATAAGCAGGATAATGTACAGGCACCCAGTTGTTATCGTGAAATAAGTACATTATCCCTAACGTATCCTTTCACTAAGCTTCAAAAAGTGCTTCTAACGATCAATGAACGGCTTGACACCGCTATTTTGTATATTTCCTACAGTAAATATATCAAAACTTTATATTTGTGAGTAATATGCTATGCTAAGGACTTAATTTAGACAACATCAAAGGCGATTTTCTCAATATTCTTATTTTTTTCCACCCTCAGATTCCAGATTTTCAAATAATTGCATCTCAGCCAAATATTGTCACTTCCTAACCTAGTATCAATGAAAAGCTAATTTATTCGGCTTTAAGATGATGTAAAAATCTCTTAAAACTGTTTGTGTTGTCCAGGGTCACAAATTATATTTCAGCATCTTCAGAGTAGCCACCCTTCGCCTAGAATTAGCTAAATCGTTCACTTGGCATTTAATTATCCAGCTTCTTGAGGTCTTTAAAGTGTTGAACAGACTTTTATTAGCTGCTTTTATTTATTTTTTGTTCCAAGTAAGCCATTTAAAAACAAATTCTCTAGTATAAAGAGATAATAAGAAATGAGAAATTAATATGTTAGCACAATTATATATATTCGTCTACAAAGTAATTTTAAACACTGAATACCTTCAGATTAAAAGATTTTTACATTACAGTTCTGCAGAAGCCTGCATAGTGCCCACATAATTCTGCAGTGACTCCATGTGGGACTGGACACAAGTACGCATAACAGAGTCTGACAAGATGAACAGTCTAGACTTTCCACCCAAACCCATTTCTATCCCCTAAGGCTACGAAAAAACAAAACATATTGTAGGACAAGCATCATGTAAATGCTGCTGTTACCTTAAAGGAAAATTCTGTCCTCATATTTTCACCCTCAAGTTGTTCCATACCTGAATGAATTTTGTTGTTAACACAATGGAAAATATTTGGAAGAATGTTTGTAACCAAGCCACATAAAACGACTATGATAGTCAATGGAGGCCCAGAGCTGTTTGGTTTTCCACATTTTTCAAAATATCTTCTTTTGTGTTCAAAAGAACAAAGAAATGTATACAGGTCTGTAACAAATTGCGAGTGAGTAAATAATGACAGAATTGACTTTCTGGGTAAACAATCCCTTTAAATACTCCAGAACAGGAAGATTAAGGTCAAATTCTTTCTAAAGTGAACAGCTTGATCCCTGGACGACTCGCAGACTAACACTCACAAACTATCAAATATAAAAAGGTTCAGTCTACGGCGCACTGGCTGTCAGCACTTAAGAGACACGTAACTGAAGTGACTTTAAAACAAGGCCAACTCGGTGTCAGTTAGCCTAATGGGCTGATGAAGAGTAAGCGGAGGGATGCGCCATCCAGGCATGTTACAGATGTCAACAGCACGATGCTGAATGTGGTTTTCTCCCCAATAATCCTCACTTTGACACAGCATCATCCTGACAAGCCTGCCGCCTGCTCTCAGCTGCTGTCCTCCTACTGAGCTAAATTAATTTGTTCATTCACTCCCCACATTATCCCCCTGAGGAACCACTACATTAAAGCTGATGAAATGCTCACAAAAGCAAGATGCCTCTCCCAATAATCCAGAATCACTTCAGGAAGACAAAACCACTGGCACCTGCAGAAGACTGTTAGTAAGATGGCCTGCACTGGTGATTCTCAACACTTTTGGCCTCAGGACCCAGATATTTCTTTGAATATCAAGCGGCGACCAAACTCAGAACCAAGATTATTTATCATAATTCACCCCCCCAAAAAAATTAACATTTAGTCACCCTGATGTCGTTCAAAACCATTTTATGACTCTTTTTGCAGTAGAACAGAAAATAAGATATTTTGAAAAATGTCCCAGTGGTTTTGTTTCCATACAATGGAGATCAAAAGGGGCCAATGTTGTTTGGTTACCAACATTCTTCAAAAAATCTTCTGTCATACAGTCATAAACAATAATCATGCAAGTATTATTTTGTAGATTCTACCAAGCTGTCAAACTTCAACAAACCTGAAACCCACTTCAACCCATCAGCGGAGATTCACTTCGCCCTTTTCTCTTAATCTGGTTGGACGTCAAAGTGTGTGAGAGCTTCACAGTGACAGGAGTGTGAGTATTTTGGCATCTTGTATGGATCCCCACTTCTCAAACACTGCCTATTGAGCCAGGTCGAATCAATGGAGCTTAGCGCATGAGCACGCCTCGCAGGTGCTGCCACCCAGCACACAGCCATACGGAGCATTTCCAAACCTTATTTTTAGTCTTTATTGACTGAGCCAGAATAGGATTGAGTTAGACAAACTGGCTGGTCCCTCAACCTTCCAGCACACCGAGAAAGGAAGCAGACTTGGTTAGAAAAACATTTATTACGTGTGTGGCAATAGGCATGTGGTGCCAAGCACAGCTGCGATCCGTGAGCAAAACCCTATTTTTTGAGGAAAACGCACACGAAGCTAATTATGGCATGAAACTCTTGACGGCTTGTGATAATTTTATAGCTGATGAACACAAGCCTATGTCAAACTTAGACTCTCTGAATCTCTCTAAAACATTCAGATTTTTTTAATTGTACCGAATATCCTCAGATACAAAACATACAGCGGCGGAAAAAAATCTGATTCAAAAATGTACTATTTATAGGTACGTGTTTAGGTAAAATGATAGTTTTTGCTTCATTCTGTGAACTACTAACAATATTTCTCCCAAATTTCAAATACAAATATTGTTTCCATTTGCATGTATTTGCAGAAAATGAAAACTGGAGAAAATGTCAAAATAACAGCAATACACTTTAAGCAATGAAACAGTAATATTTTTACTAGGGAAGTCCTCGACAAGGATTAACATTGTCGAATCAGAATTGTCACGTCTTGCCTGTAGTTGACTGATAGCTGAATCGCACGCGTGTTTGTGTGTGTGTGTGCGTGTTTGTGTGCGTGCGTGTGTGTGTGTGCGTGCGTGTTTGTGTGCGTGCGTGCGTGTGTGCATGTATGCTTGCATGTGGGGTTCAGTCACAGTGCAAAGTGCCGCGCAACATTGATGCACCAAAAAACAATCAAACATAAAATAACAGAATTTGTTTAGAACAAAATATAGCTTTATAATAAAAAAATAATAATAATAAGCCAGATTCAAGCTACTATATAGAAAATAAATGTGTTTAGGCAAAATGTCTGAAATGCAGGGGAACATGTATTCAAACCACAAGCCACAAATAGTCAAATTAAAGGACATCTTCCTTAAACATCACATATCATGACAAGCTCCAAAAGTCTTCACCGTGCTTGCTATATGTGGTGATTTTGGTTTTATAACTTTTTTTGTATCATGTAGCGCAAAGTTTAGTCTAACTAACGAACTACATGCATTTACAGTTAAAGCGTTAATTCATATTTATATGCCCACACATTCAGTAAGTGACAAATGCAGGTGCGTGCGGAACGTGTTGCTTCTCTTTACCGGGCTCAAAGCACAGAAGACGCGGAGAGATATGACCCTGCACTGGTTCTTAGGAAGACCTTGCGCTCATATGCACCTGGGGGTCCGGTAGCCAACCCTAAAATGTCCCATTTCTATACATCATGAATAATATTTTTGCTGGTGCAGTTCGTGTACATCTGCTACGCCACTGCCCGTATAACCAAAACGGCATGATCCCCATTGCATAACACCTCTCCAAAGATTTTTTATTATGTGATAACCTAGATTTTTTCCACAGTTTTTTTGTCATGCTGTCAGTCTTTCACATTGCTGTTGGATGACTTTTTCACTCCTGAAGTTTGATTAGGTTGAAATTCAACCTACACTGGACTAGAATAGCCCCCATACATCTAGAAATGCTGATTTGAAATGAAAATTTGCATTTTTTTCTGCAGCTCTATGTGGTCAGAAAGTATCAACAGTTTCAAACAAGGTCCACACTCATTTTCTAGTTTTTTTTTTGGTGTGTTGTTGTGCACCACAACACATAAACCTGCTGTTCCAAAGCTGTCATATGTTGCCCAGCCTTTTCCTTCCAAGTGTCTGATGTTTGGCCAGATTTGGAAGTCTTATGTACTTTTTGGTGCATCATAGTCCTGTGACATTACCTCATGAGAGCCTGGACTTTAGATGCATGTCTCTCCTCCAGCTCAGCCAGTCTCCTCTTCAGGCTGTCCACCTCCTGCCTGAGCCCGGCAGAGTGCTCCATCTCTCCATCCAGAAGACCACGCAGAGACCTGTGCCAAAAACACACACACGAACAGAGCTGACCGAATTTTCATTAGCTTTCTTTAATGATTACTAGTGCACATAATAATTACTCAGTTGCACAATTTTGGCTACGCAAATTACACTTTTCATGAATAAGGAGAACCTGTTATGTTTCCAATATTTGGGACGTGTCTGATCTCAAATAGGGGTAAAAACCTTGAAATGTGCAATTATTTTATTGAAATAAATCAGAACAAAATATATAAAATAAATAACAATTAAAGGCTAGAATGTGTAAAAGGATTTCAAGTAACAGTGTTAAGGCTGGACTATACAACATGAACTAGAACTATAAAATCTTTAATTAGATACTAAAAGGAATAATTATATATTATTATAATAATTATATACCAATACCCTTATATATATATATATATATATATATATATATATATATATTCAGTATCTAAGAAAAATAGATACAACTACTAATAGATACTAATATTTTAGTTACAGTTCCACAATTTTTAAAACAAACAAATGTATAAAAAAAATAGAAATTCTTACGTGCTTTGCTCGGCGAGCTCATCTTTCCTGTTCATCATGGCCACAATGGCCTGCCGCAGTTCAGCTGGGTAGAAAGATTAATGTTACAAAATGTGAAGACCAAACAATGGCTTTTGTCCTCACCTGACCAAAAAAAGGGATTTCTGAACCATAAGACGCAATATCTCAGTGGGACTTTATATCCCGTACAGACCCGTTGTCATTCTTTCAATGAGGGTTATGCTTTTTTACTGCTGACTTTTTCATTTGTATTGCACCTCAGAACTAATAAAGAGAACTATGCGAGCTTTAAAATACCAGCACAACATTAATTTATTTAAAGTGAAGGTGACATGAAAGAGTAAGACATTTATAACAGTCGAAAGGGAAGCCTCTGCAGATTTTGTCGTGAAAGACGTACGTTTTTCATGAATAATCCGACTGTAACATATAGCTCTTGCTGTGAACTATTATCAGAGCACTTCATAACACTGCATGTCTACATCCAGACTTTCATGGCAAGCAGAGAGCTTTCCAAGTACTCTCAAAGCTGGATAACCTGGCTCAGGATAACCTACATAACCCCAACAACATGCTTCCAAAAGACAAAGCCTCCACTTTCCTATCAGCCCATTATCATTTAATGAATCTCACAGGAACCTAAGGCTGGCCCGACGCCATCTATATAAACCTATCTGGCCTGAATTTTCCAACCTTAAAACACCTTCGCTACAAGGAAACCTCAGATGTCTGTGATATTGAGGTAATGAGCTGCGACGTTCCCGACTTTGTTGTGCGTTATGGTTCAATTGCTCTCTCTCTTTCTGGACATCAATTTGGCAGAAAGCAGTTTCATGAACGTATGTCCCATTCAAAGACTAATTTCAGAAAATGTTTACAGATTTAACAGAGTGGAACTACTATATGGAGTCACAGATGTGTACGCATACGTGTACGCTCAAGAGGGATTCGGAGAACTCTTAAGAGCAGAAGAACCCGCTCCCCCTCCCCGAGCCCTTGATCTGAAGGTAAAGAAACACACCGGGGTGAGCTGGTCTAAGTATGTTTGTAATCCTTGCAGGAAGCAGACAGATAAACTACATGAGGCAAAGCTTTGACCTTCTTGCCAGCGTGAAGGTTCACAGACAGCACACCACCATGAAACTTCTGCCATTAATGCAATTTTATCTCAGATTGTTCCTTTTTTTGAGTTAATTGACAGTGCACTACACGCAGAAAGATTCTCACTGTAGTAATCTGGGTTCAAGTGTCTAGTGCAATGCTAACAAATCAGTGTTGTTATGTCAGTGCCTCCATCACTGCCCCATCATTCCTACTTGAGACTAAACATGCAAGTTTGCGTAAAATGTAAACGTGTCATTTCTGTGCCATCGAGCAGAATTGCATGAAATATTTGAGGACTGCAAAATACTGACCTTTCTATGTTATCCATTAAAACATGTTTAATTGTATTCTGGAGACAATAGCATTTTCAAGCCCCAAAGGTAACGTCTGTCATATCGGTAATTAAAAAGCAATTAATAGGTTATTAAGTCAAGATGAGTAAGCCACTTTTGATCTGAAATTGAATTTAACTCATTTTGTTTCGAAGCGCGGGCAGATTTTGGCATACTGCACGGAACATTTTCTCTTTTCATCTTTTCTACTCGTATTTTTGAAAGCCAAAATATAACTGGATCAGTCACCTCCAGCTCCATCTCAAAGTTGCATTTTGTCCAGACAAAAGACACAGAGAGAGAAAGATACAGAAAGAGAGATAGAGGGCAAAGAGGAAGAGAGAATGAGAACCTGAAAACTGAAGCAACAGTGCCCTCAACTGGAAAAGGGAAGAATTAAGAAAGCAGTGCAAGGAAAAACTAGAAGATAAAGTCCAGTGATAGGTAAGCCTGTCCATCTACGTGTGGATAGAAGAAAGAACGTTTTAGAGCTTTTTCATTACCTTCATATTCATTTTAAGGTCTTTTAAAATGGAAAAGTCACGTGATCATAAATGCCTCACATCGGTCTCAAATCACTACACAACAGAGCAGTATTTCACACAAATTACCTAGTTGATGCCATCTGTTCACAGTTCTACATGCTTTTGAAAATCCTCAAATACACAAAGGTATAGATAAAAGATGAGTTCATGCAAAATCACTAACCCGCAATTTCCATATGCTGTTACCTTTTCCCAGAGGAACACAAATGAAAAAAAATGGAAAAAAAAATATGACGATTTTTTTTTAAATCATATATGTATGGACCCACATGTCAAGTGTTATGATGATAATGATGATGATGGTCACTTTATAGATAAATAAGAGTTGCATTAAGATAATTTACATTTCACTCTTGTATTTCAAAGCAAGAATAACAGAATACATAAATAAATAAACAAACATAAAAAGTGAGTATAAAATATAATGTTGAAGGTTGCCGGGGTAAACAATTCAAATAAGTTATAGGGTTAAAAAAATGGATCTAAATAAATTCTAAGGTCATCTCACCAACAGTCATGGACTCAGGAAGTCCAGGGGTCGGCAGAACACTTGACACAGGTGCAATCTGTTGAGGAGATCCGACTTCAATGCTAAAAGAACAAAAAAAAACATAAATAAGCACTTTTCCAAAAACTTTACTAACAGTAATCATTTGAATATGTGTCGTCTTTAACATCAGCAACCTAAATTGGAGTTGGCTTATTTTTTCACTGTCAGCTGGTGGGCTTGAAATCTCCTTCTGTTCATGAAATTCGGCATTCTCAACTGAACTACCAGCTGAAATATAAAAATAGTACATTACGCATAAGCTTGATGAATATTACTCATAATTTACTATGATATACAGTCATGCACTTTAAATTTACAGTCCATATTATGTTACTAGGTAACTTAGATAGTTCTCCTAAAAAGGAAAATTGTTTGATGAATGACCTCATGTCATCACAAACATGTATGATTTTCTTTCTTCTGCAGAACACAAAAGAAGACATTTCGAAGAACGCTGGTAACCAAACAGAATCGACTCCCATGACTTCCGTTGTATAGACACAAAACCACATTTCTCTAAATGTCTTCTTTTGTGTTCCACAGTAGAAAGAGTTATATACAGATTTTAAACAACATGAAGGTGAACTAATGACAGAATTTTTATTATGCGAGTCTGACCTTGTGTATAGAGGTCAGTAGAGGCAACAGGTATGAAAATATTTGCAACATCATTTTCATTTTCACTGATGAGTTGCCTTGGACTCCATGTGGAAATACTGGACAAGCTCCCGACAACCATCCTATAAAGAACATAATGTTAAAAGTAACTGAAAGTTACAGTCATATCTGTGCAACACAATTTTTTTTCAGAGATTTCAATGTACTTTCGATACTTTTGAGAGTTGCGAAGCCCATTTATCCTTTCACGTGCAAAGAGGATGTTTCTTAAAGACCCAGTAAGAAAAGTGCAAGACACTATATCCCAGGAAAGATGTATGTAAACTCACGGCTCTCCACTCCCAAAATCCTCTTCCAACTCTGGCCTGCTTTTTCTATAAATATCCTCCTCGTCCTCCTCTTCATTATCAATGCTCTTCATATCAGGCAGGACTCCGTTCTGTGGAGGTGTTTCGGCCCAACTCACAATCCCTGCCTCGGTCAGTCCGTTCTGAGTAGGATAAATGGAGTCTGGAGGATCCAGAACCTCCTCAGAACTCACACGACCCACTACACTCTTCCCGAGACTCCTCAAAACATCCTCGCCTGCCTCATCATCATCTTCCGCACCTCCGTCCAAGTCATCGTCAAAGGAGATGATGTGTGTTATCTTCTTTTTCCGCCTGCGCTCCTTCTTCAAACCGGAATCTAAAATGCAATTAAGTGCTAAATGAACTAACAATTTTTATCGTCAGTAGCACTAAAATATTATAAGAACATTCATCTGGAGCAACATAAAAAGTTGCAGTAGTAAAATAAACGGCATGCATTGGCAACTAAAGCACGTCTGTACCTGCAGAAGTGCTGCGGGGCAGGACAGGCAGCGGGTCTGACTGAACATCTGTGCGTGGAATAAAACCAGGAACCACTGCAGTGGCAGTACCAATTTCCCGCAGGAGCGTGCTTACACCCTGGGTAGACTCTTTCCATAAACTGCTCATGCCCTGCGTGGACTCTTTAAGGAGGTGGGACACAGACGGACCTCCGCGAATCTGCCCATTTAGATCCGTGTTGTCAATGTTGATGGCAAATAAGATGGAATTGAGCCCTGTTTAGACACACTCTAAATTTACACTTGCACAGGAAAGGATGTCCAGCAAAACATTGCACAATATTATACACACTTTATATAATTTAAAAACAAAAGGCAAAGGTTTCAAGGTCAATGTCATTTTCAATCTGCCAATTTTTAAACAATGAACACTTTGTTCTGGATAGTATTGGATAATGTATGATGTGCAGGGAAAACACAGCTTTGGATAAATATTCAGTATTTGGTATAGTTGCGTAGTTACTGTAATTAAAGCACCACAAGGCAACAAATTGAGATGAAAAATGATAACAACAGTTGGTCTTCATATAAACCCTGATAAAAACTGCTTTCACCTGCAGCCATTATAGGCAGCATACTTGCTCTCTCCTCATCCAGGACAAAAGCCCAGTCTTCATAGAAGGCACTAAATAAGGAAAAAAAAGTTTTTTTACATTAGAAAACTCTTACTAGTAAGGCTGGGTTTCATTTTTTAATGGAATATTGCCCTGAAGGTATAAACTGGCAAGTAGTGTTGAAAATCAAGATTAATGTGCCTGAGATGGAAACAACAACAGCCAATTTCACTCTTCCTTTGTGTCTAGGTACCAGTTCAAAATGTCCAAACCTAATCAAAATCAAAATGGCAAAAGCAAGCAAAAGGAGTGGATGATGAATAAGTGACCATTTCAAAGACCGTTTTCATTTTTCCTGTGTTTATTTTATTTTTACTTCATTTATTTC
The DNA here is from genome assembly GCF_015846415.1 of Triplophysa dalaica. NCBI lineage: Eukaryota > Metazoa > Chordata > Actinopteri > Cypriniformes > Nemacheilidae > Triplophysa > Triplophysa dalaica. The sequence continues at coordinate 9,491,354 of NC_079558.1, read as the reverse complement.
TACCCAAATTTCAAATAGTAATATTATTTCGATTTGCATTTATTTGCAGAAAATGAAAACTGGAGAAACAGATCAGAATAACAGAAAAGATGGTCTGTATTTTTTCAGATGTGTACACATGTTAATTTATTAAAAAGGAGTAAATAATAATTTTTGTATAATTATGACTGTGTTTTTGCTTCTTGAGTGTTCAATTTAAGGTACCTATGATATAAAATTTTAAGTAAGTCACACATATATTAAAACACTCAAATATGTGACCCTGGACGACAAAACCAGTCTTAAGGGCAAATTTTTCGAAATTGAGATTTTTACATAATCTGAAAGCTGAGAAAATAAGATTTCTATTGATATATGGTTTGTTAGGATAGGCGCATTGCGTTAACAACGCAAGGTTGTGGGTTCGATCCCAGGGGATTGCATATACCCAAGTATAAATGTATAGGATATGTAAGGCGCTTTGGATAAAAGATTCTGCCAAATGCACAAATGTAAAAGTCAATGTTCACTATCTTGCGGTACAACAACTGTTTACAAAGCTGGAATCTGAGGGTGCAAAAAAAGCAAAATATTGAGAAAATCTTTTTTTTTTAAGTTGTTAATCTGAGGCACTGTAGCACAGGAAAAATAAAAAAATAAAGTTTTTATACATTTACAGTAGGAAATTTATAAAATAACTTCATGAAACATAATCTTTACTTAACATCCTAATGATTTTTCGCATTTAAAAAAATATCAAATTTTTACCCAAACCTTGTATTTTTGACGATTACTAAAAATGTTCCAGTGCTACTTAAGACTGGTTTAGTTGTCCAGGGTCAAATATGATGATTACAGTCAAAAAAAATTTAGATATGTAGAGAAAATTGCTGCGTCTCAATTTGCATACTATCCGTCCTAAATAGTATTCGAAAATAGAGTTAGTATGTGCCAAATCATAGCATGCTGAAATAAGTATTCTCAAAGTACCCGGATGGTCTACTGTTTCCGGTGAAAGTCGAAGTGTGAATCCCTGGACACTTAACTGCTGATATTACCCACAACTCACCGCGAGAGGGCGGAGTTTAGTGACCCTACACTGCATTAATAAAATTAAATGAAAGATGCTTTGCTAAACTAATAAATATAAGCATACAGTCAAAATTAAATATAAATAATAAATGAATAAAAAGTTAAAAGAAGTCATATAACACGGCTAAAACAAATATTATTGTTTGTTTTAGACGTAATGTAATGTGTATAAACGCTGTTTTTTCAGCTCTTCTTTGCCCCGCCTCTCTGAAACGCGCAGATTTTTAACAAAGCTCATCGCTCTGAAAAGCGAGGTGTGCTATGATTGGCCAGTTAACCGGTGCGTAGTAATTGGTCAAAAACTGCAAGTGTTTGACGGCAATGTAACATATCTTTCCATATTTGGAACTTCTAAAGGCCTGTTTATACACAAGCCTGGCTCAGCTTCGCGAGGCTCCGCTGTCCGCGCGCGCAACTCCCCAAACGGACGAGACGTTTATACTTGACGCGCTCGTCGTTGAGATATCTTTGAAACGACAGGGTGCACACAAACGAAATCGTTCTGTAAATCCGCAGGAAGTAGAAGAAAAGTAGGAATTTTACCAGAATTACGTCAGATCATTCAGAATGGCGTCTTGCGAGCAGCTGATCGACAAGGAAACGTAGGAGATTTTGTGTTGTTGCTACTATCAAATTTTTTTATATAAATGAGAAGATAAGAACAGTTCAAAAGAGCAATGTTTATAAATATTGTTTTATTCTGAATACAATATAAAACAGACACACTGATGATTAAAGATGTCTGTACAGGCGTACCTGTTCAGCCAAAATCTCTTCAAAGCTTTCATGTTGACTGCGGCGCCTCGTGAACTGTTCGCTCGAGTCACAAAAAATGTTGTGCACGCCGCCACGCGAAATGAGCTCGCGCTTACCCAAAGCAAACTCCGCGATGACGTCATATTTAGCGCGCGCACCCAGGCGAACTAGCGACTGCGTTGAGTATAACCAGGCCCTTTAAGCCTGTGGCATACTTAGTTTTTTATGTGTACGCGAGCACACAGCCAAACACACAGCCTTGCAAAGTATACTGCTTTTGACTCATACGTGAACACACGGGTTTTGACCCATGCGCATTGCGACATATTGCAATTTCTTCGGGCCAACAAGGATCAGATTTTCTTCAACTACACTGAATTGAGACTCCCAGGACACGGTTGCCACCTGGTGGTTACTAAAATAAATGGAATGCGCATGCCCAATCTCCGCGAACTTTTTATATGCAAAGTTACAAAATGACACCTACCCTACCATAGACAAAGAAAAACACGTGTTCGCGCCATATGACCCCTTTAAATGCAAGGAAGAGTTGTATTTTGATGTTTGTGACGGTCCGTTTCGTGTTAATATGTATTGCGTGCATACAGTTTTGCTACGCATTAAAATGTATATACTTTTACATGACTAAAACGGTATATACTTTTTAGGGCATAGTATAAGTAGGCGATATGGGACGCAGCTTTTGTTAAAAGTGAAGTACCAAAAACACACTCAGCTGGGACCCAAAAAGACAGAGAAATGCAGGATGACATTATGGGAGTTTACCTAACGCGAGCTCGATCAGCCAGCAGCATGTGAAGGTAACGCTCTAGCGAGTGCTCATTCAGGGCACAGCGCAGCCATGCTCGGCCCCGTCCCAGCTCAGACGTGATATTCCGCAGAGAGTAGAAACGCTGCAGCTCATGCCGGTTTAAGTGCTCCTTTACATAAAACCAGAACGTCAGCTCTGTAACACAAAGAGATATTTTTGAACCTGAACATTTTTAGTTCCTAAATAACAGCCACAAGGAAGTCAATTCATTGACCACTGAAAATATTACAAGAAATAGCAAAGATCATCAACATTTATTTTTAAAGCCGTAGAGAAGAATGAAGAGAAAGAGATTTGCAGAAGAATCAGAAATCGACTTTCATGCATCAAAAAAATCCGAAACACAAACATTTCCATAAAATTTATGGGATTTTTCTCATCCTTGTATTGGTTATTTGTATTCCTTTTGAATAAATCGTAGCTGGTTTTATATCTACAGAAGCTAATTGAATCAACACAATGAAGGAATTGTTATTGCTCAACGTTTGAGGCGGTGATGCATATAGTGGCACTAGGGCATATAGGCAGGCTGGATATCGGGTGATGCAGCCAGGTGATCAAAGATCTGGGGTGGTAAAAGATAACCTGTGAGAACAGGCATTTCTGATTTATCCCCAGTCATAAATGGCTGATAAATTAACACAATATTGCTCGATTTACTGTCACCGACAAAAAATCTTAATCCAACAACACAACAAAATATCAGGTAAAAATAGTTTAGGCCTACTTTTCATGTTATCAGATCAGATGATATACATATAAGAAATTGTGTTCTCCCTATATCACTATAAACAACATTCCAATGCAACACTACTTTTGTATAATACAAATATTGCATTATACAAATTACTAACTAGAAAAACACTTAAAAAACTAAAAAAAAACTTAAAAAACTACAAGGATGTACAAGTCCAGTGTATAAAATTTAGCATCTAGTGGTGAGGTTGCGAATTGCAACCAACGGTTCACTGAACTCAACACCTTCAACGCGCTACGGAGGCTGACACAGCACTAAGATGTCGTTTTTGCTTTTTTGCCAAGGGAGACGTATTTACGAAACGCGCTCTGTAGAGAAGGTTGTGCGAACAGGGCTACTGTGGAAACAACATGGCAAATTCCATGTAAGGGGACCCGTGGTGTATGTAGATAGAAATAGCTCGTTCTAAGGTAAAAAAAACTTAACACTTCATGATATAAGATCTTGGCTTTCCTGTAGCTCAGTGGTAAGAGCATTGCGTTAACAACGCAAGGTTGTGGGCTCAATCCCAGGGGATTGCAAATACCTATGTAAAATGTATAGGATTAAGCAATGTAAGTCACTTTGGATAAAAGCCAAATGCATAAATGTAAATGTATACACAAGATTTAGTAGGTTTTATTGCATTTCTGTTAATAGATCCTCCAATAAAAATACACATTGGACCTTTAAAACTGTACAGTGGGGAAACCCATCAAAAGAACATCAACTAACTTTCTACTGAAAAAACAAGTACTAGTATCTTTCATAGTATCATTTTAGTCTCGCTATTCATTTAAAAAAACTCAAAACCACAAGCAGGTGCATTTACAAACCTCAGAAAAAACTTATTCTCGTTTTAGCCCTTTATACAGGGCTTGTTGCATAACCATCTGGTTTCACAAACATTATCAGCACCTGGTTTTCCTGTATGTGCACCAATGAGCATGTGTTTCCTCTATGGACAACCCAGAGCACCACATGTGTTCACTGTTACCAGGGAAGTCTCTGAGGCAAAATCTCTCATGAGAAACAAGTAAAGTAGGTCAATGAGGTCACCGAATGAAATACAGCATGTCAGCCTCTTCTTCACAAGACTGGCACATTCATTAATAATGCTGGCTACTGACCAAAGCTAAATATAAGAAAATAAGTATATTGGATAGAATCAGTTACAGTACCTGCTTCAGTTTTACTGCTAAATCCGGCAGCTTGTTTTAAAGCCGCTGCTGTGAGAGCTAAGCCACGACTTTTTCTCAAGCCATGCTGAAGTACCACTTCAAACTGGGCACACAGGCATATGACTCTATAGAAACAGAATAAAAATATAAAAAATATATTTTAATAAACTTAATGAGTTCCAGTAAATCAAAGACACCTTTTTTTGTTAATTCTGCCATATGTACAGCACATACAGAGGATATAAATCCGTAACATAAATGAACATAACAAGAGAATTAATAATAGATAAAATACAGGAGGAGCTTTTTTGAGAGCGGATCTGGTTACATTGTAGTGCAACGGAGAAAGCAGCAGATATAAAAGTGGCTTGTGATTTGTGATTCAATTCAAAGTCCGTTAAAGAAATCCACTCAGCGCCATGTTTGCAACACATCCAGGAAGCTATTTACGTCATAGCAAGACAACAGTCTTGCAGATATTTTTTAAAGGCAGCGGCTACTTGCACTAAGTGTAAATGGCAATAGCATATAACGTTACTATTTAAACCTCAGTATTGTTGTGCATTAAACATTATGTAATTATAAAAGAGAGTAAATCATTATATTAATAAAAATTATTAAAATGAAGGCACCTTATTGAGATATTAAAGCCCTACACCAAACCCCTACCCCTAAACTTATCCTTAACCTAAACTTTATGAATAAAAATGAATTTTAAGTCATAAATCAATTTTATTGAGAACAAATGCATTTATGATCTGTAATGTGAAAGGTTAAAGAGTGTCTTCAGCGAGAGTTGGATTAGAGCCCCGGTCTCCAGTGCCAAAGCTATAAAGACTATACACCTTACGCCACTAAAATCGCTGTTTGAAATGGCGCCGTTTTTACACTTTCTCTATTCCAATAACATATTGGTGGGCGGAGCTAGTGCAAATAGTCTCTGCCAACACAGCGGCTATTTGTATTCAAGTGTAATAGACAATCTGTTTAAAAAAAAATTTGAAAACATATTTTCAATCAATTATAAAGCCTGAAATTAACTTTACCATAACTTTGGTTTGCTAAGCTATATTGCACTAAAAATCACCTTTTTGAGGTTGCTTCAGCTACTGCACATGCGAACAGGCTGGCAATCACCTCACGAGAGCCCCACCCCCTAGGAATCGTAGATCTTTATCATGGGAATGTATAACATATGGACTTAGTGTCCGTGATGTCACCCGTATGCTTCTGAGGAGCTGTTTTGAAGCTTAAAGTGGGTGGAGCCGCCCATCGCCATCTTGGCAGCGTGTCGATCCCGGGTAATCGAAAATGGGCGAAGAGGTGGGACGTGGTTAACGATTGGCTCTTTTTACTGTAAGACGGGGCCTCCTTCACCAAAGCGGTCATACTGAGCGTTGCATTCCTCCCTATAATTAATTGTAATGGCAGCTGGGTATCTTGTTCATATATATTATCTTAGTGTTATAGGTGTATTAAATAAACAAGTGTCTCATCAGAAAATCATCATGCAGAGAACTGACCCAAGTGTTTGAAGATTGATAAAAACAATAATATAGAATAATAGTAGGAATATTCACCTGCTGTCTGAATCGGAGGCGATCTCCTTCCTTCCACCAAAGCGGATTTGGCACTGAAGCGACAAATAGCAACAAGATATTTTTTAAACCGATGTTACCCACTAATTCTTTTTTATTAATAGAATCGATTGAGAAAGATGTTAGGTTTGTTTTAGGCATTTTTGAGAACATCTGATTTATTGTTTTTAATTTGTATGACGCATTTATTTGAACTATATCATTCATTATGACTTTTATCTGTATCACAATCCTTGTATCACTGTTGCACTGTGCCAGCATCTTCCAACTTTGAGCACTGAAAACGAATAAGTTATTTGTCTCACAAAAGAAAGTCAAGTCACCTTACCTGTTTAACTGCATCAAGGAGTCTCTCTAACAGGTTTTGTCTTTTTACGTCATTTTGCTGTGTGCCTGTAAGGTATAGTATAGTAAGGTATATCCTGATGTATTACTGGGTAAACTACCTTATTTACTAACATGTACACACTTAAAATAAACACATGAAACCACAATGCATGACATGAATGCCAGTTATTCGCACATTGCATGAGGGCCAGACTGTGAGTTATGAGTTTTGTGTAGCTAAATGCCTCACTTTACAAAGAGAGTATGAAGGAAAAATAAAGAAAATATTTTTTAATATTGCATTAGTATGTACAACTGTTTAAGGTCAGTTAATGCATACAGAAAAATGCTTTATTCACCATTTACATCTCTACAATTTCATCTGCTTTTCACATTTCACATTCACGTACTGAACACTTTGAAACCTGCAGGTAAATGAGGTCCGATCGCATATAAATCCATGACCAGATTTGCAACTCACCGTTCATTCTGAATATCCAGGTAAAACGGTGTATCGCGGTTTAGCATACGGCATGAATCGCGGTTGTGTGTTTTCCCCAGGTGACAAATCCCGGGAAGGTTTAACACGATTGTTTACATCTTAAGTCCATAGTTTTCATTTAACGTAACTGAAACAGAGATGTTACCGCGGCCTAACTCGGTCAACACTATCACATTTAAAGCAATTTAATCCTTAAAATCCGTAAAGTATTTGCTCTATAAAGTAACTGTCACTTTTCCATAACAGTGGAGGGATGAAGTACACTATGAATGCGGAGTTTCACTTTGTACAGATGTGCTAACTTGAGTTCGCTAATCCCACTGCCGAGCGCTAGTGTGAGTCACATGACATTGCCCGGGTGTCACCTGACAGCAACAGTGTCACGTGGGGAGAAATTAAATAGCATAAAATATTTATTAAGCTATTTTAAAGGCAAATACGAGCCATTTTAAATTGTAGATCACCGTGTAAAACCGAAACATCCCAGCTTCTTATAAGGCTGTAATGCAATACTTGGCATGTACGCAAGGCAACACGTTCCAAAAATTGAAAAGCATTTTATTCAAGGTAGATCATTTCTCACTTCAATATGAAAGAAAAAAATGAAACGGATACAAATAGGAAGTCTGTTTTTTAACTAACATCACAGATCAATAGTACATCTAAATGACATCCAAACGTCTACTGTTCACTAGTCAAATACGTCCTTCCTGTGTTCAGTTCATTAGACATGAATGTGCACTTCCAGCATTGAGCTATTTTACAGTCATATTTTCTTGAAGGTGCGCATGATGGCAACAGTTTTTAAGTGTGCAGACAGTTCTTCATCTCTTCACTATAGGACAGGAGTGCAATGGTACGATTGCACTGTTTTTGTGGTAACCAGCAATGTTGTGCCTTCTTCCGTTGAGGGGAGAGGGAGGTTGGAGTTGTAGTGATGTTGACTCAGTCCATCATCAGATGATATCTGGTAAGGCGTAGATTTGTCTGTGGCATCCAGGCTTCTCTCACTTACAGATGTCTTTTGTTCTCGACCTATCACTGCGTGATATTTCATTGACTTTAGGATTTGGTTACCATACCATTAATGTAACTATTAACATATATAAATGCTGTACATTGCACATTACATGTATTAACATTGGTCAGAGAAATGCTTAAAACGTTATATTCAGTAAATGCACACCCTTTATAATTTGCAGTGCAAAGGTGTTTAAACAAGTCTACCAAAAATGTTTGCCTTTGATATGTCAAAAGTGAAATTCTTCAAGTTACCTTTTTTGATATCGATGAGCTTACAGGTTTTTTTGCGTATGACTCCAAGGATAATGGTCAGGACCATGAAAGCTCCCAAGAACACAAAAAATATTGTCAAAATAAAATGTATATTTTGTGTTTTTTCAGGTTCTTTTGCTGGTACTGAAAAGAACACAATGAAAGTCTGTATAAGATTTTGAGGTCAGACAACAATGTAGGCCTACAGTGTTTTCCATTTCCCGAAAAACAGAAAATTTGGACATTCAAGGTTTTGGAAGCACAGCAATAAATGCAATTTATTTGTAAAGCTATAACAAGAACTCATACTTAATCAAATATAAAACAGAACTTACTTGAGGTACAGTATGTTCTGCAAATAGTGGGTGGAGAGTTGCATCTAATGGAGCATGGTTGACATTCTTCAAGAAGTCCATCGTAATAATAATTTTTGGGACATTTTCCTTCGGCTTGAAAAATAATGTAAAGCAGCAGCCATGCATAGAGGATCATCTTCTGCAATGATGTTAAGGGATGACTGAACTTACACGGCAGAAAACATTTTATAAGCCCAGTATGTAAATAGGTCTTGGGAAGGGGGTTTCCCTAGACTATCAACACTTTTGTCTTTCACATTGTGATCAGTTTAAATCTTAAATCTGCGCATGACTAAAATGGGACTACCCTCAAATACTACATTTACATTTTACACCCTTTTATAGATGTATGGTTAAAACATAGACCACAAAAATTCCACAAAATATGACAAATAATCATTTGTGTCTTTTCTTCAACTAATGAAAAAATGAACCTCATTTTTAGCACGTCATATTTTGTGTAATTTTTATGCCATATTTTTTTATAAAATGCGTAGTGTTTTGTCTTGATTTAATGTTTAACATGTTTAATGTTTCAAATGAACAATATTAAAAAAAATTGAATGTTTAAAATAAACAATATTCTGTTCTCACTCCAACCTGAATTTGCAGCTTTTCCCACCAAACAAGTACAATGTAAAAATAATCAGTCCACTCCAGCTCAGAATCTGAATCTATATTTTTCAGTTGGCTTAGTTTTGTAAATGCTACAAACAAGACATGTTTGAAAAACATGACATTTCGAAAACCAAATCATATTCCAGCTGACAAGTCGCTGCAAAATTCAATTAAAGAGTTGATCTTTAAATGTTTTACTGTGTGTTTTAGTTGTTGTTAAACAATCAAATATATACATAGTCAACAATTAAAAATAGTTATTTAAAATTCCCATATATGCTTACAAAATAGTATATATGCCTCTGAATAGAACATAATTGTGATTTACAGAAATGCTTTTTAATGCACAACTTGTTTTATCTTCCATTCTTTCTTAGTCCAGATAAAACTATATCGGAATATGCTTAAAATAAATCATTGTGGAAAACTTAAGAAAATATTTGAATGTGTTACTTTGAACAGAACACTTAACACAGGTTATTAGTTGCAGCGGGACAACATCAACACAACCAGCAAGTAAAATAAAAAAGTCCATCATATGTATGGTTATACATAAATGTGATTGAAGAACACTAATAATGTTACAAATCTATAATGCATTACTCCCAAGGGCCTTGGCAGTATGAAGCATCAATGGAAGAGTTTCCCCTGCAAAGCACTGTGGGAATAGAAGTGCATACAAGTCAAATCACAGCATGACACTAAATATAGAGCAAAGTTTGCTTTGCATGTTGCAAAAGTCCTATTTGACTACCTGTCCTGGCCAATTGGAGCTGTTGTAAAAGCTTGCATACTATGAATGATTTACAAGTCCACACGTTGCATGATCAGTAAAAGATCATAAACGTCAAACAAATAAACAAATTGAATTTTTCACTGTATTAAAATGCTATCATTGAAAAACTGTTGGAATTTATTTTACCTGTATGTTATATCACTAAAGGATCTCTGTTCAGGTGGTTGGCCGTCCCAGATGGTTGTATATTATTCAGATAAGAGCTCATGACAATCGTAACCGGTTGGTCTGCTCTGGCAGTCCGTGTATTGATTCTCCCATTCCTCCTGAAGGAACTTCTCAGTCCATTGGAGAGACTGCTGGAGACCTTTCGCACGACCCCAGAAATTCCTTTATTCCGTTTGTACTGACCAATGTCATCTTCCAGCTCCTCTGGGGGAACTTCAATATTACCAGTGTACCAGAAGATCCACCAGATGAGACTGAGGAAAATGATCACGGCTCCAACATATATTAAAAAGTCATGGAAGAAGACCTCCCAAAACACCCCCGTCAGAAGGATGAAGAGTCCAAGTATGTCGTGAAAAACAGCGAACCAAAAGGCACATTTGCAACGACCGACTCCAGGATGTTTTTTCTCCATAGCAGCAATCACGTGTAGTATTATTGTCCCTTTTAATTCAAGTTAACATTAGACTGTAGCTTGTCTATTCAGATATATAAGCATCATGAGAAAGATTGTCACAGACCGAGTCTGTGCTGTGGTGTAATGGTGACGTCCAACTATACTGATGTTCAAAGTACATTGAAGTGAATAAACCTTGCGAGGTTTGGGAGAGCAAGTCATGTTTTTATCTTGACTGATACAGTATCAGAAAAGTGTCTTAATGAAAATAAACCATGTGAGCAATACTTCTCCATTGACAATATAATAATAAACTACACTATATAGTGTACTATATAGTAAAATATAGAATTCCTCAATCATCCCATTCTAGCTCTCGCCCTCATCTTTCGCTCTTTACGTCTAACTTTTTGCTTTGTGATCGACATCAAGACCGCACCGAGCACAACAAACCATAGGCCAACTGACATACACAACGGCCCCATGTCAAAGCCATCATGGGTCACCTCAACCATAGTCACATTCCTGTTCAGGATAAAATTGCTAAAACTGTGCAAGAGGAATACAAACCCAGCGCCTAACAGAAGCCCACCAGAGACCAAGATGAAGATGGGTTTGTGGTAATAAGTACAGCAGGTGGGAGTTTTGAGTACAGGGTCACAAACTGGAGCTAAAGCATTCTGCACAGTGCAGTCTTCACTGAAATCACCCTGACTTTTTGAATGCATCTCAATGCTCCAAATCTAACCCAGATTAAGGGAAACACAAATGATTTTAGTTTTTAAAGGGTCTGGAAGATCAACTCTATAGCTGAAGAAACAGAAATTACATTATTACTTGCCCGTTCAATTGTGTTCCTCGTGTTGCGATTAGCGAATGGTAGATCCCTCACAAGGCAAACGCAACAGTTGCTTAAAAATCCAAGTCTGGACCAATATATCTCCGAATAATGTCTTTTAAAAAATTTCAGGCATTAAAAAAATATATTTTTTTTAAGTCATGATAAAACCAGACAGTGAGGAAAGCCTTCTCTCAAACCCTCATACAAATGCTCCAAACCAGTGTTAAAAACAGAACAGCAGCTGAGCCAACATGTCGCTGGGCGTGTTGTCTGCCTCAACAAAAGTAATATAATACATGCATTATACAACTTAATGCAAACAGAACATTGTATCATCTATACCTACAAACCCGGAGATAACTTCCCATTAGCATTAATGGGACAATTCACAAAAAAAAAACAATTCACAATAAAAACTTTGTAATATTTTAATCTGTCAGAGAACAACGGCAGATACAAGCCTTATAAATGTAAGAATGTACTGTACATTTGTTTTAAACAGACAAAACTAATATATGAACTTGTCCAATATATGATATATAACAGCTAACAGGATTGAAAAGCTGTCCATCAGTTGCATTTCTGTGTTTATTTGCTTCGAGCTTTGCTTGTCAGACCCCGTGCTGTGACCTTTGGTGTTTTCTTGGACAGTTTCTTGTCTTTCATGGTTTTTGTTAGTCCTTTAACAGCAGCAGGCTTGGGTGCTTTTTTCAGTCCTTTCTTGGGCAAATCCTAAAAAATTTAAGTTGTAACAACATTTACACAGCGTTCCTAGAAGGAATATAACTGATGGGCATTCATTACTAACCATCCGTTTTGGCCTTTTGGTTGGCGTCTCAATTGGTACAAGCTGTGGAATCTCCTCTTCTTCACTGTCCTGTCCCTTCCGTTTTATTCCATCCTCAGGTGCTTCCATGTTGTCATTTTCTGTCTTCCGTACCTTCTAAAAATGAAAGGACACTAGTGACGAAACAAAAAAACAATGAAAGTAAGTGAAATGAATGTTGTCCTGAGGGCAGCTTTACCTTTAATAACCTGGCTTTTTCCCTGCTCTCCTCCACCAAGATGATGTGACTCAGATCAGAGGAGTAGATGGGAAGCGCAGCAGACTTCTGAGTTTTTAGATGGATGATTTTGATATTTGTTCCTTTCTATGAGGAAACAGAAACTTATTCCCAAAAATAAAGCAACAAAATAATATTTAAATAAGATGGTTGGCTACGTAAACAAAGCTTCAACACCACTCACCATTTCTAACTTTGTGGAGATGGTTGAAACTGCTGCAAGCACATTCTCCACAATCTCATCTGCCGTCATGCCTGAATGTGCTACACGTGCCATGCTGCAAATAACAAATACACGATCAGCATAACTCAAAATCAACATCAAAATCTGTGCCAAAGGTTCATGCTTCAAAGCTTTACGCAACAAGCACATGAAGCTACTATAGCAGTTCTAAACCACTTCCAGCTGTGATGGTTTGCTTACGAGTTTCTAAATATTTGTGTCATTAAAAAATAACAATGAGCAAAATACTTTAGTTTTATATATTCATACTAGGTGATGTTAGTATTTTTTTATGTTATGTTTTTTACTATGCATTCACTAATGTTAATATTCACATCTTTTAGGTCAATATCCATACCAGCAACACCCTTTGTTTGAAACGGTGAGTGTGGTGCCCTGAATCAGAAGTTCCATGTCTTTGGCCAGGTGTTTGCTGAGCAAATCTACAGACAGAGGAGCTCTGAAATAAGAAAAGTAGTTAATTAGTCAACTGCACTGAACATTTTCGTTCGGTTTGGAATTAGTAGTTGGAAGATGCCATTTTCTTACTTCTTTTGTTCATAGAAATGCTTCCCAATTTGGCCTGGTAACCTGCGGCGAATGCGTGCATCTGAAAGAAACAAGTCAAAATTGCCCAGCAGTCTTCTCTTGGCTTCAAACGGCTTATACTCCGTCTTCAATGTTTTGAAGGGAATCACCTAAAAAAATAAAATATCAACATAAGACCATTTTTAAAACAGCCACACTTTCTTTTATCAAGAATTGGACTTGATCTGGAAGTCACGGATGTTTCAAAGTCTGTAGAGACAAACTTCAATAGAGAAAAGGCTCGTCTGGACTGACTCTGATTTACTCTAGCACTTTTTAACCCATGACCAGCACTAAGAGGGAAGGACTGGGTTTGCTGAAGTGCACAAATACATAGTAAAGACAATAAATGAAAGAACTGAAGACAGATTGAATACCTCGGTGACATTTTTTACTCCTCTCTCTGCGAGCAGCTTTCTGTAGAATTTCTCTGTCTGTTCTGACGTCATTTGAGCTTCATCTTTGGTGAAGAGACAGACTTCTGCCGACTCTGTTCTCAGCCCATTGGGTAAACGACTGTAAAACGTAACAAACTTGTTAAGAGGAGCACATTAATCCTCATGAGATGTCAGCAAATGATTTACTTTTAATAAACAAGTCAGTCAAACAACTTACATACGAATGGTTTGCTCTTTTTTAGGGATTTTCCATAGAGTAATCAGAAGAGAGATGGGTTGACCATCATTCATTATGACTTTCTTAGATGAAGAGGTGCTCTTTAAATGAGCAATTAACGCCAGCACAGCTGTCTTTACCTGTAATAAATATTATTAACAAAAATAAAAAACGTGACAATGAAAAACAGATCTTTAAGCTTTTTTCAAAGAAAAGTATAAGACGAGGAAAAACTTTCGTCAACAAACCAGAACATTAAAATAAACAAGACAAATTTGCTTTAGGGTTCTCAAAGGCACTCCGCCAGCACATGAGCTCGCAAACATGCTGCGTCGCCAATCTCTCGAGATGTATAATCAACTATTAAAATTATAAACACAAACCCTGAATAAATATATACAGCGGATACAATAAAGGCAGAATTATAACAGTTATACTAAATTACCTGAGATCGATCGAGAACCACATCTTCTCGTGTAGACTCCATGATGCACGTGTATCGAAAACGAGGACTGCGCAGGCGCACATCCGGTAAGCGTCACAAGACTTTTATTTTGAAAAGAAAAAGGTTTTACGTGAGGCCAAAGGGCTCAAAACAAACGAATATTTTGGACATCATTAGTATAACTGTTGTGTTATAATTTCCATACGTTAACTTTTATTTGAATAATTTCTGTATTATACATTTATGCGTGTATTTAATCATTTATCTTTTACATTTATATATTTTATTTCTAGGTTATTTTCGTTTTTCATATCTGAAGTGACATTTATGTGATTTCACTTTCTGGTACAACAGCATATAATCGTTTATAGTGTGCGTAACTCTTTTCTTAATCACATTTGTGGGCCTTTATCAGCAAATTGACCTTTCCATAAATGCAACATTTTTGTGTCCATCTTGTGTTCTCTAGTGCCCCCAAGTGGCATTTTATGTCTTTACAAAATGATTGAATATCAGCGAATCATTTCCTCGGGATATGAGACTGCTCAACATCAAAAACTGATACACTCCACAAACTGATACTTCTTTTCACCATGCACTAGTTTAATGGACTATAATGCATCATGCTGCACCTAATGCAATAACCATCCATGACCAAACCTACATACCTATATCTGTACCATGTGCACTGCATGGTTGATCCATTATACATACACGTTCATGTGTACACCCCCATATTTAATGTGTATGTTCAATGTCTCATGTGTATGTCTTGTGTATATACTGTCCATATGGGTATAATGTATAATGTATTTTTTGTACAGTCTGTCTGCACTTCTTCCTGTAACTTAAGTCTGTTAAGTCATACTGTTGTTTGTCATACAGTTGTCTGTACAACTGCACTCTACTTTATATGGATTACGCACCCACACGTGGTGATGTGACAATAAAAGTGAGTTGAGTTAAGCAATGCCGTGTCGTCATCAGTATGTTTTTCTCCCAAAGATTCTTTTTTATTTAATTCAATTCAATCATGAACTTATATGCTTACTCTTCATAAGTTTTACCTTTGCATCCCCAAAAGGAGTGTACAGAACACTTGTGAATGTGACAATAGAATTTATTACCATTTAAGTGCATTTGTTTTTATTAAGTAATGACGTTACAGTAAACAAATTCATATGGTCATCTTGTGCATAAGTACATCTCTACCATGAGTGTCATTTTATTTTAAGGACCCAGGCCACTCTTGTATGGCCTTCATCTGTGATTTATCACGAACTACTCTTGCAGGACTTGCCAGGTAATACAGGTTACAAGCAAGCTTTGACTCGTATGGACCCTATTTCATGCCTTATAATAAACAGTCACAGTCCCTTACTGCCTATTTAACACTGTTATAAAATTATTTCCAATAGAGACCCTGTATTTTTTGGGGGGACGGATGGTTACAGGTATACTGATGTTCTTTATGTTTGGGTGGGCCATTCAGGAATGGCCTTTACCTTAAAGTACTGACGGTAAGCTTAACTCTCTCATCTGTATTTCCAACATTAAATTAAAAAGCCAATGCTTTTAAATGAAAATTGCATCCATTTTTAGATTTAAAGGTTATCAGTGGAAGGAAACTGGCTTTAAAAATTGGGCTACATGAGTGGCATAGCTGAGCTCTCAATATGAGAAAGCTGTCACACTGAGCTTGTCTTTCTATATTATTGTTCTTCCTAAAATTTATATCGTTACTTTGAAAATGTCCTTTATCCAAAGTAATTTTCTAGACTGATCCACAGTGGGAGGATGGAACAGTCTGGAGGACATCTGGCACCTCTGCATCCTCCTCAATCTCAGAGTGCACCAGGGCAGTCCTTCGATCCGCATTTAGTCCTTCTCGGGTACCAACTTCAACACCTTGCCAATTGCGATTGTCTTACCTAGAAAAAAATACAAATAAGGCCACATTACATTGAGTTTTTTGATGTCGAATAATAGGTAAAAAAACACAATCTCTACATGTTTACAAATGGATGAAGATTTTTTGGGAGATCTTACCCTCATCTCTCAAAGTAAAACGTCCCATCTGAGGGAAGTCTTTAAAAGTCTCTAAGCAGATAGTTCCTGCAGCCCTAAGACGGGCGATGCATACTTGGTCTTGTTTGACAAAGCGTGGACGAGTCTTGCTCTTTTCTCCCGTCTTCTTGTCCACCAGACATATTAAGGCCTATTTATGAAGATATAAATGTAACAATAAATTATCAACTACGTAACTGTCTGAGTCAGTCTATATGAATGTTTTAACTGGTCAAAAACGTACCGTTATCTGCACTTCTTCTATGCAGGTATGAATGTGTAATACTGCATTGTAACCTGGGCATATAATGGATTTGTGTTCAATAATGACAATCTGTAAACAAGAACCAGAAAAAATAGCATTAAATCTTCAAGTCACATAAAATAAACAAAAGACTACGCAAACAACACAAATTAAGACCTGGGCATCGAAAGTGCGCCCCGTGTGGCAGAGGTTCTCAGCATTGCATAGGAGAAAGCCTGGGAGAATCTCTTCCTCCTCTATGCCTTTAAGCCGAAGCTTTAGGTTTTCACCAGGCCCGGCGTAATCTGTCTCCACATCATCGGAGAGCAGAATCAACACCTCTACCGTGTGCTGGGGGAATAAAAACAAACACAATATTTTACATGTATGTTACTTGCTACCATATGACAACAACATATTGCATTTGTAACTAATAAAAACAAATTCTCTTATGCATACTTTTGTATTGTACAGTCTTACCCTATTTGGCATCATTATAAGTTGTTGTGCTTTGCAGATACTTCCTGACTCCAATTTTCCAAGCACTACGGTTCCCATGTCCTATAGAGCACATCGTAAAAAAGACAAAATTGAATTCTGAGACTTTGGTAAGCAAAGAACGACAAATCATTTTGCATTTATCAATTTTATTTAAAGCTTTGATATTTGCGGACTTGTTATGGACACTCAACTGAATCAGGGGCTTACCAGCTCTTTCAAAAAACTAGGCAAGCTGAACTTAATCTCATTTCGTCAGTTGAAAACAGGACCTAGATTCTTGATTATGTAATATCCCGCTCATTCAGTCTCACTGGCACCCGTTGAGAACACAATTTTCTCATTTACATTATCCTAGCGATTTCTTTCCTGACAAAATACTCCTCCACACTGCACTATTCAAATCATATGGATTCATCATTATAAAACTTGAATGATAGCCTGGTTTGGATTTGATAATAGAAAGTCACATCTTAGCATAATATTTCAGCTAAATATTAACCTTGAACTAGAAAGATGTTATGTATGCAAAGGTAGCTGATACGATTGAACAAAGGTTATAGAACATCTATCACAGTACCGCAGAGTCATTAAATGTTAGAATAAAGGTTAGACATTAGAATTTTAAGATATTTATTATGTTTCTCATTCTTTTCATTTATTTTTACCTTGTATTTGTCTACAATAGGCAATCTGATAGGACCTTCACTTGATCGGTTGAAGAATGGCAGACTGTCCAGATGTGAAATAAATGGTAATCCCCTAAAAAATGCAGGATCAAATTAGTTTCCTTCTGTTTGGTGATACATATACAGTCAGGTCCATAAATATTGGCACATCGACAAAATTCTAACATTTTTGTTTACATTTTTTATTTACATCCAAATCAGGTGAATGGTGTGGGAACTACAACAGTTTGCATATTTGCCTCCCACTTGTTAAGGGACCAAAAGTAATGGGACAATTGGCTCTCAGCTGTTTCATGGCCAGGTATGTGTTATTCCCTCATTATCCCAATTACAATAAGCAGATAAAAGGTCCAGAGTTCATTTCAAGTGTGCTATTTGCATTTGGAATCTGTTGCTGTCAACTATCAAGATGAGATCCAAAGAGCTGTCACTATCAGTGAAGCAAGCCATCATTAGGCTGAAAAAACAAAAGAAACCCATCAGAGAGATAGCAAAAACATTAGGCGTGGCCAAAACAACTGTTTGGAACATTCTTAAAAAGAAGGAACGCATCGGTGAGCTCAGCAACACCAAAACACCCGGAAGACCACGGAAAACTGTGGTGGATGACCGAAGAATTCTTTCCCTGGTGAAGAAAACACCCTTCACAACAGTTGGCCAGATCAAGAACACTCTCCAGGAGGTAGATGTATGTGTGTCAAAGTCAACAATCAAGAGAAGACTTCACCAGAGTGAATACAGAGGGTTCACCACAAGATGTAAACCATCGGTGAGCCTCAAAAACAGGAAGGCCAGATTAGAGATGGCCAAACGACATCTAAAAAAGCCTTCACAGTTCTGGAACAACATCCTATGGACAGATGAGACCAAGATCCACTTGTACCAGAGTGATGGGAAGAGAAGAGTATGGAGAAGGAAAGGAACTGCTCATGATCCTAAGCATATCAACTCATCAGTGAAGCATGGTTGTGGTAGTGTCATGACGTGGGCATGTATGGCTGTCAGTGGAACTGGTTCTCTTGTATTTATTGATGACGTGACTGCTGACAAAAGCAGCAGGATGAATTCTGAAGTGTTTCTGGCAATATCATCTGCTCATATTCAGCCAAATGCTTCAGAACTCATTGGACGGCGCTTCACACTGCAGATTGACAATGATCCAAAGCACACTGCAAAAGCAACCAAAGAGTTTTTGAAGGGAAAGAAGCGAAGTGTTATGCAATCGCCAAGTCAATCACCTGACCTGAATCCGATTGAGCATGCATTTCACTTGCTGAAGACAAAACTGAAGGGAAAATGCCTCAAGAACAAGCAGGAACTGAAGACGGGTGCAGTAGAGGCCTGGCAGAGCATCACCAGGGATGAAACCCAGCGTCTGGTGATGTCTATGCGTTCCAGATATGCAACCAAGTATTAAAAAGTGAAAGTTTGATTTATGATTATTTTTCTGTCCCATTACTTTTGGTCCCTTAACAAGTGGGAGGCACATATGCAAACTGTTGTAGTTCCTACACCATTCACCTGATTTGGATGTAAATACCCTCAAATTAAAGCTGACAGTCTGCAGTTAAAGCACATCTTGTTCGTTTCATTTGAAATCCATTGTGGTGGTGTATAGAGCCAAAATTGTTAGAATTGTGTCGATGTCCCAATATTTATGGACCTGACTGTATATACACTGCATATACATATTTCAATAACACTTTACAATAAGATTGTATTTGTTAACATGTACTAAACATGTACTTAAAATGAACTATACTTCCAGAGGAAAGTAGTTTTATCATAGTTCATGTTAATTTCAGAATTGTTATACATCTTCAAAATCAAAAGTTGTAACTATTAACATTAGTGATTATAAAAAATATCACATAGTCAACATGAAAAAATACTAAGATCATAAAGTATCAATATATAAAACTACAGTTTATTGCTCATTGTTAGTTTGTGTTAGCTAATTGTATTTACCAATGTTAACAAATACAACTTTATTGTAAACCGTTACTACATATAAAAAATACTGATTTACTTACGTATACCATGGGCACAAATCAGAAGTTTCCTTCAGGTTGGCTCCCGTCAGCCCAGAACAGGGCATGAAGTGAATATCTTTCTTTGGATTAAAGCCCACCTTCTTCAGAAATGGCACTAACTTCTCTTTACATTCCTCATATCTGTGGCAAAAAATGAGTAACATTCTGTCAAAAAAGGCATGGTTGCAAACTAAAAGTCACGCTGTATTTTATTTACCTATCTAAGCTCCAGTTCACAGTGGGATCATCCATTTTGTTGATGAGGACTATCAGGTGTTTGACTCCAGCTGTTTTGGCCAGCATTGCATGCTCCCTCGTCTGACCTCCCTTCTCAAAACCAGTCTCAAACTCCCCCTTTCTGCCAGAGATGACCTTCAGAAAAAAAGAATGCCATTTTGTGTGTTCAGGCGATAAATCTAGGCAATTACAAAGTCAAAGCAAGACCTCAGAAGGTTTGTAATTTGTTCTGAATCACTAAAGCTGAAAGTCCAACAATTATTTTTTACATTTTGTCTAAAATTTAACAAGCAATACTAATATTATTACTTTATCTGTAAACTATAAAAAGGTGTACAGTATACGAAACAACAAACATCCGTGTGAAAAATAAAGGAAGTGGCAAATTTGTACGATATATTCACCTGCTTTGCGTTTGACATTGCTTTTTCACACCCCATATCTCAGACAGATGCCGTTTTATTATTCTACATAATTTTACCTTTTCTGTGTGTTTAAATTAAAAACTTCTTTCTATATGCATACAGCTGCAATGCAAAGCACCATACAATTTTTTTTATTGAATCGGTTCTCTTACGTTGAGATATTTTTCATATAGTATTAAGTATGCACAGTTCAGCAGTAAAAAATAATTCACTATGCATATGGTGTACTGTATATGACAATGACAAAAGACTCTGAACATACCAGTACTGCCAAATCAGCTTGGGACGCCCCCCCAATCATGTTGGGTACAAAACTTTTATGGCCTGGGGCGTCAAGAATAGTGAAGTGCTTTTTCTCGGTTTCAAAGTAGGCTCTTCCAACTTCTACTGTTTTCCCTTTGTCTCTTTCCTCTTGGTTTGTGTCTAAAGCCCAGGACAGATACCTAAATAAACAGATTGATTATATGTCTCTCCAAAGCAGACTACATTATATGAAAAAAAAATTGTATTTAGGGATAAATGTTTGAATCACCTTTGACTTAATACTATGTTTTTACCTTATATTGTCCTTAAACACACTTCACGTAGGACACAAAAACTATATCATGAAAGTGCATACAAAGAAAGGTGTATAAAAACTGCATGCTCACCAAGTCTCTCTGTTCTTCTCTTTTGCCTCCCGTTCATATTTTTCGAGGGTCCGTTTGTCCACCATGCCAGTTAGATACCTTAATGAACAATAATAAGTAGGGATGCGCGATAAATTATCGGCCATATTGGTATCAGCCGATAATAACATTTGTGCCGATATATTAAAGCTTAAATCATTTCCTCTGGTTAGACTACTTCATCTGCACGCTGCTCACAGTTAAAATAGAGTTCAGTACTGTCTTTCTGTCGTGATCATTCACTTTCTTTTATCAAAACATTGCTGATGTAGGTACAGTATGTAGATACAGTATTTATGAATGTGTAAATTTTAGGAACAAAAGCATGAAGCAATGAATGCTTTCCGCTCTGAGACCTGTTAGACATGCGGCTATTGGAAAATACATTTTGGAAGAACATCTATAATTTGTTTATTAAATATAGAAGAAAAGTTTGAAAGTTAAAGAATCGTTAGCTAGTGTAAAGTAGGCTTGGTACATGATTTTCAGGGGAAAAGAGAACTAATGGTTTACCTTGTTTTCCGCGGTGAATGTTTTCAAATAAAATCTGTTGTTCAATTTTTGCCTTTAGTTTCAGTCTTAAGAATTTTATATTAATATTTAAATACTGTATATTGGCCAATATATGGGTTATTGGCTTCCAATGTTAAAGAATTATCGGTTATCAGCCAAAATTAACATATCGGTGCATCACTAATAATAAGCATTATGTATTACAGATGTTCCAAGTCAAGTAAGAGGTGGACAAACAAAGAATGATCCACTCACATGATCTGGCCCCCAATTGTTGACTTCCCTGCATCTGTACGACATCAAAATAAATTAGAAGTCATTAAAACAATAATACCAAAAACAATCATTTATGTCAGAATAAATATAATCTTTGACAAATATAATCTACAAAAGACAAATTGATATACATTGGATATCCCAATCTTACATGATTCTACATAATATACTATTAGAAACTGTTAAAACAAACATCCTAACACTCCAAACAAACATACCAACATGTCCGATGAACACAACATTAACATGTTCTTTCTTGGGAGCATCCGGTGGAGGTGGAGGCAGTTTGGGGATGGGCATTTCCTCATCCTCCTCCATCATTTCATCCTGTGCCTCGTCCACACTGCATCCAGTCACTGCTAGGGTTCCACCCCCAGGTTCCTCCTCGTCCGGCTCTCCTTTCTGCTCCCACGTCTCCACCGTGCTCGCATCTGTCTCTCCGTTCTCCACTGCAGCTGTTGGGACAGTCACATTGACATGCTTTTGTTTAAGTGTAGACATAGACTTAGAAAAGGTTTTCACCATCCTCATAGCGCAGGTGTCAAATTTAGCGGTTTAAATAGCCCTGTAAGGTTTTGTACGTTTTTTGAATAATTGTAAGTTCATTGTAAGGCAAGTACGCTTTCAGAATTGTCACATGCATAACGGTCCATACTCTTCTTAAATGGGCACATGAAATTCAAATGTAATAACTGTTTATGTTTTATGAAGAGCCAACCATACTCCCTTTATTATTGCTTCTGGTTATGCATTTAATTCACAGAAATCCTACTTAGTATGTTGCCGCTCAAAAAGGGCGTCCTTTTTGTCACATCCATAACATATTTTCTCCCTTTTTTTAAATAGAAAGCTTATGCAAAGACTGATATTTTCTAATGTCTGGACTCTATCAACAGTGGTTTAGTAAAATAAAAACATATTGGTAAGAAACACACTCTCTGAGCATGTAACATTCATAACTCAAAATGTCACATCCACAATGCTGGAATTGCCCGAATACCTTCATGTTCTGTCCGTTAATCACCAATAAAAATATTTCGATGAGGCAAATCTTTAAAAACATCTTTAAATATATTCAAAATAAATATCCAGAAATAAATACTTAAAACTAAATATTTTATTGTAATATAATTATGTTGATTTCGATACTTCAAGGATCTCCTCATCACACAAGCAAACAAAGAGACTGGTAAGGACTACTACGAGAATTTAACATTGGAATTAAAATGAACTCATTTATATTCCACTACAAACACTACACTAAACAACAATTACGACACGACACTTTGCTGATCGTATACAATGAAATTCTTTCTTATGGACCCACAAAATTTTCAACAGCTTGGAAGAATCACGCTACAACTGAGATTATATGCAAGTATACAACAATCCATGTCACAAGAATTCAAATGATCAGTATGAAATGTTGCCCCTTATCATATTATAAACTGTACAAGATTCAACACTACTGATTCATTCAGGGAAGCCGTGTTGAATGCTTCTCTGGGTTACTGTCCGTGACTGGAGGTGCAAGTTAAAGTATAAATAAGGCCTGTAACATGAGCACATGTGTGCTGATGTCATTAACCCTAGTTGGTCTCTGTATGGCAGATGAACCAGCATTACAGGAAGCGCAACACAAAACCCAAGCAGAAAAGTTCAGCTTGATCCAGCACTAGCTATCAAAAAAAACACTAACATACCCACTGGTTCTGAGATCTCCATACTGGCCACTCCATCTGTTCCTGCACGCAGAAAAAGAAGTAATAAATACATTTTATAATATTATTAAAAATCATACCCAGTTGTAAAGATTATTACACAATTTAAGCCAAAGATGTCTTATAGGGGCTATTTATCATTTGTCACCCTGTCCTAGATGTTACTGTGACATCAGTGTGATAGATATACCAACAGAGGGAAGGCAACATTCTGTCAATTGACTTACGTACAATATGGACAATATTATAGTTTAACAGCTTTCTCCAAGTTGCACATCTCCCCAAAATCTCTACGCTAAGTGTAAATATACAATAGGTGTCACATATTAGCACCCTTTACTACTTATTTATTGACACATTGGGCCCATGTGTCTGTAAATTGACAGTGCTGGGCCTTGCAGAATTTCATCACTTTTTTACATATGACAGCAAGCATACCACTTTGACAAGACAAGCTCAACAACATGCATTTTTGCCAGCTGTTGCTCTTACATTCAAGGGAATGCCAATTTATGCACTTATAAAGTGTGTCCGTCATGTATCAAATAAGCAAAATAAATGAAGGAGAAACTGTTTAGAGGATATCGCGGTGTGCTGCTACACCTGCCACGCAAGATTAACCAGGTTTGAGGTAATGACGGTACAGAAATGTGTATTACAACGAGTCAAGGCAACGTTTAATAAACTGACACGGTTGCTTTAAACGGCACTCAGCTATAAACACTGTCCCCTCTTCGGCTAACCTCCTATAAACATTTACAGCTAAAAGCCCTTTTATGGCCAGACCCGTTTCATCTCGTGCATTAACGCTGTCGGTTTACCATCAGACGTGGCGTTTTCCGCTGGATCCCGGGACAGAAAGGACGGGACGAACACCGCCGCGTTCACGTTGAGCCCGGTGAAGGCGGACTGAAGTTCAGTCTCCGCCGTGGCCTCGACGTCGTCCTCCTGTTCCCAGGAATCAGGGGCTGTTTCTCTCGAGTCCATAGCGGCTGTAACGCGAATAAGCTGATGTTTCTAGCGGGCTGCGCTATAACCCACAACGCAGTTCTACCAAAACCTAGCCTGCTGTATGTCAGTGTTTGTTTAAGGTGAATTGAGGGATTGGGAAACTCCAAATGTGGTGAAATGGTGCATGGGGCGTCCGCTCTTCTTGCGACACCATAGACGTGTAGCTGGTTAGCTGCTCGCGGCTCTTGCATGCGCACAGTCGGTGGAGAAACGTGGACTGAAGGCAGCGACCATGTGTGTGATGATGATGATGGCTCGCCGTAATGGCCACCACGACCAGTTTTCAAAGTAAGACCATTAGTGTGAAGTTACAACATTAAACATGGTAAATGTTAACTAAAAACGATTATTCACTAAACATATTGAAGTAAAAATTATAATAGCAACAAAATTAATAAATGTACATAATTACTAACCATGTTTTAAAGCACTTTTTATTTAAATGTATTTATTTAATTTAAAATTACGTTTAAAAAAACAGATAAAATATATAGATAAACAGGAAGAAGGTGAACATTCGAATAAAACAAAACAAATGTTATATGCAATAACTGCAACATTAATGGGAGAAATTTTCAGACATTTAGGTAACATTTGCTTTTCTGTGTAGATGCTTAGTCTTTGGCGTCTGTTATTCCTCCTCCAGTTATGGCAAAGGTAGCCTCATTTTCTGGCATGTCTGGGCTGTAAAAAGCATACATTTTGTTGCATTTTATATTTGATTGAACATTCAAACCGTCATACAATATGTTGTTGACATATTTACACCCGTCTTACTTTCTGAAAGGTCCAGTGTGTAATTTTTTGAGGATCTATTGACAGAAATACAATATATAATATATACATAACTATGTCTTCAGATGTGCACAAATACCTTACGGACCAACTGCTTTACAGAGCGTGTTTCCTAAATATGTTATTTCCTTCTTTAAAGAAGCGAAAACGTGATGAAATCTTAGTCCTTCGAAAGGGAGCGGTGGAGTGAGCCATTAGTTGCAATTAGTAAATTCGACCGCTAGATGCCGCTACATTTCATACACTGGACCTTTAATGTATGTCTATGTCTAATTTTTACTGTATTACTGAAACAGTTTTGAAATAACATCTATTGTAATATATGTTTCTTTCAATCTTTATATGTAGTGGCTTAAAGCAACCTTACTTTTTACAATGTTTTTTACTATTTATCTTAGCTAAGCCAACCAAAATAAACTAAGCAAGCATAAATTACCTATCGAATATCTTGGCAATTCTCAGTTCAGCACGTCCTTTCCTTAAACTGATGCGTGTGGTGGATGCATGTGCCAGTATGTGTCCTCCAATAGGCTTTTTTGGATCTGCTTGAAATCTAAGATCGTAATTTTCACCAATTAGTTCTTAAGCAGTAAACAAGTTAAAGTAACTGAAATATTAGATATTTTGAAAGGAAAACTTTCATTTTATACATACGTCATTCCAGCTCCTGGATCTGCAGTCATCTGATTGGTTACAAACACTGCAACATTGTACTCTTTATTCAACAAAACAGATGCTATTGATCAGTATCACATGTTATGTGGTATTTTTACAAGATGTTTATACTCAGAGTGGTCAGTGAAAATAGAATAGATGATTTTTGCAACAGACCTTCGGAGATCTTCTGCAGTCTAGAGAGCATTTGTGCAAGCTTCTGTTGTCTCTCAGCCAGCTCACCTCTTCCCGAGAAGTCCACCCGGAATAGAGCCATGATGGAATCTATTATCTGTAAAAAGTTAGTTGTTGATGGCCATTCAATTATGTTGGATTACTGACTATTAGTTAAACTTTGGCAAGCTTTCACTTTCTGACTTACCAGAAGCTTGAAGACACCTCCCTCCTCATGAAACTTGGCTGCGACAAAATCTAATAACTCCATCTGATGCTCACCTATCAGAAAAAAGACAGACTGATCAAAACAGGTATTATGCTCATTACATTCTATGCTGCAAAGTAAAAATACTATTCCACATACTTGTATATGCACGTGCATACAGCACATTATCCAACACAGCTTCATGATCCACATTAAATCGGTCAGCTATGTCTTTCAACCTCTCCGGGCGACTGGTGTTACAATTATTAAGGAGAAAGCATGGGCTTCTCTTTATTAAATATGTTTAGTAAGGTAACTTTAGCACAGAAAATGTGGAACGGATACAAGGTGTTCTCTGAATCAATAAAGATGACCTTTCCTCCCGTGTATCCATATTCACCAGGAAGCTGAGCAGTAACTTAAGTAAAAAAGAAACAGTGAAATAAAATATTCAAAGTCGGAGAAGAGCTATAATTAGAAATTACATTTTATATTTTCTTGAAAACACAATATCTAAAAGCTGAAGCTTACCACACAGTGTATGCGAGAGTTGAGTCTTTCCAGTTCTGAACTCTAAATGAGACATAAACGTTTTCAAAAAAAAAAAATTACGCTTTGTGTAAAATAAGTAAAATGGCATAGCATTCAATTATACAATCATGTAATAAAACAGGACCTTACCACCAAAAGCTTCAGTAATGGCCATACTCTCCACACCTCCACCAAGGAGTTTACTAAACAGGATATAAGATAGGCATTACTGATCTAATAAGATTTTTTCATAAAATGTTTAACAACTGTCATGCGGACTGCTTGTAGTTTTTGGAGGAGATGATGTCAACTGGTTTTGCTATAACCTGATTTGTACATCAGTTGCCAAAGCACCACATATATGACTGGACACACAGCCTTTAACATCAACATTATTCTATTCAGTTTCCTCGTCTTGTTCAAAATAAAAGTCTATTTGTTTGGCTCTGTTTATCAGTATTTTCTCTGCTCTCAGTCTAGCAACAGTTTTTGTCTCAGTCAATCAGATTAGACCATTGTTTTAGATCTGTTTCTTACTTAAACTCCAAACTTCCAGTTGTGATGTGGAAGACTTGTTTCCTTTTCAGACTGTAATCAGAAGCTGTTTGAAATCCACATACCTGTATGGATTTTTTAAGCATACTAAATACATTATAATAATACTTATTTGTAATCCATATAAAATATTTGTTATGCTTATAAAGTTTAGGGGGTCACATCAATTACCAGCAACTTTCCAGCTGCTTCTTTTATTTTGTCCACTTTAGCCTCTGAGAGTCCCTTTACATTACAGAGAGCACGACGTGTGGTCATCTGGATTCCTTTCACAGTACAAATCCCCACAGACTTCAGTTTCTTAATGTCAGCCATGTTCTTGACAGAAATGGACACAAATTACAGCAACAGTCATGAACTTTTCATTTCTTTATTACATAACTACATTATTGACATTTTACTTACAATGCCATGCTTCTGTAAGAGTTCTATATCTTGAAAAAAAGATTCCTGTGGGTAATTTAGTTAAAATATTATTATCATCATGTTTTCAACAAACACATTATAGTAATATTCTCTTTGAGAATATTAAATTACAGTACTGGACATGGCTCTGGCGTCATTGAAATGAATGTAACGTCACCTCATCTTCCTGTAACCCTGCTTCATCCTCCAAAGTCTGGTCCTCCACACACTTCATTCTATCGATGACAAAAATAATATAATATTATATGTCATGATATAATATGTACCATTGTTTCGGTGGCTCCATTTTATTCTCAAACTGATTCTGTTTTAACGTTTAACCTGAGCTCTTAAATGATAACCATAAACAGCTATAGGCCTATTTATCGTTATAACGGTATATACAACTTTATTAACTTAAAAATAGTATAAAAGACATTTCTCCTCACCTTTAAGTCTGAGAGAACGCTGACAGAAACCTCTTCAGTGATCACGCGCCGACTGATTTTAGCGCGGGGGTCTCGCGCTCAGTCTAGATTGACAGCTTTCATAAACGTCATTCGCGTAAAATCTTACCTTTACGATTGATTATTATTTTTGTGTTAGATTCAAAAGAAAATAATTGTAATACTTTCTAAATAGTATTTATTTATTTTGCAACTGATAACTAAAACTTTGATGGTAGATAGATACATAAAAAATATGCACTAGTTCACTTTATTGTCAATTGTCTAATAGATATTTAGCGTCGCCTGCGAATTCTTTCTATTCCACATTTTAGGAATAAATAATAAAAGATAAGTCATTAAAACTCTATAATACAGATGTAACTAAATGAAAAAAAAATTTGCACTTGTAATGCACAACAAAAAAATGATTTAAAAGAGTATCTGTGGACACCTGTTTTTGCATATGAACTCTTCACATGTACTCTTGCTATTTTATCACTTCCTGACATTTAAGAGGTTTTTCAGATCATGAGAATTGAAGTGACCCAAAACTTTTGAATTCTGCTGTATTTCTCTGGAAAACCTTTGGTGGATAATTTTCTTGACTGTGAGACAACTCTATACCTCCTAAAATAAATAAAAATGCATTTATATCTCAATATTGTTTTGAATCAACATAGTACATAACTGGATATTGTGACCTTCATTTTGCATTACTTAATTGACTGAGGCTGTTCATTCTTTTGTCAAACTCTTTTGGTCTAAGTATTTAACGTGAAAACATGCTGTTTTAGTTATTCTGTTATAAAAGTATGTGACACAAATATACAAAGACAGAGATGGACTGTTTTAATCTCGTTATCATGTGGAACACACAGGATTACTCATTGACAGCACTATGTTCTGAAACATACGTTTTTTCACTACAGAGATATTTTACGATTCATTGCACTATGGCTTGTTTTGGAAGTCATGCTCCATGAGCTTTGCATGATCTTGTACCTGTAAAAGACACCACTGGCAGAGAGCCATTTCGGAAGGCTTTCACATTTCTAAATCAACAACAACAATAACAACAAAAAATCCTCTGTAGACAGTTTGACAATCAACAGGGCTTGCGTGCCCTCGTAAAAATGTACAGATCATTGATAATGAATGATTTTCTACGACTTCAGTGTTGTTACAGTATGTTATAATGGTCAATGTTACACCGCAGACTGTACGGTTCTTTGAAAATATAACAAATTTGTCACAAATTACTATCAAACAGCTGCTGAAGTCTTAAATTAGAAAAGTAAAAGGTCAGCTTAGTTATCCATCTCTGCAGAATGTTTTTGTGAGAAAGGCAGAGGGAGAGAGTGAAGATCCTAAAAAAAAAAAAAGAACCTGTCCATTATACACATATAATCTTTACAAGGAATAAGATGTCTTAATGTTAACCAGCTCCCTCTCTCTTTCCCTTCTTTCTATGTGTCTACAGTCTTTGTGATATGCAAATCCAGGATGTCAAATTAATTTATCAGAGCTTTCCAGGAGCAGGAGGCATCATTCCAGGCATTCCTCCAGACATGCCAGCATTTGGACCTAACAAAATCTGCATAACAACACAAAAGTGATTATTACTAAGAACTGACACAGAATATATGCAAATATTACAATGAGTGGTAATTTAAAATGAATTACTTCAAAGATAAAGACATGCGTTTATACAAATGCATGATTATATAGTACAAGCAAGTATTTTAAGAATTGTACAGCCTCTAAAGACCTATGACCAAAACAACCAAAACATTTTAAAGTAAACTGACTGAATTCACTCTCACTACACATTTACATTTATTCATTTCGCAGACGCTTTTATCCAAAGACTAAGAAGTAGGAGAGCATTTAGACATTTTGTCGACACGCTAGACAGTAGCGTTAGTATACTATACAAGGCCATGCTACTAGGAGGATTAAAGCTGGAGTAAGCAAAGAAGAGAAGGAACACCAGTCAGACTTTAGTGATTCGTGAACACAAAATCAGTGACTGAAATTGGGAGTCAGGTGGGTTAGCTTTCATATTCATCCAAGTTATTTGGTGCTTCACTGTACCTGTCTCTGCTGTTGTAATTGTTGTTGTTCCAGCTGTAGCCTTTCTGTCTCAAAGACAACTGGCAGAACCAGAATCATAAAGGACGTTGTACCGACCCATAGAGCCGAGCGGGAAAAACTAATGTAAAAGCAGAATGGAGAGATATTATGTGAGGTCTATAAGGTTATGCTTGTGTAGTTTTAGAGTTTAATATTTTAACACAATGTCTCATCTGACCTGTACAGTTTTTTTGCTACAGACATCGAACACTGTGCAGATCCTTCAGCTACTGATCGCAGTGATTCTGGAAACATCTCAGTTAGCCCCCAGAGTCTCTCCAGCAATGTTTCATCCAACTATAAGACAAAATCAAAATATCACATAAGAAAAGGATCAAATGGGTCAAAGAGATAACTATAATGAAATATAGTATAAGATTAAATGACGTTCGTCGAACTGGAAACATTTAATCGAAAGGCGTCCTGTGATTCTTCAAATTTAAGCAGGTACACTGTCCCTGACAGTATGAGGTTTCTGCTGAGTTGTTAAAATTGATATTTGAAAGCCATATGCATAACATTTAAACATAATTAGCTAAGTGCGTTTAGCTTGTAAGTAACCCGTGAAATTGATTAAAATGTCACAAGAATCCCTCAACAGCTCAAAAATACCGACTCGGATAGCAGAGCTTACATTTTAAACTGCTCCACTCCTCCATGACAGCTGCACCAAACTTATTACTTATTTTTCTTTCTTTTTCTCTTTATATGTTTCCGACACCAGGTAAATCATACCTCTTCATCTTCATCATCTCCTTCGATCTCATCTTCAGGGATTCGTGTCTCCACACGGCCCGATTCCGGAGAGAGCTCCTGGATTGATGCCATTTAAAATCTGACGCAAGGTATATTCAACGTAACCTGCCGTTATATTTTTAAAGAATAGGTGCTCGTTGTTAAACCCTATGATTTACACACTTGCAACGACTCAACAGATCAAGATCGCACGCATTGGAAACTGAGGTCACATCGGTTACATGTGAGGCGGATGTACTTCCCGGCGCATGTAGGGAACACTA
Source organism: Triplophysa dalaica (assembly GCF_015846415.1). NCBI lineage: Eukaryota > Metazoa > Chordata > Actinopteri > Cypriniformes > Nemacheilidae > Triplophysa > Triplophysa dalaica. The sequence goes on along the minus strand of NC_079558.1, from coordinate 9,459,660 downwards.
AAACCTATTGGGCCACCTATCGACAGGGTGGTGATATTGCAGCATGATTGCGTAGCGCACGATTAAACACATATTTCAAGTTGTCAAGTTCAAGTGTACCTCAAACGTTTGTTACATTAGTCTCTTTAAAAAATATATAATAATAACTTCTAAAAGAGTTCATCTATATTTAAGGAAGTGTAAGCTTCACTCACTTTTACTTTCATTTGACGTTACTCAGTTCTCTTTTATTTGATAATTCAGAGTTCAAAGAACCTGCATAAAACACACATTTACGCAATGAAATAATGATAGGGTGGTTAAAAAAAAACGTTGCCTACTCTGGGAGTTTCACAAGGTTGTTGACAGACATTTGTGCAGTGTGTGTCTGTGTGTATGCTAGGTCCCGCCCTCATTCTTAAAGCCTTGAGTCATCGTGTGTGTGTTTTTTATGAATGAAAGGATCCAGCCCGCGGATGGTGGAGTGATTCCGGGAAAAAGGCGTTTTGCTCTCTTGTCCGTCTAAACACGGGCCGTTCTGCGATTGCCTTTAATATTAAAAATATCGAGCCGAAAAGCGGACTTCTGGGTATTCGGCGACGTGTGATATAAGGCAAAGAAGACAAAACAACACAACAGGCAAGATTTTCTGTCTTCTCCTTTCGGTATTTGTTTACACTACGGAAACGGGGGTGTTAGCGAACCTGCTGTAGTGCACGCAGTCAGTGTTTGTTTTAACATAATAACCACTATTAATAATACTATGTTATGGATTTGTGTTTCAATTGTTGTTGTACAGTCGTTTTTTATAAATTCCAATAGTATTCGTAAACAAGAACGTCAGTATGGCGTGTGTTTTCATCAAGTCACGAGCTGTAGCAGCGAGCTAACGCGAAATAAGGAAATAACGTTAGCTGTCGGTTGACATTGTGGAAAATACTAGAACAACATGTTTTCATGGATTTATAAACAAAAATAAAATATCACAAAAGTAATAATATCAATTATTTTTATGATCCTGTAAATATGTAAACGCGTATTTTGTTTTTACTGAGAAATGAAGTCCGCAATGGTCGAACTTATTACTATGTAATAAACGAATTCTTACATTGTTAAACGCTTAATTGTGTTTTTCTCGTTTTTTATTAAATTCAGAATAAGCAGTTTGAAACTTGTAAGCTGATTGGGAAACAGACCAACAACCGGTGGCGTGTGTACACACATTTATATATAAGCTATGTATCGTATATTAATATAGAGAAAAGCGAGAACATTTGTCGAAAGGAAGGAACTTAAAAAGAACGAAGACTTAATAAATGATTTTAAACACGAAATTTAAGTGAAAATTAGCGATCTGCTGCTGTAAAGGCAGGAATGGAGGACTTGTGCTGAATCACGGTGACTCCGTGAAATGCTGTCGGTCGGTTATTTCAGGCGCTCTGCCCACACATGACTGGAAACTCATGGTCAGCACCGTTCGTTAACTTCTCTATCTGGACTTTGACCAGACAACATGTACTGTTATGAAAAACGCCACCGGCGGGAATACTGGACGTGCAGATTTAGCAAATTCGTATAAAATCGGTGGCTTATGTTTTTGAATGGTCATGACATCAAAAAAAATACAAACATCAAGTAATACGCCGTTGTTTTTGTCTGACTTTCTGCTCTCTTTTTTTCACATTTACAGGTTTTAAGAATACAGTATATACAGGGATACATACAACCAGACAATGACGTCAGACGGCAGAGCTAGTAAAGCTCTTAAGGTAAAGATCATTGACAGACTACGTCAGATGATATGTGTGGAGCATGAAATAATGTCTGACCCACAATTACATCAATTCTGTTTATGCTATATTTAAAGGGACAGTTCACTCGGAAATAAAAAAACTTGGTTGTTTTATTGAGATATGTCTCAGCCGGGGGGTGGGGGGGGATTTGGGGCAATATTGTTTGGCTACAAACATATTTCAAAATATCTTCTGTGTTCTGCAGAACACTCATACAGGGTCGGAATGACATTAGGGTGAATAAATGATACAAATATCTATTTTCGTGTTAACTATCCCTTTATGTCTTCTAAGACATTTTGACTTACTTTATTAACAGTATATACAGTAATATTACTGTATATACAGTATAGTGTTGTATTTCATAACATTATAGCCATGACCAGGCAAATGAAGCAGAATTCTACAATGTTGTACGCATGCTCCCCTACTTGTTTATTATTTTTTTTTAACCATTTAAATTACTTTTATTATTCTTTCTGCCACCAAAACAGTGTAAGACTTAAGCTCTCTTTATCCACTTTAGATCAATTCCACTTCATTCTGCAGATTTTCTTCAAAAATAAATTTCAGGGTTTCAGATCATTTTTTCTTGTTTGTTTTGCTTATAGTCATTATGTCTCATGTACAGCTGCTTTTTAACAATGAAAATTGTAAAAAGTGCTAAATAAAAAAAGTTGAGTTGAGAGTACTTATGGGCCTGTCGATATCCATTGATTTATTCGACCTGCTGCTCAGTGGCAGGTGGTTTTTGGGTGGGAGACATTTGATTGGCCGAAAATCTGTGTAGTGCAGGTTGAGTCATCAATATCTTTCTGCAAATTTGAAATGTTTCTCGTCTAATAGTTATAACATTAGTAGTACTCCAAATAATGGTTTCAAGTAATCTACATTCTAAAGTGGTTTTAATAAAACTGTATCATGTTTTCAGGTGAAGAGGGAATGTGGCGAGAACGTTCCAGTGCTGAGCGACAGCGAGCTCATGTCATTAACAGTGCGCGAGCTGAACATGCACTTACGTGGTTTGTCAAGGGAGGAGGTTCAGAAGCTGAAACAGAGGCGGCGCACGTTGAAAAACCGAGGCTACGCAGCGAGCTGCCGGGTGAAACGCGTGTCCCAGCGCGAGGCTTTAGAGCAACAGAAGAAGGAGTTGCAGCGAGAGGTGGAGCGGCTGGGTGCAGAGAACGCAGGCATGCGGCGGGAATTGGAAGGGTTGGGTGCCCGTCTCGCCGCTTTGCAACGCTTCGCTCGGGGTTTGGAATCCGGAGGAGGCACTCTCCTGGCCACCACGCCCCGCCTTAACACGGCCTCCGTCATCACCATAGTGAAGACACCACAGCAGGTGCACTCTTCCAGAGAGCAGGGAGCATCCTAGGGCACAGTGGAACCATACTAGCATGGATACACAGACACACATAGGTACACAGACAGACAGGACCACGTTTGCTCAGTTGCACGGGACTATTTGCAGTGATTTCAAACTTATTTATACTTACGCAGGAGCAAAAACACACCAGTTGAGGAAAAAGTTGTGTCTGGGACTGTTAGATTCACTTAGATAAATTTATATATACACAAATACAGTCTAATAAATGTCCAAGAGTAATCTCAGTACTGTTTTGCTGTCCTCAATATGACAAATGTGTACATCTGCATAAAGCTATTGCTAATGATATACCATTAGGCTACTTTTTATGCCCGTGTTGTTATTACTGTGCTTTTTGGGTGGATTGTGGATGTTGAATAGTCACACTTGTCTACACTAGACTGTGTGAGCTTGACTCATCATGTGAGACCCCCAACATTTCAGAAGCTGGTTAGTTTTGCTGGAATATCCCCATGGTATTTATTGATGATGGGACTAGAGAATGTCATGTCAATGCAGATCTATGGATACATGCAGTTTATTTTAATTTGTGTATAGAAGACAAATGTTCAACAACATTAAAGCTATTTTATTTGTGTTAAAGACATAAATGTTGAAGGTAATTTGTGCTGTGATTGGTCTAAATACTACTTATATTTGACTAGTTTGGGGTCAATCGTAATTATTGTAATGGGTTTGAGTATTTTTTCGTAACGTTTACCTGTTGTAATGAGTAGTTTAGTAATGGTAAGGCCCCATTACTTTTCATATGATTCAGTACACGTGAGGGTCATATTTGTACTAATATTAGAGCAGCTTGTTTGTAGTGGTATTTTTGTATTTAAAAACCAAGACCATATTATTTGCTATTTATGACAACAAACATATCTGAATATTTTGAAAAGTTGGAATATTCAAAAAATGCCATTGGATGGAAAGTGAGGAAGGGAAATTTAAGAAAGATGCGAAAATAGAGGACAAAGAGGAAGCAGGAAGGCAAAATGGGAAGTGAGCAATTACAGTACAGCTCACATGGGAGAAAGATGAAGGATTAGAAAGTGACAGAGGGAATACGAGAAAGATGGAAACGAGGTTATCACATGTGTGTCACATCAACTCGTGGTCGTCAGGATGATTCTTGACAACTACAAGCCTGCTTTAGGGGTAATACTGTATTGATCGTAAACATGATATCTCTGGTGATTTTCTAATTATATATATTTAGCTATGTCATTATCAATATTGAAAATCATTTAACCCGGATAATATCATGACCGTGACACTTTTGCCTCCAAACGTGTCAAATGTTTTGTAAAAGGGTAAAGCACAAAAAATGTTGTTTGTATTTATTATCTGTATTTTTCTATGGTAAATTCATTGTCTATTTTATATCATTTAATTGAAATAAATGTTGTATATATTGTACATAAAATGATACGTGTTCATTGAGTCTCCAAGGAAAAACCTAAAAAAAAAAACATACTGACAATTCTTTATTGACTTCAAGATATTTATCAGAGAATCAAAGGGAAAAATAGAAGCGCAATCTTTGACACTGTAATACATAATGCTCTGTTTAAAACAACAAGACCATACAAAGACTTTCTTAGTGTTACTACAAAATATTTGTCCACAAAATATTGTTTTTAAAATATAACAGGACTTCCTATGTCTTTAAATCACATAAGCCGTAACTCTCTGAATAATAAAATACATAGACAGCTTGCCAAAATATACTAGAATATTGGGATTCCCCTAAATATACAAAACTGCTTAGTGCAAGTAACAATAACTTCTATATTAAAAGAAACTTTACTGGAAAGAATACACTGCAAACCACTAGCAAACAAATAAGCAGGTTACCATTCTAAACTCGTACTTGGTTTCTGCTGCTTTGTTTTCATACTGGCCTACACTGAACCAATAAAAGCACAGGACAGCAGTTAATATGTAACACCGAATGCACCATTTAACCAACCATAAAGCTTGGTCTTTGACGGCCAAGTACTCTGAATATATGCAATGGGGGTGCTTCTGAAGAAACAGAGACTTTGGTGTGGCTCTCAAAGGGTCAGTGATAACAGATGTGTCCTATGAAGATAAGCAATAAGCATGTGTGTGTTTCTATTTGAATTGTTAAATATGCCTCCCTCTAGTGGGATATCTAGACAAAGTGCCTATTTAAACTGAATCGGTACGTTTTTCTCAAAAAAATTGATAAATCCAATGGCATACTCACACACCCTAATCTTCTTCACTCTAAGCGCATAACCTTGATCTATTTTTTAAACTGTTCAGTTAACCTATATAATGGCTTAACATCAGGGGTGGCCACATTTGATGAAAGCCTGTGTTAATCTGTACCAGGCAAGTAATGCCCAAATTACACCCCTATAGTCCAAACATCTGAGCACTGCCCACCCTTATCCAAGCCTACAGCAGATTTCTATAAATCTGTAATCTTAGACTATCCGCCACTCCTGTGTTGCTCCTCGGTTCAGTCAAAACAACAGCAGCATGTAACAAAGAGCCGACAGTCACTCCACCCTAGCGGCACTCTCTCATTTCAGCCTCACCCTCTCTATACAACACTGTAGAAACTTAGACGTGAAGGTGCACTTAAAGAAAAGTTACTGTATCAAATTCCTGCCACTCTTTATAAATATGTTGGGATGTTAAAACACCCCTAACTTAAAACTACAAGTATAAAAAAAACATTGATTCAAACGCTGAAGAGCACATTCAAAATTTGCCTATGAATTCCATGTATAGCTGAACATGTTATTTAACGCTTTGTTTCAAGAACATCAAACAAAAGTGCAGAAAGTCTGCGAGCAAGCAAGTATGAGCAGCTTAAACTCTGTATTCTACTGCACTATGAACTACTTGCTTAAGATAGTCCTTTAATAAATTTCCCCTATGTTAACATCACCATTACACTTCCTCAACAATAAACAGTCCCTTACTAGGTAAATCACAAAGGGTGAGTGGATTAAAACTCATCATCGGAGCTGAGCAGAAGGGTTTTCTCATTGTCCCGCGAGCTTATGGAGCTATGATTACGGGAGATCGGCGGGGCAGTCACTCCCTGCTCCAGCGTCGACTGCTGGGTGTACTGTTGGTAAGCTGGGGAGAAATTGTGGATAGCATCCTGAACCATGTCTCCAGGGTTCATGGTCTCCTTCAAGCTGCTGGAGATGCTCTTCATGGGGGCACAGTGACCTTAAGAGGGAGGGGGACATTTGTTACATGGAAAAGGCCACAGATTTTAATAAAACGTATAGAACCTATAGTGTAGGTATGCAAAGCTTTAGAGAGAAAGAAAGGTGTTTTAAATTGTCTCTTATGGTATGTTCACACGGCAGATGAATACAGTTGTCAGTCTGGTTTTAAGGAGTACAATCATATTCACACACAGTTAAAGAGTGACCAACAAATTCTTTAACTAATTTAAAGGGATATTTCACTATAGTTTGATAAACCTATGATGTGTAAATAGAATATCACATGAGAACCATTTGCTTATCATAATGAAAACAACACCTGTTTATCAAGATTTGATGGTTGAATTGAGCCTCAATAGGACTGCTCCAATTTTGATAACACTTTCTTTTTCACATTTAGTCACTGTCACTATAGTTACATGTGTTATTCAAGGCCACTGCAAGAATATAAAAGGGGCTTGACTTTGGTTATTTGTTCAAACAAACAGTATTCAGTTCGCTCCTGTGGGTTTGTTGTATGAACAGTCACACCTGTCTGTAAAGTCTTTGTGCGAACATAGCCTTAAGGTACACAAGTCCATACATTAACACACGATGAGAAAAAAAAAAGAGTTCAGATCATAAACTGCTGCCTACCGTACTGTCCATATGTAGGAACAGGGCCTTTACCATGCAGCATGGAAAGAACAAGAGAAATGACAGTGGTGGGGGAAGTATAGCATGGCATGATGGGAATTAAAGGGATATAAAAGCAAGAAAGGCGAAGAAGGGAATGAAGCATGCAATAAACAGACAATATTAATTAATTCAATTAATGCAAAATGAAGGAATGATTACAGAAAAAGAAGAAGAGGAAAAGAAGAGTTCATGGAAAATCCATTTAAAAGTTGTAACACTAAGTATTTTATATATATCATTGTTTTTGTGTACAAAGAAACCAAGCTGCTGTCTAAAACTCACCTAGAGAATCCAGTCTCTTGTCTATGTAGACTTTATATGTAAACGCATGTCGCAGTGCCAAGGCGGCAAAGAACATCTCAATGCAGATGATGAAGTTCTGGTAGCCAGCCGCAACCGTTCCTTCACCAACAGAAACTTCGGCAGAACTGATCTTAGGAATGGCCCCAAACTTCTCCAGAATAGCCAGCAGCATACCTTAAAGACCAATGACATCACATGACAACTCTGACAACCACATGGCATATCTTGGATACCCCTGAGCATCCCTGCCGGCAGACAAACACTACCTTGCCAGAAGGAGAGGAAGATAACCGATTTGACCATGAGGAACTTTAGCATGGGCCTGTAAGGACTCAGGAGGTCTCGGGTAGAAAAGTAAAACAGGAAGAGGGCATAGAGGGACAGGCTGACGGAGATGTTGTAGATGATGGTCACGTACAGGTAACCACTGGCGACGCTGTTAGGTGAGAAACAAAAGCCAAACAAATAAAAATGTCAGTTTAACACATATGACATGTTGTTTTAGATATTAGACAAAGCATATGAAGCACGTACTTAAAGTCACCATCACGGTATTTCCCAAAGGCCTGCAGGATGACGGTTATAATCGCCATCAGAGGTTTGATCACACAGAATTGTAAAGTTGCCTGAGAAATGAATAAACAAGCAAAAAAAAAAAACTAAAATGTTGGAACTTAATACAAGATGTTAGACATATTGTAAGGACAAACAGCACCCTGTGATCTTTTTAAAGGCAATATATAAAACATATTTTTGTTATGTTTTATATTAAATATTTGTGAGGTTATCAGTATATGAACCTGTTTGCAGAATCTAAGGAAGCCAATAGAGTAGGTCTTGCCCCAAAGACAACATGTTCCATATATACAGCTCGATCTGCAACAAAAGACAGGATCTTATAAAATCATTGCTCAATTTAAACTTGCAAAAATGCACCTGCAGAGTCTCATTAAAACATCAATAAGATGACTGATTCTGGGCCAAACCATCACACAAAGAAATACACAAATAGACTGTGGCACTTACTCAATAGGTTTTCCTCTGATCTCAGCCATAATAGCGCTTTCACCTCCAAGATATTCATAACAAAGGCTCAAGAAGTTATAGATCACAAATGCTGCAAAAAAACAATCAAAATGAAACAGTTTAGAATATCCATTAAATATACAAATAAATGAGGAGTTTGGTCCCAAAATGTGTTCAGATTTTTAAAGTTTTGTAGTGTATTCCAGCCATAACCAACACAATGAAAACATGATAACATAACACATGATTTTTTTTTTTTCATCTCATTTTGGAACCAAATTCTTCAAATCAGCGTTCAGGTTGTGGGTTAGATCCCAGGAGATTACACAAACCTAAGTATAAATGTATAGGATAATGCAATGCAAGTCGTTTTGGATAAAAGCGTCTGGCAAATGGATAAAAGTAAAGTAAATATTAAGATTGTCTTCTTACAAGGGTTGCCCTTAAAGTCCGAGTGAACCGAGTGTTGAAATAGTTTTTACTATGGTTTTCTGACGCATTCATGAGTGAAATAATATATATCCAATAATTGTTTTAACATTTTGTTAAATGTTGCTTGTGTTTTCCATAGCGAACTTATTAAACAGTAAAAAAACAGGCGAAACATTATGACAGTCCAACTGACATCATTAAAGATAGATAGTGCATTTTTCTGGTTTTGAATAAAAATTAGGAGGACATATGAATATTGAAAAGAAAATGACTCGCAATGATAAGCTATTCATAGTAAACACAGCAATATTCCATGAAAATTAGCCGTTGTTCATTTATTTATTGAGTTTTTTCCCCTATTAGACCCCTATTGACAAACCCTTCCTGTATCAATTTTCAAACAAACAGTGTGACCTGACTAAATACTGGATATTACTCTTTTAACTCCAGGAATTAGCCCTTGTAAACTGTGGCATTAATAAAAGCATCTCCAGTGGGTGTTAATTTGTCTTCTTGCGTTGCTTTGTCATGTGTGAATCACTGTATGTGAGAGTGGAGGCTGAATATCAGCTCTATATTTAGCACTTGCACCCTGTAGCCACAGCTGCTCTTCACTGTAGTTTACTGCTGCCGAGTCGGGAATCAGAAGACACGACAAGTCAGTGCAGCTGGAAGTATTACGCATATAACGTGGACCACAGCTTTGTATCCCACGCACATGTTATTTGAAACAGTCTCACACTTCATCATGCAAAAGCTTAAAGCTTTCTACCAAATGTCCAAAATCCAAAGGTTTACCTCCATTACTTAAAATTCATCCACAAACAACAACTAATGAGAATATTGCTATGGCAACGAACAAGACTGGTGTCAAATGAGCATCAGCTTTATTAGTTTATCCATGAGCAGTTATCCTCTGTACCCTCTGCACTGATGCATGCTAAACACAGTTACCACGCAACAATCGCTTGTTGAAATCCCAGCAGACCGGAGACTGAGTACGGTTTAACAAGCACAGACAACAACAGCCGTGCTGCACCTCTGTAATAGTCAGCTAGACACAGTTACTTACCCTCATAGCAATCCCTGACAGTGTCAAAGTAAACATAGTACTGGTCGTTGGTAAAGAACAGAAGGCTGAGCCAGGAGTCAAAAGCGTAGATGGGGACGATGAAAAGGATGCGCACTATGTGCCTCTGCTCCTTGGGAGACCTGTAGTAACGCAGATGCATGTAGATCTGCAAAAAACAGTCGAAGGCATTTGATTGTAACTAATCAAGTTTGCTTTAAAAGGGTGATATGACACAGCTGAAACAAATATTATTGTTCGTTTTAGATGTAATGCAATGTGTAAACACGAATTAAGGTTAAAAAACACTGCATTTTCAACACACCATGCATGTTTGTTTCTTCTCTTTGCCCAGCCTCTCAGGAAATGCACAGATTTGTTACAAAGGTCATCGCTCTGAAAAGCGATGTGTGCTACGATTGGTCAGTTAACCAGTGCGTAGTGATTGGCCGAATACCTCAAGCGTGTGACGGAAATGTAACGCATCTCACCATATTTGGAACATCAGGTTCCAAAGCAATTGTACAGACAGGTTACACACCTTACTTGCATATACATTTGGGTGGTCTTAGTCAACTCAAGCTTAGTCAAGCTTTAGTGTAGCTCAGTGGTAAGAGCATTGCGTTAACAACGCAAGGTTGTGGGTTCGTTCCCAGGGGATTGCAAATACCTATGTAAAATGTATAGGATAAAGCAATGTAAGTCGCTTTGGATAAAAGCGTCTGCCAAATGCGTAAATGTAATGTAAACTCATACCACGAACAGACGTAGATTTGTGGGGGTGTGGTTACACAAGGCGTTTCAGGCAGGTCTGGGTGAGCATTCGATTCTAGATGGAATGCATCTTTTGCGCGACACTTTTATTTGTGCAATTTTACGTGTCTAATACATGCATGGGCATCTTATAACACACCAAAGACACAGAAAAACACATAATCCCGCCATATGGCACCTTTAAATAAATACTAAATAAGAGATTTAGAATAAACTGAAGTGAACCAAAATCATGCAAAGATCACATTCCTTGCGGTCTAGTTTTAGACAATGTTTTATGTTGTACACTATTATTACTGAATATGAATAATACAGGTTCAGAATGCTGGTGAGAATCGGTAGATAACCAGCTGGTTACCTGGTGACAGGTAAGCAGAAGTGCCGTCCACACAAAGAAGCCAGACACAGCCTGGGCTGTGGTGGTCATGAGGAAGATGGGCTGGTCTGGTGTGAGCAGAGGAGCCTCTGGAAACCAGGAAATGTTGGGCCCGGCAGGAGCCACGGTGGCCAGCGATCCAGGAGCCATACTGACAACGCCCCCTCCAAACTGATCCAACAAGGGCACGTCGCGTCTCAACATCTGTGAAATTAGATTAGAAAGCACTCAAAGGAATACTACGTAAGATGATTTAGGTCACGTTTTAATTTAATCGCTGACATTTGTCATTCGTAAATCGTGTAAAAGCGTCTTCCAAAGCATTTAAATGGCTAACATTACACAAAATGACAAATTTAACCACGGTTAACTAATTGAGCATTTATTCTCCCGGTTGAAATTATCGAGTATTAAAAGTAAAGTCAGACTATTATTTAGAAATTTAGACGTTAAAAAAGTTCTGACTTTTACGATGACCGTTGCAGGTTTAAATCAGGTGAACGTCAACGTCGAAACGGGCTCCAATTAACTCCATGTTTAAATACTTATAATATACTTATACTTACTTATTCATTACTACTTATAATTTACACACTTACAAAGTACACAGCACGTTACACAACAGTTGAAGAACATGCCAATATCAATCAAGTTGACTAAGAATTCAATTACCTTTTTTCACCAGACACAATCTTAGTAATAAACTGACATTTTTGCAAACAATTTTGAGTATTAATAAAATACGATACACAAACATAACTCATATCCACCTAAATTTTGTTTCAAGCCTTAAGGGATTCTCGCGTTTTAAACAATTGCATCGTCGTTCTTCGTTGGTTGGTTAGTCGCTCATTGTTTATTAAACAAAGTTTTGATAACAACGTGACAGATGTAACTTACCAACAACATAAACGCGGTTTAAAAATCATGCGCCGGGCACAAAGGAAAACAGATTCGGCCTTAAATCCTCACAGACATCGCTGCTGTCCGTCATCCGTGTTTAACGTTATACTCCTGCGCTGATGCTCTCTGCCGTAAATCTGTTCTCGGTCCTATTATTTCTTCCCATGAAGTAATTCAACGCGCCTTTTAACGCTTACTGTGTATTTTTTACTCTTTCCAACGACTTTTAAAACTAGCTTTGTTAAATTGCCCTTAAAGGCAAATTTTCCTTTGCTAAAACACAGCACTGAGTAAAATCTCTTCCAGATTAGTTTAACGGGGATGAATGCTAGAGAACAGCTGTGAAGAAAGCCACAACAGAGAGCCTTTGACTTTTTCTAAAATGGGTTACTGCTTTAAACTTCAAAATAAAAGTCCTCGTTTGAGGAACGAGGCTGCGGGAATGATCTCATTTTAAGGTGTTTAAATCATTAAAAGGGGTGTTTAAATCATATATATTCTGTATGGTTTATTATGTAATTCTATACTTCTTATTTAAGATTTGTTATCATAGGAATAAATTATTTAAAAATAAATTAATATTTTTTTGCATTTTGGGTTGAAGTCCCATGTGTTTAAACAAACTGAAACGCTTAGTACTTTTATATATGTGAGTTTATTTATAAATGGAGTCATTGCCAATGTCAATGCACAAGTCGTCGTTTTAAATTTTCTGTAAGCCACATTGTTGTATTTGTTGTAAGAGAGAAATTTAGGCCTGTAATGATATTCAATTTGATATTCAGGCTCACTGGAGCCTTCATAACCTTCCATTATTTAATGATCATCCACAAAATCTTTACAAATCCATTCAATTAAGTGCACAAGCCAAACACCAGTTTTACTGTATACAACATCTTGGCATTTCTTAACTTTTGCTTTTTAATATTGTACATGGAAAGGATGGTTCCACGAAACCATCAGTAAGGTATCAACATACAACACTCTTCTGTTTAAAGTAATTGTGTGAGGGACACATATTTTTACAGTCTATCAAAAATTAATTTTAACTTTACAATCCAACAAGCAAGTCCCCTTCTTTCTCAGCATTTCAGACAAAACAGAGAACAGTCAGAGTCAAGACATTATCAGACTGGAAGTAAAAAAATCATTTTCCACTTCCACTGATTTTGATCTAGAACTTGTGGTCCTCATGAAACCTTCTTATCCACTGTCCACAACTCATTCATGCATCTGCATTTTCGAAGTTTCATCCCAACAGCAACAATCTGCGGTGCGTGAGGACGGGGATCACATTGTCCCTTACAAAAGTGTGGTTCCTTTCTTCTTTTTTCCTGCCTACACTTAAGCCTCGGTGTCGCACTCCCATATATAGAAAGATGAATATAAATGCTTTAGGGGAGTTGTCTGTTGTAATCCTGAAAAATGAGGGAAGTTAATATTTTAACAATACAAGTTATATAACATATAATAATATTACGAAGGAGTTTGCATGACTAACCTCCTAAAAAACAGTAAATGACTCTGAATATGCGCTCACTTCCCCATATGTTCGAATGGAACGCTGACCTGTGAGAGAGTGGTAAGAGAAATAAAGCATTAATAACAATAATATATATCAAGTAAATTAAGTGAAAAATCAGCGTGTGAACAGAACCTGTGGGGGAGTGATGCGGATTTGATCATGGCGCAGTGGGAGATCAGGGGAGGCATTGGCAGGAGCGCCACGGTGAAGACGTAAACAGACTCTCCGTTCTCGCTCAGCTCCTCGACCTGCTCTTGGAGATGCATTTCCTGAAGAAAAAAACAGCACTGAAGAGTCACAACCATGCTTCAAAAATAACCAGCTGACAGACAAAGTGCATCCAGTCATTGTTAAACTGACCAGACTGAGGAACACGTGAGGCAGGTGTTGAACTGGCTGGATCTGGGCCATTGCGGACCCTGTTAGAGGCCGGGAGGTTGGGGCCAGAGGGAATAGCACGAGCTGCTGAACTCTGGGGTCCACCTCCTGTCTTCTCATCTCTCTCCTCTCCTTCTCCTCTCTGCTCCTTCTCTTTATCTTCTGCTGTCCTGCTGGAGCCCTGAAAGAACCAGAACCCATAAGGTGAACGATGTAATACAAATCTACTGTAATTCAAAGTACAGTGTGCGCTGCTCCTGGACATCTACATTTATGTGAACTGTAGATGCAACCCTCCCATAAAAAGGTGGGTTGAAAAAATTTGATGAAATAGTGAAGTGAATGTGAATTCAACCAATTTATTCAGAAAGGTAGATTGAGAACCTTGTTCTGCATTATATAATGTAAATAATGTTTTAAAGTGCATACAAATTTTAGCATGTTCCAGTCAAACACGTAGTCGTAGGAAAATCCCTGTCTGTGGAAGAGGTTCCTGTACAACTGTCTCAAGAAGGAGTAGTCTGGCTTGTCGTCAAATCGAAGTGAGCGGCAGAAGTTCATGTAGGTGGAAAATTCGGCTGTAGAAATATCAGAGAATAGGAAGTTGAGTAACCAAAAAACAATTCAAAGAGAGAGTTCACCCGAAAATCATTTAATAATTCATTTTAAACCTGTAGGAATTTCTTTCTGCAGAACAAAAAAGAAGATGTTTTTCAGAACGCAGGCCACCAAACAACATTGGCCCCCGTTGGCTTCCATTATATAGCCAAAAAAACAACTCAAAATATCTTCTTTTGGGTTTCACAGAAAAAATAGTCATATACAGGTTTTGAATGACATGAGAGTGATAAACAGCCATGCAGAACATTTGTATACTTTAGATCAATCAGCATCCATTTACTCACATGGATAGCCCTTGCAAAGCACCTCAATGGGGGTTGACATCTTTTTCTCACTGATTCGCTCATACTTCTGCCGTTTTGTGGCTGCTTTTAGGCCTTGCCAGGGAAGAGAACCCAAGTTAAAGTACATAAGCACATAGCCGAGGGATTCAAGATCATCCCGCCGAGATTGTTCTGTAAAAAAAGAAAGTAAATAAGGAATATCTCAACATTAGCGGTCCATTGCAATGTTTTTAATATCATAATGTATTGCAGTGACCGTCTTGTTCTCTTACCAATGCCCAGATGAGTGTTAATAGAGGCATAGCGGGCAGTACCAGTCAGGTTCTTATTCTCACGATATGGAATGTGTTGGTGCGTGCGGGCATCTCTGTACTTCTTGGCCAAGCCAAAATCTATAATGTAGACCAGGTTTCCCTTCTTGCCGAGCCCCATTAGGAAGTTATCAGGTTTGATGTCTCTGTGAATGAAGTTCTTGGAGTGGATGTACTCGATTCGGCTGATCTGGATAAAAGAACATTTTGTGAGTACTTCCAAAAAGTGTTCCATGTGTACAAAATGCTAAATGTTTCATCGGCTGTTATGTTTTATGACTATACAGTAGGTTTCCTTCAATTACTTATTTATGATACTAGTTCACCAAAAAATGAAAATTATGTTATAATAACTCCCCCTCTTGTCATACAAACCTGTAGGACTTTCTTTCCTCTGCACAACACAAAAGAAGATATTTAAAAAATGTTGGTAACCAAACAATGGCGGTACACATTGACTTGCATTGGTTTTGTGTCCATACAGTCGAAGTGAAAGGGTCACGCAATTGTTTGATTACCAACATTTTTCAAAATACGTTATTTTGTCTTTGCAGAAGATAAAAGTCATACAGCTTTGCAATAACAGGAGGGTGAGTAAATGATGACAGAATTTTCATTTCTTGGGTGAACTATCACTTTTATACAGTTTGTCTATATTCAATTATACAAGCAAAACTATATCAAATGTATCAAAAATATGAATAACATCGTAACTTTACCATTTGATCTGCGAGCAGTAAGACAGTTTTAAGTGTAAATTTCCTTGAGCAGAAATTAAACAGGTCCTCCAGACTTGGACCCAGAAGCTCCATCACCATGACATTGTAGTCTCCTTCAGCACCACACCATTTGATTGAGGGAATACCCACTATGGATGAAGGACACGTTTCTAGAAACCCATTCGCAACATATCAGATTAAACTGGTGGAAACTGATCGGCAGCTGAGACGTCTCACCTCCTCCTTGCATCATTTTATAGAACTTGCTCTCGATATGTAACTGTGGATGTTTAGTCTTCACACTCTCCAGTTTAATGGCTACCTCCTCTCCAGATGTGATGTTTGCGCCTGAAAGATTTGATCTTCACACTTAAAATCTCATCAAATCTAGATCAATCACAAATGTCTGAAAATGCAAAGAATGTATGTTTTACCCAAGTAAATATCGCCAAATGAGCCGCTTCCAATCTTTCGCCCGAGGCGATATTTACTCCCAACGCGTAGCTCCATGACTTTGTCCCTAAAAACAGCCTTAAAATCATAAGAATATTAGTGTTATGTAGATCCAATACACAATTATTTTTCTATATACTGTAGATACGATGCATCCAAACACAACTGCAACACAAACATAGGAAATGAAACTCAATTTTGCATTTCTTTTATAATGACTATCTCCAAATCAGATTTTGAACATTTTGAACAGAAAAACTGCACACAAAACTCATGTGCGCATTAAGTCAGCACCACTAGAAGGCATCCATCTTACATCTGACATCACGTCATGTGATGCAGTGCAACACAGGTCCTGTTCAATACGAATGAACTTGCACTGAACAGGTTAATATTTATTCTCTCGCGCCACCATCACAGATCATCAATGTGCACGTATGGTGCATTCAGTATTTTAACAACAACTAAAGACGACAGGATGGAGAATAATCCAGCCGTTGCGCGAGAGTTTAATGACGTTTGCATAATTAAACACACAACACAAATCTGTCTTCAATGGTTTTCAGCCAGTTTTCTAGCAGCCGCACCCAAAAACACGTTGACTCCGAGGTTTCACTAACTGACCACAACGCACACAATCACTCAGCACAAGCAAATGAATGTTAAATGCCCGTGTCCCGATATGACCTTAGAGCTGTAACATATTTGCTTACCTAACGTGATGGTCGTGGAAAAGTGAGGCTGATCGACAGTCTTGCGCTCGTACGACAGGACCCTGGACAGCGAAGAGCGAAAGCGTCATTTACACGTCTCATCACAAATGTCATTCTTACCACAGCTTCCCACTTCACACATTTAAATCCTTCATTTTATTTCGCAGCACACGGATTGACCTACTTGCATTAGCAGGCTAGCGAGCAGCAGCCTCCCTTGTTTGTATCCCAGCGCACTTCTCGCAGAAATGATGTCATTCACAAACTAGCGGAAGGACCCGGATCACTTCAAGGGGCAGCGCGCTTGCTAGCAGTCGGACGTACAGCGCACGCAGTACACGTTGTAATAAATCAAGTTTCCCTTTACTGTTAGGGAACTTTATAGGGTTTCAACTCATGAAAAAGAAACGAAAGATATATAGTTTTACAAATATACAGCTTTTAGCAGCTATTCTACTAGAGTTATGTATTCTGTATTTGACAAATAACCGTGCATGTGTCCTATGGTGTGACAACAGAAAAACATTCTGATTTTGCCAAGTGGTTGATGTCCTCAGGGCAACATATTTTGTTGACCTAAGGACAACATTTTTATAAATAAACCCCCAAACCCTAACCATAACTTAACCCTAAAATCAGAGGGAAATGATAAGTGAAAAACAATGGTTTAGAAGCACCTAATCCTGGCTGGAAGATCAAACTTAAAATAAACTGTATTCCTGATTGGTTGATTTAAATGTTGTCCCAGGGTCAACATGATGTTGACCTAAAGATATTAACCACTTGGCAAAAACAGGAGAGCCACATGTTAAAAATAGCATAATAGATTGTTAGTTTATTTTCAAAAGTTGTCACACTATAGGACACATGCACGGGTTATTTGTCAACTATCCGTATACTGCATGTATACTTGAATCAGGTGTACATAGGTCATGTAGAATCTGAAAACAAAAATGCTCATAATTATTTAAATTCATACATTTGACCTTTGCATCCTAATTGACTTAAACAATTCACCCACAAAAAAAATGATAATGAACAGTTCACCCCCTCAAAATTCTGTCATCATTTACTCACTTGATTTGTTCCAAATCTGTAATTTTCTTTGTTCTTATGAACACAGAGATATTTGGAAGAATGGTTGTAACCACACGCCACCTTTGACTATCATAATAACAGAACAAAGAAATTTGTAAAACAATTCTCCTACTATGGTAGTCATTGGTGGAAAAGAATTGTTTGGTTACAAGCTTTCTTCCAAATATCTGTGTTCATCAGAATATAGAAATCTATACAGATTTGGAACAACTTGAGGGTGAGTAAATGAATGAGTTTCTGCATTAAAGGTATACATTTTATAGTGTATATATATATATATATATATATATTTATCTACTCTACTAAAAAGCTACATTTAACAATTACTTAATATTCACAGAGCAACATTTCTAAACAATTTTCCTTAAAATATTACTAAAAGTTTATTTGTGTTGTCTCTGTGCCCATCAGTCACTTCAGCCTTCTGTGATAAGTGTACATGAAAATGTCAAACAGATTTATAAGGTTGTTCTACATGAAAGTACAAAACACAATTTTTATGATTCCTTTAATAACAAAATGGCACAAGGAATGTAAACCTATGAGCAGAATTGCAGTTTTCTCATCCAGCCGAAAATTAGCAGTGCATTACAGCTACATTAATCATACTTTAACAAGGCCTTTATCAGCAAAAAGATCTTTAAAGGTTATAAATAACAATAGTCCAACAAACCTGTAATGTCACAGTAAAGTTAAAGGTAGCTGTGTGAATGATCCATGAATGTTCTCTTTAACGTAAAATTAAATAAAGAATAAATGAAAACTGCACACAACTGACAACAAAAATTTAATTCAACCTTTATTAATTGTCTTGTTCTTTTTTTAAATTAATTTCTTTTGTAAAATCAGAAACAAAAAACCTGAACACGAGTGATAAAGCCCGCCTTAATTTATAATGATACACAACAACAAAAATAAACAATTGGTAACTTTTTAAGTGTCGCTAAAACACCCATCCAGCTCGGCTTGGTACAATAAGGTTTGGCATGTTTTATGTTTCTGTACGAATGCCTTCAGTTGGTTGCATCTTCTAAAAAATCTTTTTTCTTTATTATTATTGCAATTCAGACAATATATAAAACAAAAAAGGCTGCTAAAACCACAACTTAAGAAATATTAATTAGTGCCAATGTTCTTGAACTTGCTGTCTACAATCACACACGCACACAGCCACGCCTGCATACTCATCATGCACACATAGACATCAAACACCTGAAATAAGCCGTCACTCATACATCTGCTCGCCTCCCTCATCCAGCGCTGATCTTTGTAAATTCACAATGCTTGTTAATCTCTGGCCACCACACATTCATCGATGCCTCGCAAACACTCTGAACGTCACCGCCTCCACCGGGGGACTTCGCTCATGCACGCACAGGCAGAAAGGGCACCTTGTACAGCTAAGTAACATCCAAGTGATCGTCGTTTCGACAACATACTTGATTAAAAAAAAACGAGGTCAGCGTTTGGAAAAAACAAAAAACAAATCTGAATTTCACCATCAATTAAAACGAAAGACAACGAGATACAGTTTGTCAGACATCAGAACAGTGTTTCGAGTAATCTGCATGAAAATGGAGCTGTAACAACATTGTACGATGCATATTTTTGTCCTTGTTTTTTGTGTGTGTCTGGTTTCTCCTTTACAGTGCACACCTGAGTGAGAGCGTCTCAGTATGCGAGCGTGATCACTATGACCTCAAGGTTTAGGATTCATCCAGTTGAGTCAGTATTAAAGTCCAACTGTTTGCTGTCCCGTTCAAGTCTTGCTGTTGAAGTCTTCATTTAAGAGTAAGAAATGGGATGTGTCCGTGTGTGTATATCGGTTGCTATCTGTACTGCCTTACTCGTGTATGACTCTGTATTCCACACGCTGCTCCACCGTTGTTCCCGGCAATGGGCTTTGTTACGGAGCTTGGATTTTGGGGAACAGAGTCTGGAACACTGCTAGGGTAAAAGTGGGCTTTAAACAGTGCGTGTACATTTGTAACCAGTGTTGTCTATCATTTTATCTTAATGCATTTTGCTAGGTTTCATACTGCAAATCTGCTTTCCAGCACTTGCGAGATTAAGTGTTTATCTGCTGTTCGAGTGCTTATCTTTGAACCTCGTCTACAGAGGCGTTACAAACGTATACTAAATACTTGGCCGTACATTTATGCATTCTACACCCATCCGGTGACTGAGGGCATATACAGTATGCACGTAAACTGCCTGTATTGTGATGAATGTTCCTGCGTGTGTTCGAGATAATATAGTAGGATAATGGTTACGTTTATATATCTGTTAGGTATGTGTGCGTACTGTATGTCGATTTTCTGTAAGTGTCTGCATCAGTCAGATAGAGTCTGCTCCTCCTCCCAGCAGGTCTCCAGGCAACAATGCTGCAGGGCTGCTCATCTGGTGCCGATCATCCATGGCTGGAGACCCCCACAGACTGTTGTTTGTATACCCTGCGTTTTGTATACCCCCTCCCCACAAGCCGGCTCTGCCGGGATCAACCCCCGCATTGCCGCCCACGCTGTTGCTGCTCCACGGGGCGAAAATGCTTATGCCCGCTCCCTGGGCAGATGCTGGGTCAGGGAAGCTGCCCGATCCGTCCAAATTCTGCCAGGTAGAGGGCCCAGTCCCGCCGCTGCTGTTAATTCCTGCTGTTGAACTTCCGGCTCGTTCTCTCTCGCCACCCCCAACGCTGATGGTACCCACTGCGCCGGCCCCAGATGAACCGGCCATAACCGCTGGCCCGGAAATAGCTGCACCGGCTCCGCTGTTGCTTCCAGCCGCTGCAGCCTGGGAATGTGCAAAATAACGAGCGACTTCCTCTTCGCTTACAAACTCCGCCAGGATTGTGGTATTGCCCAAAACACACCTGGTAAGAAAAATAATAAAAATTAAGCTTTGTGTTTTATTAGTAGACACATGTGTTACCTGGAAAAATTGACTTGTGACCTTGAAAATGCTAGCATCATATTGTAGCAGACTATTTGAAATGGTTCTGGGTCAAGGATTGGTAAACACTTACATGTGAAGTGCGCTCTGGGCTTTGGCTGCTTCTTGGCGAGTACTGTAGCGAATCAGAGCACTACCTTGGGTCAGACCAAGGTGAAAGGTCAACAACGGTCCGTGCTGCATACATATAGTCCTCAAGGTGGAGCCATCAATCTAGAGAGTTAACAAGAAACAAATACATTTGAAAAACTATTGTGAAATTATTACAGAATGTATTCTTTTCTAAACATCACAGAGAATGCGTACCTGAGGGGTAAGATTACTTAGCACTAGCCAGCAGCTCCCCCTAGAGGCTCCTCCATCACTCCATGCAGATCCTACAACACGGATTAAGAGAAAATGTATCATGCTTTGATCGTTTTCAAATGCCCTGAAAATTTGTCTCTTGACAACCACAAAACCTAATGTTTAAATAGGGTCAAACTTGTGATGTTTGGTGACGGAACATTGTTTTCGTTTTACAGCAGGATACTTTTACTTTTACATTTGACTTTTGGAAATCTGTAGTTTTTTACCTTATATTAAATGTTTCATTGGCGCCTGGCCTGAAGTTAGCTACCGGTTTGTTTTTGTTGAACGGTCTGGCTAGTGGCTTATAATAAATGAATATTTAATTTTATAATGATCGTATTAAATAAACAATTTGTTAAATGGGTCGTGTAACTGTCGCATTTACGGTTAGCCAAGTAACTGTTTATCTAGTAACCAAAAATAGCTAGATAAACTTGCAATCCTAGTGTAATTTGCTTTTATTTATTTTGCTTGTCCCTTTTGACAGTACTTGAAAAATATACCACAGACATGTGATATTGCCGCAATTATAGAATGACCCTTGTTGTTTGTAAGGTGTTCGATTACCAGGCCCAAATCTGGTTTCCTGGCTGCCTCCAGAGCCTCCCCATCCTCTACCCAATCGTGGGCCTCCTGCCGCCCAGGGAGACGCGGAGGGCTGTTTATGATGGGTCAGTCCAGGAGGTGGGCGTGGCAGATGAGAGCTGTTGCGATTGGTCTTCCAAGGCTTGTTGTGTCCTATAGGCTCAGGTGGCCAGCTGGGCTTGTAGTCCTTAGCTGTGGAACACAAACTTAATTGAGGACAGATGCTTAAAGTATTCCACGTCTTTCTTCAAATCAAAAAGGAAATTGTGAACATTAGGAATAGATAAAAAGTGCTTGTGTACCTTGGTTGTGTGCATTGTTGAGGGGGCTCTCTGAGGCACTGTAGGGCCAGGCACCAGGTGAAGGCAGCAAGGTGTTGAGGGTGGGATTTGATTCTGTTCCAGAAATGCAAAACATGAGACTTATTTGGAAGTATTTACATGAACATGTAAATTACTTCCAAAATGTAAAGCTTAAGACTGCTGTGTGTCTTTACACTGGAGACTAAAACAAGAGATCATGGTTACCACCATTTTAATACGTCTAAAGATTGATTACATTTGTCATGGAATCAAAATGATCAATTCTTATTTTTATTGCAGTGTTATATATATATATTAATTATTTGTGTGGGTTCTTACTTTTTGCAATTCGTGTTTAATTAAATAAAAAATCAGAAACTTTCCCTCCTCTTATAAACGACATTGCTGCGTGACTGCGGCCTGAGGGCGGGACTAAACTAACTTTCAAATAGCAATGCTTCCAACACTCCGATCAATTCTGAAAGGTGGAAATCGACCCCCACCCTACATTTTTTCCCTCATTCAAGAATCTACATTTAGACATACGTCAGGATTAAAAAAAAAAACTATTGCAATTATGGTTTCATGGTGACTTCAAAAACTTTCCTAAATGCTTTGAATTATTTTCCAGCTGCACTGGATTTGTTCATTTTTTTATTTTAGTGGCTTTTTATAAAAAATCTTTACATTTAGGAAAAAGAGTGTCCTCGTAGTGAATGTAGGGAGCCCGTACCGGTGTTGTCTCTTAGCAGTTGGTGTTCTGTGTCATTGAGGCTTGACATAGATGAGCTCAGCATACTTCCAGGAGTCATGTAGGGATCAGATTCAGGGTCCACACTCGGAATTCCTTTCCAAGGCACTCCTGGTTGAAACTCTGAAATAAAAAGATCAGATTTAAGTGCATCATTAAGGTATTACAATGTAAATAAGAAAAGCAAAATATGTATTCTGCCTTTTACCGTCTGACTTTGAAATGCAGTGTACAAACAATGCATCTAAAAATTCCTGTTTACCTGGAGGCCAGCTGGACGTGCCAGTCTTGGTGCCCATTTTGTTCCCAGGACTTCTGTGCCAGTGATCTGAAGGCCCTTGTGAAGGCACGCCCAAACCCTCACCTCCCAGCAGCTCATACTGGGAATACGGGGAACTACCACTCATTTTGAGAGGAGCAGCGATGGGACCTGTGCGACATACAAACACAAAACCAGTTAATCACAGAGACTATCAATCTTGTTGCATGCTGTCTTTGAAAAAGAAAGTCCTCTCACCATTTTTATGAAGAGTGCTTTCAGGAGGGGAGGGGGCCTGCGAGTGCACTTCCATCATCCTTTTAAAACGAGACTGTTGGCCTCCAGTGTCCTTAAGCCCACCAGGGCCACCAACCATGGGACCGAGTTCAAGACCGGAGAGGCTCACACCAGGTCCAAACCCTTCAGGATGCAAAACGGGACCAAATGAGTAATATTAACAAAATGACTAGCAGCGCATTCAATATATGATAGTTAAGCTACAGGAAGTTCTAATGTAACATTCTAAAGAGACTCACCAGAATAAGTGCTTTGTGTTTTCTGATGTAGCTCTGCTACAGAGCCTGCCAAACCGGGGTGTGTCAGGGGGTCCGACATGGGCATCTTTGGGCCCCCAAGGTGAGAAGGAGAGAGTTTGGAGGTGGCCCCCGCGCTTCCCCCCTGCTGTTGTCTCTGCTGCTGAAGAACAGCCATAATCCTGGCAAGCTGGAGTTACAAAACATCAGGTCAGGTTCGACAAAATAGCATAAATTTACCAGGAGCTCCCGTTCATTTCCACAATAACAGATTTAACAAACTTGAATCCTCTCCTATATTGCATGAAGAGATAAATTCTTGCTTGCCCTCTATTATCACATAAAATGCAAATGAGCATTTTCAATCATCATGGATTTTTAATACCTGTTGGGGGTCTGGCTGTTGGCGTATATTTGGCGGGAACTTGCGTTGGTTCTGCAGTAGCTGCTGCTGCTGTTGTTGCTGCTGCTGCTGCTGCGGTTGCAGTAGCAGCTGACAGGCCTGCAAGATCACATGAGTCACAGGGTCAGAAGCAAACAGACGTCAGGGCCGAATGAAGTGGATGAGTCTGTACTTTGGAGATGAAGTACTGTGCTGAAACTCACCAGCTGGAACTGAATGTGAGGGGGGTAGATGCTGCTGAGCATGGCAATGTGCTGTGGCGAAAGCTGGGGAGGAAAGATGCCTCCCCCCACACCTCCACTGGGAGGAGGCTTTAGCACAGGGCCTGGCACCTGAAACAAAATCAATCCTATTATCAAGATTACACTTTTTCTTTAACAAATAACGACCCTGATCTTATTGAGGGCAGTGTTGTACGGTTTCATTCTAGTAAATTTGATTGAACATTTTTATTTCCAATTTAGCTCTAATAGGTAAACAGAGATTTTTATCAAATATTCAATAAAATCCAGATTATAAAACAATAAGGAATTTTCTCGGTAATTTACATTTTGTGCCTGTGGTGACAGGAACTGATGAGGCACTTGCGCTCGTACTGATGGGTTAATGGGCAGCACCCCTGGTTGATGCCTGGACTGTGCCATCCCACCTCCGCTACCAAACAACTGATCACCCCCCTGAAATAAAAGACACTAAATTAGTAACCAGTTGAAAAACCTGTCGATATATAGCACTGCACATGCAAACGTCATTTCAACACTTTCAGATGTAAAAGATGCAACTACCTTCTCATAGTAAGGCCCGGGTTCACAAGCCCCCACCTCTTTGGAACCAGGCGGACGGAAGACGGCTCCTGCGCCCCCTCCACGTCCTCCTTTACGCATGTCTCCGTTGTACTCGCTCAAGCCCATGCCACGCTTCTCTCCTTCCATCTTTTTATCCTGCGGAGGACCGGGGGCCAGATCCAAGGAGCGACCGCTGGGATCCTCTCCCTGTTAGCAATACTTTAAATAAACCTCAGACATCCAAACATATATTTAAAGTGAAATTGAAATCGGTTTAAGTAATTTGCTATATGCTTTTGAATGCTCCCTGAACTCTTTTATCTGATGTTGGGGTGGACGGTATAAACCACAAACTTGAAAATAGGAGTACTTTTATTCAATTTCATTTCATTCAACTTCAAGACTTGAAACAGTACATTTAACAGTCTAAAACAGATATTTCAGAACACAAATTCCGATCAGATGAGTCACATTGGCAGCAAGATATATAAACACACACAGCCGACTGCACAGTTCTACAATAAATGAGGCATGCTGTGATGTTTCTTAGCAACCAAAAACAATGTCAACTTTGCTCAACATAAACGTCTCAACTTGTTTGAGACTCATTAAGCTTTGTACTTTCACATTTTTACATATTTCTTTAATGCACTTATGTAAGTGCCATGAAGTAGTCCAGCTCACAACTCTCTCTTTAGATAAACTTTCACGATCGATACTGTGTGTTTCAATCAGTTCTTACCAGAATCCCCATGTTTGAGAACTGTCTTGTCATTGGATTCATCCAAGAGTCTCCTGAACCCTTTATGGAGCCCTAAATAACATTACAATTAGGGATTTTACACTTAACAGAATCTTATGGAATATCTTATTCCAAAAACAACAGTACAACCGCTTTCAGATGTCTTAACACTGATATACCTTGTTGCCCTTCTTGGGTCCCCAGCCTCCCGAGTTATAGGAAGAGCTGCTGCTTTGGGAACCAGTGCTGTTCCACATAACACTGCTCTCATCATCCTCCTCCCAGCTGGAGTGACGTGGTGAAGCACTGACTGAACCTTCTCCTTCACCCCAACCTTCTTGCATAGACTTTGAACCTGTAAAAGACAAAATTCTTTCTTAAATTTTCTGAATTTATATTCCTTGTTCGGTCACAGGCCAAATATATATATGCAGTAGGTGTGTGACGAGATCTCGTGGCATCTTTACTAAAAGCTGCACCTGTCAGGAAAACAAAGTATCATTTTTGTGCAATTACTGCCTGTCATTTGAGTTTGTGACAAAACATGTAGCAGTGTTTACTGTTTACATATGTTTTATTACTGCATAATATAGTTTATTAAAATAGAATTTGTTTAATAAAGTACAAGATGATTTTATGTCTACATTTTTTGTATTTTTAAGGTGAATAAAATACTATTCCCCTAAATATATCATCATTGAGGATTTCTTTAAAAAAAAGGTTGAAATATCTCGTCTCATCTCGTTCTCGTGAACTCGTCTCGTGGGATATGTGTCTCTTCACAGCCCTAATATGCAGAACAGCAAGATAAAAAAAAAAAACTTGCAACGAAATGATCTAGAGGGCTCACCAGACTTGACTGGATTGGGGGAGGAGTCTCTCCAACCCGACGCCTTGCCAGTGTCTTCAGGATCGCCCCAACCGGTGGGTACCTCTGTGGTCTTGGTCCAAGCTGTAGTACCGTTGTCCACAGATGGACTAGAAGGAGAGCCACTACTACCCCATCCAGCAGGAGCTAAGAGATTAAGAAAACGTGAGGGACGTTTTATTTTTCCACTTATTAACCTCACTGTTCAAATCTTTATGGACCTTTATCACATAGGAATTGAACACCGGAATTGCTCCTCGAAGCAGTGTATTGATTTTTCCAGTCAATAGGCAATCGCCTATTTGACTAAAAGCCTCTTCTAATGAGTGTCTGCAAAATTATTTCAAAATCCAAACATTTTCAGAGACAAGAGAAAAGATATTCTGATGATTACTGTGAACAGATTTGTACAAACTCGACCGAATTTGAAGTTTTAATCCAGCAAAGCTGATCTGTGAACAAATGTGTTAATTTAACCAGTCAGTGCTCCAAATCAGTGATCGGTGTGCTGCAGTGTGATGAATAAGATTAGAATGTGCATTTATTTGTAGTTTGTAGTTGATTTTTCATTGACTTGTCATTTTACTGCATGTAATTCAGAAATACACCAAAATTCATTAATATTCAATGTAGTCGAGCTGTCATCCCGTTTAATCAAATGTATAATATCAATAAATTTCTTTTAGGCAGTTACCATGCATTCAGCTATTTTAAGGACTAACAACGCACGTAAGCAACACTGCGCTTATGAAAAATAACCAAGATCTATACAATACCCATGGTTTTACTACAATAGTATAATACACTTTCACTAAAATAAAACAATGTGTAATATCCTTAATGGGTGTTTATCGGTCATATTCGTTTCAAATGAAATAGGGCCAGAAACAGAAAACATGACTGTAGTAGGTTAGGAAATAAATGTATTTATTATTTAGAATGTGCATTTGGATTGGAAAAATATTTATAGGTATATTTCAGCAAGTCAGAGATAAACATCCTCAGTTTCGAAGCGCACACTGCACACAAACCAGAGCCATTGAGAGAGTTCTGCCACCGGAAGTCCGAAACGCTGGCGCGTCACGTGATTCATGGAGCGTTCAGATATTACCAGGAAGTTTTCCCTTAAAATGCTTTCTTTCATTTTAACATACAGTAAATGACTTTGGTCTTTTAATGGGATAGAAGTTTACTTTAGTTGGTCTGTTTAGTCGCAGCTCCATTAATAACTGGTAACTTCAGGGAATTATTGTAACTGTGAAAAATCTGTTCCATTGGAGTCAAGGGAGAAGACTTAACTCTCTATCTCAATGGCTCTTACACAAACGTACTTCCGGATGTTATTTTAAAAGAAAGGCTCTTCATTTCACAGTATAAATCTCACCCATGCTTTCCTCAATTATTTTGTGTCAAGAAATTGAGAAAACTGAGGTATGGAGGTCGATGTTCAGCTTTAAAGCAGCTGGGTGCTGCAGTAACACCGCTGGTTGGCGGATTCAGCCATTGGTTTTTAACTTTGTTGCTTTGGTATCGAAAAAAGCGATACACTGCTTGGCTTACCGGATACAGGAAATGTGATAAAGGTTCATTTTCAATGCTACAAAAGCTTGATGTGATTTCATGCTACAGGAGTTCCACACAAAAACACACAATCATTATGTTTTTGCACTGTGCCTATTGCGAATATGAAGACAATTATTAATCAAAACTAATCGATTAACCAAACAATAATTAGTCGCAATTAAAAGATTAATCGGGCAAGGTTTGATGAATCGGATAAAATGCAAAAACTTCAAGATTTTTTTTTTGATTTTTGCTCATTTTAACTAAACAAACTCAAAACGGGATATTTATGTTTAAAATGTACTTTCAAAAGTACAAAAGCCACACGTTGAGTTTTCGTAATATAATTTTTTATATTAACATTTTAAATCTTTAATAGAAAACACACATAATCCCGAATAAAGAAACAAAACAAGTATTGAGTTCTACACATTAGGCATGTGCACGACTCTCACTCTTCACTGGATGATATTTGATTGAGTGTATCAAATACTCTGCAAACAAAACAAAAAACAGCCCAAAAAAATGGACAAATACATTTGGCCGAATAAGTTTATTAAAAAGTTACTACATAACCACACAATCAAATAGCAACCAGATAGAGTGAACATGCTGCAGCTTGGAAGCATTTAAGGGGATAGTTAAAAAATGAAAATTCTGTCTTGATTTCCTTGCCCTCAGATTGTTCCAACCCTGTATACATTTCTTTGTTCTGGTAAACACATTAGAAGATGTTTGGAAATATGTCAGATCTCGTCCCACATTGACTCTTGAGATAATATCTCCTTGGTATAAATATCGTCCTTTGTGTTTACCAAAACAAAGAAATTGATGCAGTTTTGGAACAATATGAGGGTGAGTGAATTATGACAGAATTTTCAATTTTGGGCAAACTATCACTTTAAAAGCATTTCTATTTAAACACTGAAAGTGGTGCTCCTGCTACCTGCTACAAACCAGGCCTATGTCTTGTTTTGGACGTTTTTGTAAATGAATCGCATGCAAATTCTCATTTAAAAACACCCATTGCGTGAATTCCCTAATAATGTATTACTTAGAAGCATCTTACCTATTCCTGCCCCCTTGCTGGATGAATGTGTAAGATTTATGTCTCTATTCCCAAGGCCTGTTGGCATTCTTCCAGGCGGCTGCTGTTGCAGAGATGGGGGCCCCTGTTGAGGGGACGCTGATTGTGCCTGGCTGGATGGGGTGTTATTTTTGTCCCACAAGTTGACACTTTTGTGGTTGTAGTTGCTGGGATCACCCCAAGCAGAGGTTCCATCATCTATCTCCATCTTCCTGCTAATGGACTGTGGAGACGGCTCCTCCCAACCACTGGTCTCCAAGTTATCGCTAGGACCACTTGAAAGTTGCTGTATGGGCCCTGAAGTCCACCCTGAACTTTGGGTCTGGGCTGAAGGACCCCCTCGATTTCCCCAACTCCCTTGCATGGCCCCTGTATCCATTGACTGACACTGCTGGGTCTGTGATTGTTGTTGCTGCTGCTGTGCCGGGCCTTTCTGTGAGGCCGATTGGCTGTTTGGCATTTGCGGAGGGAGCATTTTCCCACTCCAGCCTTGTTGAGATTTGCTACCCATGTCTCCACCCACCCTTGAACCTCCTGCTCCCCATGCCCCTCTAGGAGCTCCCTCATCCCAATTACCCCATGTGCCCACATCTGGGTCCCCGCTAGTACCTCCACTACCCTTCCCATCCCCCCAACCACCACTCCCTGATTTTGGCTCATTCTCTCCCCAGTCACTACTTTTTCTCTGTCCCCAATTGCTCGCATCCCCCCTTCCCATTTCTTTTCTACCCCCTGTTCCTTTCTTCTCCTGACTGTCTCCCCAACCACTTGCTGGAGTACCCTGTGTTTCTCCCCACCCGCCAGACACACTCCCTCCTCTGTGTTCTCGCCGCTCATGTCCATCGCTGTCCCAACCTTTCCCATGGCCTTCTGAAGCTCCCCAGCCTCCAGATGGCTTGCCCTGCCCACCAGGTGAATTACTGCCTCCACCTCCAGACTGTAAGACGCCAGGGTTTTGGGTATTGACGCCATAAGGTAGGGGAGGGCCTCGGGTGTGCAAAGAGCTGCTACTGCTGTTGTCCCAGACTTCACCAGGTGAGACAGCTGGTGGTCCATGGATGGAGTTTGAGTTCAAGTTGGCATTCAAAGGTGCACCTTGGAACAGAGAAGAAGGTGCTGGATCAGTAGTAGTAGATGGACCAGGCGAACCAGAGTATGATTGAGTGTGGCCAGGTGCATTCATTGCAGAAGAGGAATTGGCCACTCCTGGTGCTGCTGCAGGTCCTCCTGTCTCCATAGTCCATGCCACATTCTGACGGATTTGGGTCTGACCCCAGCCAGTGTTGGATAGCACTCTGGGATCCAGGTCAGACCGGCTAAGCAGATTCTGTAAGGCCACTTCAGGGTTGGGAGGCTGAAGAGAGCAGTGGTGGCGCTGATTACCACTTCTAGAGTTTCCTCCACCACTGGAGGATGAGGTACCTCCTCCTCCTCCTCTGCTACCCTGGCCTCCCCATTCTTTTGAGTCACCTGCTCCTACATCTCCAACTCCTTTCTGATTGTCCCAAGCCCTTGTCATAGTTGATGGTGTGGAGGAGGAAGTTATCGGGTTGCCAACACTTCCTCCACTGCTGCTGCTGTTACTGCTTGATGCAGCTTTCCTACCTTGATTACTGACAGCTCCAACTGCACTCGAAGCCCCCCAGTCCCCAACCAATGTGTGGTCCCCTCCCCATGCTCCCTGAGATACCCCGGAAGTCTGACTCCCACTGCCTGTTCCCCATGCACTTGCCCCAGTCAAGTTGCTCCGTTCGTCCTGGCCAGTGACACCCCACGCATTTCCCCCTTCAGCAGATACGGAGCTTTCCCCTGCTCCATCCTCCCAAGATTCAGTCCTTGAGGCACCCGTTTTGGAGTTTGCAGGGAAAGGCGGAATTCTCCACAATGATGAGCTGGTGGAGGAGGTTGAGGAAGCAGAGCCATCCCCTCCACCTGTGCTACCAGAGTCCATATCAACCCCCTCTGCCACTCCTGTGTTTTTTGGTCCTGCTCCTGGTTCCAGTGTTGTGTCACCCCACTCTCCACAAGATGGCTCTCTGTCTCTGGATTGCATTTGGTGAAGTTGGTGCTGATGAGAGGCTTGATTCACAGAAAGAGGGTTGCTGGCAGACAAAGATGAACTTTGGAGGGAAGAGGAGCCTCCCTCTGTTGCAACTGCCCCAGCCCCATCCTGTACCAGGGCTGGCCAAGCAGAGGGATTGGCATTAGGATTAAAATTGGCACCTGGAATCCCACAGCTGACACCAAGGGACCCATCAGAGTTCCCTGCAAGAGGGGCAGCTTTGGATATGGGGGGCAATGAGCCTGCTGCTACTGCATTTCCCCCTGTGAGTTCATTGGAGGATGAAGCCCAAACACTACCAGACTGCATACATTCATTAGGTGAACTGGAGGATGTGGGTGGGGAGGAGCTGCCGGAATTGACTCCTTTCCTGCCTCCATTCCCTCCTCCCACAACTTTAGCTTGCTGCTGAAGATGCCTCTCACCCCATGAGGCGCTGCAGTTCAGATTCCCGCTACCATCTGCACATCCGGTACCTGCTGTATCCCCCAGCTTTGAACCATCTCCAGCAGCAATACTGGGCCATTCCTCCAGGTCTGACCGGTCCACTATCACCTTTTCTCTGCCCTGAGAGAGGGGCTGGCTGCCAGAGCTGGCCCCCCACATGGAATTTGCATAATTTGAAGTAGAAGCAGCGATTGATGAGGAGGATGATGAATGGGGCAGTGAGGGAGAAGCTGGACCCACAGGGCCTTGGCTTGACTCTAAAATAAAAAAGCAGAAACCTTCAGGAACTTTTCAACAGGACGTCAAGTGTAAAAAACAACTCGCAAACAGGTAACAAAGCATTAGTAACACGTAATTCAAGAAAAATTATGAAATATCACCGTTAGCTCTGTAATGAGTGTTCAATAGCATATTAGCTCATCTCATATTCACAATATTAAATTTATCTTTGACCTTCAGTCTGATACTTTCCCTTACGATTATTACCTGAGGCAGACGCCACTGTTTCATTGGGGCTATCTCCCCCGCTGTTGCCTCCCCCCAGCAGCATGGAGGACAGTGGTGGCTGGCCCCTCTTCAGTAGCACTTTATGGTCCTGCTGGCAACGGAATCGAGGGGGCACTTCACGAGGCATGTAGCGCTGAGAATTCTGGGTGCCGGGGGAGGGCTGTCCGTTGGCCACCGCCGGCCGCTTAGCATTGTTCCCACCCTGAGGGAGGGCGCCAGCAGCCGGGGTGGCAGCGGATGGGCTTGAAGAGGGGACGGGGCCAGGGCTGGGGGAAGCTGAGATGGTGGTGGCAGGAGACTGTGCAGATGGAGGCTTGGTCAATTCTGGCACTGTGTAGTGGAAAATTTAGGATCAAATGAGAGCAGAACTGCAGAAAAGTTTTCAGGTAAAGGAAGAACAAATAAATAAACACAGTGACATGTGAATTTCATGGTCTGTGTTACCAATTAATAAAATCTCTACAGGCTTCAACAGAAAACTCCATTAGGATAAAATGCATTATAAACAATATAGTTACCTTTATTTTTTTGCTCTACAACCTGGAATAAAAGGTGACAATAGTATTACTATTATTGACCATTGATTCATATTAAAGTGACTGAAAGCACAAAAATGTTGCTTGGTTCATGATGGTTAAGGCTGCAATCCGTAATACATTTTTTGGTTAAAATAAACTACTCAGCAAGTACGTGAACCATCAGTGTCATCTTACTAAGGCTGTGCGATATTTGCAATTCACATGCTCCGTTTCCTCGATGAATTACCGTTAAATGCTGCAACATCCGAAAGCCAGGTGGCGCTCTCACGCAGAAACTAATGTGGAACACAGAAGAAGAACAATCCAGTTCCAGGAAATGACAATAGTCTTATTCCATCGCTTTTCTTCAAACCTTTTCAGGTAATTTCATGATGATAAAGTATATTTATAAGGATGATGTTTGACGAGTGTTGCTTTTCAAATGCAGATTATAAATGACTCAATCTCGTAGTGATTTTAGATTGAGCAGTGCATACTACCATTCAAAGAGCCGTAGTTCTCAGAAACGCTGTGCATAAAACACAGAACCGATTTAGAAATGTATAATTAGTGTGAATCGCGATATATATTGTCCAGCCGTGGCTCTTAATTGAACCCAAATCACAACAGTAAACTAAATATAATGATCTATTATTTGAACGGTCCGTTCAGATTTTACGGGAAACCCTCACATAAAGTACATGAAGTAACCTGCAATTTAATGTTTTAAATAGAAATGGCGATAGAGAGGCAAACACTACGGATTGCAGCTTTAAGCTTTATTTAACCAATAATATCTAGCATTCATGACAGATATGACACAACTAGGAAAGACACCGCAAATGACAAAATTGGAATCTATGTTGATCCCAATATAATTCAC
This sequence comes from Triplophysa dalaica, assembly GCF_015846415.1. Taxonomy (NCBI): domain Eukaryota; kingdom Metazoa; phylum Chordata; class Actinopteri; order Cypriniformes; family Nemacheilidae; genus Triplophysa; species Triplophysa dalaica. The sequence continues at coordinate 9,426,040 of NC_079558.1, read as the reverse complement.
AAAGTATGCATATTTATACATTTATGTTATTCATTCATGTCAGATAACCTTTACCTTCTGTGAGGTTTCGCGTTTCCTTTTGTCTTCCTTTTTCCTTTTCTTGTCTTCCATGAACTGCTGTTCCCTTTACTGACACTCCTTTCTAGAAAAGACACACAAAAAAAGATAACACTTATAAATGTCATATTCAAAAACAACACATCCAACTGAATTATTCTTAATGTAATAGCACTTTCAAGTCAAGAATGTTCCGCCTATGCAGGCAATGCCAAAGAGAACCTATATACAGTTTCATAGCGTCTCACATTTAATCTGAATGAAAGGTGCTGCCTTGTTACCTAAAATGCAAAATTATCAAACGCACGAGACACAACAGCGGCACCAAACATACAATCGTAATATAACAAACTGTATTTTGTACATGTAACTTGCTCAATTCTATGTTCTTTAGGTGGATTTAACACGTTGTGCCTTGTAAGTGACATAAAAGCATTAGATTAAATTAGCAGTAACGTTAACGTAATAAAACCATCGTCGTGATCGGAGAAACGAAAGTGTCGTTGCTGTATGACTGTGAGTGAGCCTGCAATTGACAGGGCAGCGCTTTCGTATAGGCGCTACGTTCACCCGCCCATTTCCTCCGGTGCAAAAAGCAATATTCCATGCATTAGCTGTTCTAACGATTCATGCAAAAACAAATATTGCACAACATTCGACGACTTTAATCTCGCCCCATACAAGCAAACTGGTGTGTTTTAGTGATCATGCCAAACTCCGATGGACGTTAAAGTTAGCTAGTTTGTTAGCAAGAAAACACTGATACACATAAACATGAGGTAATTTATTATTTCCCCTCCAGAAGGCACCGATTGCTTACACACGGTATCACGACAAAAAACATCCGAGGGTAAGCAACTGTCAAAGCATGCATTTGATCAAATATGGTTAATGTAATATTACCGAGCGAGGACTACAAGGAAGGATATCTTTCCCGCTTGTACCATGGGGCAAACCCTTATGTTTTAACCATTGAACGCAAGCGTTATGTAGGTCAATATGCAAGGCACTGGTCGAATAAAATTCATAATAATTTCGCCATCGACCGTCGGCGAAACGGAAAGCTAAAGTTGCAAACAAGCAGATGCTAACTAGCTGCCTGGCTAATTTAACTAGCAACGGAGCTACTTGTGTGGCTAACAGATGTCGACGAAAATAAATCTGTTTCACACTCGAACGCTTTAACACCAATGCAGTTATAAATGCAACACGATGTCACGCACAATGTTAAGAAAGAACAATATGCGTTATTTGCTCCATAAAATAAAGAACTTACCTCAGGAATTGCATGCACTGCAGCTAGGGTTCTAGCTACAGCTAAAGTGCTTAAGTGCGAAATTCAGGGTTTTGAGGCAACGTGAAATACAATACTCCATCAAGATCTAATAGCAAGTTATGAAAACACTCCTTCTATAATGCTAGTTTTTAAATATGAAATACGACAATGTAAATGAAAGGCGGAATCTATGTTTAAAGCGCTGTAAAGTCAGTTGGTTGACGGTCGGCCATTTTACTGCTCAGTATGAATGTGTGTCTGGACAGATCTGACGGAAGGGGGGCAGTCGAGGCAGATTTTTGACCTTCAATATTAAAAGTCCAATAACTCATTAATTGGAGGTAACAAAGACGTAAGTTGTCTCTTTTAAATGTTCACATTTTCGTGCAACCTTATCTTATCACGTCAAATTTAACATATATTATTTATGAAGTCTTTGTATCAACTCCGGTATGCATTTTATTTAAATGTCCACATCAGATGCAATGACAGATCATAAAAGACCAGTCCAAATAATATATATACAAGTATATGTTCAAATACAGTCACCCGTCTATTATTGTGTTTAAAAATATAAACATGATTTATTTCAAAAATCTTCAAGGTGCACACCATTACAGAATATTAAGGCTTCATAGGTTTGGCATTGCTGCTTTCATAACCATTCATTTACAACAGACGACATACCCATGTTTGACATGCTGTTTAACAAAGAAATCTAACAAAATATTCATTGTTAAAGTCCCAGTGAAATTGAAAATGACAACTCTTATTTTCTCGTGAAATATTGCAGTGTTTATAGTAAAAGTCTTATCAATTTGGGTCATTCTCTTTTTAAAATTCTTGTAATCCCATAATCTTCAGTTAAGATCTGAAAATGCACTTCCGCCCTGAAATGACTATCCATCTGAATTGACGTAAATCCTCCCCTTCAACTGTCAGTCTGCTGCCAGTTTTATTTCAAATCAATGCAACACTTGTTTTTACACATCCAATCAATTTGCTCTGAAAAACTCAAGCCATGCCCACTAATTTTCTCCTTTGAAATTCCTTTTCCCTCGAAAATGTGTCCGAATACAGAACTAACAAAGATCGCACCTTCCAGTTCACGGGGACTTTAACTCAGAAAAATATGGCCTCACGAAGAAAAGGAGCAAAGAAAATAAAGGTGGAGAATGAAACTGCAATAAAGGAGCATGAACGTCCTGACACAGAACCATCAGATGGCAGCATTAGCGAAGAAAAGCCATTGAAAAGGAAGATAAAGGGGATGAAAAAATACATAGGAGCTCACGTCTCAATATCAGGTTAGTGAATGTGCAGATTTTTGAATTAAGTGTTTTTTGTTGGACATGTTTCAAATGTCCAAACATTATAAAGGAGGAATATGGAAAGCAGTTGAAGCAAGTGTAGCCATAGGAGGTCATGCATTTGCCCTTTTCATGGGCTCCCAGCGCTCCTGGACCAGACCTGCCCTTGATCCAGCTGCTGCAGTCAAATTTCAAGAAGCCTGTGCTCTACATGGATTTGATCCGATACAGATCCTGCCACATGGATCTTATTTGATGAACTGCGGTTCTCCCAAAGAAGGTACAGTAGAGTTAATGCGCTAACTGTAATACCTGAGAGAGAGGATGCTATGTTGAAATGATATAAAACGTTACGGATCTAAAACCGTCGAAAACAACTTTATTTGTATGTAAACATTGCTTGTATTTAAGAATGTCATGTCTTGCGTTGCAGATGTGTTCAGTAAGAGCCAGGCCATGCTTGTGGATGAGCTGAGTCGATGTAGTGCACTGGGCCTCAGTCAGTTTAACTTCCACCCTGGGGCTGCTATTGACTCCAGACCTGAGAAATGCATGGAGAAAATTGCCCAAGCAATTAACCACGCACACCAGCAAACCCCTGCCGTCATTACAGGTCAACTAGAGGCAATTCTGATGTTTAATGCTTCTGAACATCACTGTGGTTGTGTGCGTTCATTGTGTTACCTCACCCTGACATGTGTTAAACATTCTTTTGTTCCCTCTATAGTGCTTGAAAACATGAGTTGTCAAGGCAGCACTGTTGGTGGACAGTTCAGTGAACTGAAAACCATAATAGACAGAGTGCGAGATAAGACACGTGTTGGAGTGTGTCTGGACACTTGTCATGCTTTTGCAGCAGGTACCCTTTAGTACCTCTAGTAGCAGTAACTGATTGAAAACATATTTTGGGTTTCTAAGTGGAAGATGTTACTTTAAAATGTTAATTTGAAACTGTTCTCTGAAGGCTATGACATTTCACCAGAAGGAGGTGTGAAGAACATGCTTGATGAATTTGACCGAGTGGTTGGGTTGAATTATTTGAAAGCACTTCATCTAAATGACTCTAAAGGTATTATTTTATTTTGAACCAATAACATAAACACACATGTAACATGATCAATATTGCTGTTATTGGTTGTATAATGACTTGTATTTGGAATCAACATTATGCTACAAATGTTTCTACTGGCCTCAACCTGAATCAAAAGTAACTTGAATCAACATTGTTTCTTCTGTTATTTTTCTGAAGGAAAATTAGGCTGCCATCTGGACCGGCATGAAGACATTGGCCGCGGCCAAATAGGCATTACTGCTTTCCGAGAAACTGTAAATGAGCCTCGACTGGATAATATCCCTCTGATTTTAGAAACACCTGGTCGGTAAGGTTGAGGATGGAAAATGTTCTGTGAATTATGATGGTGTAACTGCAACAATGAATAATGTCTTTTATTTGGCCCCCTTCTTAGCCCAGGTTTCGAGTATGCAGAACAGATCGAGCTCCTTTACTCGCTTTGTGGAAAAAAGTGAAGAATTAAAGGAGTCAACTGAAGAATTGTCCAAGACATTTATTTTTGTTTAAGTTAAATAAACATTTGAACATTGCCCTGCTTTCTGTCAGCTTCCAGCAGTCCTTTATCTTTCAAATGTTTCTAATTCCAATACAATTATTCCTTTGCTTTTACAATAATTAAAAAAAAAAGATTTTGTCTTGTATTTCTGTATAACCAATTTGAAGTGAATTAATAAAAAAATGATCTTGATAAATGTTATCTTGATAGTGTTGTAATTGAAAGGTTTTTTTCCTTCAAATTAACTCTACAATTGCTATCATCAGAAGAGTTTTGAACTTTAAACATATTTTCTAAAGTTCTGCCGTTAATGACCATAAGAGGGAGCCTGTACCTAGGAAATGAAAAACTGCCTGGAGCATCATCTGGTCAGGTTCCCTAAACCTATGTCTGTCTCAGATGCCTTCACCTAAATGAATCTTGATCTGATTTTTACATTACCCACGATTCCGGTACGCTTTATTATTGAAAATATTATGTTTATTGTACAAAATAGAGCTGAAGGGAACAACCTTCATTTGTTTGCCATCTTCCCCCATGACTCCACGCCCAGCTGCTGAGTCCCCAGACTCCGCACTACAGGTGCAGCTGCTCACACAGGGTTCAGCTCTATGCTTGTACTGCCCACACTTAGGTGGACCACACAAGATATCCACATGCAGCCCTGCAATAAACACAACAGCTTTGTTTTTAGAAAGGCTGTAATTCTTATACATCAGTAGAAGTTTTCTGAAATAACGTTTTCTCAAGCTTAATAAGTTTAAGCAAACTTAAAATGTCTTGCCTACTGTAACAAAAATGTTGTTTTAGGCTTTAAAAGCAGCAGTGGGAAGGCAGGTAGCAAAATGTTTAGTGTGAATTTATACAGGAAGGAAAAAACATATCTTGCATTGGAATGTCCTACGCCATGCAGACTACAGGAAATGTTAAGGAGTTCTCAATAAACCATACGGAAAAGAAGAAGTGTTAGGGAAGTTACCTTCAAACTCTTCATTCAAAGAAGTTAAGCTATACGTTTTTGTATGAAAATGACACGCAAAAAACTACAATATAACTACATATACAGTATATACAGTTATGCTCAAAAGTTTACACACCCCTTGCAGAATCTGAAAAAAGCTGAAAATTTTGGAAAAAGAAGAAGATTTTGAAAATGAAGGTTTATTTTTAATGTTGTCCTGCCCTGAGCAAGTTATTTCACTAAAGAAATGTTAACATATAGTTCACACTAAAGAATAATAACAGAATTTCTAAAAATAGCCCAGGGCAAAAGTTTACGCGCCACTGATTCTTGCAATCAATGACAGTTTTTATGTTTAGTCATAGTTGTTTAAGGGGTTCTTGTTTGTCATGAGTCATTAGACTGTCCACTGATCTTCAGAAAAATTATCCAGGTCCTCCACAATCTTTGCTTTTCAGCATTTCGAGATACTTTACTCCTGTCCAGCAGTAACTGTATGATGTTGAGATTCCTATTTTTACATTGAGGACAATCAAGAGACTCATACACAACTATTACAATAGATAGAAACATTCAGTGCTGCCCACTAAGTCAACACCATTCATTTAAAGTCAGGTGAAAGGTGTAAACCTCTGAAAACGGTTTTGGTGAAAAAAAAATCTGAAAGGTGTGTAGATATATATACTGTATATATATATATATATATATATATATATATATATTAATGCATTAGGCAAATGTTATGTATCCATATGTGCATTCATGCTTTACATTTTTCCTGTGAATTAAATGGACATGTCATGCTGGTTGAGCTACAGGAAAGCTGAGCTGTTCATTTCACCATTTTACCTAATAAAAAAACTTGACATTATAAATGTTAATACACCCTAAGATGTAAACTGAGTATTATATGTGTTCATAGCACTAAAAGGCTATAGGACTCCTGCTGAACATAGACATTCACTTGCAGTAAAATGTGTCCGTTTGAACAGCATTTGTCAGGATCTAAGAATCACAAGGGTGTGATAGTTTTGGGCTTTCGGAAATTAAAAGCATAGTTACTGTTTTTAAGTTGCCAGCGGGACAGAACTGTAAACGCAGTTTTGGTAAGCAGTAAAGTTGGGTGAATAACACCAGGCACAGCTTCATAACCCCAACTGTATTCACAGTCTGGATTTATCACAACTTCTCATATCTCCGGTCAGCAAGACAAAAGTAACTCTTTTGATTTAGTTTTACTGTAATGCTTGTCAGCAAGAAACAGTATATTTTATTCAAAATGCGGAACCACTCAAATTAGTTAAATGCATTATTCAGCAAAAACATTTTGTGAAGTCGCAGTTTTACAAGTACTGAGTAAAATGGCTGTATATGGCTTCAGCCTTCTCTCTGCTTCTGACCCTTTACCAAAGAATTTTTCTGGAGTGGTGGCTGGGCGTAGAGCCACCGAGCGACAGACCTTCACATACAACAGCACAGCAGCCACAGGCTCCAGCCTGGTTCTCTCATTGCTCTGGTAACCACACGAAAGCCAGATACTCTGTGCTTGTCTGCTCCTCTGAATTTCAGCTGAAACATGCATGTGAATCTTATGATGCAGTGTTGATAAGAAAGTGGCTATGTTTATTTTTTTGGTGAATCTCATGAAAAGGGTGCTAAGGTCAATTTAACCCAGAATTCATTATAATTGAATCTAAAATATTTTTTGTAAAAGCTGCAATCTATAACTTTTGCCTCTCAATCTCTTTCTCTGAAACGTAAAAATTGGAAGTTACTTACCGCACTTGTCTTTACAGAGGTTGCAGTCTGTCATACCCAACAGCTCAATTTGTAAATCATTATTATAAGGTTATTATTGCCAATTGAGCAGCAGTTTTGAGCCTTTTTTGTTTATTTTTCTGTTCACTAGTACTACTCAAATCAAACTTTAAATGTGATATTTCATGTACATGCTAAAAACGCAAATTACTTGCCAGTGAGTGCCAGCCTGCTTTCAGGCTGTGTGGCTATAAAAAATCCCACCACTACTACACCACAGAGGTAATTACACAGAGATATGTGCACAGACTGCAGATGCACAGACAGAAGAATCTGATAAAAACAGACTACTTCATGTTTACACAGACAGACCCAAACATTTATTTGCAATTCAGAAAAACTTCCCTAAAAGTATTAAAGCAATGTGGGAAAGCAAGTGTCCAGTTTTGAAAGTGTTTGAGGTGTTTTTATTTGACTATGTGTCTAGTATTTTTCAAAGGCCAGAAAAATGTTGGTCTTTTGTGTTTGTGTGTTCACATACACAAGTGGAGACAAGGTAGTTGTGGATACACGAATACACAGAGGGGTCAAAGGTCAGACTACGACATTCCTCACAGCTCTGGACACACACACACTTGACCTGTGTTTTTTCCAGCAGGGTAGCTTTAAAAATAATCTAAATTGAGTAAAACACACAAACGCAGTTAGCTTTCTTTATTGGGATACAGCTGTTTTTATGGAACCCGTTGTACCTCAACTAGAGGGTGCCACAATCAAAAGTACAAATTAAAAGACAATTAAACTACTGCTTTCCTTTTGACTGTTTTATTGCTAAGGGACTACATGCATATGTTTGTTTAAATGAGTGTGTGTTGAGTTTCCTGCTAGCTCAGGTCCAGTCTCACAATTGCCTATTGTTTGGGCAGAGTCACACTTCCTGACTGGGCAGAATTCACGGAAGCAAGGACGCAGGCCAAACAAATTCTTAAGGCTACACCTCCACCCCATTTTCATCGCACCCGCGGTTCCAAGGAGCCGTGTGCCTAGAAAGGGCATGTTCCCAACAGGAAGTCAATTAGCTCCTCAGGAAAGCAGAGAGGAAGCAGGTGGAGTCATGAATACGACTGGCTTCTCATGCACTTACAGAATGGAAACTTAAATACTTTATTCTAATTACACGTTTATTTGGTCTGCATGGTTAGCAGTCTTTATGTTTTTTAGCTAAATTTTACACACCAGAAGGAAAGAATTCTCTCATATAACATCCACACATTTAATACTCCATAAAACCACCCCCATCACACCCCGACACCCACACACACAGACTAAAAATTTGAGTTTTCTGTCTCGGACGGCAACATCTGGCTTTCATAATTCGAGCCAATGCTCCTTTCCAGCTCCTAATGGACTTTAAATAGAAAATCTGGGGCTCGTTGGCTCAGTGTCTGTGTGCTGGCACAACAATTAGACAAAGAATCAGAATCAGGAAAACAAAGCAGGATTTTTTTGTCAGTTGAACAAACATTCAGCAAGTTTTTCATTTACAGCATTGATTTAGCTCAAAAATGTAAGATCTTGTAGTTCTCACCTTCATGTTTATTTTTGAATTACACTATAGCTCCTGTAAATTTTGTTTGTTCAACTGTTGGAATATTAGTTCATCTGAGATCCACACTGTATTGTGCACAGGAAATCGCTAATACTGTACAATTGAATGCATTGTCAAAGTAATGTGTGCTACTATGTGGATTAAAAAACTGAAACGCTGACAGAGTTTTACTTTGGCAGGCTTCATACCCCGTGTGAAAGTAATTTCCTGAGGAGACATCCTTTCTCACCGGGAAATATTCGTCCTGTTTTACTAGCCCCTGTTTTTAGCCTCCACCTCCATTCCTGTACCCTCAGTACTTTTAAGGCGGCTTTGATTCATATCCTTTTCACTGCATATCCACCTGCTTTTTGAAACCCTTAACATCTGCTTTCTAGGGATATCACTATGCTTTTACATTGGAATTCATAGTCACGTGTTTCATTTTCATCCAAAACCACATTACAGGCATTGATTTTTTTTAGTTAGTATGTGCTCCCTGGAAATCGAATATGACCTTGGCACAGATTTGGTTAGTGTCGTCCGCTCATCATTTGAGCTACTCATGTTTGAAAAATGTGAAAAAAAGGCCAGTGGTTATGCAATACCAAAACTCCAGCTTGGATAACATGACATCTAACAACCGTATTTTGCTGTAAGCAAGACACGGAATCTCAACATCATAGACAAAACACTAAGCAAACAGACCCATGTGAGAAGACAAATCCAGTGTGCATGATTAAAAGCATGCTGTTTGTGTGTGAATTGGGGTGATTAGTGTCTCATCATGGTCTCATCACGAAAGCTACAGGATGATCTATATCTCTACAAAGAGATGGTGGCTTAGTCTAAACAAGTCACATACTAAGTCTAGTGGACTACTTTGCATACGCATGCAGGCAGCAAATACACACTTTTATCACACTTAGGCTAGCGGTGTATTGGATTTCCATATGAGTATACAAATCATGTATTGCATGTTTCCCCGATTTCATGTAAATTTGTGGTATTTCTCTGTAATTTAACTGTTTTTGACGGTATTGACAAAAATAAACTGTAACAAAAAATCATGTAAAAAAATGATTTTTTTCTGCAGCTGGGGTGCTACTGTAGAATTCCAGTAGAATTTTTCCTCGTCTTGTAAATTTGCTGTCTTTTCTGTAATTAAACTTTTTTTACAGTTTTTAGAATAATACAGCTGTATAATTAGAATTTTTTGACATCATATGTGGAAAAACTCTGTAAAATTGTATTAGATGGAACAAAACAAATTTGCATTGACAGGACAATAAAGTATTTTTAATAGATTATTTTGTATTCTTCTTAGAGGCCTTGACACAAGTCAAAAACAGGATGAAAGTAAAAAAGGAAACAAACAAAAAGTCCAGACAACAACTCAAATCTCATAAGGGTGGAAACTATAAACAACACTAGCAGAGCAACAATGTGTGCACAAATCTCAATAAGCTTATCTTACATTTCTTAATAATAACCTCTCAATCAAGAAAAGGCATCAAGTGTGGGAAAGAAAGAATCACATTGTTTCTCCGAGCCGTTTGTCATCATCAACTCACAGGCAAAAATAACCCAATGCGTGTTTAAATGCCTTTGTGGTCTGTTTGATGCTTTTGAAGCGAAACGTGATATTATAAACTTCAACGTGCGCTATTTGTTAACCCAGAGTTCATTAGGAGGTAGCATACATAGGGGAAAGTCAGCCGCAGGACATCGCTCAAATCTGAGCTCAATAAACACTGCCATGATAAGCTAAGAATTCTCTGCTGGAACCTTTTCCTTCTTGGCACCGATCTCGAGCAAGGAATCACGGGTCTGAACAGCAACGGGAGACTGCGAAAAACTTTGAACACATGCTGAAATGGACACTTTTTCTGTTATCAGTATATAATGAATAGTAGCAAAAAACACACCAGGCTTTGAGGAACGAGCATGATTCACAGTGATTCTAAGATCTCAAAACTACAAATGTTCAAAGCACATTAAGGAAGAGGAACTGAACATAGAGCGAATGCAGGAAAAGATAGACAGTTGTGAAGAGAAAAGGGGGAAAGAAAATGTTAAATGATGTCCCTGCCTCCCATTTGGGACCAACATCTGAACAGTGTCCAAAAGCTACATGTTATTCACAGCAAATAGCTGGCATGCTTGAGCAGAGGGAAGTGTTTACTTTGGGATGAACAAGATATAGGAGCTTAATGGGACAATGAAAGTTGAACAGAGAGAAAAACAAGGGAACAAGATATGTGGTAAACAAGAGGATGACAATCTTGTCTGAGATTATATACATGTGTGTTATGTGTATTCAGTCGTCTTAGATGAATCTGCGTATTACTACTTATTTTTCATGCGAGAGGACTGTTCTGAATCACAATCAATGTCCCACTGCTGCTCACGCGTTGCTCTTGGATCTGACCCGTTCATTGATCCACTGATTTGCTTACATCAACAACATCGCTCTGGGTTATGAATTGTTTTGACCCGATAGTGACACCAGAACTGAATTCATCTATACTTTGATCAAAAGCCTTTTACACAGTTTATGCAATCCATGGTGAAAAAAGCAAATATTCGCACAAAAAAGTGCATTGTTCAAATATTTTAGATGCAAGACTTTGCTCTCAGTCAGGAACGCCTCGTGCTTTGATGTAAAAATGATGATGGAATTTTTAAAGAAAAATGAATTAATCAGTAGCATGGAAAATGTGTGGCTTACTATGGACGGTTTCAACGGCAACAACATAGACAAACGTTATGTGGCCCAAACATAAAGATGTCATGAACTGGCCCTTTTTATTGTTTTATACTGTTGTCTGAGGTCTACTTGTGACGTTCGTATGGTTTTACATTCAAAAACATCAAAATCAATAAGTAATAGGCTATTTTCTAGCCGGGGTTTGAGGCCGGCTCGACAAACGCTTGGTGTTAATGGGAGTGTCGCATTGAAGACTTGGAAGTAAATGGCCACTATAATGATCGGATAGCAGTTTGCGTACTACACTTAGTTGGAGCCTTCTGTGAATTTGGTTAGACACGTTACGTTAGGTTACACATTATCAGGACATATCGACAAGCGATCTCTAACAAAGCAACAGCGACACATCGTACATATATTTTTACGAACATTAGATTGCTGCCCATTCCTGTCCGATCCAATATTGACGGCACAGCACTGCTTTATTATCTCCGCAAATCCAGCGATGACCTGTGCCTTATTCACAAAGGAATCTGTGCTGCAATGAAGCGAACAAACGTTCAAAGGGTTACCCACATGAGCTGGAACGTCTAAAAATAATAATGTCGGAATCCGAAGGAAGGTTATGCAGCGACTGTGTTCTTCCCCAACCAGGCACTGCGCAATATTTTGCAATCTTTAATTGGACGTTTATTGCTTGCTTGCCCTATCTGGTTCCGCGCCACTTGTGTTACTTCAGTACTGTCATGCGCAAACCAGTGGGCGGGGCTAGATAAGTAGTAGTTTATATTCTTCTGTGGAGCCGGTGTTCAACCTATCAATGACGTCATAGATACTGTAGGTGCATTCCAGGACCTGGCGTTCGCTCGGCCTGGTGTCAATAAAAGTTGTCATTTCAGTAACAAGGACATTTTCAGTTCTGAAACTTACAGGATGTTCCCTTGAATCTGATTACCTCCTACATAACAAAATCTTTGATTAACATTAATGTACTCAGTCGTGACACCTTTAACTTGTAGACCTCAGCAAATGAATCAATAACTGTTCAGTAGTATTTTTTTTAAGATTTTTTTTTGCATTTAATTTTACAACTTGGTGATAAAATAGGACAGGAAGCGAAGTGGGAGAGAAAAGGGGGTGGATTTGTGAAAAGGATCGAACTCGGGTCGCCGGATGACCAACCACTGCCCAGTAGGGTATCGGCTCCGACATTGTTCAGAAGATTTAATTTAATACGATTAATATACAATAAATATTAATAGAATTGAATACTAATTAAATTAAGAATCATATTATTATATTTAAACCAAATACAGACCGGAAGTAAACTTCGGGACAGGCGAATGCGTCCGTCCGATGAAACCGTCAACAGTAGCCGTTTTTTGTGCACGTGTGTTTGTGTAATTTTTTTATAGTAAAACCATATTGCCAAAAAACATAGTACAATAAAACCATGGTTAATATTCCAAAGGGCTAAATTACCCTCAATGTAGGCCTACATGTCAACGCCAAATATTTTTGCAAAAACAGTTGATAAAAGTAGCCTATTTAAGTTTCCCGCATAATTAATTTTATATGTATATAGCGCCAGTTAAATTTCACATATTTAAATATTTAATATCTTTCTTGACCTCGTCGTTTATGAAGTCGTCGTTTTTAGACACACTGGATAAATGAGATATTTTCCAGCTGGAAATGCCCGCCCACACACTCCTTCAGTCGAGACGTTCTTCCAGCAGCAGCTCATACTGACCGCTAGTTCTCACCGGGAAAACTCTCTAAAAGTCGTCTGACAGAATGTAAGCAGGATCATATCGCTTGTGGGGATAAATATTATTTATCGCGTTTTGGAGCGTGATTAACCTAAAAGGCTGCGAGGTGAGTTGTTTAGTTTTGAGTTCTGTCACATTGGCCATAGATTATTTTTGTCACATTCATTTTTGGGAACACACAAGTGAAGTTTAAGTTTGTTCCGTTGGTACTAGTGAATGGTTTAGCAGTAGAGTCGGTGTTCATTTGAAGAAACTGTAGTCTTTAACATATGGATTCGTGAATTATTGTGTGATTGACGGTGCGGCATAAGTATAAGTATGCGTGCATGCGCCACTGTAACCCCACTTACAGTTATGACGGACAGTTGATGATTTAGACTCCTGTCAGAATAGATTAATTGAGTTAATTGTATACTTGAAAATGTTTTTTCACATGGACATGAATCACTGGATTGGTAACAAACCAGGAAAAGTTTCTCCCTTTGGGCACTCCTTCTACTTTAATGTTTTAATTTATACCAAGTCAGTTAAGTTTATAAAACACAAAAGTCGGCTGGGCATTTGAGCAAATTCCAAAGTTCAACAGTGATCAAATAAATCAATGAACTGTTTAGTGCAAACAAGCAATATAAAAAAAAAAAAATACAGTAAGATTGAACAGATTTCAGAATGAACACTGTCATTTAATACATCGGTTTTTATTATTCCTATGGTTCTGCTAATGTAATGAAGATGAATGTAACCACTCAGTTTCTCAAATCACAACTTTAAGTAATTAACCCTTTTATTGCTTATGTTTGCGTTGAAAGAACGCACAACCGTGAGATTTCAAATATAAAAAATGGTCTTCTCATTGAAATCATAATTTGCTTTTATTAAACTTTTTGATTTGCTTTCCTGTAGCTCAGTGTTAAGAGCATTCCGTTAACAACGCAAGGTTGTGGGTTCGAGCCCAGGGGATTGCAAATACCTATGTAAAATGTATAGGATAAAGCAATGTAAGTCACTTTGGATAAAAGCGTCTGCCAAATGCCTAAATGTAAATGTAAATGTAAAATTAAACAGTGTTTGGGAATAGCAACATAACAGCGGGGTGGATTCAATAGAATGACGTCATGGGCAGTCCAGTTCTTTATTTTGCACATTAGCGGCTCCATGGCAGAGTTTCTTTCTGATGACATCACAAAGAGCTCTCTCAGGCTATAAAAAGCACAGCTTTCTTCTCTGGATTTGGTCATTTTATGGGAAGGCGGCTCAAAATGACAAATCTCACCCCAGATCGAAGTACTCAAAGTGATAGAGAAACACTAGTAGCCTAAATCTTATGGCAAATACTTGTTAGATATTTAAAAAAAATGTTTCATTAGCAGAGTTGTAAAGATAGAAGATACGAAGTAGATGTTAATTTTTTTGTTGAATAACGATAGAGATAATATATTTAAAAAAACAAATAACGCACAAAGAAGAACCTTATAGATAACTTTTTGAAAGCGAATCCACCCCAAGATTTGTCACTCGACCCAAACTGCTAAGCATTAGATTAACTTGTCTCCTAATGGCACGGCCACACTCGCTGGAGTGATTCCTGCATTTCTTAGATTTCTGTACCATGAGGTCACGTTTTGATTTTCTATTGGTCTCACGCATTCAAGACTTGACATGAATTCACAGGTCAGAGTTCACCAAACTTGAACATGCTACGCATGCGTATGAATGGAAGTCAATGCAATCAAAAATCAAGTGTGATCGCAGATTAACTCTGGGTGGGATTAACATCTACCTGCTCATAGTTTAGTGTGCTTTTAGATATAATGTAGAATAGTGCCCTGGCGGTGGTTGGGATAAAGGGTGGGCAAATGGCCTGCAGCTCACCCCAGGGTCTCACTATAGGAGTGGGTATACTCGACTTTTCGTGTGCGTCTCTCGCACAAACACGTCCGCACAGGCACAGCTTCTTGAGCATAGTCATCACGGATTAAGCGTGGACGTCAGAGTTCGACACATGTGCATTACAAATTAGTATCTGTGCTCTACCAGACCGCCAGACGGCAGTTGCTGAGTCGCGTCATTCACAGACCCACTGCAAATTATTGATTGAGGAAGTCATTCGCCATTGCAAACAATCCGATCAAACAGCAAGAAAACAAAAAACAACAACCAAACAGCATGGAGAAGGATATACTTCTTAGCTTATTGTTCTTGGTTTCAGCGCGTTGGTTTGGTATCGTTGTTTTTGTGCGTGTATTGACTCCTAGTGGACTAGTGCACTTTTCTCGCAAATGCAATGTTGAACGCGTCACGTCCGCGTGGTCTCAAAGAATGGGCTGTGCACGGATGGGGTGTGCAGACCACCGCGGACCCTCCTGATGAAGAAAATCACATCATGTAGGCGGCGCAAGGACGCGGATGGACAGACCATACTTGCTCCTTTTAGAGTTAGAAGTAGGGTCAGATTTTTGGAGAGGTGCGCGTAGGGTACGCTAAGGGCACACGGCTCAGCGTAAGCTACAGCGTAGGTCCTACGCACGACTATAATTTGGCCTTAAGGTGGGTGGGTTGGGAAACAGTGCAGGCACTGATTTTTTAACATCTATTATCTAAGTATCTAATGTTGATCATTTGTTCCCAAATTCCTATGAATATTATTCATATGTGCGGTCTATGTTGCTCATAACTGGGATAAAATATAGTTCACTAAAATATATTCTTTCTTATTTGTCTATTATTTGGCTTTTTTGGTCAGTTTGATGTATAACAAAAAGTCAATTTCAACTAGGTCAACTATGTAGATGTAGCAGTAACTGCAGACTCACATTCCAGCAATGACAGACATTTGGCTCCTTCAGCAGTTGTTCTTCACATATAAAACCACTAAGATTGGGTTTCCATTTGGGGCATATTCCATCATGGATCCATTCTGCCAGACAGTCACTGAGGTCAAAGCATTGAGCATGAAAATATGCTCTTCTGATAAAGCCATTATTTGTGATTTAGTGCTATAGGCTGTCCTTTTCGTCTTCATATCAAGTTGGAGCCCAGAAAGGAGCGGAGGTCATTGGGTGAAAGAGAAAAATGAGGCCTTATCTTGAATGTTTGTCCACTTAGTTAACTGGGTTATAAATTAGTGTAGCCAAACTGACCATGAAATAGCACAGAGAGAAGATAAAATAGGTTAGGAGTACTTTTTGAAACTACAGAGATGGTTATGGTACTCAACACTTATTTATTAACACCATAAATCTGCAATAGAGGTTTGCGAAAGCCAAATGCCATTAGAGAGATCGGACAGATTTCTAACATATACCCACATACAGGGTGTTTCCAAAACGTGTTTTCAATCTGGGATGCGGGTACTGTATTCAATGTCTGTAATATAGTCACAGTCCAGAGATATTTCAGCCGGGCTTCTATTTATCACACACACACGGTTTCTATTTGACTGTGCTTTACAGTATTGACATGCACAACAACTTTATTCAAGCAGTGCATTTGCACAGACATATTTGAAATGTTTGCCGTTAATAGCAAGAGTCGCAAGAGTTTTAAGATCTTGTGGCTTTGTCTATGGCTATTTTCATGTCAGGAAGCAACAGCAGGTCTGCTAAATGTCAATGTAAGCACTGGGTTATGTCAAACACATATGTCCAAAAGTCTACTACATTGACAATAATATTTGAATACTGTATCAATAACTGTACAGTGGAGTCCAAGATTCTGAGACCACTTGGGAAAACCAGGGATAAAAGGTCCAATGTGTAATTTCTATACTGATATTAAAAATGTAACATTCAAAATTCAACAAATGCAAAACACAAACATTTTACGTGGTCTCAGGTTATGGGACCCCACTTGCTTTTTATCTTGATCTGTGCTACACATCCACCTGTCTCTGTGTTTTACACAGGATATCTGTTAATTTTACAAGAAACCCATCGAACCAGGACGGCTGAGTGGACTAAAGGCAACGGGGTAGGAGGGGATTTGGGGAGAAGGATCAGGGGCTAATTCTGGACATGACCAATACTGAAGGAGCTTCTCTCAAGACATACTATTATCCAGATTATTACATTTAATTTGTTGCCTTTTAAAGACTCCTGTGCCTCCCCTGGGAGAATCCTGTGGAGCTGGCTGCGGGATTGTCTTGTCTATCAAAACAAAGGAACAGGAGCGGAGGCTAGTCGGAAGGAAATGAGGAGAGTCTCTTTCCAGCATGGATAAAGTGGCCGGGCTGCCTGCAGTGTCCTGGATTAAGTCAGTCTCACACACCAGCAGGGTGCAGGCTAGAGGTGACTGAATGAATTTGGATGAGGAAAGCACAAAGTCGTGAGACAATAGGACTTAGCCAGGTATGTTGCCACTCCTTCATATGTTTTTAATAGTAAATGGAAACATTGAAAGATAAGGCAGTGTCTTTGGGTCTTTTTGACTGAATGTTTTTATCAAAATGTTTATCAGACAGTGAGTGTGTCTTTAATGGCAATATAGCATAAAATCTACAACAAAGCCAGAGCAGAACTGTGGATTAATGGAATAAGACATATGACTCCTGTACAAGGATGCTCAGGACTTTGACTGCAGTCATACTTAAATGCAAAATAAAATATATATATATATATTATATGACAGGCATTATAAATCAGAAATGAAATAATTAGGAAATCAGTAACTCAGATTACCCATATAGTTAACAATCAGATTTCTTCATTTACTTAATGAATTTAACCAGTTAATACCATTCTTCATAGTTAGCTATCAACTTTAGAAATATGAGGAAGAAGTTTTTTACTGTCGCTTTGAGAACAAGACTGGAGAAGTTACTTCAAAAGATGCTTTTAGTAACAAATTGTCCGTCAGGTAAATGACCACAATACTGAGATTTTATAAATTCATTTATGCCACAGTCTAAAGTGAATGACTGAGAAGTCAAAGTAGTCTGAATTAAGACATTTAAAGGGCATTAAACTCGGTCACAATACTCCAGGATATTCAGCATGGAAATATATAAGGGATAGTTCAATCAAAATTGAAAATTGAGGGATCATTTACTTACGCTCAAGTTTTCCCAAAAATGTATACATTTCTATTCTAAAGAAGATATTTTGAAGAATGTGGGAATCAAAACAAAACAAAAAATTACTATAGTATTTATTAGATTAGATTAGATTAGATTCAACTTTATTGTCATTACACATATACAAGTACAGTGTAACGAAATGTAGAAGGGAATGCGCAAACCTATTATTTTCCTATTAATCAATGATGCTCATGTGATGTGTTTCTTTCAAGGAAAAAAAGTTTATTTTGTTAATATGTAATCTTTTAGAGTATGTAGGAGCCCTCTTTGGACCATACTGAAAGAGAAGTGCATGGTTACAGACCTAAACCACAGCAATATCTGCAGCCTGAGCTGAATTTATTTCTGAACTTATATTTTCCAAGCCAGAAACCCAGAACAACTGTGAAGCCCAGAATTTTTGACCACATACGCAGCAGAGGTTTTCAGGAATTGAAGTCATGCATATTTTCAGCTCACATTTATCGTCACTGAATCTTTCTGGATATGAACTAACACCAAAGACAAAAACGGGACATAGCTGCATCTGTCTTCTTTTTGAAAAACAGTACTAAGACACTTTCCACTCAGCTGGAGCTTTTAAAACTTCTGTTCTTTTGGAGACTTGATTCACATTTGAGGCTTCAAGGGTACATACATCTCATCGTTTTCAATCTACGTTTTGGGTTGTGCATTTTTTCATTTTTTATCAGCCAAGGAAATATTTCAATCCAGAGAAGTCATGAATTTGGGAAAACTCTCTGGCCTGAAGGGCCTTGTATCCCACTCCTCAGGAAAGCGTCGCTTTAAAGGTGACCTCACCCTGGACATGATAAGCCCACCGCTGGGAGACTTCCGTCATACCATGCACGTTGGGCGCGGAGGGGATGTTTTTGGCGACACTTCATTCCTCAGCAACCACGGCGGAGCAGGAAACAACACAGATGGAGACTCTTCCTCAACTTCAGAGAAGAATGAGGGATTCTTCTCCCGAACTCTTCGCCATGTCCGCAGGACCCCAGACAGGCCCCACGGTGGCTACAAGGACCTTTCGCCCCCGCCTCCACCAATTTCTCCCATCATAAAAAATGCTATCTCTCTGCCCCGTCTGGATGTGGACTCGCCCAATGGTTGTCCTGTGAAAGTGCTTTTTCCTAGTACACCCAAGACACCAGAAAATTCTACTTACATGTACGGTGAGTCCATCAGTCAACGATTTGTTTTTGCACTTACAGATTGGGTGTATGTAGATAGAAATAGCTCATTGTA
Organism: Triplophysa dalaica; assembly: GCF_015846415.1. Lineage (NCBI taxonomy): Eukaryota > Metazoa > Chordata > Actinopteri > Cypriniformes > Nemacheilidae > Triplophysa > Triplophysa dalaica. Next base: position 9,406,718 of record NC_079558.1, on the reverse strand, counting down.
AGGTAATAAAAACATAACGCTATTATGCAAGGTCTTAAAGCACTTCTTAAGATATAGTTATATATATTATATTGTGTTTGTCAATAGATCTTCCAAACAAATTAGACACTGGACCTTTAACAAAACGTAAATGTGTTCCCCGAACTTTAGCGGTCAAGGGTATTGACTTTTCACCTCTGTCCCGCTAACCTACAATTTAGGCAGATCAAACATAAGAAGTGATAAACTATCTGAACACCTGTGCCAATCCCAGACTCCTTTTTACCACACAAGACCTGGCATCAAAGTTCAGCGGTCTGTGTCTGAATTCCTATGCCTCACCCTTAGGAAATTCTTTAAACATGCCTCACTGGTTGCTTGACAGGACGGCCTGTTCAAAGCACAACCCCCGCAGACTCATACACATCTAAACAACTCCTGAATATCGTGACCTTAGGGCTCAATAAAATTTCCTATTAGTTTAAGTTGTTAGTCTAGTTTCAAATCTTCCTTAACCACACATGCAGAGTTTATTTATTAGTGCAAGAAATAGTTGTTACCAAAATTAAACTTTTGCTTAAAGTTAATCAATCGTCCCCTCAAGCTGAACATTTATATTGTTCTGACCAGGAACTATGAGGTATTTTTGCCAAACACGAATGCTAATTTCTAGTCCTGTTTTCAATACCATAAAGTGTGTTTCTGTAGGCTATTCGTAAACATTTACAGTTTTTCTGTAATTAGTCATCTCGGCTTTTACTGTGCCAAGTCTTCACTGTTACAGAGCTCTATATGGACAGGACTCTGCATCTTACCACATGGCATAAATGGGTTTCTGCTCGCGTTGTTTATGCTTCAATCTGTGGGTCGCTGCCATCTTCTGGATGCAGAGAGATCTGCAGTTCTCACAACAAATGCTTATGTTTTTGCAGGTTTGGAGTCTGGTTTCGTCACTTTGCCGAGGCTGTCGCGCACCGAGCGTCAATCCCAGGGCAGCTTTCCCCCATCATGCCCTCCTGAAATCCACAGAGGCTCCCTCACCGACACGGGTATCTCCTGTTTACCCTGCTCAGACTCCGTCAGTCCCTCGGACTCCATGAACTCTTTCACATTCGATCTGGGCCCTTCCCTCATGTCCGAGGTTTTCGCCATGATTGACAGCCCTGTGTGTGAAAAAAGCATTTCCTTCAGTGAAACCACGTGTGAGCCCGCATTAGGTTCGACTGATGATGATGTCGACTCGGATGCGACCACATCCTTGGTGGACTCCCTCCTCAGAGAAGACAGTGACGGAAGGACGCGGTTGTACGGAGGAGAGTGGAAACATTTGGACTTTGTAAATGGCGAGTCGCCGAAAAAATCCAAGGTGGGAGATGTGATGTTCTCTGACGCTGTTGAGGATCACGGCATGGAGCCAGAGCATTTCCAGAGGGCTGCAGATGTGCTGGCACGTCATTACGGAGGAGGACTGAGAAATGCAGATGCCAACAGTTCTCACAGGAGACCCTACAACTATCCTGATGAGGAGGAGGAGATCAAAGTCTAACAGTATGAGAAGGCTCAAAAGAAAACATCAAATCACAAGTAGTTTTAATAAGCTTTGTAATGGGTAAAATGAAAGCTGGATTTTGATGATTGACAGGTTTGTAGGCCCTGTACTGAATGCATCAGGATGGATTTGCTTTCATGCTACAAATGCCATGTGGTGATGTGTCTATTCCTAGTTGAAACATTACCAAAACGTCGTCGGATGTTTGTGAAATGGATTTTGGTTTCAGGTGTAATGGATCTATAAAGAACTTTTGATATAATGCTTCCAAGGGGAGGGCCTTAATTTTTTTTGCCAATTTCAGCCCTGACCTTGGAAAAAGCAAAATAAAAAACTCAATATACTGTGCAGGGATGCATAAAACATGCCAACCAAAAAGATAAGTCTGGCAAGCCAAACTCTCTCTGATCTCATTACCTAAAACATTAGCTTTGATCCAGCCACATACGACCTGTTATGGTTACTTTGTAATACATAATAGAGGCAATGTTGCTAAACAATAGCTATGAAATGGCAACTTTATGCCACTTAGATACTCAGAACTTGCGATATTTAGATTTCAAGTAAACCTTTTTTTCTATGTAGTGTACAGTAATATTATGTAAAAGTATGAACGGAAGTATATCTCTGCTAGCCAACTTATATCTACTATGCAAACCACTTTAGCTGCGACACAGAATTAAAACATTTTACAGTCATGTAGATTTAAAAGCACAAATTCCCTGATAACACATGTACATCTGTAAGATGTTTGCTAAATCTCTGTAAATCTGGAAAGCATCTGCTGTGTAAAAACATCTGATAAACGTTTTAGAAAAATCGTACACATCTTACATGTTCATAATATCTGTTGGGAAACATCTCAGAGATGTATTAAAGACACTACATTTGTAAACACATGCATCAAATAGACGTTTCAAAGATGAATACGTGCTATCAGGGTTCCCATTGTGGATGAATTTTTGTGGCAGTTTTATTTTTATTCACCCATGTCATTTCCTGAGAAACATTCGTCTGTACGAGACAAAGCCGCAGGTCAGTGCGATGCAAAAACTGTAACTAAAAAAAGACAAAAATGACTGTCAGTGTCATCATTTCTTTTATTGAACGATAAATATCTTCGGATCAACATTATATTTATGAATATTTTTTGACCCACACCAGCGTTTGTCAATGTAATATGAAAATATGATTAAATATGAATATTCATTTTGTTCAAATTTTTGTCATGTTGAAATCTCCATTCCCTTAATCACACGATATATGTACAAGCTGTACGTATGTGCGGTTTTGCACAACATTTTTACAACATAGCAATGTATGTTACCATTTTCATTAAACGTTTTCATTAAACAATGTCAGCTCTGAAACGTTTTTGTTGAAAAGTGTGAACTTGCTAAGCCGCGTACATAAATAGCAAGCATAAAGTTTCTCTGTTGTGTATTTTTATCTGTCAGCCTTTACAAAACCAGATCATCAAACACCAGATGAAGATCAGTGTTAAAAAAAGACTGCACAGTTGAAAGCATAAGCCAGTAAATACTGCACCTGATGACACAGAATCCAATATAAACTGTTACAAGATTGAGCTTAATTGATCAAAGCAGTGGGTTTTATAAGTTCAGTTTTCAGTTGTTAACTTTCCTTTTTAAGACTTACTGAGCTGGAAAGGAAAGCTGCTTGTTAAGTGCCTGGGGTGGTTGAGGAGGAGGGACTTTGGGTCTTCTGCCTTGCGGTTTCTTTTGTGATCCAGCCTCAGGCAACATGGGCAGTGAAGTTTGGGTGGTTTCGGGCTTGACTGAAGGCAGCGGTTGTATCTCAGAGACTCGGGGGAGAGGAACGGGGAAAACTCTGTTTTGGTTTGATGGGAAAGCTCCCGTCTGGTTCACAAGAGGACCTTTACTGGGGTTTTGTGGCTTTTGCTGAACGAAGGACCTCCTTGCTGTAATTAAAAGTAGGGATGTAAAATGTAGCTTTCCTTGAGAAAGCTTTTAAAAATCTATAAACAGCAACTTACGTTTGTAAGGAGTTGTGATCTTCAACACAGGCTCCTTAGACGGAGCTGGAGGGTCCTGGGTGCCCTCTGATTGGGTGGAGCTCTGTGTCCTGGCGTGGGATTGGTTATTGGGCGGGGCAGGTGCTGCAGCGTACCGGGGGACCGGAGAAGGGTTGTAATTTTGCAGAGATATCTGAGCGACTGGATTAGAATTGTTGTTCTCCCAAAAAACAGCATCACGGTTCATCTGAGAAGGTTTGACAGCTTGCGTCAAACCAAAGTCATCAAATGAGGCCGAGCTGAAATAAGAAAATGAGGCTTTAAAAATAAGACATTCCAATTTTATTTTGGTTTTATTTGGTTTGGTTGGTGATTTGTAAACCACAGAAGAACATTCGGTACCTGTCTGTTTTTACGAGGGAAGCTCGGTTGGACAGAGAGGGGGAAGGTGTAGAGACGCTATCTGAAAGAATCCTATGAGACGATGCTGGAATTATGTCTTGCAAAACTGAGCTTGAAATTGGCTCTGGGATCTGAAAATCTGCATCTGAAAAACAAATTGTTAAGTGTCTGGGGTGGTTGAGGAGGAGGGACTGCTATTGCTGTGCTTTGTCATGAAAACACACAGCAATTGACCAATCAGCATTGTTTCAGTACCTTCAGGGAAGAGGCTCTTGCAATTCTGAATAAGAGGCTCTATGATAGTCACCACTTGCACAGAAGAGGCAGACGCCATGTCTAGCAATGAAGTTTCTCTAAAATAGAAAAAAATCTAAGGAGATTAGTAGCAAAATTGAGTAATCCAGGTCATATTGCAATTGAGAAAATTGTGGTTACACTGACCCTTCACAGCGGGGCCACAGTAGATTAGGCCCTAACACTATTGCAATGTTACTAGGTGTCATCTTATTCACTGCTTGATATTCGGACAAGTGTGACAGAAACTGCACAAGGTATCTGACAGAGAGTGAGAGAAGGTTTTGGTAAATAGAGTGCCACGGGATAACGACTATTTCTGTATTAACAAATGCGTTTAGTTCTTTTGCAAACGATTACGTTTGACACCCGTAGTACATTGAACAGATCGTACATTTGTATGGCAAGATCAAAATGAGTAAGATATACACTATACCTGAGGTTGTTATAGTTTTCTGTGGGAAGCTTTTGCAACGTCTCCCGCAGCAGATTAAGTTTTTCCTCTGGCTCTTTTTCTCTAACAACAACAAAAATGATCAAGACAATTAATAGTTTAATCTCAGTTTTTTACTTGTATCTCTTAAAAAAAGAACACATAAACTACAAACTTACGCTGCGGCCCTGAACCAGTCATTATAAAGTTCAAATGTCATGAGCGGCTCAGGTAACTCTCTCAAATAACATTTAAAAGCCCCTGCAAAAGAAAGCAGAACAGTTTGTTTCGTCACCTCACCACACTTGCAACTACATTCTTGTAACCTCTAATGCTCTTCATGCACTGGTCCAGTTGTCATTTTATTGTAATTGAATAATAAACTAATAAATCACAAACATGGAAAAGCAAATGAATGAAGTGAAGTGCCACCTGCTACTGCATGAGGGTCGGAGCTAAACTCATTTTGGTCGACCGTCCCTGCTTCCAGACAGTTCTTCAGTTTTTTCACAATAGATGCACCAGCTGCTAGCCTGAACAACCCCTAGAGGTGTGTGAGTTTTTAAGAGAGATAGTGAGAGTAAAATATGAAATAAAGGCCATGCAGTAATGTGGGTGTGTAGTCGTGCGAGTGGGTGCGGATGTGTGTTTGAGGTCAACTGAGTTAAATACGCGTGTGTGGGAAGCTAAAACCATACATGTACCTCTTCTCTGAGTCCTGTACGCATTAGCATGCTCACGCACTCCTCAATTGGTACAGCGATCTTTTGATCACAATTCTGAAGATGTGACAGCAGAGGTTCTCCAAATACCCTTTTTTCAGATAAAGTCACTTGAGGTTCTGTGTTTAAATAAACAAACAAACACTTCATTGCAATGCTGCTATGGGTGTCACATTATACTAGTATTGACAATAACCATAATATTAAAAACCATGAATGAGGATATATTGTGTTAATACTACACATACTGTATGATAATATTGTAGGCTATGTATAGATGGTTAGGTGTTTGGATGACACGCTTTGTCCTCTGCTTACCTGTGTAGCTGTGGCTCTCTTTCAATTCAGATATGTTTCTCTCCAAAAATTCACAAGAGGCCTTGTGATATTCAGCTTGTAGCTCCAGCAGCTGTAAGAAAATTTGAGAGGTTAAGATTTGTTTGTCTTTTCTTGAGATAAACGGTTTGAGGTCTGTTGAGATACGTCTGTGTGGAGTATAGAAACTCACGCGAATGAAGTAGCTGGCATACTCATCCTCTTTAGTAGCAAAATGGTAAAGGTCTGCAGAATACTGATCCTGGAAGAAAAAAACTATTTTAATGTTTATTATCCAGTATATTTCATAAAAAAATTGGTTTCATGTAAAATATAACCTTATCATTTTCATAGTAAAATTAAATAAAGATTTGTTTAGACGTAATTTTTACAATACATCAATGCATACCTGATGCAGTGTATGGATACTATAAAATAGCACATTATGTTGCCATTTGGAAATCATTTGAGACAGATTTTAATCCTTGTCATCTTTATTAGCACATTGTCCCAATGTGTCAAAACATTTGCAGTTACTAGACACTACCCTAAAACTTAAAAATCATTTTGCAATCTAGTAAATATACCTTTAAAAAAGGTAGTCTAAATCAGAAAGATGTAATTAAGTTTCATTGTTCTGGTTTGGTGAAAACGACTGATAAATAAGTCAACTTTGCTGAAAAATATCTCTGCAGTAACAAGGTTTAAGAACGCTTTGTTAACCTTGATAGACTCCAGTCTTCTCCAGGCCTCCTCTACATCTTCTCTGAGACCGTCCTGTTTGGCCTGTGGACCTGTGCTGGCTTGAGATCTAAAAATGAAAGGGCACGGGTAAAAACATTTGTACAGAGTTTTACGTAATGTCATAAGAATCTGTATTATTACGAAGGTTTTCTGTTTTATTAACAGATTTACAATTTTTTTTAAATATGGTCAAAAACTGTAAAATGACAGAAAATACAGGAAATTTATAAGAAAACAGGAAAACATGCAATTGTTTTATTTTTACGGTATGTTTCTGCTATGTTTTATTTTAGGTTTATCTACACTATTTTTTTATTTCAAAAACCATCAATTTACTGAATAAAACACTGTAAATTTACAAGAAAAACTGGGAAAAACATGTTATTTTACTGGAAATATTTTACGGAATGTTTCCTGCAACCCAGCTGCCAGATATTTTTCGTTTTCTTTACTGGACATTTTTACAGTGGATGATAAACATAGAATTTGACTTATTGTCTGGTCATGTAATACGGATAAAATATTCACCTGCCACGTGCATTATTCCAGTCTGTCGTAAGTTTAGCAAACTGTTTCTTGTTTTTCAAGATTTCTGGCAGGTCTTCCTGAATAGACAACAGTGATAAAGACCATTAACAGAGAGTGTTTCAGTTCATATGTTCTGTTTAGTAGGAATTTAAACTGTACCTCACTGAGCTTATTAAGAGGCACTAAAACCTCCTTCTCCAACTTCATCTCAAAGTCAGCCAAAGTCCGTGCCAGAAAATTTTGCATAAAACAGCACATTTCTAGAACTTTTCTGCAGGAAGGCAAAACACAAGGGTGTGTTCAGAAACTTGATCTTTTTATTTACAGAACATGATGGTTTTATTTCCAATGTATCTGTGCTATACTGTGCCTTCATTTCTTGCTGGTGTAAAGTTTTTCACAAACTAAAATGACTTAAGAGTACGGGAATACTTGCCTAATAGAGGATTCACCATCAAAATCTTTAAAGCTCTCAGCCATACTGACAGAAAGCATCATGAGAGGTAACTTTTTCTGAAAAGAAAGAAAACTATAAATTCAAAAGTCAGTTATGATAATTATAAACTCCTATATGGTATTTTTTTGATACTTCCACTTCTCTGGTGGTTAATTTTCTTAGTTTACATGTACATTATAGATACGGAACAAGACAAGAACAATGCAACATGAATGCATGTTACACGAACAGAAGAGAACTGAAAAAAGAAGGATGCAAATTTTTCTAGATTTACACTTCTTAAAGGGGATAGTTCACCATTTCATTTATTCACTCTAATGTCAATCCAAACCTATATGACTTTCTTCTGCAGAATCCAAATGAAGATTTGTTGAAGAACGTTGATAACCAAACAACACTGGACCATTTCTCAAAACATCTTTTTTGTGTGTTTCACAGAATTGTCATGCACATTTTATAAACCACATGAAGGTGAATAGATGACAGCAGTTTTTATTTTGGGGTGAACTATCCATTTAAAGAAATTGGTACATTTCGAGGAGTGAAAGGAAAATGAAAGTGTATTTTGCACTTCGGAAAAGCAGCCAAATCTCACTTCTGTTCACTACAGATCAATAACTCCAGACACACACTTACACATACGGCTCAGATTCAGACAGATTTTGTGACTATCCATAATCTCTCAAGCAATTTCAAACTTGTTTTCTTTAAAATAATTGTCAACCAGTCAGTACTGGAAGAAATCCCACCTAAGTTCCATGTAAAAGATACTTCCTTGCCACAGCACTTCATAACTTGACCCTTTCATTTATCTTCTTGAATGTTACTTAGTTCTCATCTATAGTGTGTTCTGTCCCAACACATTTAGAATTCATGATTTAATAAATGAGTTTACCATTCGTCGATCTGGGTCCAGTCCCTGTTGACTCTGGAGGCAGCCTACCAGCTTCTTATGGATGATCTGGGCAGCTTTTCTGGCAGGCTCCACACGCTGTTCCACCTTGAAGCAAAAAGATTAAACATTAAGTTACAGGACATTGGATTTACGCAGGCATACGTAGTTGTTTAGTAAAGGTAATAAAGTTAAAATGATTGGTCACCCAAATAATAGTTTTGAATCAATTACTCACCCTCATGTCATTTCATAACTGTATGACACCATTGCATAGACATAAAACCTGATTTCTCAAAACATCCTCTTTTGTGTACACTGATGTTAGAGTCATATACCGGTTTTGGACAGCATGAGGGTGAATAAATGATGACAGTCATTTTGGTTGACCATAATTTGAGGTGTTCAGGTATAAATGTGAAAATAACTTACCAAAACCAGATCATCTGATAGAAGATCAGTTGCATCTTGTGACCTGCAGAGCAGAAGCAAGTATTATGTTAAAGATGACACACCAAAATAGCTCTATACTAAAGGGGTTACATCCACAAATACTTTTTCTCTAGATGCTCTATTCCTTTATCACATTTATTTTTTTTCCCACAGTAGCCTCACTCTACTGAGGTTTAATAAGATATCTCTTCTGAGCTTTAATGAGACCCGCAGTGTTTCTCAAACAAGTTTTTTAATATGACACTACATTGTTTTTGACATGCATTTTATTTGTAGATTGTCAAATGAAATGAAATGATTTAATATCTGATCTGTGATTTGCAGTCTTTGTATAATTTTAATGTTTATCTTCCTGAGCAAGACCACTGACCATGATTTATTATTAGAAAAGAAGTATTAGACAAAAATATATTAAAAACTATGGCACTCCATTCACAAACTCTCTTGACATCTTGAGTGAGTCGGTGAGAAAACAGGACCTTGACCATGTTGCCAAACGTGAATTAGAGAGTCAGTCTTCTGCAGAAAATAGACTGATACGAGTAGACGGGAAGTGGACCATAAGCTCAAAATAATTCTAGACGTACTCTCTCCTTTATCATAGCAATCCAATGCGCTTAAAAATCATGTAGCTTAATTTACCGTATATGATTTGACTAAATGCAACGTTTCTAAAAGTATCCAAGTGCACAAAAACATTTAAACACTTTTTGTGTCACAGCTAAGCTGTTGTAGGAGCAAATGTGAGTCTAAATAATATTGCACAAGTTATTTGACACTCTTACAGTCCACAGATAATATATTAATTTAAGGATTAAGGCCTTTCAGTATTTTGAATGGCACAGCCGAAATGTGTATTGTATTGTTAGACAAGCTTTGTATCACATGTGGCCTACGTTGTTAGCTTCAAACGTCACATTAAGAGTTCAATGTGGTAGTGTATCTCCCCTGCTCTGTGTTAAGGGTGAAGAATAATAAATATCCTGTTAACCTCGTATCATGTCAGTGTGGGTTGCAAAACTAAAATTTTGTTGCGTCCTTGCACAGCTTCCTTTGAGACAATTACATTGTATATTCAATAGATGTAGAGTCGGTGACTTCTCAATAATAATATTACAATATTACATACATATTACCTTAAAGATAAAGAGAATGTATTTTTTTTGTTCAGTGACACAACTTGCCCCACTAGATGTGTAAACAAACAATTCCAAATTAACATCATTTGCTATGTAACAGTATAAACATTCATGATATTTTAATGTACTGAAACCGTGTTTAACAACCAACAATTCATAAAAATTTTGTGTGCTTTTTTTATCATGAAAAACATTTGTCAATGTTCTTCTCGAGCATCTTTTGACAGCCATATGGGCCTTTTTTAGATTAGAAGTGTGAACGCCATTCACAATGCACACAAGAGCCATAGATATCAAAGAGATATGCAAAAACCTATGATGCACATTTTTTGTATGACATTGTTTTGGCAGTGAAAAGGCCTTAGCACTTCCCCTCATGTTGAAACAAATAACAGGAGAGAAACCGGTATCAGTGTAGCAATGTAATAACAGTTGAATCAAACTAAAAACAAGTCATGCGATTAATTTCAGACTGACATCACAAATGCTGAGACACAACAATAAACTAAAACAGTTGAGCAACATCCACAGAATGTGAAATCAATAAAAATATTGCTACATTGCCCAGAAGGTTTAGTCGTATGAATCTAGGAATACAATGTTTTAATATTCCTATTCTTTGAATTCATTAAAACACAAGTTGAAACATCACGTACTGTAACGCTGTAACATACAACAACACGAACATGGTCTAAAAATCAACACATGAAAGTACTTACTTCCCCCCATTTCCAAACTGTTTTAAAATGTTAAACTGCTTGAGCATGATTGTGAAGATTCTGTCGTCTTTATAGTCCCTTTATGTTAACAAGCAGGTCAAAAAGATTGCTGTTTCATTTCATGGAGATTATTGCTGTCAGAATTGAACGAACAAGCCAAGTCATTCAGACTTGTTACAGCAACCGTTTCAAGTTGACGGCTGTTGTGCACACACCTCATCAAGTCAGAGAAAGAGGAAGTTACCAAATGCATGAGAGGAAAGGCATTTTCATATCACACTGAGAGAGTCATGCCGGTTTCTCTGGCCACAGAGACAACTGAAATAGATCAACTTTTTAAGGGTGCAGTACAGAACCTGATTTGATGTTTTTGTGGCTTATTAAACACAATTCTTTAACGATAATAAAATAATAAAACAAACACTTATTGACCTTTATTATTAACTAATTCATAAAATATTGCTACAAAATGAGATTTTTTATTTAAATCAAAGTTATCAAGGAATCAGTCATTCTTGATCACCTAAAAGGGTCCCTTTCAATGTCTGTTTCTGTATGGTATTTTGCTCTGTAGGTCTACACATTTTGTATATTTGGGCCTTTCTTGTAAAATTGTCACGTTATTTCCTTGATGGTTTTTATAACTAGTTGTGAATGCTGCAGCATTAAAGCATATAAATTGAATAAAAGTACCAAAAGTAACCATTTGGCATGCTGTTATGCAGTATTTATTCAAATAAATGTACTTCATAAGGGTGTGCATTTATCAGGATGTGAGAGGTGAAAGGGGAAATAATTTTCTATCTAATGCGTGTCTTCACAAAATTGCTTTGGGAACACCGTGTGGTGAGGATTATGAACTGAAACCGACGTGTAAACGCTCAAAAAAGCGTAGATGGCGCCTCCTACAGGGGTCCGTGGCAACAACAACCGTAAACCATTTTAATGGGTATTTCATCCTCATGTGTTCAAAAACCTGTAAATGACTCTTTTCTTTGTATAACATAATATTTTGAGATACCTCTCGGATGTTTTGTTTTCATAAAATGAAATCCGTTGCTCAGTGTTGTTGAGTTATGAACATTCTTCAAAATATCTCGTGTTCTGCAAGAAAGTCATTCATGTTTGGAAAGGATTTTCATATTTCAGTGAACTATACCACACATAATGGCTGGATAATATTGTCGCCCAATGCATTAAGTTTCTAGAATCCTTGTGACCATTTATTTTCTCGTTATTGTCAACAGCACTGTAGGAATAGCATGGTAATGTTTACATTCACCATTAAATGTTTTTTATTGTATTTGTCCCTTAAGCATTATAAACCATAAACAGATTGTTATACATAATCTGTTTGCAATTATACCCAATGTTGCATTATTTCTCTCGAACACTTCCAATACCTTAGGGCAAAATCCAGCAGTCTTTTGGATGAAAAGAAAACAGACTTCACTGTATTTCAAAGAATTGTGATTCCATAAGTGAAAATGTTTCAAAAAGTAACAAAATGATTTGAATTGTATGCAATTAAAGGTCAAAGAGAAAACATTAATTCATCAATGTATTTATTTGTATACAACAATTTCAAATAAACAATTCATCCGATTTCCTAATTACACCCCATGTAAATAATCGTTTCAATATTGGTGAATGCTTTACAAATGTTAAAACTGTTTGTAAATAATTGTGTTTAAGAGCTAAAGAAAATGTTGCACCATCAGCATTAATATTGCTTTCCTGAATGGTAAAGGCAAGTCAGGCTAATGCATAAAACAATGTGAGGACACACCAGTGGGCCTGGTAATGACAAAAACAATCATCTTAGTAAAAGACAAATGTAAAACCCCTGAGTGACGGGGCATTACAGAGATTACATGGCGAGTACTCTTCCCTGTTATTTATAAAGAACATGCAAGAATTCAGTCATGTGTGGTGATGCAGATCATTTAATACTGGTGTATTGGTACTCCTTTCACTATGCATTGTTTCAGGTTATTTTGCATTGTTCTCTGCATTTAAAAAACATTTAAAGGAATAGTTCACCTTCCAAATTAAAATCCTGTCATTATTTACACAGCCTCTTGTCATTTCAAACCTGTGTGACATTCTTCTGCAGAACACAAAAGATATTTGATATAAAAATGTTGGTAACAGAAAACCATTGGGCCCCATTGACTTGTATTGGTTTTGTGTCCATACAACAAAAAGTCAATGCTAAGCGATGGTTTATGGTTACTAACATTTTTCAAAATATCTTTTATGTTTTGCAGAAGGGAGAAAATCAAACAGATCTGACAACAGTGCGAGTGAATGAAGACATTTTGAAGGTAAACTATTTCTTAAAATTTTAGAGTTGCAACCTGCAGCGCTAGGTTACAACAAGCATGCCCCGATTACACAAGTAACAAACAAAAAACTACTATTACCATGAAGTGCAGAACAATACGGCTGTTTTCACTGAAATAAATGAGGCCACAAAGATAGACATAAAGGCATAATCTAAATGCTAAATATCTGGCTAGTGTTTCACTGTTCTGCATTAACCCATATCCTGCTGCATCAATCTCCCTATCAGAACAGAACATGGATAAGCCTACCTCAATTTTCCATAATATCTCAATTTAATGTAATGATGATAACATAACAGAAATGCAGAAATTAAGAATAACGTCCAGCAGCGTTAGAATCTGAGCACAGTGAATGTGTCAGAGGAGGAATGGGGTGAGAAAAGCTGAAATATAAGATACCCAACAAGCTCCAACACCATGCGTCTAGTCCTGATCACTTCCTATAAACATCCAAATCCCCCTCTACCGAAGGAGAAATGTATGGATACCCCTGAGCTGTATCCTCCAACCAACTAGACCCCACACCACCCTACACCCCCTGAAATTCCCTGCCATGTGGAGTGGATGTCAGGCTAGCGTTTAGATTTCGTGTCTTGTACTTCTTTATCTGAAAAATATTAAAAACAAGTTACTCTTAATAACAATTGCCAAAAGTAGTATTGCCAATGTAGTTAATGAATAGGTATGGCAAGCTATTTAAAAGTCATTTTGGGAAATTTCTTATTTATTGGCCTGACTTTTCCAAATACATGAATGTAAAAAGTTTACAATTTAGATGGTAAAGCATAAGGTAATTTATTAACATTATTTTAGAGTGATAAAACATTTCTAGCACATAGACCTACGATCAAGTCACTTTCTCATCTTAAAGGTTAACACTGATCCAGAAGGCTAAATACTTAAAAGCAACAACAGAACAAGTATTTGAAAAATCATCTCACCTTTCCTCAGCTCGTCTCTTTTTCGTGCTGCATCCTCTCTCTGCTTTTTGATAATGGCCAGTCTAGCAAGGTCTGCCTTGGCCTGATCTGTCTTCCCCTCTAGATGTAGCTTCATGTAGCGCTCCTTAGCCTTCTGCTTCTCAATCTCCTCCCTAAACGTATATAAAAACATTTAACCAAGACAGCAAAGAAATACAAATTCCTATAAGGTTCCCAATAACGCATGCCGCTTCATGTACCTTTCCCGACGTGAGAGCTCTTTAGGCTCACTGACATCTACTTCAGCAACTTTCTTGCTCTTCTGGGTGACCCGATTTGGATTTTCGATTTCAATTAATCCCTCTACACCTTTCCTTTTTTGTGGCTTTGAGGAAAAATTCAAACATTACAATTACAAAGGAGTTAGTTAACTAACATGTTCCACTAAGCCTTTGTAGTGTCATAAGTGGCACTGGGCAATATTGGCAATTCCATGGAAATGTTTACCTTAAGATGACAAACTAAAGTTTTGACCAAAGGTTTTCACTGTCAGATGTCAATGTTTGGTGGTTTAAATACCCAAGACATTTTTGTTTTAAAACCATAGTTTAGTCCAGTTAGAGGATTGTCACATCCACAAGTCCATATATTTTTCATAAATGGGAACATGATAGGTAAACTTAAAACTACTTGTGGTCTATGAAGAGCCATCCCCTCTCCTTCCATAGCCATGCATTTAAGCCCCTCTCTAAAAATAGAAAACTTGTCCATAGACTGATATTTTTCTGTGTCTCGACTTTATCAACAGGGCTTTAGTAAATAAGATGTATTTGATTCAAAATATTGGTAATAATTACTACATTCTCTGAGAATTTATATTTGAAGTTTAGACTTAAAAGGTAACATCAATAACGCTGGAATTGCCAATAAACCTGTGAACCAAATAAATGAAATCAAACACATATGATGGGATCAGGGCAAGTAAATTATAAGATAATGTTAAATTATAAGGTTATAATATTTGGGCGAGCTATTGCTTTAAATAAAACCTTAGTCATACCTCATCATCACTGCTGCTCTCCTCTTCAGATCCTGACGATTTTTCCCCTTCGGCTCCCTCGTTTTCCTCCTAAAACCCAGACACAAGAATCACACTTTATTAAAGAAATTTACAACAATCTAACTGAAGCTCAGGAAACGTCACCTCCGGTTACACCGGGTTGACAAATGACGAGCACTGGCACACTCACCAATTCTTTCTGAGCTCTCATCTGTCGATCAATCTCCTCGGGATTGCTAAACTGCTTCCCACGGCCCTTGTGGCCCTTTTTACCTGAGATGTGAAGTATATGATCCAAGTTATACACATATTAAAAATTGACAGCGTAGGAGCAACTATTTAAATCAATGACTACGGCCTTTAAACGTCAGCAGAGAAACCCGTGAGATCACATGTGGCTGCATGGCGTGCTAGCACTAGTTTACATGCTTCTCCAATCTCTCTTCATTATTATAAGAGACTGTGCCTATTAACAATGCCTTAAACGACATCAAGTGCCAGAAATTGTCATAGGTAACCATTACTAAAGTGATTTAGTTAGATAACGACTACAGCAGATTGTTTATAAAGGTAGAAAAGCGCCAAAGCCACGATACTCACCTCCTCGCGGCATTGTGATAACGCTAAAACTGGGACGGCGAAATCTCAAAGAAAAATATTAAATTGGGTTCTAAAACTGAATATATCTTCAGATAGTTAATTGCTGTATTACGACCTTTCAAACGAAAGTTTTAAAATTGATATATAAGGTAGCCTTGTCGAGTTAAATCGATCCCGTTGAGAGCACTGTTTGCCGCTTCCTTAGAGCGACGTCACAGGATCCACTCTTGATAATTGACAGCTGGTTTGACCAATCACGATTCGAAACTGTTGTAGACAGTTGGCGAATAAAAAGTTCTGTAACGTGCGTATGTTTTCTTGCTTGTTTCATTTTCTTTTTATTTACAAATGAATCACAACATATATTTTATATTTACATATACATAGATTCGAATATACAGAAATAAACCGCATTCCGTTGTTTACAGTTTCATTCATATTAAACACTCACAAATATGGAATAATACTTAAGAGTCCCGTGAAATTAAAAATACATGAAATATTTCATGAACTATTGCAGCGTTTATTGTAAATAGCGTATCAATGTTGATCATTCTGTTTTTAAAATGTGTGTGCCCTCATAATCTTTAGTTAAAGAACCAGTGAAATATGAAAGTCAAAATGCCTATTTTTTCATGAAATATTGCAGCGTTTTTTGTAAATAGTTTATCAATCTGTGTCATTCTCTTTTTAAAATTCGTGTGGCTTCATAATGTTTGTTAAAATCTGAAAATCCTTCCTGTAAAGACTATCCATCTTAATGACGTATGTAAAACGGCTTGGGCGGAGCATCCTTTAACTCCTCCCCTTCAATTGTCAGTCTGTTGCCAGTTCCACTTCAAAATGCAACGTCTGTTTTTATACATCCAATTAAATCGCAGAAAAGACGAAATCCATGCGTGAAAATGCGGAAGTAAAAACAATCGCAACTTCCGGTTCACGGGTACTTTAAAACTCTCGCAATTTCTTAGGGTTCATGCTGAATGCGATTGTTGTCTTCTTCAGCTTGATGCATCTGAGGTGAGTCTTTTCTTTTCTTTTGCTTAATGCAGCAGAATGACGCAAGGGCAAGAAATACTCCAGCCGTGATCTGTTCACCCCCAGCCATGTAAAAAATAAGTTCATAGTTCTTGTAGGCGTCCACCAAATAACCTGTGGAAAATGAATAATGAAAAATTAAATCACTTCACAGTTGATGCATGTTGTTTGATTCATAACTCACCAGCAGAGGGAGGTCCGATCAGCACAGCCACTGCCTCAATAAGGAGCACCAACCCAAGTGCACTTGAGAAACTGCTTGTCCCAACAATCCCCATGAGCACTTCAAATTGTAGAGCACCCACCATCCCATAGGAGAGTCCAAAAAATGCACAGAATATAACAAGCCCCTTGTAATCGGTGTATGTGGCTGAACAAACATCTGTCAGGCCGTTGAAAAGCAAGGCAATGCTGAAGAAATATGGCATCTTGGGTCGGACCCATTTTAAACCAGCCACTACGCCACATGTGGGTCGTGCAAAGATGTCAATAAATCCTATAATAGATAACAAAAAGGCAGCATCCTGGTCAGGCACTCCTTGGTCCTTAGCATAGTTGACTAAGAGGATAGTTGGAACAAACAGGCCAAGAACAACTATAAATTTTGCTATGATATAGATAATAAGCCCTCTGTCACGTAGTACACCTAAGTCCAACAGCTTCTTTTTCCTGGGCCTTCCTTCATTATTATTTTCACTCTCTTGTCCAGCCTTCGGTGGCATCATTTCTTTGAGCTCTTGGGAAAAGGCCTCTCCTTTGGCCCTCGTTTTTCTTTCTTTTCGTTGCAGGGGTCTCATGACTGCTCCACAGGTGCAGCAATTTAGTAGGAGACCGCCCATAATGAGAAAGCCTCCTCTCCATCCGTAGTGGTTCAGCAAAATCTGTCCTAATGGAGAAAGGACTGACAGGAATACGGGGCTTCCTGCTGCAGCCAGTCCGTTGGCCAATGGTCTGCGTTTGTCAAAATAAGACCCCAGCATTATCAGCGATGGCTGGAAGTTCAATGCTAGGCCGAGACCTTTGAAAAGACAAAAGCATTGTCTTTTACTTATTAAAATGAAAGCAACTATTAAACATTTTTAAATAGCATTTTTATGAATAAACTCAACTTTCAGTTGTTTATAGAATGTATAGAAATAATATTATAAAAATATACAATATAGACATATTTTTATTCACCTGTGATGACACCAGCAGTCAGGTAAAGCTGGGTAATGTTAGTAGTGAAAGATGCACTTATCATCCCTCCAGAGGCTAATAATCCGCCAACCAACATGACTGGACGACATCCAAATTTATTAACCATGATGCTGGATACTGGTCCTGGATGTGCATTAAGTCGTCTAGTTTTAATGGTTTCAAGATTTGAAAGGTTTTACAGATTAGCATTCGATACACTGTATTTTACCTGAGCCATAGAGCATGGCTAACATGATGGATGAAATCCAGGCTGTGTCACTGTATCCACAGTTAAAATCCTTCATCAGTTCTTTAAAATAAATACTTATAGCTTTTGGGAAAGCATAAGAGAAGCCAGTAATGACGAAACCTCCCAGCAGAACAGCCCAGCCCCAGCCACCGTCCGGAGGACGTACAGCCTCTCTATCCTCTACATTCATTCCCATGGTTGTTTATAACAATGTTAGGCCTGCAAAATGAAAGAAGTTAAAGAATAACCACACTTTTTGAAAGTGACTGTATGTCTCTTTCCAGTCCGTTGGCCACTGACCAACGTCTCAAAAAGTAGTTATCTGTAGGCAATTCTCTGCAGTTAAACGTGTTGTTTTCAGGTCTTTGTCACAGTACACAAAGGATGTTGATGCGTAGGCAGAGGCAACAAATGTCAAAAATGTACGTTTAGCCCGGAAGTACATTTATGGGCCAAAC
Organism: Triplophysa dalaica; assembly: GCF_015846415.1. Lineage (NCBI taxonomy): Eukaryota > Metazoa > Chordata > Actinopteri > Cypriniformes > Nemacheilidae > Triplophysa > Triplophysa dalaica. The sequence continues at coordinate 9,388,243 of NC_079558.1, read as the reverse complement.
AGCAAACAATTTTTATCTATCACCAAATGTGTACTTAGTTTTGTCTAATGTATGATATTAAACATTCTCATTTAAGATTTTGATAGATTTGATTGTTCTGTCTGAACTGTAACAACTGACGTCACATCACATTCATTTCAACTGAATTCAAGTTTATTTGTATAGCACTATAGTGTTGCATTGATTCAAAGCAACTTTACATGAAAAAGAAAACACAACAGAGGAAATCTGACGGTTTAGTATAACCATGTTCTTATATGGCAGATGTCTTGCTGTAATTTAAATGTTTCATATTTTCAGAAAGATGTAGAATTTTGATAAATGACTGATTTGAAAGCATACCTTTAACAGGAGTGTGGATGATGTTTGATTCCTTTAAAACGCAGCAGTTATGGCTCTTACAGTGCGCATTCCTGTATTTTGATTCATAGCATTCCAGTTCAATTTTAGCACTTCAACTTGAGTACAATTTTGTTTGCGCACTCAAAACAGAAGTAAATTTCTTACCTGACCTGTTATATTCAACAGAAAAACAATTCAGGAAGATGTAAAAACTGGGCCTCCTTAGTGCTTCGTGTTATCAACCAAGCCCCATTGCGTCATGTATTTGAATTGTATGGGAAGATAATCTTCTTAATAAACCTTCTGGTAAACCTCCTGTTTCTTTTCCCTCCTACTAATGATCTGTTATGCCCACAAAGTCTCTTATTTATAGGAAACGCAGCAAAATATCTGTACAGAATAAGCAGAGCACTTCTTTGGTTTTTACATGTTTAAACATCAGAATAGCCTGTTGTGAAATAACATTTTCTTAAGACAAGCATAATAAGTAATCATTAAAGTTGTGGGGATTTGTAGAGAAAACTAAGGGTAATACAGGAACAAATGTATTTTTTGTAGGTTCAAATTTTTTTACAGAATGATATTCCACGTGATTTTTGTTGCAAATAACAGCCACACTTTAAATCAGTACAGAAAATCCTCATTATGGATTATTGAAACCAGAGTTAGGCAACCTTGGAAGTGTACGTGCCTCATATGAAAATCTTCCTAAATCTGCATGTGCATTTTTAAACCTTTGCAGCTCTTGGCTAATCTTACTCGTCAACCAAAGAAAGAGTGTAATTGTTTCCTGTGATTTAAATAAACATTCAGCAGCACATACGCATGGTGATTTTAGGATTGCTACGTAAGATCAAGATCAGTTACTGGTACCACGAAATTGAAGATTTGTTATAGCTGAGTAGATGTGAATAAAGAACTTGGCAAGAGAGATATGTTCTCATAAACATGCTGTAAGTGAGATTTAGCTACTTTAATGTAATACACATAAATGACTTATAAGAATTAAGTGAAATAAAAACACAGAGACAGAAAACACCATGCATACAGTATTTGAATGGGTCCTATGGCCCGAATATGCGTTTTTCTGTGTCTTTGGTGGACAGTAGTAAGTTGCCCATGCATGTATTAGACACGTAAAATTGCAAAAATTAAAGTGTCAGAACAAAAGATGCATTCTATCTTAAAGTGAATGATCACCCAGGCCTGTCTGAAAGGCCTCGTGTAATCACAGCCCCCCAAATCTACGTCTTGACCAAGACCACCCAAATGTATAAGTTATCCTGTCGGCACAATTCCTTTGTAACCTGATGTTCCAAATACGGTAAGAAGCGTTACGTTTTCGTAACATGCTTGCAGTATTCGACCAATCACTAGTCGCTGGTTAACTGGCCAATTATAGCACACTTCACTTTTCAGAGCTTTGTAAAAAATCTGCACGTTTCAGAGAGGCGGGGCAAAGAGGAGATACAAACATGCACAGTATGTGGAAAATACCGCTAAATTGTGTATACACATTGCATTTCATCTAAAACAAACTATAATATTCGTCATATGACCCCTTTAAAGGTGTTATGTGTACATTACAGGATCTGTTGACAGAAATTCTATATAATATACATGTCTTCAGAGGTGTATAAAGATCTTAAAAATGAAGCGTTGTGTTTTTATTACCTTAGAATGAGCTACAATATTTCTATATAGATACACCACGGGTCCCTTTGCCTGGAATTCGCCATGTTTTTTCTACAGTAGCCCTGCCTAAACGGACAAACTGCTCTACAGAGGGCGTTTTGTAAATATGTCGTTTGTGATAATATCTGCTTCGGCAAAGAAGGGAAAATGTGAAGAGATCAATTCTGTGTCAGCTTCCGAAGCGCTTCAAAAGGGAAGGGTGGAGTCAGCCGTTGGTTGCAATTTGCAACCTCACCACTAGATGTCGGTACATTTCAAACACTGGACCTTTAAAATGAAGTAAATCTACATCAACCCAAGTATTTTTTTAATTATAGAATTAGCCATGAAGTAGACAATGTACATTTGATTAAAATACAAAAATCGGATCACAATAAAAGGTACAAAAGGGATCTTTAAAAAGGGTTTACACATCCGTCACTTTCTTCTTCTTGAATTATTCTTCATATCTTCAAGTTCCTTCTGTATTAGATGTGTTTTTACTTCTGTTTCTGAAAGCTGAGGAAGACATATTTATTTACTTTGAGCAAGTTAATGAGTTTACCGAATTTACCTGAAACTCACCATATCAAAAAGAACCTCGATTTTTAGCTTAAGAAGATTATTTTCCTCTTCCAACTGTAGATTTCTCTTCTTCAACCGCTGAAGATCTTTTCCTGATACATTGCCTGCCGACTCTGTAATTAAAACACATTCAGCGTATTCCTAATACAAGATGATGTTTAAAATGGTATTTTATTATAGACAGTGCAATACCTGAGATCCATTGTCCATCTTCAAATGTTAAGCTCTGGCCACCAATATTCATTACTGGGGCTCCATACTCCACACCTAATTCTATCTCCCGTGTAGACCGATCCAACTGGCAAAATCACAAACAATAATTTTGTACAGGGTGAATTATTGATTTTAATCCAACCATTATAAATCGAGTTTGTACTTACTGTATGTAAATTAGAAAGAGAAGCAGACTTCCGAGGAGGAGTTTTTTTGGGACTGAATGCGTTGCCAAATAAAGGCATTTTGATGAACAGTTTGACTTGTCAACCTGCATTATCAGAAACACACAAATCTTTTCAATGCTATTCAATACAACCTCTCGATGTTCTATGTATTATTAAACGCTTTAATTATTAGCCAAACATATTATCAATCTTCTGACAAACTAACGTTAATAAAAAACGTTTTCATACAGACAATTGAATGAGACTTACGCTAATGTTATTTTCGGGACTGGTTACGCACAGCATGTGAGATGCAGAGTTACGTTAACTATAAACATAATATCTAAAATAAGGTTTAAACGCCGTTGTTTGTTGCCCTTTAAAAAACGAAATCACACTCACACCGCTGCTTAGTTTCTTCGTCAGATGCTTTATTCATGCGCCGATGTATGCAATGAAACGTGTAAACAAACGGCAGCTTCCGGAGGAGCCTAGCAACGCAGGAAGTACCGTTTTTTGAGTTAAAAGTATCCATATGTGAATGTGTAAAATGAAATACAAAACATTTGCTCTAATTCTGTTAATCCGCATAAGTTACAAATCGCTTTGCAAAAACCCCCTTCTTCAAGAGCTAGAAGGCATTGGACAACCTGCTATGGTATAACGTTATATATTTTTTGTAAGCTGATGTCAGTTGGTCGCAGTCTAATCAATAATTTAATATTAAACCGAAACAAAACATTGCATCTTATATTAAATACAATTCATGTAAACATTCCACACAAACTGGGACTGACTTCGTATTAAATAAATCGGTTTGTTCGACTCCGTGTGTCATGCGCAGACATAAAAGTACCGCGAGAAGGATTCTACAAGCATACGGAGTAAAATCGCTCTCGCGGTACTTCAATGTCACGTGTCACAGCCGATAGGTCTGCGCATCACTGCACGAATATGTACTTTTGTTGTTGCGTAGTTTTAACAAAACTGATACATACAGTTTTAACATAGCAAGATATACACATTAGGATTAAATAGTTTAGGAATTAAGGAATACTTAGTATTTAATGCCAAATTTACATCAAATGATTATGACAGCAGTTATAGCTTCACTCAGTTACATTATGCCATTACTTTCCCCCCTGATTATAACATTCTTCTGTTGTCTGATATCGGTCACAAAATGAGACAAAATGAAACCTAAACAGTTTCAACAAATTAAGTTACCTTAATCACAACTAATAAGCTTACACATTTACTGTGTAACTTTTAATCAAAGTCACCGAGTGCAGCTGTGTCAGAGTGGACATGGCCCTCCCATTCTGAGGCTTTTTCTCCATTTATTTATCATTGGAGTTTGGGTTCCTCACATCGGGGGCAGTGCCGTGTTGGCTTGCTCACTGGGAGAATCCTGATATTATATATTATAATAGATTAGATTAGATAAGATAATATATATCAGGGTCATATGGCGCGAATACGTGTTTTTCCTGTGTCTTTCGAAGTTGATGTTTTCGACCAAACACCGCGCAGTGGTTAACTGGCCAGTCATAGAACAACTCTCTTCTCAGAGCAATGAGCTTTTTAAAAAAAATCGCTTGCTTCAGAGAGGCGGGGAAAAGCGGAGATAAACATGCATTCATGGGAAATATAGCGTTTTTGAACCTTAAACCGTGTACACACATTTCATTACATCTAAAAAAAACTATTATATACGGTTTAGCCGTGTTGTATGACCCATTTAAAGGTTTGGTCAATTCCGTTAACATCGCTTTAATAGAATAATCTTGCTTGTTCTGTAAACAACATGCACTGTACTGTTTTTTACCTTTTCTGTTTTTATTTGTCTTTTCTATTGTAAAGCTGCTTTGTAATAATGCACATTGTGAAAAGCGCTATATCAATAAAATGGAAATTAATTTGTATTGAATATTTCCTGATAAAACGGAATAATTTATGAGTGTGAAGATCCAAATGAGCAACAAAATATCAGTGAGAATACATGACACGAGAAAATACGCATAAAAGCAAATGTAAGCTTTTAGTTACGCGATATCATAGTGTAAGTTTTATTTATTCATGAAAACAGCCGCATGCCCCTAGTGGCTGAAGGCACCACTTTGAACAAAAAACCTCCCTCTGCCTTTACGAACGCGCTAGCCTGTACGGTGTAGTTAAACTTGAGCGCAACTTGGGGAAAACGACTCTTATGAAGAGTCTGACGTGTACTGTCCATTATTTTGAGGCTGGCGAAATAATCAAAAGTATGATTTCAAAGGAACGAGTACATTTAAACCGTTAACCTGACAGTTCAAAGAATTTAATGCTTTGATAAACAGTCACTGGTGGAAGAGAAGAAGTCGTAGGTGGGTAACGTTAGAATGTTCACCCAGCAAGCTCTTATTTTAGCTTGCTACTTAGCTGACTTTGGAAATAGAAGCTAACAAACCGCTTATCACGTTTAAGCTCTTTCAGACCCTCACTGCAGAATTTCGGGGAAATGTAGCATTGCTAATTTGCTATCATAAGACTTTAAAGATATTTTTAATGTAATACGGGCACGCGACTCGTTCGTTCCAGTTGAATTGAAAAACATTGAATTGAAGGAAGAGAACATGTAGATTTTCGAAATTTGTTGGCGGTGTTTTGTAATGTTAAAAACAGGTCAGCATTGATATAAATTGTGTGTAAACAAACCTGAAGTTGACAGCTTTAGCGAGCTAGCCCAGCGCTAACTAACGTTAGCATTATAGCTAATGGTAACATGATGCTTGTGCCCGCTTATGCCGCTCAACTTTCTCATTAGTTTCTTTGACGATTATTCTCAATGTTAAAGCAGTGTTAGTTATATTTTATTCAGTTACATATATTGAGGGGAACTTTAAATACGGCTAAAGCATTCGTGTTAGTGGTTCTGAAGTTCTCCAGGCAGGAGAGAGTTGCATTAGTGGGTGTTTATCCTAGGCGAGCCCGAGGATGCGCTCTTGACTTGCTTTCCTCTCATTCTGGGCCTTCAACTTAAAGATATGGTTTCTGAACATTTCTGTAATATTTAAATGTTTTGCTTGTACATTTTTGTTGCTTTTCTTGTAAGTTAATAAGTAGTTAAAACCTTACAATATGGCTTCATTTTTTATCTGCAAAAAATAATAAGAATTAACAATGAACAAGTAAAAACAGATGTGTCTGTTAAGATTAGTCCATGCTCATGATATAAAAAAGCTAAATATATTTGTAATTATGAACACGAACAATGCCTAAAATGCTGTTACAACACGTTGCTTATTGTTAGTTCTGTGATAGATCATGTATTGAAATTTTACTGAATGAAATACTAAAGTGTTACCGTTAAGGTTATATTGTTTAGTCTTCTTCAATGACAAATCCAGTAAATATGTTTCGCCGACTTGTTGAATTTTGAGAAATAAACAGTTCCTGCCTTCTAATTTGTTCCTTCAAAATATTAAAAGGCTTGTATAACTTCTTGTATATTACAGCTATGGATACAGAACGACAGAAGCGTAAAGAAGATATACAAAAGTCTTTGGCATTCATTCAGTAAGTTTGTTGACTTTATTATTTTTATGGGTACAGTACAGATGAGTAATGTTAATTTCTTCCATCACCTCTGCTATGTGTTAAAAAACTTTTCTTTTGGCCACAGGTCATCCTTGCCTTACCCTGAGCCTGAATGTTACGAGGTCAGAGCGTTTTCCGATTTCTTGTATATGTAACAATTTTCCCCACCGTTAAAGGCCACAGCTTTCATTGTGGGGAAACAACACATTTATTGTCATTTCTAAGCTTAATTTGAATGTAACATGTTTTTCCTTCTTTAGGCATTTCTGACTCAGCTAGTGTGTAATTTGCTGGATGAGGGTAACACAGTGTTTCGCGATGGGGAGTGGAGACAAGCATCAAAACATTACACTGAGGGAATAAATGTGGCTCGCTATGCTCAGTCTGAAGCGCTGGTCATTCCCACAGAACTTTTAGAAGGACTGTATGTAAACCGGGCAGCTGCGCACTATCATCTTGTAAGTTGTTTTGACCATTACTGTGCATTTGTCGTTTAAATCTGTTAGTTAAAACATGGTTTTAATATGCAGTAATTCTTGATATGTAGCTCTTCAATTGTTTTATATTTAGGGGGAGTGTGAACGGGGAGTGCAAGACTGTGACAGTGCACTGTGTTTGTCAGAGGGAAGTCGCAGGGCACTATACAGAAAGGCACTTTGTCTGAGAGAGCTGGGCCGACTCAGGGAGGCGTATGAATGTGGCACTGGATGTCTACTCACTGCCCCTCATGTATACATTTATATATTCATTTTATAAGATGTTAAAATATTTTGTGTATCATAAATGTGTCTTTTGTAATATAACTTTAAGTCGCGACTTAATGACTTAACGAAAATGTAACTTCAATCAGTAAGGTTGTTGTTGTTATCTTGCTTTATACAGGACAGGCAGGTCAGTGAGCTCGCACAAGATCTAGCCAACAAATTAGGTTTGAAAATCCGCAAAGCCTATGTCAGCCCTCAGGTTTGTTCTCCGTTTTCCATTTGAATGCAAGTTTACACAGAGTTTATATATTCTACTTTTCTTTTTTTTACAGCTTGATTCCACATCATCTGGGGCAGACAGCAATGGCGAAACTAATTCTCCTACAGGGGAGGCAAGTATTAATCTCAGTTTGATAACAAATCATATCTTACCTAGAATTGTCTAGTTTGTGATTGTTATAAATGAGAAGCATGTGTTACAGATTCAATTGGCAAACCTTTCTGTTTCCTTTTTGTCAGACGTCATCAAATGGTCTAGAATCTTTGACTGATATTGGATCGGGTATGGATATGGGATCTGTTCTTCAAATCTTTCATTTGAATAGTCTTCTATGTGCACCTAAAATATTATCGTTTATCTCGTAGACCTGTCTAGTGCCCAATGCATCCCTGCACCTCTGGCCACACCAATCCCAGTCAGTGATGACCCACAAATGCCCTCACTGAGCCCCATTGTGTCCAAAGACATGCCGGATAGTCCAAGCCAGGAGCCTTCAGGACGTGTACCATATTCTGTGCCTGTATCTGAACACATGGGTGAATGTGTGATGAATGAGGAATGTCTGGACATGCTCGAAAGTATTCCTAAGGGAGCTGAGGTCAGCGTGGTAAGTGAAATAAAGACATTGGTACATCAAAACGCGTAAAATGAAACCACCATATATGTATGATTCTTTTCAAATGTAAGAGTTTTAAATTGTTATGTACTTACTGTTTCTCCATCAGAACCCAGTTCAGGGAGCCATTCCCACTAACCTACCAAATACAGCTGTGGGTTTGAGGCCTCCATATTCTCCTGGTCTCCCAGCATCCTCCTCAACTTCTTTTTTTAACTCCGCTGTCAGTCCACTCCCATCACTGGAGCCCTTCTCAGTGCTGGGTCAAAGTGAATCCTCTTCTCAGATGATGGACTCACTCGGGCCCTTCAGCTCTGGGACAGGAACAGAAGATAGTGGAGGAAAGGCAGAGTGTGGATCTCTAAGCATGGGTGGATTAGATTCTCTCTCCGAGTACACACTTCCTGGTGAGTAGGGAAGTCTTGACTAACCCAGTATACCTGTATTTAAATCACGCCGAAAATGTTTTCACGGGGCAATATGGACTAATAGGTGCATTGTTGCATCGCTAACAAATTAAACTGATCAAAACATAATTTAAAACATCTGCCTAATTAAGGGGCTGTGTCCAACAAGGTGTTTCTGCCTGCGGCATGTATGTTTTTTTAGTTGGTTCCGATGGAACCACTACGCTTTTTGAAAATGCCAGCATCTCTGTGTTTTTCCACACTCCTAGTAACCAATACCCCTCGGCTAAAAAAGCACAGTCCGAACACTGTTTTTAGCTGGGTAAAAACGCCTTGGTGGATCTGCCACCTTAAGCATGAATCAGATTTACAAAAAATACAACGAAAAGGTTGATGCCTCTTGTTTTGTGACAGACACTACCTTTTGCATAACATTTCACTGTTTTTTTTTACCTTTCTCGCACTGTATCTGGGTTTATGCATATGGCTCGATGAGGTACTTCCGCTTAAATCTCAGCTAGGCTGTTATATCCGGCGCCATAGGGAACAATGGCGTTTCATTTCAGAATGCATTTAGGATTACGATCAACAACGTAAGTCTAATTATTCAAACACTTCGCCATACGTCGACAACCAAAAAGGAGGAGCTCTTCAGGCTATCCGTTTCAAGGTACATCAATAAATTAAAAAACTAAGTGATCTTTTGCACTTTAGCAAAGCTCACCCGTAGTGCTGTCGGTTCGCTGAAATTGTAACATTTTCTTACTAAACACATTGTTATCACTTGTTGATAAATCCCCTCAGTGCTATGAGAGCGGTAGTGACCTAGCTGGCTGAGATTTTAGCGGAAGTACGTCATCGTCCTGTGTGCATATACCCAATTGTTGATTGGGTTTAGAACCATACAAACACAGTACTAAAGTGACTGTAACAATGATGGAAGCGTTTGTATGCATCCAATGCACATCTCTGATCTTTCCATACATGGAAAAAAATTCTTTATCTTGCATTTACTTATTTCATAATTTACCAATTTAAAATAAATAGTTCTTCAAAGTTGTATTGCAATGGCATTTTGCTTTCTTTAAATGTAACCAAATATATGAAAAAAATGTATTGCATTGCTTATATTTTCTCCAATTCGTTTATGAAAATACTCAGCAAGCATTAGGATATCATAATCTCACTCATTGTCCTTCCTGACACTCTTAGGTGGACGAATATCTCACAGTTTCATTCCTGGTTTGAGAAATCAAAATTCCACCACTGCAGTAAGTTCCTTGTTTTATTCTTGGAAAGGGCTCATATTCACCAGACTTGAACTCTCAAAGATTTAGTTTTTGTTTTGCTTTCCTGATTCGAGTATTGCTCTTTGCTCCCAACAGAACGGCCCAACAGGTACCAACCTTTCTCTGCTGTCACGAAACCCTCTGGCTGTCACCCATGAGTTTAGACAGGCCTGTAATGCCTGCTACAGTCGTATAGGTATTTTACACTGCAACTAAGTCTATTAATATGAGGAAATTCACACCTAAACCTGTAATAACATGCAAAACTTTGCCTGATGAAGAAAATGTTTTTTTTTATTCAGGTCCCCGGGTCATGGACTACCACTATCAGCCAGATGCAGCTCATCGGTGTAAGAGAGACGTGCTTCTCTGTCGCCTCAAATCGGCAGACGACCCCACCTGGAAAAGGGTGCGACCTCGTCCTGCTCGCAACAACTTCCTTGGTGCATTTGTTCTCTGCAAAGGTATGACAAAGTCTTTTTAGTGAAGATATATGATGTGTTGTTTTGGAAAGTGTCCTAGATATGTTTCAGTTAGGAATACACAATATGTTGATGACCTTTCTTGATTTGCTGTCCTATGTTTAAACATGAAAATATTTGTATTGTAGCTTTGTTGGAATATTGAATATTGTGTATCACATAATAAAATTGATGTCTGATTTATATGTAACTTTATGCTAGTCTGATTATTTGGATTGTTTTTATTTCTTCCTCTTGATTTATCGTTGCAGAGGTGCAGGAGCGTCAGGAGTGTCAGTATGGAGAGAACTGCACTTTTGCTTATTGCCAAGAGGAGATTGATGTGTGGACCCAGGAGAGGAAGGGAGCTCTAAGCCGTGAGCTTCTGTTCGACCCTCTGGGCACCAATGAAAGGCGGGCCCTCAGCGTCACCCGTCTGCTTCAGCTCCACATGGGCATGTTTATGTTCCTCTGTGAGGTAATGCCACACTTTTACCCCTTCATATTCAATGCCTCTCTCATACCCACGTGCTATACTTATTTATTCAATTGTATAACTAGTCGTTCTTGTTTGCTGTAGGAATGTTTTGACAGTAAGCCTCGTATCATTAGCAAGCGAAGCAAAGAAAACCTCGCCGTATGCTCCAACCTTACTGCACGACATCCTTTTGATGATAACAAGTGAGTCTTTTTATCCATCACCATACTAAAGTCACTAAAGCGTAAATGTTACATTTTACATTCAAGGCTTAAATGGCCATTACATCATATTTCTTCTCAAACGTTTCTCATTACATGAAACGGTGTATTTCTACAGGTGCCTGGTGCACGTGGTTCGCTCAGCAAACGTGCGCTACAGTAAAGTACGCCCTCTTCACCCGCTCTGCCAGTTTGACGTGTGTCGACATGAGGTGCGATACGGCTGCCAGAGGGAGGATAGCTGTTCCTTTGCACACTCTGTTATAGAACTCAAGTGTTGGGTGCTACAGCAGGACACGGGTACAGAAGACAAACACTTGAATTATGTATATGCATTTGTGCAAGTATCTGTGTGTATGTATGTTTTGGTGTTTTATGTACACTAGTGTATTTTTTGTTTGGAAGCCCTAATATGTCTAACCCAAATCACAAGTGAGATGCTTATCAAAAGGTTCAACACGGAGAAACAAACTTATGTAAGAGACAGTAAAACTTAGAAATGTGGTTTCTCCCAATGTCTTGGTTCAGGTATTACCCATGAGGAGATGGTGCAGGAGTCCAAGAGACACTGGCACAGATTGGAACAGAATGCACATAGACAAAAGGTGAGGATATGAACTAGCTGTGCAATTGTTTCCCATACAACGGAAAAAGCTCAAATAATGTTTTTTTGTTCACATTCAGCCCATGCTTGAACCCCACCAACACAGTAATAGTAGCAACAACAGCAGCGCTATCAGCAATAGTGCCATTGTCTCTGGGGGTGTGGTCAGTGGGGGAGGAGACTGCATTGGGGGCGGAGGCACAGTAGGAGGAGCACTGGTGGGATGCGGACGGGGTCGTGGCTTGAATCTGAAGATGAAGTTTGTGTGTGGACAGTGTTGGAGGGAGGGCCAGGTCAATGAACCAGACAAATCACTCAAGTATTGCACTGCCAAAGCCAGACACAGGTTAGCTTTCTTCATATATGGTGGAATATTACGGTTGCACGATACATTCTCATCAAAAATGTACATGACTGTTGGGTTTACTGGAACAGTTATAATGTGCCTGCTGTAACTGGACAACAACTGTTTGATTTCTGAAGGTTATGTGAAATGTTTGTTGTGTTGCAGCTGGACGAAAGAGCGCAGAGTGTTGCTAGTGAAATCATTTGAGAAGAAAAAGTGGGTGGTTGTGCGACCGCTGCCTTTTTCCCGTACCTACCCCCAACAATATGATGTAAGTTGTTCCTTTAATGCAGGGGTCTTCAACTACTGTTCTTTGAGGGCCAAAGTATAAATTCAAAAAGTATAATTGGGATGCGGGCTAGTTTTTTTTACCATATAGTCTTTCCTTTGTTATTTTGAATTTTTGTCATTTATTGCATTTTGTTCCTTTTATACTGTTTTTGTTCCTGTTACGTATAGGTCATATATTAAAATATGCACTTTAATATTGCATCCAGCAATTTTTTGCATTTTTGCCTTTTCATGATGTTAATTAAAAGGGATATTGTCTTTTTAGTTTTATTTTATATTCCTACCCAAAAATGAAATTGCTGTACCCTTCCTGCAGTTACTTTCAAGGGCACAAGGCGCATTTTGGAACGTGACCTATCGCGTGGGCAACCGATGCCAGTGGCTGTGGATTGTCGGTTTTAACGTTGTAAATAACATTACGTTTCTTGGACAGACCGATCAAATGGCTTAGTTGGATGTCAGTGTATCATTGTGAGCCACGAGAATTAATTTTGTATTGAATATAACGTTTTAAATATAAAGCATTTTGGACTTTCAAAGATGTGGCGTATCAGGACGTACAGTTCTTAAAGTTTCTTCACTTATTTGAAATATTAAGGCGGGTCAGGTAAAGATGATTGGCAGGCTGCATTTGGCCCACAGGCCGCCAGCTGACTTAACCTGCTTAAAGGATTTGAAACTTAAAATTATTTAAGTAATGCCCGTTCAGTCCATCATTGCTGCAAAATGAAAATAGCGGATATTGACTAGTGATTAAAAGTGACAGCTAATGACTAATGAATAAAAACATGGTGAACATATTTCATACTTTATTTTAACAACGGAAACTGAGGTGTTACAAAGTACATGGGACTAACACAATAGCAAGGAACTGTTGTACTCACAATGATAAAATGTACAGTTTACAGTACTTTCCATTATTCATAAATATTTAATGACACAATTTAAAAGTATAGCATTGCATGGACAATCAAATACACCTGTCTTCTCCTGCTAGGTGTTTGAGCTGCTTGTCATGCCTGAGTTCCATAAGATAGAGAGAAATAAACAATAATTTATACTATTTGTTGTAGAGGTTAAAGGAATGTTAGGTTCTGATGTCACAAATTGAGTAAACCCTCCTGGGTGCCGGTCAGAGCACATAAACGAAGAGACAGGTTTGTAGTTTTATGCAGTGTATTGAGGGCAAATGGAATCATCACAGGCAGAGGTATCCGTTTAGTTTTTTCTTCAATGACTAATTGACCTTAATGATACCATCGCAAACGATTGATTAATCATCAGTAAGCATGAAATAGGAACTTTAACTTCTGCCTCAGCCGACTGCTAGAGTAAAACAGCTCCGCTACAACAACACTGACTACAGGTGATCAGAACTATTGCAACAGCAGCATTTTCAATTTAAAAGTCTGTCTCTGCGGAGGCTTTAGAACACTATTTGAAAATTGCACATATGAAATGTATTCCGTATTTATCAATCATGTTTAACATTTGAAATTGTATTTAAAACATGAAATGAATATATAGTTTTTAAATTCCTGTCCTGTAACATACCACAAGGGTTCTCTTCAAGTACCACAGTTTAAGAAGCACTGAAATAGATAATCAGATTTTAATTTAGAAAATGGAGGGTTGTTAAATATTACGCCCCTTTTGGCTAGTACTGTTAATGCATATTTTTGACCATTTCTTTCGTGCCTGCAGATGTGCGTTCACGTCATGAAACAGAAGAAGTGCCACTATATCGGGAACTGCTCTTTTGCACACAGTTTGGAAGAGAGGGATGTGTGGACCTATATGAAAAACAACAGTTGTGAGAATCTGACTTTGCTTTCATAATCTACATTATTTATAGCAATAATACTTGTTCTGTTTTGGATAACATCCTACTTTGAGACCTCAGTGATCCTTTGCTGTATGTTTTTAATGTAAGCAATGCATTTCTGTGTTCGCTCAGTGAGAGACATGCAGCAGATGTACGAGATGTGGCTATCATTAACCAATCAGAATCGCAGAGTAGATGGCACCCTCATGACTCCTCCAGAAGAAAAACAGATCGCTATGCCAACTGACTATTCTGAGTCAATGGTGGGTGGCTGGGTGGAAAAGCGATTTGTTTATTCTTAGTGTAATTAAGTGGATAGAGAATATGGAAAGCTTATAATGTTTGAGAAATATAATGTTTTTGAGCAGCAACATCAGATCAGCCCATTTTTCGCTGACAGGTTGCGCGGCGGCTGTCTGGAGGTGCAGGGGATCTGTGACCCACGACGTGGTTGTCTGGATGAGACTTCCTGTTCAGATGTTCGTTTTTATGGCCCTTCTCCACTTTATCAGTGCCACTCTGGGAAGTACCAGGTTCTGCTGCCCTGCAAGGCAGACTGTCGGACTAACAAAGTGATTGTTGCCACATTTACACATTTCACACACCACATGCTTCATTACTCATTAACAAACACATTTGCATTCTCACCGACACGACACCCGGCACAGAAACACAGGTGTCATGTATGTGAAAGTGCACACTGTTATTCCTGCATCAAAGTTAGACTTAAAGACTTAAAGTTTTTTGAGTTGCTGATAAAATCACATCCTCAAACCTCACTGTTCCCATAGTGCTTTTTAATATTTGCAAGTTGATTCCCCCACCTGTCAGTTTAAAGCACCAGTCAAGAAGCCACTCATGTTTCGGTCAGCAATGCTGCGTCAGATGGCAGATTTATGTAGTGGTGCTTAACTCCATTCCTGCCATATTGGTAGAGGAGTTCGAATGTATAGCCAGCTGTGGCAATTTACAAAAACGACATTTGTTAGCTATAGAATGTATTTGACTTTAATACCCACCCCCAGCATGACCTGCTCCATCAGCATAAGTAAATGCAGTTACAGGTCATGCAAGCCTTCATTTTCTCATTCGATTTGCAATGGATGAAGATGGGGCAGTGTACAGTGAAGAGGACAACGAAATGATTTAGATTGCTGTTTGCCAGTGAGTGGCACTAGTTCTTTGCCCTGGTCCAGTGTGATCTGGCCATTTGGTTCCAGTTCCACTGTGATTGTTTTTGCTAAGATTGAATACAGTTCAGATGATTTGATGGTTGAAACAGTTCTGTGTTGATTTGTTGATTGGAGTGCATAATCTATACAATCCATAAACACACTGAAAGGAGACTCCTGCGAACTAAACCGTTCAGCGTAGTCCAGTACCACATTTATTGTTGTGACATTTTGAGCACGATTGGAGACATATTAGCAGGAAAGAAGGCAAAGCTTGCCCATGCCTGCCTATGCATAGTTGCATTCAGTACCATAATATACTGTTAAGACATGCGTGCTACCCTTAGTAAGCCTTGTCCTTACACTTAGTGGACATGTGCTATATAAATATATATATATATATATATAGTTATACACACACATACACGTAAATATATCTACTATAATGGCATACTACTAATGATTATTAATAACTTAGCAGTTAAGCTTAAGCATAATCTTACCTTGTATTGATTACATAGAAATTCTTGTTATTGAGCTATGCTATATGACATGTATTGCTGATTAGATGGTTAGTGATCTTTTTTCTTTGAGTCATTCCAGGATTGTCCGTTTTGTGAGGTCAAGAATTTGCTGTCCCAAACTGCCTCAAATATTTTAGAAAAAACGTAATTGATGTGAAATATGCTATAAGATGATGTGTTATGGAGAAAACTTTGATGTGAAGAAGCAGATTTGGGTCATCAGACTTGGTAGGCATACTACAGATCAGATAAAAAAAGATTCAAACTGGATTGGATACTATGGTGGACATTCTGGAATGACCTAGTTGTACGCTTTTACTGAGGGATCTTATTATTACTACCGCTATTATTATGATGATGACAGTAACGATAATGATTGCCATTATGACTACTTCTATCCTATATGCTATTGATATATGTATATGTTAATTGCTATGTATAACACTTTAAATATATGTATCCATGTATGAATATAATACTTAACAGTGAATTATGTCTATGTATGCTTGGTGAACTGTCCGGAAGAAAAGGAAACAGATTATAGCATTGAGATTTTTGGGTAGTGGTCCGTTTATGATCTATTAATCTGAAAATAAGTGGACGTAGTTATTGGAATTTTGAGTTCCTCTCCACTTTGTTGGATAATGGGATACTCATTTTAGTGGTAAAGGCTCTGTAGAATGTGACATCTTAACTAGCAAATACACTTTCCACTACATTTTTTAATTCAGTAAACATTGTGTATTTTATGTACTGGGACGGAACACAAAGCATACATGGATATTTATGTTTGTCTGCATAGCGCCTTATACAATTTATATACCACATTTATATACAATTATAAATAACACATAATCCTACTCTTTCAGTATATTGATATATAAACTGTTAGAAAATAGATTCAAGGGGATGAAAGCGTATTGTAAAATTTCCCCGGTTGTTTTTGTGAAGGTAGGGACTAATGTAACTGGTTTTGCACGCAACTCTGAAGAATGTGATTAGATTGAGTTGTTGCGCTTCACTTTAGGCTACAGTTAAGGTGGAGTAGTGTGCATAACTGCGGAGAGAAAGATAAAACGGAGAAGCGCGGTTGACAGTCTCTATTACTCAAACATGAGATGGGGTTTACAATCAGTCATATTCATATCAAGGGGTTAGTGCTGCTGGCCATTGAAGGGCTGTAGCAATGGTCATCTACTCACTATTTTCATTCTCTGCTTGAGTTTATCATGAAAATAAAATGTTATGGGCTTCCTGGAGTAAATACGAAGGTGGACCATAAATGTTTTAATAACAACCCATATAAAGCCTGAAAAGGCAATGCAGGATTTAACAAACATGGTCAGTTTGTTACAGTGGATTGATTTTTCACTTGTTTAACAAGATAACCAATTAAATCAGTTTTAGTGTAATGAAAAGATAAAACAACACCTGTTTTGTACTGTATTTTTACATTTGTTTGTTTTGTTTCTCTTTTTCCTCCCTGGTTGGAAGTGAAATATGATTACAGTGGACCAAATCTCATGAATGTGTTTAACAATAAATAGACTGTTTTAGAACATAAGTGTGATTTCATTTTATTTATCTATATGAATGATCTTATTTCACTGTTTTACTTGCTTTTGTTTAAGTCAATTGGATCTCTACAATCACGTGCATATGCTGTTGTGAAAAGGTGTGCGATCAGCATACTCTGCGCACGAATGACCTTTCACTTAGTTATCATGTAGAAGAGTTTTTAACACTTTCCATGAGTACGTAGCAAATGTTAGAAATACCAGTGTGTGTGTTTTGAGTGTGAACCGACTGACGAAACGAGCTTTTCACTTTATCACCCACAAGGCTCCTTTTATTCTTATATATAAATGCATCCTTTATTGAACTATAATTCTGTATTTGTTTTTATTGAGCTGCAATTGAACCTAATTATTCATTATGCATATTATTACGACATGCAGATCTTTTGCTGGAATGTAAATGGAATAACATGTTTTTACAGATTTTCTGAAATGACCTTAGTATCGTCGACACACGCACGTTTCGGTCTGTCTTAGATAACTTGTCTGTGTTCTTATTGGCTAGCGGACTGAATAATTATAGCTGGACCAGCCAATAAACCGCCTCGCTCCTTGACTATTCATCAAAAGGCAAATTTAAACACGTTGATTGGCCAAAATGCTCGAGCCCACTGGAAGTCATTATATTTAGGTGTGACTTGTTGAGTAACTTGTGGTTAAAGTCTAGACCTTGTGACCGACGCAAAGTTTGTGATTTCTCAGATGCCTATCAAATTGTCAAACTGATTGAATGTGAATGCTAGTTTGATCGAACAGCTGTCTTCTGCAACGACCTGTATTGTGATTGTTAGGAAAGCGATATTCAAGATGTGCTCCGAAATTCCGGAAATTTTCAAATCCTTGCTTGAGCACCCATTTTCTGTCACTTCTATTGAAGACAACGGTAAGAATTTATCTGTTTTATATGCGTAGCCTACACGCGCCTTGCAGCATTACAATAAATCAAAATGACCTGTTTCTATACAATAGTTATGGTTAGGGAAGACAAACGCCATATTTACTATTCTAGTCGCAGCCGAAAACTTTGAATGTTTTTTGCATAGAAAGGCGCCGCATCGCATTACGCCTAGCTTGACTGTACATGCCTGTGTGAAGTGCTTTAACATAAAATCATTGAGATCAACCGGAGTAATCCCATACATGTGATTTTGTTTATTATTTTGATTACTTATGCTGCAAATGTTATTTAGAAATAGGTGGCTTTGGACACGAGTCCTGTTTAGACGAGAGTCTAGATAAATCACTCACTTTTCGCGTAATATCGATAAAGATGATCAATGAATGGATTGAAACGTTAAATAGATTAAATATTTTTACATTGTTTGTAAAACATTCACATGTTAGGGCGACACAGTTAGGTAGTAGTAACAAGAAGTTTTTGTAATTGCCATATCTTGACAAATATTATTTTATATCTTCAAAGGTGTATTCAGCTGTCTAGTCTGAAAATAAATTAAATTCTGTTTTGACAAATGTTTATATAATTTGTTTTATGTACTTCTCTATTTACGCATATTTAACATGAGACCACTGCACAGGTTATCTTTTATATAGGCGTTTGTGTAGAATAGGTTTTTGTTGTTGTATCTCACCGTTGATTTAATTTCCCACTGTTGCATATATACACATACATACATGCATTATATATATATATATATATATATATATATATATAGTAACATAAAAATGATATGATCGAATATGTGACAATACAGGGCAGTTCATAAATATATTATTAGCAGCTCGAGAAAAACAACTTCCCACACGTGAAAAATGTTACTCTCTGCTTCGCCATTGGTCTGTTTGCACCCAGAACGTGTCATGGCTGCACGTTTTATGACATGTGCTAACAAACCTACCAAGCCGGCTATTGTCCCTCGAGGCATGATTTGTTTTAATCCCAAACATTATTGCGTCATAAACCGTAAGTAACCCCTAAAAAGTAGGCTTGAAGGTCAAATCTTATCTCAAAAAAGTTTTTAATACATTTTGAATAAAGATTGCTTAAGACATATGATTTTAATGCCCTCTGTTTCAGTAGTATAAACTAAGTACAAACTGACTGTTTTACAGACTGACCAGGCGAGGTAACTGAAATGTAGGTTTTTGGAATACATTAGAGAAAACATACATATCATTTTAACTGACCAATGAGAAGTCTCTCTTGCAAAGCAACGTCACCTTACTTTACACAGTGCCACGCCCCTGAACATTGCATCTAATATAATATTCATGAGTACAAAGCGCCACCAGCCTATCCGCGTTCAAAGGCTGTTTTTCCGACGGAATGGGCGTGGTGAATATTAATATCAATACATTGAATCGCACAGTTCGCTGTTAACACAACTGTAAAAGCCGATCAACCTACAAAGCTGAAGTGGAGCCTGTAAATATAGTCGGTTAAGCGATCAAGCCGGTTTGATTTTCTTAGTTTTGGGCGTTTTGAAAAGACCGAAACCTTTATTTGTTTTGGTTTTGTGCTTTTAAAGTGTATTCTCACGCGTCGCGCGAACGCCTCGGTAAAATGGCCACTGAGCTCGTTTCCGTCACGATGGACGAAGGTACGAGTACTCTGGGTGATTTTCCCGTGCTCTTAAAGAAAATCATAGAAATCCCGCCACCGAATCTTCTCGAAGGCGATGACGGTAAGTAACGTTTAAGTATCGCAGCCCATGTCCCTGCGCAGCCTACCTCCAGTGCGAGCTGCAGTGCAGTATGGTTGACGACTTCATCCTGTATATTATTGTTTGCCGTATGCATTCAGTATGTAAACATCAGCACATATGTGACCCTGGACAGGGGCACTGTAGTAGGCCATCCATTGACAAAATTTAGTTTTTATATATTTAAGGTAGGAAATGTCAGAAATATCTTAATGGAACATGATCTTTACTTAATATCCTAATGATTTTTGGCATAAAATAAAAGTCGATAATTTCGACCCATACAATGTATTTTTGTCTTTTACAAAAAACGTTCCTGTGCTACTTCAGACTGGTTTTGTAATCCAGAGTCACATATGAGAAGTGTTATACGATTTTTATAAGTAAACATTCATGCTTGCATATGGCAGACACCGACTTGCATAAGTGCCTTCAGTATGGGTTCCTTTTGATATCGAACCCACAGTCATGTTTAATGCCAAGATCGGAATACATTTTCATCTCCTTTGGTAGTTCCAATTTTGCAAATTGGAAGCACGAACTCTTGAGGAGTGACCTGTTGTTGTCACTTGGCTAACGTTTTGTAAACATTTAATCATTTAAAATGGATATATGAATTAAAATATATACACGTTTACTCTGATTATTATAACTGTGTTTATGTTGGTCACTGTAAATTGAAATGTCATTTAAAACAAACATTATAAATGGTTTAAACACAAGAAACACACAAGCAGACAACTCTAGATGTTTCTTATGTTTCTTAAAATTAGAATGGGTACTAAAGCGTTCTCTAGACGCATCGCACCACGTCTGGTTTAGACACGGTGTTACTGTGCTTTCAGACCCCCAGGGACTATGTCTCGGTGTGTCACTAGTCTCGAGGTTAGAAGGCGTCCCTAGCTTTGGTACCTCTAGGAACATTTATAAACAAACCCTGCAGTAACTGATGAGAGAGAATTTCTCTTCGTAGAAATTAATGGAATCATGTCGCTTTTTCCCTGGCGGTCTGAACGGGGCGTTGGAAACCATCATAATTTTACATTTCGTTCAGACTGGATGGGGCGCGGTGCGACGCCACAATCCGATTAGAACAAGCCGTGTGTCACATCTCGCCGCATCCGGTATAGTCACGGTGTTATGATCCTAAACCACAGAATATACTGCATGTTATAATTAATTACTACTGATTGCCACTAATAATACCAAATATTAATGGTACTCTCTGTCGTGTCATTTACTGTGCAGCATAAAAATCTGTTATTGCATATTATTTCTTCTTTGGACTAAATGACATTATTAAAAAAAAAAATGTGTTTGTGTTGCAGAAAATGACAAAGGGAAGCTCTTGGGAGATGATTTGGACTTTGGAGGGGTCGGTGGGATGGGGCCATCGGCCGCCCTGACTCCTGCCATCTGGGACAAGACCATTCCCTATGATAGTGAAACCTTTCACCTTGAATACATGGATCTGGAGGAGTTTCTCATCGAGAATGGAATTTCATCCACAGTGGATGAGGGTCAGCAAAAGAAACCTGTGAAGGAAAGCTCACAGACGACAATCGAAAACCCATGTGCAAGTTCTACAGACAAGACAACCCCTGCTGCCCCGATCTCTCTTTTAACCGTCATGGAACTGGATCAGTGTGAGGAGGAAGTGGTCACAATCACCGCATCCAGCTCAACCGAAGTCACATCAGGTTGGCAGACAGAGAAAAGTACATTGTGTACTTTCGTTTTAAACCCACAAATCATCACGTGGGATGTAACATTTGTTCAAAGAAACATGTTACATAACTTACGTTTTAATTGAGAAACAATAAAGAGTCAAATGGTAAAATGTCCAAAAGCAATTTAAAATTGTTAGAATAGAATTATAAGGTTCCATTTAAATTTTCATTACATACTTTATATTCAGTGTTCATATTTATTAATTCACTTTTTCCTTCAGACGACGAGCCTGGGAGCCCAGATCCAATTAATCCAGATGACATTGAAGTAGAGGTGAACTTCCAACCAGATCCCACAGACCTCGTGCTTTCAAGTGTACCTGGAGGTGAACTTTTCAACCCTAGGAAACATCGCTTTTCTGAGGAGGATCTGAAACCACAGCCTATGATCAAGAAAGCCAAAAAAGTATATGTACCTGAGGAAAAGAAGGTATATGTTCATTTTGGTAATAATACAGTCACACCCCAGGTCCCTAGTTAATTTTGCGTTCTATGTTTTCAGAACCGTATCAAATCACAAAGATGTTTTAAAATAACTAGAAAGGCATTAGATGACATGATATGATTTTTTTCGTCTCCACTCAATATCCCAGGACGAGAAATACTGGCAACGGAGGAATAAGAATAATGTTGCGGCCAAACGTTCGCGGGACGCTAGGCGGCTGAAGGAGAATCAGATCACGGTTCGAGCAGCCTTTCTGGAGCGAGAGAACTTGGCTCTGAGGCAGGAAGTGGCAGAGCTGCGCAAAGACTTTGGTCGCTACAAGAATGTTGCATCTCGCTATGAAGCCAAATACGGACCACTGTAAGAGAAATCTGTGTGGCACAAACCTACTTAAGCACACAGACAGTTTTCATATAAAAATTCAGCACAGTATCACAGTGTCTAACATTTATGTTGAATAACCAATAATTTCTCTTATTTCTCTAGTGAACCAACTGAAGAACTCTAAACCGTTATTGATTTATTTGCATTGTTGAAAGGCAATACATTTATAATAGTGTGGAGGTTAATCAGAAGACGATGAAGAGGAGATGAGCGATTAAATGATTCAGTTAGAGCCAAGTGACATTGTTTTACAACTGAATCCTTTCAAACAATATAACCACATCTCTGTGTAAGTTTGCACTCCGTGCAATAGCATACCCACTATATCTTATTACGCTTTTCAGTGCATTTTGTATTGCATTACTAATGAAAATGTCTGCCCCACCGTTTATGTTCCATGGTTTACTGTAAATGCAGTTTAAGGAAGTAGTGTATATTGAAGATATAGTAGGTTTCTATAGAGAGCACTGATTACAATACAGTTAAATTTCACTTCGATGTTTTCTCCCTGGTTTGTATACAATATTAATTCTAAGAATTCATTTGGAACAGCTGGTACAATGTACCATACAGCGGTACATTTTTGTCTGCAGATCAGTTGTAACGTTAGAAAATGTAAAATTATTTGTTTTCAGATACAGGGAGAATGTATATTGTGTTTTCAGTACAGATAGATATGGTAGGCGGTTCTTTGCTTGAGGAATTGTCTGTTTATCATGTTGTGTTCTTACAAATATAGTCAAGGTTTTTTCTGCTAGAATTGGAAGCAGAAAAATGTATTGACAATATGTGCATTACATATCAGCAAAACATATACAACATATACATCTATTAATGAGGTCTTTAAGTACTAGGGTTTTAGCATTTTCTTAGGTTTTTTATTGTCTTATGTTAAATGTTGCTTTGTGTTTTATTACGCACCGTGTTTACTACAGCAGTCCTATGTGGTCAGTATATACAGAAAGACAATCTGTGAATGACCAAGCAATCAAATTCAGTGGAGATTTTTCTTGTATATTTTTTCAGATAAGTTTCAAATATATTACAAAAACAAGTCCTTGTGAACTTAACAGTCAATAAGGACCCGTGAGACACTTCAGAGGTAAGGTTACATATCAGGAACCAAACCCAATCCTCCTGGAAAGGCTTGTCAGTACACTTATTTAGTGTATCATGTCTCTGTCCTTCTTAAACAGTTAATAATATCAGGGAAGGAGGATCAGGGTCACAACCCATGTTACACAAAAGACTAAACGTCTAGGTCTTCTTTCATTGTTCACATCATATAAAGGGAATCTAATAAATTATGTAATCCTGTAGGTTTTAAAAAGTCTTCTGGTAACTTTGTGGCCTGTGTAGGATGGTTTTAAAGATAGCATTTGTGCTATGTCAGTTCCCATTGAGCTTCCTTTCTAAAATGTAAGAAATAAGACAATAAATACAACAAAATATGGTTTAATGGCTGTTCGGTAACTGGAGCTTCCTGGCAATGTGTTTCCTATGTTTCCCTACAGAAAGATGTGTACCTGCATGTGTTCTTTTGTACTTAAGTGCTCCAGTCTTGTTGGAGTAACTAATCTAGTAACTAATGTCAGATTTTAATGGTTTTCTAATAGTTATTTGGGGGGAAAGAAACATTCTTTTTACACTAGGTCCTCTTAAAAGTTCGTGAATTGTGTTACCTTAATGTCTTGATGTTGTAAATATTATTAAAGAACTCAAAATGTTGTGTACATGTCACCGAAGTGTATTGCACAAGGGAATTAAGAATGAGTGAATCTCAAGTTTTAGGTGGGTGAGAAGTGTTGCGTTACACAGACAGATGCCAAAGAAGGTTGCATAATGTGAATAGAGAGGAGCTAAAAAAGCCAGGGTGATGCGCAGAGATACGCAACTAAGTTCCATTATCGAAATAAAAGCATCATTCGTATACATTAAGCAAATGCTATATCCAAAGCAACTTAGTATATTATTTTTTTATCAGTATTTGTTCCCTGGAATCAAACCCATGCCATTTCCATCTTTAATAAAATGCAATACTGATTGAGCCGATACAGAAGCTGCATAATCTTAAACATCATAATTGCTACATTAAATAATTTTAGTTTTTTGCTAGGCATTTAATTCATATTGAATATTAAATCAACTAAATATTAAATTTAGGTTAACACTTTTGAAAGTGAACTGCTCTAAACTAATCAGACTATAACTGTTCTTAATAAAAAACATAATACATCAAACTGCAAATTCATTGCTTTTACAGTAATTAACAGTAAAGATTACAATGTTTTACTTGGCATTTTATAGTTACTGTAGAAATGAAGTGTTAACATTGAAAATAAAACAGATTATATCTATCTAATGAAATTGTTGAAGCAGTCTTGAATCCAAAATCCTTCATTAAACTCCAATGCAATTCTGATATCGTTTAATATGCTATCTGTATTATTTTGGTATTATTATTATTACTCAGTTTAAGTTTAAACGCAAACAGTTTAAAACCAAATCGTCTGTATTAAAGGTCTCGTGACACAGTGTTCTGCCAATTTATGCTACCCTGTCAAATTTTGCTACCTCCATACAAAACAGGACTAAGCCCTCCACCAACCCTTACACCTGAGTTACTCCAACCCAATCACAACACGAGCATAGCAAAATTATTGAAGCCTCTGATTTACTCAAATTTACTGACTTATTTCTCGAATGTGATTGCAAGGCTTGCGTATAGTTTTTAGCCCAAAGTTGTATTTCCTTTAATGATATATGACCGTACCTGTCAACATTTGAGACCTGTGATCGTGAACTGGACAGAAGATCACCAAGATCGCGGGTCTGAAATATTACGAAAGTTTCCATGATTAATAAACAAACGGGAGACTCCAGGTGAATTGTGGATATGACCCAGCACCCAAAATAATACCAAAACACTTCAAATCAGCCTCCATTATTATTCCGCTCAACTTGTGTTACTTCAGAATTGTCATGCACGAACCAGTGGGCGGGGCTAGAGAAGTAGTAGTTGATATTTTCCTGTGGAGGTGGTGTTAAACCTATCAATGTCATCATAGATAGGTGCATTACAGAACCAGGGCCAATTTCAGAAAGGAGGTTTAGTGAAAACTCCGAGTATATTAACCCTGAAATGAGGGAAACTCTGGGTTTTCCGTTTCAGAATGTGAGGTTTGTCAAACCCGAGAAAGCGGCGTAACTTAAGCCCGTTTCTAAAGGAGAGGTAATTTATACTCAGAGTCTGTAACCATAGTAACTTAATCTGTGAACCGAACCTGGTCAGGAGCAGGTTTTCTTTGTTAAACCCAGAGCTTCTTTACATCTCCGCCCCCTTTTAACGAGCAAGTGGTGTAACTCATTCATTAATAAAGTCATTCATGGAACACATTTTCATCACACAGAGACCATCTCAGTGACTTATATGTCATATGTGCTTTTATAGAGGATTCAGAAGAGGCTGCATTAATTCATTGGGCTGTTCTTTGATTTCAGGAGAGCAATTTAGGACCCAAGTGTAATTTTGTCAAAAAATATCTCATCCATCCTTACATCAATAACACAGCCAGCGTAATTGTATTACATCAGAGCATAATTTTCTATGGACGATGAGAAATGACTTGATTTATACACTTAATAAAGTGTATAAATAAAGAAAATAATAAATACAGACATACATGCAGAAATGAAGTGATAAAGGTAACAAGCAATTCATTTTGACGTGCAGCCACTGTAACTCAAAACTGCTCAGAGCAGGGTTCGGCTTTTAGTCTGCCTTTACACGAGTCTGACGCCCTACAGGTGTCCTATACACCATGACATCTCATTTGCATAACCAGAGCACTCATGTCAAGTCAGAACATACAATTTTTGATTAAAAGTTTCATTCATTTAATGATCAATTTATTTGTTTATTGGTACATTTATCCATTTATTAATTTAAACCTAAGTCATTTACATCACATCAGTAAATCCACTGTATGCAGAGCGGAAAGTGTGCCTCATTCTCAATTGCGCCTAACTCTCAAGTGCTTTCTGCCGCCAAGTTGCTATCTTTGGTGCCATTGCCATGGTGAATCGTAATATCGGAGCTCCATTGATGATGGCTTTTTATAGTCATGGTCCAAGCGATAAACCCAAGGTAAGCCTACCCAGAGTAAATTGAAGTAACTCAAATCAGTGGTTCTGATACCAAAAACACTAATTTCTAGTTTTCTAAGTTTAAGGTTTAACCTAGAGTTGGTTGAACCCCCTATTGAAACGGGCCCCTGGTGTTCGCTAAGCCTGGTGTAAATAACAGTTGTAATTTCAGTAACAAGGGTGTTTTCACTTGACACTTCCAGGATGTTCGCTTAAATACAATTCCCTTTTATATAACAAAATCTCGTGTTAAAATTGTGGTTTTAATTCATGGCTCCTTTAAGCATAGTTCCAGACTTAATTAAATGTTAGAGGTGTCTTAATTGAAAACAACTTGCACTGACATATAAACTATATTTAATTATATATATTTTGAATGTGTTTTTTTAAGATGCATACAATAAAAATAATGTTTTTGTAAAGTACATTTTTTAAAACAACTTGTATCCTATTTTAACTAAGGCCTAGTCCTGATTTAAACAAACGCTTGTCCAGGAAACCGCCCGTGTACTATCTAAAATCCTAACTTGAAAGTACAGACATTCGTTTTTATTTCACTTCTTTGATTGAATAGCAGTTTGCGTAGTCTGAGGCTTCTGTGAATATGGTTAGAGATGTAACGTTAGGTTACACATTAGCACCATTCACAGTTTTTGCACGGCATCAGTATTATCTGGAGGCCTCCTGTGATTTATAAACGACCTCCCTACATCAATATTTCATTTGACACAATCACACGGGATGATTTTACTCAAATTTACTGACTTATTTCCCCGATTTGATGGCAAGGCTTTGCGTATAGTTTGTATACTCTATAGTTGTATTGCTTTTAATGATATATGACCGCACCTGTCTGCATATGAGACCCGTGATCGTGACCCGTGATTTTTCCCACATGAGCTGGAATGTCTTTAAAATTAAAGTTTAACCACACATTACTAATGTCGGAATCCGAAGGAAGGTTATGCAGCAACTGTATTCTTCCACAACCAGGGATGGCACAATATTTAGCTATCTTTAACGGCATGTTTGATCATTGCTTGCTTGCTCTATCTAGTTTCGCGTCACTTCAGAATTGTCACTCACAAACAAGTGGGCGGGGCTAGAGAAGTAGTTGTTGATATTTTTCTATGGAGGCGGTGTTCAACCTATCATAGATAGGTGCATTCCAGAACCTTTAGGCTTTCCTGTAGCTCAGTGGCAAGAGCATTGCGTTAACAACGCAAGGTTGTGGGTTCGATCCCAGGGGATTGCAGATACTTAAGTATAAATGTATATGATAATGCAATGTTAGTTGCTTTGGATAAAAGCGTCTGCCAAATGCATAATTGTAACCTGGCTTTCACTGGGCCTGGTGTCAATAACAAATGTAATCTCAGTAACAAGGACGATTTCAGTTCTAACACTTACATGTGAATACAATTCCCTATTATATAACAAAAGATTGGGTTAACATTAAAATTTTAATTCATGCCTCCTTTAAAACATGAAACCCAAACCACAATTTTTAAAAAAGGTTTATTAAACAAGTCTGATAACAAAACACGATCCTGCACGAAAAACTACTGCAACACACAACTGCCTTGGTATCTTCACCTCTTCTTGAAGCCGTATTTTTTTCTTTCGTAAAAAAGGTCAGTCTTTGAGCTACCAAGGTTCACGATCTTAGGACAGCCATCTCTCTGTGTTAAAAACAACACAGAATTATAACAACAAACCGTTTTAAAGAAATATTTCGCATTTTAATACACAGTTACGCTCAACACAACATGAGAGTGTCTCATATACATTAAACAAAAATTGAAACTCTGAATGTACATCATATCATTTTTGAAAAGGAATTTTTATGCACAAAGCTATTCAAGCAGAAGTGTTGTACGTCACTCACGTCTTTCTCCTGGATGGTGCACTCTTTACAGTAATAGGCATCAGATACTCCAGGTCCTCCACAGATAACGCAGCGGCCCTGGTATGACCCATAGTTGCATTCATCACAAATACGAACCAGTGTGCAGGGTCTGACATACGAGTCACAGATAACGCATTTGCCATCACCTGAAAATCATATACGCACACACACATTTGCTGAGAGACAATATTGGCATTCAACTACAAAACAAAAACATACATTTATTATAATATATATATATATATATATATATATATATAACTTACATTTTTCACACAGTCGTCCAATGGCTGCAAAAGAGAAAGAGAGATAAAATGAGATTCAACGCATTACAACGTTTGCTATACTTTTAACTACTAACGACGCTATATACAAACGAGTGAGCACGTTTGCATCTATTCTAGCTAATCGCTACAATACATCACAAGACATTTTGTCGTTATTATTTTGCAATAGTCGTAAACGGTTAACTGATCATGACACGACCAGGGAAAACGTTGTCCTCCCTCTCAAAAGTAATGAATTTATTGCCTTTATAATCTATAAATGAGTCTTTGATTCAACTGACTTCTTAAGATTCTAACCGACTTGCTAGCAGTTAATCTGGCAATCAATTATAGAACTGCGCGTATATATTAAATATCTGAGAATAATGGCAACAGTCTATGTTTTATAAATGATATACCTACCAACACCGGCCTGCTTTCTGCAAAATATCAAATCTGGATGATGTTTTGCCATTTTCAAAGAACGAAGCAGCTAGCTGTACAAACACTAGCGTAGCGGCGACGCAGCAGTGAGTGACCTCTGAACTTTTCTTCTACGGCTCGGATGCATTTTGGATGCGGAGCGTTTTTTAGTGACATCTGCTGGATGTGTAACATGACCGCCAGCGACGAACTTGAGTAATATTTTCAAACAGTCGATTAAAAATCACGAGGCGGGATAAGAATGCAAGTAAGGTGGTGGTTGAGTAGACGCATAAATACAATAATTTATAAATAAACAGGTATAAGATTTTTTTTTATTTTTTTAAAAATGATTTTAAGAAAAGGTCCTGAAAGCAAAAGACGAACAAGGGGAAAACCCCTCACCAGTTAACAGTGTTAGGTAGACTTTTACTCATCCTTTTGTTGACTTGTTTTTTTTAACAGTTCCTACGAGAAAAGACAAACATTCTCAATCGTTTGATTTAAAAAAGAAAAGAAAATAATTTTACGTCCATTCATTTCAACATCCTTCCAAGACAACCGTTCATAAACCCGCACGTCATTTTCTGGCGTCACATCTTTGTCAGTGAACAAAATGGCAACCTACTGCTTAACCGTCGCAAGGCTCCAGGTATCTAAAATCTTCTTTTGAAAGTGTCGAATTGCATGACTTTGACCTGTTTGTGTCTGTATGACTGCCATACACGTATTTGCGTCTCATTTAGTAGTAAACACATTAAGTGAAGCGCATTTCATGTTGATATCTGATCGTGAAGTGTGCCCAGGTCACAGTGTCCAAGGATGTCTGCTGCAGATAGGTTTCCAACGGATGGCGTACATCTTTATTGACAGCTGTGTAATAAAGTCAACGAAAGCACGTGGTAGTGAATAGTTGTAGCTTTTGTACAGTTTAACTTATTGTTAAAATTGTATGTTTGGGTGTTTAGTTTGACTCGCAAGGTGAACGCAAGGTTAAAACAGCGCTGTAAGGATAGCGGCGCCGACGATAGAGATTTGACAACGAAACCGCTACTTGGGTTTGAGGCATTGATTTAATGAAAATACGATTAAATTTACCGCTGAACGTCATAAATTACTCATGATACGGCTTTATCACTTTACCAAAATGAGCAGGTATTTATTTTGACAACATGACATAGTCTGCTAATCCATATTAATGTTTTCCCTGTTATTAATGCGTGTGTATAAACTTTCATTTCTAAAGAACAAAGCACGTACAAAATACAGAAGTAAACAATCTGGTATTTAAACAATCTGTTAAACTTTTGCATGTCCAAAACATTTAATTAAATGACGGATTATTTACATGAGTATGTCAATATTTGTATTTATTAGTGCATTGCTCTCTTGTGAACCAGTTGTTTACTGTGTTTCACAGTTTGTTCTAGTGTTATTTATATGTTTGTCTTACATAATGATTCTGTGTTTATTTATTTCAGCTTGCTCTGGGCCAAGGTGCCAGACGCATGCATGTAGCGGCAGCTCTCAACGCAAAGGCCAATGTATCCATGAGCCGCTTTGAGCCAAACTCTTATATCAACTATGACAAGCTTCGCTCAAATATTGACATTGTGAGCAAGAGGTCAGTGGGCCCAGTATTTTACACTCAACTTTATTTACTCACATCTGCTTATCTCGTATGTTGTTGTTTATCACGTTTTAGTGTTTTATACTTGTAACAGATAATTTTTTGGGTCTCAGAAAATTCATAACCGATGAAATCATAGACTCCGTACGCCGAACATATCCTCTTTAATATTGTGCTTTTATTCACGTTGTTAGATAAATATACATCAGATTCTTACCTTGTGAAATTTTTCCAGGCTTAACCGGCCTCTCACTCTGTCAGAGAAGATCGTCTACGGCCATCTTGATGACCCGGCCGGACAGGAAATTGTTAGAGGGCGGACCTACTTGCGCCTGCGACCAGATCGGGTTGCCATGCAAGATGCGACGGCACAGATGGCCATGCTGCAGTTCATCAGCAGTGGACTTCCAAGAGTAGCAGTGCCGTCCACCATCCATTGTGACCATCTTATCGAGGCCCAGTCTGGAGGAGCCCAAGATCTTCAAAAGGCCAAGGTGAGAAAGCCCATAGAGTTCAATATTAAAAGACAAAATGTGGAGATTTTTTTCAAATTGTAGGTAATTCTGTTATTTTTAATCAGGAAGTGAATCAAGAGGTTTACAACTTCCTTGCTAGCGCAGGGGCTAAATATGGTGTTGGCTTCTGGAAACCTGGTTCTGGGATCATCCATCAGGTACAGGAGAACCAGCTTTTGGTTGGTGATCGACTGATGTCTGGATGTTTATATATTTAACAGTTTGATCTTTTCTTAGATTATCCTAGAGAATTATGCGTACCCTGGAGTCATGTTGATTGGCACAGACTCTCACACTCCTAATGGTGGTGGCCTGGGTTGTATCTGCATTGGAGTGGGTGGTGCTGATGCTGTTGATGTCATGGCAGGCATCCCCTGGGAGCTGAAGTGTCCTAATGTGAGTTGCTATAGGTCCCTATGAGCGATTTCAAATCATTGTCACATTTGGTAATAAGAGGATCATTACCTCAGAATGCCTCTGCTAAAAGGGAAGATGGCTTGTTAACGGCTTTTTAGGTCATCGGTGTGAAACTGACAGGCTCATTATCTGGTTGGACCTCACCGAAAGATGTCATCCTTAAAGTAGCCGGTATTTTGACTGTGAAGGGTGGCACGGGTGCCATTGTGGAGTATCACGGGCCGGGTGTGGACTCAATCTCTTGCACAGGTGAAACTAGAAATGTAACAAACACAGTGTTAGCATGTTCCTTCTTTCATTGTAAATACCGAACATGCTCTCCATGCTTTTGGGTTTTCTAAACAGGTATGGCCACCATCTGTAACATGGGTGCTGAAATTGGAGCCACCACCTCTGTGTTCCCATTCAACCACCGTATGAAGACATACTTGGAGAAAACAGGCCGTGGAGGTAAGCAAGCAGCAATAAACTGAATAAAAAGATACTTTGGCTACTTGGCTATAGGTTCGATTGGATTAATTCCACTTTTCTTTCATTGTACAGAAATCGCTGCTGTGGCAGATGAGAACAAAGACCTACTGGTGCCCGATTCAGGTTGTCATTACGACCAGGTGATTGAGATCAATTTGAGTGAGGTAAGAACAGATGAAGGTTACTTTTAGATTATGTTGTTTGTGTCTCCTACAAAGTTTAAATGCCCAAACTATTTTCAATAAAGCTGAAGCCTCACATCAATGGCCCATTTACTCCTGACCTGGCACACCCTGTTTCAGAAGTGGGCTCTGTTGCTGAGAAAAACGGATGGCCCTTGGAGGTTAAAGTCGGTGGGTGATTTAATGTCTGCCTTTAAGTAAAGTGTTTTTATGGTCATAACAGTCTATCATTAACCTTTGCTCTGTCATCTACATATTACAGGTCTGATTGGAAGCTGCACCAACTCCAGTTATGAGGATATGGGCAGAGCTGCCTCTATAGCCAAACAAGCACTGGACAAAGGCCTCAAGTGCAAAGCTCAGTTCACAGTCACCCCTGGATCTGAGCAGATTCGTGCCACAATTGAGAGAGATGGATATGTATGTTTGAGTTGGCATTTCTTATTCATTTAAATATTAGTTTTCTGACATTCTTATTGGTTTTTTTTATAATTACTGGTTACTGATATGCATTTGATATTGAATTGTTCTGCATTTGGTCTATAATAATAATTTATATGTCTGTAGGCTAAACTTTTAAGGGATGTTGGTGGAGTTGTCCTTGCTAATGCCTGTGGACCCTGCATTGGTCAGTGGGACAGGTAAAGTATTTCTCCTTTTTGAACCAAGCTATAGTTCACTTTGTGAATGTTTTCTGAGTTACTGTCACAATAAATCCAGACATGATGGGTTCATTTCACTTTAAAAGGATTTGTTTTGTGATATCTGCATCGGCATACTTTCACACACTCCTACACTCCATCAATACCCTGCGTTCAGTAAACGAGCAGCGTCTTGTATTGCCTTCTCTAAAGGGCAGTGGAACTTCCTGGTGGAACATTCTTCCTTATTCAGTCCAGTCAACCACATCTTTCACAACATTCAGAAAACTACTTAAAACCCATCTCGTCTGTGAATACCTGACAGATAAATGAAAAAAAAAAGATCTTTCTCTTAACAGGTATTGGCATATATGTATGACATATCGCTTATTGTTCACTGTAAGACGCTTTGGATAAAAGTGTCTGCAAAATGTAAATCTGCACACTGTATTTTATTACGTGAGTGGTGATATAAAAGCCAAAAAAGTTGCATTGAGTGAATGGGTGATCAGTAGTCATGGGAGTGTTTTTCTACAAAACTGCTGCAATCGAGCATTCTGAATCAAGTATTTAAAAAAACTCTGTAATAAAACTATATGACTTAAACCAATAAAATGTTATTTGCAGACGTGATGTCAAGAAGGGAGAGAAGAACACCATTGTCACATCGTTCAACAGAAACTTTACAGCTAGAAATGATGCTAACCCTGCAACTCATGCTTTCGTCACTTCCCCTGAGGTACTGTGCTGTTAACATTTCTTCTTGCACCGCCTACAGTCAAAATACACTGACTAAATTCTATATCATTTCTTTCACGTTTTTATTAAGTCATCTTTGTCACCTCACAGATTGTCACAGCCCTCGCCATTGCAGGCACACTGAATTTCAACCCAGAGACGGACTATCTCACAGCCCCCAATGGAGAGAAGTTTAAACTGGTGCCACCCACAGGAGATGAACTTCCCTCTCGTGACTTCGACCCTGGTCAGGACACCTACCAGAACCCACCAGCCGATGGTTCTGGCCTGAAAGTGGATGTCAACCCACAGAGCAACCGCCTGCAGCTGCTAGAGCCTTTTGATAAATGGAGTGGAAAAGACCTTGAGGACCTTCAAGTGCTTATCAAGGTATGAATTGTACCAGGATGTTATTTCTTCCTCAAGCTTCTCTTCAACATCACTCTTAAGTCAGTGTTCCATTTTGCCATTTTTAGGAAATTAACCTTATTTGAAAAAAACAAAAAATCTTTGTGAAAACGAAACAAAGTTGGAAACCATAATGCTCTGTTTAATGTTTCTCTCATTATCAGGTGAAAGGCAAGTGCACCACAGACCACATCAGTGCCGCAGGACCATGGCTGAAGTTCCGTGGCCACCTCGACAATATTTCCAATAACATGCTTATTGGTGCTGTTAATATTGAGAATGATGCTGTTAATAAAATTCGTAACCATCTGACTGG
Organism: Triplophysa dalaica; assembly: GCF_015846415.1. Taxonomy (NCBI): domain Eukaryota; kingdom Metazoa; phylum Chordata; class Actinopteri; order Cypriniformes; family Nemacheilidae; genus Triplophysa; species Triplophysa dalaica. The sequence continues at coordinate 9,353,604 of NC_079558.1, read as the reverse complement.
GGAATACGGTGGTGTCCCAGATGTTGCCCGCTATTACAAAGTAAGTGCTTGGCATGCACTGCTTTTATTCCGTGTCTTATTTCATTTTAAAAGAAAACATTTGTTGCTAACTATTGTTGCTTGTGATCGTTCACAGAAGCACAATCTTTCATGGGTAGTGGTGGGAGATGAGAACTACGGTGAGGGTTCCAGCAGAGAGCACGCTGCTCTGGAGCCCAGACATCTAGGTGGGAGGGCCATCATTGTGAAGAGCTTTGCTAGAATCCACGGTAAGTGAAAAATATAAATACTTTTTTTTTGAGAACTTGAAGCCAAGTGTCTAGATTAGCAATTCATTTTTTTTGTGTCAACAGAAACTAATTTAAAGAAACAAGGTGTGCTGCCTCTCACCTTCGCCAAGCCTGCCGATTATGACAAAATCCGGCCAGATGATAAAATCTCCATTGAAGGCCTTGATAGTTTTGCACCTGGAAAGGTAACTTTTGATTATACACCTATTTTGCCTGTTATAGGGTTTTCATTATTGACCATAAAAGAGAGTCATTCAATAATAATTGAACTGCTTGATAATTAATCTTACACAATCATTTGTGTAATCTTGTGTTTCATTAGTCACTGAAGGCCGTCATCAAGCACATCGATGGAAGCAAAGAAACTATTGAGTTACACCATACCTTCAACGAGACCCAGATTGAATGGTTCAAGGCTGGTTCTGCTCTCAACAGGATGAAATTACAGCATTGAGTTATTGGCCCCTAAATGTTGATGAAGGCTATAGACAGGTGTTTATGGGCAAGGCAGGGGTTATGTATCAAGCAGAGAGATTCGTACGAATATGAAACGTTTATACATACCCTCATGTCATGTAGACAGTGCATACAATACATTTTTAAACTCGGTTGCATAGACAAGTCATGTCAATACACAAACCTATACTCGGTGGATTAGATTATTTAAAAAAATTGTAGAGCAGATGAGCATTCTTGCGTTAAGAAATGAGTTAAATTATAACGCTTGTACGCTTGTGTGTTCGAGACTGGTCATTATAACATAATAAATCCTTACTAAGGAACGGAAGACGTCAGAGTTTAATTCATAAAATCAAACGTAAATAATTATGTCTGACCTTCCATCTCTGCTTGTGATATTACAATGATCTTGGAACTGTTTGTGAATTTTTCTGCTTTAATCACATCTATTGGTGGATTGATTTGTTTCACCGTTTTTTAACAGAGCTTTTTGACCACTCAATGATTTGCCGTTTATTTTTCACGTAGCTGTCAGAATCATTTGTCTATGCTTAATGTGCAGTATTGGCAGATCTCATCATCCACACCACACAAAACTCTCAAATGTGCGTACTGATTTGTATAACAGGTCAAGTCTTTAAATGTGTTAAACAATGGTTATTTATAAAAAAATAAAATGTTAATGGATTGCACATGTGCATTATATGAAGCATCTTAGCTCACAGTTTTGAGCAGTGGATCAGTAAGCAGACATCTATGCTTGTGAGGACTTTCTCTGTATTGAGTGCCCTTTTTTGTAGAGTTGTGTTTTTTGGGGTTACAAAGTTAAGGGCATTGACGTAAAACGCTCACAGACAGATTTTGTTTTCAGAAAGCAGACAACTACTAGCTTTATCTGAATCAAATTCATGTCCATCCTATACGGTTGTTGTGTGAATGGTACCCAAGTCAACGTGAATAAAACTGCTGTAACCCGACATACCTGGATATGTTTGCAGCTCGGTGAAATGAATGATGAACCTCACAAACACACTCCTCTTAATATTAGTTTCATTATTTTTCTTTCTTTGTTTTTCCCCAGAGGAAATGAATGCTGATCAGTCATCAAATAAAGTTTTTTAAATATGGTTTCTTTTGTGGTTGAATGAGAGTTACTGCCGTGTTACCCGTTTCATCGCAACAACGTATACGGTACCTGGACCAAATTAACTTCCGGTAAACCTCCGCAAAGAACTGTTGAGTAGTTTTACTTTGATACAGTTGATATACAATACAATATGAATTTAAAGTAACATCAACGTTAAATAAGTTGTTATATTATAACCAAACACAGACCGGAAGTCAACTTCGGCCCAAGGCGCGCGTCAAAGAAATCGTCTGTAAAAATGCAAACAAAATAATGTGAAAACAGTATATGAATGATATATAAAATATAGTATATGAAGTGTAAATAAAACCTGGAAGTATTAAAAATAATAATTGCGACGCTTCAAATAAACGTTACGGTCATTAAGGCGTTATGTATGGTTTGTTGTAATCTACACGCACTGATTTGTCGACCGCATTCTGACGTCAATATTGTATCGTTTGTTGTGCGGACGGCATCGTTGATTATAAATGGGCGTTTTTGTTTTTTAGTGTCGCGTCGCTGGTTTTCATTGTAGTTGGGGTTGTCCCTCCCTCTACTCCCGTAAACGCGTTTATTGTGTTCTGCGTGTGGGGTCCCCATGAAAATGTGGAGCACGAATGATGCTATTCAGGCATGAAACATCGGATTCTGATGTAGCTATGTAGAAAATCTCCGCAGCGCTCGCGATATCAATCGTCATCTCGGTTTCACGCCAACGTACATTACGGTAAGATAATGATTTTCATTGTCGCTACATGATTTTCCCTTTATCATTTTATCTCCGCATTACCATTCATTGAATATTCCAAGGCCGTGTCGTCTGCCGCATGCTGATGACAATAAAAACACAGCAGTTCCTCAGTTTATTTGTCATTGTTGATTTACGCAGATTTATGTAAAATAATTCGATGATGACAATACACACACAGTTTAGTAACAGTCAATAGGCGGTCTTGTGTTTGCAGTGTGTGGTCTGTCTGTCATGTCATAGATTACAGGGCATGGTGCATTTGACAACAATGAAAGAGAGATAACAAAGTAACAAGATCTGATGTGGTACTGATGCTGAGCCAGATTTGAGAACACACATCAGAGCATTTCTTCAATAGTAAAATATACTCAAATAAGGCAATTTCAAATCCACAGATTATAAAGAATGCATATACGCTTGTTATGATTGACCCCCGGATCATTTTAAACCAACAGAGACCTCATCTCCAGTTACCCTGACACCAATGGCTGATTCACACAAAACCTCTACACCTGATCGCCAGTTGCACTGTCCACGCACACCTGGCTCACTTACATTACCTTTCCTGAGGGAGGGTAGTAATGTCTCGGAGAGGAAACCACCCCAGACGGGGGAACCGCTCAGTCCGTTGCCGACCAAACGCACGCGCACCTATTCAGCGTGAGTGTCACCATGCAGAAATAGTTCACATACTAATGTAAACAAACAGAGTTGAGTTTGATCTTTAATTTCTTTCTACTCTAATTGGTTGGAAATGATGCTAGAACTTCTTTATTTTGGTCCTTCGTCAGATCGGTGAGAGCCAAATCTGGACCCGTCTTCATGGGAGTTTGCAAGGACTTTTCAAGGTCACAGGGTCATGGATTCATTTGCCCCTCCCACGGAGGAGAAGACATATTTGTTCACATCTCTGAGTAAGTGAGGAGAAGAGAGAAAATCACATAAATACAAACATTTTATGGCATTGTTTGGGTTTCCTCAGGTACTGGTAGAACCTCCTGAAGAACCTTTAAAGAAGTCTGAATTATTTTATTTTTATATTCAATAAAACTTTATGGTGTGGTTGAAGAATGAACTGTTGATGTGTGTTCTTAAAGGGATATTTCACCCAAATTCTGTCAAAATGTATTCAACCTCATGTTGTTTAAAACCATTATGTTCTTAAGCAGAACACAAACTAAGATATTTTGAAGAATGTTGGTTGCCAAACAACATAACCCCCCATTGATTCCCATTATATGAACACAAAACAACAGAGGCATTTCGAATAATATCTTCTACTATGTTTTACAGAAGAAATAAAGGCAGACAGGGTTTAAACAACATGAGAGTGAATAAATCATTACAGATTTTTTATCATGAGTTAACTGTCCTTTTAAATCATTGAATAATAAACACATTTTTCCCCCCTAGTATTGAAGGTGAATATGTGCCAATGGAGGGAGATGAGGTGACCTACAAAGTGTGTCCTGTTCCTCCAAAGAACCTAAAATTCCAAGCCGTCGAAGTTGTCATCACCAACCCTACGTCCGGAAGGAAGCACGAGACTTGGTCCGGGCAGGTTATCAGCTCCTAGCTTAGACTTTCAATGCAAAGCAAAATAATACATTCAGAATGGTAAGAGTTGGAGGGATGGGTTATGCAACGCAAAAGATAAAAAGAAAGTCAAAGTTTGATGAATGATGCTCACGCAGAAGTGATTTAGAAGCTTACAATGGCGTTATGTGTTTGTAGGATAGGGATGGAATACTAAGTAGGATTATGCAACTGTTGTTTTCACTAGCCTGGAAAATAAGTGATAGAGGTTTGTTTGAAACATGGTTTAAGATCTGAGTCACCTGAGCTTTGACATAAGTTTGGCAGAACATGATATAACTGTGACACAAAAAGTCTTCACCTCACTTGTTTTTGCCATACACTTGTTTATGTATTTATGTTCATAATGTGTAAAGAGACGTGTGGAATAATCGTTTCAGTCCATTTCAGTGAACGCCAACGGTCATCAAACAAATCACGAAGTCATAACATTTAACACTATTTTCAATTGTAACTAATAAGACTTGTGTAGATTTCTTTAAGAGACACACCCGCGTGCACAGTTGTGGATTTTGTCACCAGGAACAATGGTTGTTATAATAATTCTAATAAAAATAATAAAAACAAAGGAAATTGTGAATGCATCATATTTACCCTATTATTATTATATCAGCTATAACAAAGTATAGTGTGCAATTCACCTGGAGTAAATGACTACAAGTAGATATTAAGACATGACAACTTAAAAAAAAAATGGTGTACAGATACTCCATATCATATGTTTATACTATAAAGGACTCAATATGGAAGAGTTTTAAAGGGGTTTGTCTCTCAACTATCCATTTAATATGCAGATTTGTGTCCTATGGTGTGACGGCAAACATTTAGAAGAATAACAATGAAGCTTAATCTCTTTTATGCTATTCTATATGATAAATTAAAATATAAGATATTGTAATATCAACAGTTTGTTTTAATTCTGCTATCCAAATGCAGAATTTGAGGTGAATATTTGAGCCGCTAGAGGGCGCAGCACATCCTGATAAACAAAAAAGATTGCAGTTAGATGAAAATTGGAAGCCCTAAACATTAACCTGAAATCGACTGCCTTGATCTTAATATTTGCTTCTTTTGTACGCTTTTACGTGACATCCAGCTCTGTGAACATGAGAAGAAAAAGAAAATTGTGAACGAAAAAACATGACATGATTAATACCATGTACCATCAATGTAATGGATGTCTTTTCCTCTTTGTGCAAACATACAGGACTGCTTTTATTGTGGATCCATCATAAGACGATTGATTTATGAGCCAACTACACCAACCTTTGTCCTTCACTCCTCTACTATATTATCCAATGTACACCAATGTTAATTAGACCTGTGGACCTTGAGAGTTATTTCAGATAACTAAACTGTAATGCTCAAGCTTCTCTTAATGTTTGTAACTTATTTTTGTATATAGTCTACCTTGTTGTTCAACATCTCTTAATGTTTTTGTACTTAAATTGAATATACATTTATATGTTAATGGAAGATTAATATCCATTCTGATAATGTCTTCCTAGTGAAGTAGCTACAGACAACAAAAAGAAAATAAAGAATTTTCATGGAACTTACAGAACAAAATGTTCTGGTACCGGAAGGCACATTTGATGCCAGATTTTGCGACTCTCTGTTTTGATCCTGTTGTTCATTAACGTCCTCAGGTGAGAACACCGTCAACGTGAAAGCAGAAGGTCGTCTTATCTCATCCCCGCAATTCCCATGTGGATAAATCAATTCTTCACTGTTTTTTATTGGTAAACATGACCAAAGATACTTGAAACAACAGAGTTAAATCTGGATTACGAAAAGAAGCATTACTGGATTTTTTGCATATATAATCAGACAGCGTGTGCTTGAAACGTGGACGTTGTTACAGAAGTTTCTATTAATTTCCTTTCAAATCACCTTTTTGCGCTTTTTGTCCACATTTTGACTCTTAGCCTTAATGGATTGCCGCAGATGGTTGTTTGTATGTGTTTTTTGGACAGTCTTAAAGCAAAGTCACTTCATAAGTCAGTCTTGCTTCAATGGAAGTAATATGATGACTGTTGTTTTGTTGGACGACGACGTGTCGCCGTGGAGTATCAATTTTGTGAAGTCCGCAGTTTTGAGAGCAGTTGAACATGATTCTGAAATCAACTTTATAGACGGTATGATCCCAAGACATCATATAGCGAAGGACTGGACACATTGACAAAAACAGCAGAAATAATCACAGAAATTCTTATGAATTTGATGGTTCTAATGGAAACAGCAATGATCTCTATACTGGGAATGTGTTGGGGTCTGATGGTGGGATGTTATCTGGTTGATGGGAATCGACAGAACACCATCAAACCCTGCTGAAACAACCATAAAAGAAGCTGTAATGGTATTAATGGTTTTAAAGGGATTTCTATTGGTTTTAATGGAAATTGTTGTGGTGTCTAGAGATATGTCACTGATTCTATTGGTCTTCATATACTGGAGCAACGCCTATAACATGCTACAAACAATAATTTGGGAATGTTTTTTATTGAAAAAGCTATTGGGTTGTAATGGTAATGGAAGAGTTAGACTTTCTGCGATGGTTTCTAGTGGGTTTCCATATATTTTTTAGTTAGCAGGGACTGGAATAAGATTAGTACGATGGCTTGTGGAAGTTCATAATAGTAATGAAAAAGCATTAAGTATTGTTTTTTTCAGCAGTGAACCCTTTTGAACGTGAATTGTACAGCCTTGTATATCATTTTTGGTTCTCCTTTTCAAGGTGTGAGTCGCAATTTAACAGTCAACTTCAAAGGGTTTCAAACCATTTATTACCTGCGAAAAGGCTGCACCAGTAGCATCTGCGAGGGGGTCGAAATTCTAAATGATCTAAAGGTAAGTTCTGATGCTTTTAATACCCGTGAGACTATAAAATCTAACGTGTGATAAAGTGTCCTAACACAGTTTATTGTGGTATCTTTAGTATAAAGGTGAGGTGGGATGTGCTCTCCTGGGACCAACCTGCACCCTTGCTACTTTCCAAATGGTTGAGTACGTAAGAATTTGCTTTTGGGGGCGTATTGACAATTTTAGATCATGTACACTACTTTGAAGTGTAAATTTTGTTCTAGTGTGGAGATTGGCCTTGACCTCAACATGCCCATCATCTCAGCGGGAAGCTTTGGACTGTCCTGTGACTTCAAAAAAGAGCTCACTCGCCTTCTGCCTCCAGCGCGAAAAATCTCGAGCTTCTTCGTTTCATTTTGGGAATTTGAAGATCATATCAAGCCTACGTGGAAAACTGTGTACATATACAAGAAACTGAATAACACAGAGGACTGTTTTTGGTAAGCAGGGCTATGTAACATTCACATGAAAAGTGCTTGTGGGTCTGGTAAAGCTGAGGATGTCCTTTTCTACATGACTATAGGTACATGAATGCTCTTGAGGTGGATTCAGCGCCCTTTTCATCGAGTTTAGAGAAGCGAGTCATTCTACGAAGAGAGGAAGAGCTCAGCGAGGCTCTGGACAGCAAAGATCGGGCGAGTAATTGTGAGCATCACATCTTTTTAATTAAAGGCCTGCTTTGAGAAAAACAACTTTTGTCAAATGTTCTGTGTAAATGTATCCTGATGATTTTAGGTGTGATACATAAAAAGATAAACTGTACTTTTTTCTTGATTTATTTTCACAGTGTTTATTATATGCGGAGGGCCTGATGACATAATGGATCTTAAGAATGGCACTCAATTGGACTCAGATCCAGGAACTGCTTTTCTTCTTATTGATCTTTACAAGTCAGTTTTTCAAATTCAACTACTTTTTTATACAGTAAAGATCTTTTTATTGTTCTATACTGACCATTACTGCTAAATGTGCATGGTTAGACTGCTATCTGAGTTAATGTCAGACAGAAAATGCAAAAGGTCTGTTTGAGACAAAGTTAAGAATTCGTATTACTTGTGTTGTCAGAATCAATATTAACTTTCTCACACAGTGACATCTATTACAATGGGTCATCTAACCCTGCTATGAGGAATGTCCTGGTTCTAACAATGCCCAACACAAGAATGTATACTATTGACACATCTGGTAACAACACGGTAAGAAAAAACTGTACTATGTATTATTATTGACCGGATAAAACATAAAGGGGAAGTTTCCTGGACTGGGATTCTTTTAAACCAGGACTAGATCTTTGTTAAATTGGAATATGCAAGTCATTTTTAAAGACACACTTTACAAAATGAAAACATTACTGTCTGCATTTTGAGAACAACAATTGCACTGATATATTTTATATCTATGTCAGTTCAAGTTGTTTTCGATCAACACATGGGGCTTAAACCCAGTCCGGTAAACCGGTCCTTAGTTTTTAATGGGGCAAGGGTAAATAAATTAAAGTTGAACATAAATAGCATTTGTAAAACTAAGCAAAATAAATAATATACCTATTCAAGGCAAAACATGAATGATTTTTGCATTTCCTCACGATACCTCGGATGTCCAAATGCTGTTTTTCAGGAAATGGAAAAACACTTTGGGGCGGTTTCCTAGACAAGGCTTAAGCCTATAGTGCCAGACTAACTTAAATGCTAAAAGTGTCTTGATCGAATACAACTTGCGCTGACAAACAGTATCTTAAAATATATCAATGAGATTGTGTTGTCTCGAGATCCACACACAATATTTTTCACCAAGTACGTTTTAAAAACAACTATCCTAATTTAACAAAGGCCTAGTCCTGATTTAAATTTATCCCTGTCCGGGAAACAGCCCCCATATTTTTATTTCCATTAAAAGTTAAAACAAAGTTCACAAGCACTTAATACTTTAAATTTTGTTAGATATTTGCAAAACCCAGTGACAAACATGAAGGCTGACTAATAATTATTTATGCCAAAAAGTTTAATTATGAGATATGGAGATACAAGGTTTCATAAGGACTGCAGCGATATTTTGTAGACTTGTGTATAATCCCAAATATTTCCAACAATGATTTAATTTAGAGAAATGATAAATTTAATTCTGATATCGACAGTTTCATTCAACGCTCCTTCACAGCATCATCAAGCTATGGCTTTGTTATTGTTTTGAATATGCAGCCTCTGGTAGTAAAAATGACATATTGTTCGTTTAAAAAAGTTAGTTTAATACAAAAATCCCACACAATTAGCACAATTTCTGTTGATGTATCTCTATAAAAGAACTAACTGACACTTATATTCTGTACTCGTTTAGATGAATGATTACATTGCAGCATATCATGATGCAGTACTGCTGTTTGGGCAGGTGATAAGAAACATCTTTACCAGCTCTGACTATCAGCAAATAGAGACAGTGAGCGTTAACTACTTCAGAAATGTGTCTTTCAAAGGTAAATAAGGAAAAGCTGCATTTATTTTTCATATAGACTTGGTCTGGTGAGACCTCTGGATAAATCTGACAACACTATATCTTCACATAGGTATCGCTGGAGATTATGAGCTGGATGAGTATGGTGACAGGGATCTGATATTTTCTTTGATATACACTAATAATGACATTGAGGTAGGTCACTAAATAGACAATATCAGATAAATAAACATCAGCTCACACATATCCTTGGTAATAAAAGAAGACTTTTCGTATCAATTCTGGGGTCAGTACAGGACAACATAGAAGTGCATTCTGTGTCATCATTACTCATGTAAATGTTTTTCTTGTACTTTAGTATAAAGTTCTTTATGAGTTCAACACCACGACCAACGTTACATATTTAAAGGACATCAATCCAGACTTTATTTGGCCTCAGCTTCGTCTACCTGACGACCATCCAGATACTAAAGGTAACTTTAGTTATATTCCAAAAGCATTTTTGTATTAAAGCCATGTTAAACCAAGCCTGACTTCATTTCATAATTTAGGCCAGCAGATCCAGGACATTGTAATAACATTGGGAGCAACTGTTGTTGGAGTGATGGCTACACTTGCCTTCATCTTTTACTGGTTTGAGAAATACATATTCACTTATTTATGTCTTGTATATTACAATTTTAATTCCACTGCTGATTGACTTTTGCACATAAGGTATAGCATACAATTATCTGTAAAGAAATTTTTTTTGAAGGCAAAACAGATCTTATCGTAACATGCAGAAGAAATGGTCCCACATTCCATCAGAGCTCATCATACCTTTAGAGTTGAACGAGAGGAATATGATCAGTTTGAAGGTAATACATTTGGTCATTTCTAATGATGTATCTTCAAAAAGTTACAGATTTGTGTATTGCTGTTATTGCACAATCAATGCATTGTTACAGGAGTGTGTTGTTGATACTTTCATTGTGTTTTTTCATTAGATTGAAGAAGACTCGAAAAAAAGTAATAGTTACAACTTACGCCGTGCACGCTATGATAAAAAGGTGCACATTTATTTCATAACTGTATGTTCTTTAACATAAAACATCAATAGCTCTTTTACTGATTTGAGTTTTGTTTTTGTTTTTAGATGGTTATACTTAAAGAGTTGAAGTACACAGATGGAAGCTTTACTGAGAAACAGAGGAGAGAGCTCAATGCGGTAGGAGAATTTTCTTCTCTTCACTGCTGTTGAAACCTAAAAAAACTCTTGCACTTGTGACACATAATGTCGTTTTCTTTCAGCTTTTGAAAATTGATTATTACAACCTGACCAAATTCTATGGGACAGTCAAGTTTGACAATGAGGTTTTTGGAGTGTTTGAGTATGGAGAGAGGGGTTCCCTAAAAGTGAGTTTATTACTGGCCTACAAATACTGACATTTAAGAAGGCTGACTATTACAGTATGTCACAACAAAAAATCTAATACATTTTGTTTTTCAGCATGTGCTTAAAGAAAAGATTTCATACCCAGATGGGACTTTCATGGACTGGCAGTATAAAATCTCTGTGATGTATGACATCGCAAAGGTAAATAGATATGAATTGAGATAGATGTTTGTCTGTTTATTTTTGTTCGAACATTTATATAATTTATATTGTGATGCTAATTTGTATGTAATGCTATGGATGGATGGCCATACAATAGAAGTGAATAGGGTCCAGTGCTGTTCAGTTACCATCTTTCTCCAAAATATCTTCTTTTGCGTTCTGAGGAAAAAAGTCAAATACAGGTTTGAAATGACAAGAAATTTTATTTTTGCGTGAACTATCACTTAAAGTGCACAGTTCCTGCCTCAGTAAAGCTAAATTCAAGATATTCAAAACGAATCATAATCTTTTAGTATATATAGTTTGTTTAGTATCTAAAATAATATTATTGTTTGAAGAACCTATATTAACAAATACATATAAATAACCTAAATAAATCAAGGAAACAATTTAAATATTAACATGTAAAGCCATTTTCAAAACAAGAAATAAGATTCCAGAAAGCACATGTGATTGTGTGTAAAAGCCAATACAATTTAACTAGAGATGTTTATAGATGGCAGGTTCATTTTTCATTCATCTTCTTACTTTTCTGCTTTATAATTGTATTTGTCAATGACATATATTCACATTTACATATGTATGTATATTGTATATCCATCTTTCATGCATAATTATTAACCGGCAAACTCTTTGTCTTAATGTAGGGCATGTCTTATCTCCATGCAAGCAACATTGCTGTCCATGGCCGACTTAAATCCACCAACTGTGTGGTTGACAACCGTATGGTAGTGAAGATTGCGGACTTTGGCGTCAATACTATTCTCAGTCCCAGTAAAGGTGAAATCTTGTCTTAACTTAAGGTTACGTAAGAAATACCGTTTCCGGGTCCAAGCATCTATTCATTTCAAGCGGAGTTACAGCTTATGTGGTAGCCCATTTATTTGCTCTTTATTGTACATGTTCACACTTTTCTGCATCCCTCAGATCTTTGGACAGCCCCCGAACACTTGCGGAAACAGGGAATCTCTCAGAAAGGAGATGTCTACAGTTTTGCTATTATTTCCCAAGAGATCATGATAAGGAAGTGCACATTCTACACAACCACCTGCTCAGATCGCGCTGGTGAGAGAAATAAACATTCACTAATTGGCCACAGCATTTGTGTGCCTTCCAATAGTCTCAAGGGAATTTGTGATTTTGTCTATTAATTTGTGTCAAGGACACGAATTTCCCGTTTTTTCCTAGTAGGGGTCTCTGCAGGTCGGATAAATGGGCGCGTCGAAAGGTGGTTGCGTGCCGAAATGTAGGGGGCGTGTCGTACGGTTTTTCATTGGTCAAACGTGCTCTTTCTTCCCAGCCTCTGTTTTTTCCCAACTTAGTTGACCAATCAGAGTTAACCACACACATACCTCATATATTTTAATCAGGAAGAATATCGCTGTAAGGTGTGTAATGCAAAACTTTCAAATTATGAATTTGTGATCATAAGCCCTTATAAACTAAATAAAAATGTATCAGACAAATCTGTGTTTTTGCTAAATTGCTTAATAATGAATTACAGAAGGTAGGCCTAAGTAAATAGATCTAGAAGCAGCTGTCGTATTTCAGTCTTTTTCTGCATGTTTTTTTACACATATTAAATCATAGTTGTACTTAAACTGTAGAAATGCCTTTTACAGTTTGACATCAAGGAAACAACATTATTTTGTACTTATAAAACGCTAGTGCAAGTGTTATTATTTTACTAGGGACATTTTACCACCTATAAATAAAAATTGTAATTCACATTTGTTTGTGACACTTATCAGCTGGTACTTAAATATAATTTATATCTAAATAGCTCAAATCCAAAATCTGCATCCCCTGTACCTTCATTTTACATTTACAATAAAACCCAATATGACATTAAAACCTTCTTCTTTTCGTTTTCATATTAAATACGGTTAAGGTAATGTGATTATTTTCATTTTAATCAAATACAAAACACATTTTATTGTAAAGTATATGAATTACTTTGCATAATAGGGAAAAACAATTCAGTCAAAACTACACAGGCAGTTCTCCAAGACTACGTTTAACTAATAAATACATACAGCCAGGCTGTGTATAGTTATGAAATTCTGATAGACCTCGGTCATAATGATTTGTCTCGAAACTAATTCATCAGACCAACGATTGCAGATTGTGAAAAGTAACCAAACTAGGCTAATGATCCTATAACCACTTAAAATAGGCCCTGGAATCTTTATAAATCAACTGCAGATTCTTAGTTTCCTATTTCAAATCTTCTATACACAATTCAGTGAAAACGTGGCTTTAGATGTAGGCCAATAGCGTTTAAGATGATGTTGAACAGGCAGCTTTCGTGTCCAATTGAAAAGACATGTCGTCACTCCCCTACCTTTGGATACGCCCCCGCCTTTCCGTAAGCCCCTGTCTCCTTTTTTCGTGTCAGTCAGCACGACTTTGAATCTAGAGTATTTTATTACTCAGTATTTTTCACATGTATAAATATATATCAACGCAATATGATGGTAATTTATACCTATTTTTCAAAGTGGTTCATTCTTGTGAATTGCTATTTCCTACGCACTCATTCGTGTGTTTTGTTATGATTTGACCTTTCCCCTGTGACGTTAGGTTTAGGGGCGGGGTTAGGGTAGACAATTATCGTTGCTTTGCCACCTCGTTAAACTCTGGTTTATAGCTAAATTAGCCTTTGTGGCTGTGATTTCAGGGTGTAGGTTAGCCAACTCCTAAAATAGCTACGACTTCTTTTGATGTCAGGTCATAAATATATTTATATACATACACAGGCGGTCTGTGTATTGAAAGTCGTACTGGTAACACGAATAAAATCGTTCTGAGTGACACGAAAAATGGGGACATTTAATAGATTAAATGAATAGCCACCACGAACTGCCTTGAGACTGGGTTGTTCCATCACAACCCAAAATACACGTATAGTGACCCCTACTGGTGACTTTGACGTATTGCTTTGCACTTCACCATCCTTGCAAAATCAAGATTATTTATGCAATACAGTGCAATAAATTTACTTTCCTTTAACAGAGAAGCTGGCCAGAGTGCAATACCCCAGTCTGACCTCTTGTTTCAGACCTGATCTAAACTTTGAGAATGCAGGTGAAAGAGAACGAGAGGTATAGTGTGCCTTTCTATGCAGACTTTGGACACGTGTGTGAACTGTTATTTATTTGAATAATAAATATAAAATAGTAATCACAGTAAAATAATGACACTGAAACAAAGATACACAGTTATTTGTACCAAAAAAGTAATCTGCTGGTTTAATCTGTAACTCGCTTTGGATAAAAACGTCTGCTTAATGACTAAATGTAAATGTAAGAAAAGTCTAGGCAGCGTTTCCTTAATTCTTAACCCAAACATTTGCTTTTGTTTTTATAGGTTTGCATGCTGATCCAAAATTGTTGGGATGAGGACCCAGACAGAAGACCAGACTTCAAAAAGATAGAATTCACACTACGAAAGATTGTCAGGTCACTTTTTGCATGCATCTGTTCAACAAAAACATCAGACAGAACACAAAAGAAATAGAAAATTAGATGAAACTGATCATGAGATGTAGGAAATATATAGTTGGAATCTCTGAATGATTTATGAAAATTGATTTATCTTTAATAGTCTAGACAACCGGGCAGATGAGAGTTACATGGAAAACCTGATTCGGAGGTTGCAGATGTATTCCCACAACTTGGAGCGTCTGGTTGAGGAACGCACGGCTCTGTACAAGGCTGAAAGAGATAGAGCAGACAACCTAAACTTCATGCTGCTGCCAGGGTGAGTAAATACACAAAGAACAACAGTGTAGAATCTTGAACAACAATAGTGACTCTTACCATGATGGATGTATTGCAGACCGGTTGTGCGTTCTTTAAAGGAAAAAGGAATGGTGGAACCTGAGCTTTTTGAAGAGGTCACCATCTACTTTAGTGACATTGTAGGCTTTACCGCATTGTGCTACTATAGCACACCTATGGAGGTGGTTGACATGCTTAATGACATCTACAAGAACTTTGACAGCATTCTTGACAATCATGACGTCTATAAGGTAATGTGTGCTACGGGGATGCCTCAATCACCTGGTGGAGTGCAGCTAATGGGTTTCTGTCTTTGTTTTAGGTTGAGACTATTGGGGATGCCTACATGGTGGTCTCTGGTCTGCCTCGGCGGAATGGAAACAGACATGCAATGGATATCTGCCACATGGCTCTGGATATCTTGGCCTTCATGGGCACATTTCAGTTACACCATTTGCCCGGCCTGCCAGTGTGGATCCGTATTGGTGTGCATTCAGGTGCCGCCCAGTCATTGTAACAGTCATTCATTGTAAAGAATAAAAGGAGTTATTTGGAACTTTCAACAGCAGCATAAATTGGCTGTTTATAATAAACAAGTTATTGTGAAAAACATGTAAATAATGAAAAATATATGACTTGACCCATTTATATCTGTAATGTGTATTTCACATACATAAAGGTCCTTGTGCTGCTGGTGTTGTGGGAATTAAAATGCCCAGATATTGCCTGTTTGGAGACACTGTGAACATAGCATCTCGCATGGAGTCCACGGGCCTACGTGAGTAGTGATGGCAAATCTAAATCTGCATTAAATAAATCTGTTTGCTTTAACCGAGTCAATGTGTGTTATGCATTTCAGAGGCTCCATGTGTTCTTTATATGTTATATTATACTACTTTGACTCTTATTATTCACTGCGCATCTCCTTACCTCAGCATTGAGAATCCATGTGAGCGAGTCAACCATCAGCATTCTCCAGCGCACAGACCGCAAGTTTGAGTATGAAAAGAGAGGAGAAACATACTTAAAGGTTTGACATTTTCTGGATTGTCTTAACCTCGTGCCAAAGTTCCCTGTTCAATGTCACAGTTTGATCATCTCAAATACACTACAGGGTAAAGGAAAAGAAACAACGTACTGGTTGACGGGAGTTACAGGGCAAGATCATAACCTCCAGACGCCTCCAACAGGGTGAGTTAACGGTTTTATGATCGTAATATTTCAGAACTAGTTCACAATTCTCTTCTTTTTAGTTTAGGGGTGACATATTCAAGGACTTCATAAGTCAAAGGGCTTTAGTTATATGACTAAACTGTGATTTCACAATTGTAAGTTGTTTGTAGGGGTGGAGACGTTCTTATTAAAAGCATCTGACTGAGCAAATATCTGTGGTGCAGCATGAGTCATAAATTGTACTGAAATATCCATAAACAGAAAAAATATAAATAATCTGGCAGCTGGAGCGGCAGAAATATTCCACTAAACAAAAATGTTTTCCTGTAAAATTAGATGGTTTTCCCTCTGTTTTTCTTGTAAACTTCTTTTCTTTTTCTATTATTTGATGGTTATTGGCCGTATTTCATAATGAACTAAAATCTCGCATTTTATCTTGCATTTTATATTTTTAACGTTCTTCCTAACAGAGAAAACATGCAACACATGCAACAAGATCTGGCTCAAATGCTCAAGACTTGCCTAGAGAAGCGTCCCAGTAGCATGCGGAAAAGAAAGACCCTGTCAACACGCCAAAAGAAGCTTGGAGCCGAAATTGAGATGGAGTGCACAGAGCAGCCAGAGTATCTTCATCTGGCCACTGATGACAGTACATTTCTGTAAGAACATAACACACGACCATAAAAATATTTGGACAGCATTCGCTTGTTGACTGTACTGGAAATACTCCTAAATAAATGTATATATTTTACCCTAAATTATTTATTTATTATTTATTTTATCAAATTAATTCATTTATCTACCTAGTTATCGAGCATTATTTTTATCATCAGTGATTTTGAGCTTTCATTTATTATTAATTTTATTGAATAAATAATTGTAATTGTCCTTGACAAAGCATTACTTCCACCCAAAAATGAAAATCCTGTCAAAAATTACTCATCCTTACATTGTAATTTCTTTGTTTGGTTGTACACAAAAGAAATATATTTGGGAAAAATGTTATCAACTGAGATTTCTGGAGCACCATTGAATACCATAGTAGAATTTTTTTTATATTTCTATGTTCTGTTTAAAAGAATTTGGGAAAGCAACCAGTTCTGAGAAACTTTTGACAACCATTTTTTCCTACCTCAAAAATCTCAGTTGCTCACATTCTTCTATATATATTTATTTGTGTTCAACAGAACAAAGAAATTCATACAGGTTTGGAACTACTTGAGGATGAGTAATTCATGACAGAATTCTTTATTCTTGGGTGGACTATGTCTTAAAATTTGTAATGAAAATGAACATTAAATTATATTACATACCGTCAGTGACTCTAAATGCACTGTACAAATGCAGAATGCGTTTCAGAAATGTTTTACATAGTTTTACAGAAGATTTTTTCAAAAGACCTTGCACAATATTTTCTGAAAAAGTCTGAAGTTTATTTGAACTGCCTTGATTTATATGTACACAACAATGCTATCTGAACTTCTAACGTCAACATTTCCCACCTGATTGTTAAATAATCGACATACATACATACATACATACTACTAAGGGTATGTGCTTTAAATGCTAAACAAAACTCAACACAAAGTGTTTTCTAATCTTTATAAATTATGTAACATGTATGAATCCAATTTCATAATTTGTACATGTTTGCATGACAAAAACAAATGAAATACAAGCTTCTACATTTTACAACTTGAAAAAATAAATAATCAATAAAAATGACAAATACCATATTTGATAAATAAATAACACCTAGACCTTAAAATCCTAATTGACTGGTTTCTGGGACTATTTTGTATTATGTTTCACACCTGAAAATCTTACATAAAATATACAATACAAAACAAAAGCATGAAGCAAAAACATAAGTTGAGAACTGGGATTCATCTAAAACCAAGAATCTTATATTGTCAGTGTACAGACTTCACACATTCGAGACTAAATATCACATGTGCCCTGACAAGTAACATCATTTATTACCCTGTATTATATACAAAAATAATACATGTATTATTTCAGAATCACTTCAAAGGTGGCACATTATGTATCATCACACATAATAAAAAGGCAAGGCCATACAAATGTTTAACTGACGCATTAAATATTGATATTTAAAACTAAAATAATTTTAAAAGAATGATTGTTCAACACACCAGTCCTATTTAAAAAAAACATTTTGTTGCACATCTAATCACTGATGATAGAATTTATGACATTACCAGCATTTCACTGCTGTCTATCAAGACACAAGGATTGTATTTATCTTCACAGTTATAAACATCATTGTGCCATTGCAGATAATATGAACATTGTTGGGGTGACCTGGTAACACACTGGTGACCTGGTAGCAACAAAATAGTCTTTGTGAATTCCACTTGTCACATTATAAATACAGAAAAAAGTAATGTAGCCATAACAAACAGATGAACATGAGAATGCCGTGTCATCAAACAAACTCTTATTTTAAAAAGGACCTCCATCCATCGGGATATGGCAAACCACGGCGTATTTGATAAACAATTTCAGGCATACAAATCAGCCCATAGTACAGAATGTAGATATGCTCTGCTCTATGCCAAAGCAAAGGTGCTTAACTTGAATATTTGTTAATTTGAGGCGTGTTGATTTGATTGCTAATTACAAAGGCTTGTTCCAGGAAGAAATTTAACCTTCTCACAATGTACATGAATATAGTTTTATAATCCACCAAAAAGTTCCAGCAAATAAGCTAATGAACAAAAGTTTTGTTGACTAAGTGAATATTGTTCAGGAAATATTAAAATTCCATATATAACATACAGGTACAGCACACAAACAGATCATTCAACACCCCAGTGACCTATAATGACATTACAACCTTTTAGCCGGCACCACTGACTATCAAAATGAGCTGCTGAAGACTGAAAAGGTGGGTATAGTGCACTTCTGGTGGTCTGCCAGGGTGACACTACTGGCACGGTACCCACAACTGATCTGCGTATGTTTGCAAGATTAAACAGGGCCTATGATGAGTCAATATTCATGTGCCACTGTAAATGTGCATGACATAAACCCTAATAATGAATAAACATTACAGTATTGTACTGACAGTCTATTGTGGATAACATTGTTTAACTATAGTGATGTAAAAAAAGTGGGAAAAAAACTCGATCTCAAGACGTTTCCAAGTCCTGATGTTTATAAGCGCTTTGTTCAGGTTGCACTCTTTGGTAACAGGGCATGTTCTAAGATATAATTGTGTCGTTTCTGAAATGATAATACATCAGGTACCCTTTGCTTACCTTTTAATCCAGCACATTTTTTGTAGTTTCCCACTAATACCAGTTGCTCTAGTCAACAAATCTAAAAAAAAGTATGGCTATAAAAACAGCCTCATGAGCAAACAAATATCTAGAAAAATAAAATTCTCTTTATCCTACATCCGGGATCCATGGATCTGGAACAGCTGCAAAAAATTGGAAATTGTATTATAGACAGAAATATACACTCAGACTGGCTTCCCTGTTTGTTCTATGTACACATGTCAAATACAAAGATCGATTTGGTGGACGATATGGAAATGGATGAAGATGGCAATGACTCAGAGGCAATTTATGGAACAGACACCAAGCTAAATATTGAAGAATGAGTCATTTGCTTGACTGAAGTACAGTCATCATTTTAAAGTCGGTGACTTGTGCTACAGATTCTTATTGTACATTTTAATACAGAACCAGGAACTGTGTAGAAGAAGCTCAATTATTTAGAAAAAATACTGGAAATTATAATGCATTAGATTAAATAATACATGTCTATATATTGGAACCAAATGTGTATATTTTTCAATATCTGAAAAACAGAGATTCCTTATGTTATTTAATTAATTGAAATTTCCTACCAATGTATTATTCTAGAATCTCGGTTTTCCACAATATATTAAATGATTTAATATACTTTAAAGTTGTAACATTTCTGTGTTTGTCTGCACACTTGTGTAGTTTACATATGCAATATTTAATCATGGGGGAAATTCATGCTTTGGAGTTGCTAAGAGGCAAAGGCTATTGCATTTCATTGCACTCAATCCTCAACAAAGGAAAGTAAAACTCAGAGATCAAACAGAGATACAAGCAGCAGTTATAATTTCGTTCGGTATTCTTTGGTGCATTGAAATGCATTTACCCAAACCATCTTTACTATGAGAATCTACAGTATCACTATTACAACCAACATGATGGCATTCCTCACCAATTCCTTGGGGACATTGACACCTGTTTCTAATCTCTAATCCACTCATTGGGGGTGGCATTTCTCTCTCCCTCCTCCTCCGCCTCCTCTTCCTCCTCCTCCCTTGCTCCATCTTCCTCCTGTGTGTCCGAGGTCTAGTTACGTTATGAGTGGACAACGGGAGAACGGAAATAGGATGGATCGGAGTGCGCGAGATGACAGAATAGCAAAACAAAATGAAGATTGTAAAGAGTAGGTATGCAAATGGAAAAGATCACACAAATGCATGATAAGGAACGATAGAGATGAAAAGATCCAGTCTTTCTAGGCTGTAAGCATGTTTTTAAGGAAAATTTCATTGCAACTGTGCTTTAGAGTGTTTGTGAGATGACACAATCAAAAATGGAGAGAATAATGAGTCTGTTATTATGTATGTATGTGTGTGTAGGTTCTCTAACCTTAGTCTTGTGGCTCTGTTCAGTCCCTAATCCTCCAGCCGAGGTGTGGAGCTCTTTCGACACCACACAAAGAAATTCAGCCTGGTCCTCGGTTCCATAGCTGTAGGATGACCCAATGTTCACCATCTTCAGTTCAGGAGCAGACGAGAGAGAGAGAGAGAGGGAGAGGGAGAGAAGATTCTTCAACGTTCATATTTAAGATTTGACTTAAGGGAAGAAGACCATGAAGGAAAGCATCAAGCTGGATTGTATTCATAGTACTTATCAATATAACCTAAACACACCCATTTATTTTTGTAAACCCAAGCCATTACATAACAAAAATTAAAGAGCACACTTTTATGTGTTACTGGACTCTGAATCTGGGGGAGAATTGGACACTGGGAGTATTAGGATCAAGGGAAGGGAATTCAACTCCGTGTCAGTCCAACCCACAGTCCAGAGCAGTCCAAGGCGGGGTTTTCTGCAGGCGCGCACGCTGACCTGCTCAAACTTCCAGCCGTCCGACATGGTGGACACCATCTGGGTGAGCTCCTCTTCCTGACACTGCAACACCCGATACACGTGCTTTGGTGGTACTTGCTGCATGAGAGAAGGAGAGAGAGAGGGTAAGGATTAGTGAAGAATAAAAGAGAAGTGGTGGGAAGTAGAAGATAATGCCAAAAGAAAAGGATGGAAAGAAAGGAGTGGGCGAGAGGCTGACAGCTGTTGCATAAGCGTGCCAATGCAGTCATGAGTGTAGAGTAAAAACTGTAAGGGACTGAAATATAATTTTACTATTATACTTTAAATTAATGTATTTATTTTCAACCAATTAAAGTCAAATGGAGGGTGTGATAGGTTTTTTATTACCTGTGTGGCTTTGGTCTCTCTCTCAAGAATCCGTTCTTTGATTAATTTGATCAGTGGTGTTATGTTGTAAAATTCTGCCTCCTCCAAGACACCTGAAGGCAAAAGCACATTTCAAAGTTTACTTTAATAATACAATGTACATTTATTCACAAGCAGACACTTTTATCCAGAGTGACTAGAATCCCAGTATTTCTGAAAATAGTTTCTCTAAACGTTGATGTTTTATTCACTTTATCTGTTGTTTTGTTTTGCCATAATAATAAAAACACCTAAAATAGTTAAAAAAATAAAATAAAAAAAATAATACAACTTACAATCATTTTTCATTTATTCACTAAGCAGACACTTTTAACCGAAGCAACTAGAATAACAAAATTATTTATACATTTTTTGATAAAAATGGATATTGTTCATGTATACAATATTGTAAAGATTTAGCAATGCATTTTTATTTATTTAAATTAATAATTGGTTTAATATATTTTTTTTTTTCATAATTGTCTGCACTTATTATTGTTAGTGTTGCTTTGTAATTTTAGTTTATTCTGTCTGTTTAATTATTTATACGGTAAGGGGTTGTGGGAAGAGCTTAAATTTAAATTGTATAAAATGTTTTGTTTAGAGATTGAGAAAAGTTTATGAATAAATATGTATAAAAATAATAAAAATTCACAAGTTATCATATTAATATGATATTTAAAATACATTGATAAATATAAATAGACATTTTTTAGATGCATAGAGTGAAATCATTTTTCAATGTTAATTCACAAACCTTCCTCAGCCAGCTCCTTGTTATAAACCAGCTTTCCATGTCGCAGGTAGTTGAGTATGGGACCGAAATAGGTGGGATCTCGGTCGATGACATAAGCACCAGTTTCATCCTATACACACAAATCACAGGACTTTTAATAAAATAATGTGGTGTTTTTCGAATAACATTCTTTAAAATAAAGCATAATTATTACAAAATATTAATTGTTTACATTATATATTAATTAACAAATAAATAATCCTGCACATATGTCAAAGATTAATCACCATTAATCTGGTAGACAAGTAAAGCATTAGAACTCTTAACAGTATGTTGTCTTTTTATTTTTCGTCTATATAAATTAAGTGATTTTATAACATTTGTGTACTACATACAGGTAACACATAATAATAATCCCAACAGTACAATTGAAAGGCCTTTTTGAACACTTTATATATACACTTTAATCACTTTATCTAGGAATTTAATAATGTTATATAACTCCACCAGAGGTCCTAAAGCTCTGTAACTAAAGCACATGGACATGATGCAGTGAACAGAACATTGCCCCAAGGAATGAAAATGTGACTTCATGGCACAAAAGAGAAAAAACATTAAAGGAAAGGGCATGTGGAAAGTGGCACTGAGTGCAGGTCACAAGCATGGCCACAGTCATTGTTCCAGAAAAACTGAAAGTCTCATCTCTGCAGTGAATTAACCCTAAGAGCTCCAGCGAGAAACGACCTGCGGAGCAGTACATTATGCAGACAACATCATACAACACCCTACAGAGAACATTACTTGACTAAGCACTGGGCATGAGCACTCTGAGAGGCCAGCTGTGGTACAAAAACGCACCCATACTGTAGATGTGTCCACAAAAAGGCAAACTGGATAATATAAGTTATAGTAAAGAGAAAATGATGGTTTTAAAGAGTGCTCATGATTATAGATGCACCATAAGGACAAGCCTGAAAATTTAAAAGCACAAGAAAGATTGATTACAAATTAACAGTTCATAAGGCCTAAATCTGAGTAAAAACAGTGACTTTATAAATTATGACAATCTGGCCATTGCTGATGTAACTGATGTGCTCAATTCAACCCAAACCGCCTATTGAAGAAAACATTTCTTGAAACCTCGAAGCAATTTTACATCTATTCATCTTAGCTAAATAAAGCTCATCGAGGAAACCTAGAGCTCTTATTTCATTAGAAAGACATTCATATTCATAGGCCTATAAAAAATATAGGAAGCAAATTCAAATTTACTCTAATGAGATCTATTTTCGTGTGATATTTTAAAATAAATAATACATTTTTATGAGTATGTTTACATTCCATCTAGGTGGATAAAATATATTATATTTATCATTCTTTGCCAGTGACCCCATTTGACATTATAGGGAACCTCCAGTCTCTTAACTTTCATATAAAATGGTTTAAATGATATTTGTAAATACACAAAAATCATTGTAAATACACTAAGTACATTTTAAATGATCTGATGCATGCTTTTAAAGCAAGCTTTTAAAAGATTTCTTATCTTGCCATACCTTTTTTTTAACTGACCATATATAAAGACGCATACATGTATTTAAATATAAGTTGTATTATCTTTACATCTATATGTTACACATATGTCTTTATATATATATATATATATATATATATATATATATATACGCATATGTTTGTGTATTTCTATAAATGAAGAGTTTATTTGCAAAAGAAATAACTTGTTTTTATTGTTTTATGTTCTTATTGTTTTATTGTGTTAGTTAGGTGTATTTTTTGTAATTCTTGATCAAAACAACCCAAATGCAAATTGTTTTTTTTATCTGTTTTTGCAGATTAACTCTTCAAATATACATGCCACAAACACATAAAGAAACACATTTTTTTTTTTTTAAATCGAATAATCTACTGGACAGCGCTAAGATTTACCCATTTTTCTGAATTCACCTGCCATTGGACATCAGCCATTGGCCAGTTTAAAAGGCACATGCAGCTTATATACAATAATTCGTTTATCACGCAGTGATTCAAAAACAATATTTTCATTGGTATCACACTCACAAACATTAATAGCTCTGAACTTCATTAACACAAGATGAACAAGCACACACAAATCCAATTTTCAAAACCGCAAGAGCAGCAGACAGTAGACATGACTAGACTTGACACAGGCATGACAACACCTGCGCATGACTTCACCAGTGTCACGGTCACAGGGAACAAGCTGTCCATCCCACACAGGATTTCTCAAGAACACCAGAATTCACAGGGGATTTTACACAAAGTACAGATGTACACCTATTATCTGTTATCTGCCCATCACCCTCTAGTATTCATGTTTAACACTGCAGTTGCACAAGGCAGTATAAAATCTTGGTCCCTATAGAAAGCAAGCTGCATCCCATGGGAAGCACCTCGTAGGCAAACAAGGAACGTATTCATTTCAAAACAGAGCTGCAAAATAACTTTGTTCTTTACAGGGTGTGAAAGGATGTGAACAACGTAAACATCTATGTGAAGAAAGTAAATATTGAAGAATAATTTCTTTCCCGTGTCTTGTGTTAAAGGCACAATTTGAAACTTATTTAACACCATAAACTTTGGAAAGTCCTGCAATAAAAGAAAGACAAGGCCCAAAACAGAAAAGAGCGAACTCCAAAGATATGTTTGTGCAGAGGGCTGTGAGGCTTCAAGGTGCCATTACTCTAATCTCATTACAAGAGTGAAAGAGCTCATAACACTTCAGAGAGGTCAGTAATAACTGAGCTGTGATGGGTGATGAGAAGTACAGATGACTTCAGTGCCTCATTGCTTATTGTGAGGAAAGAGGTGCTTTGAAAGTGGAAAAAGGGAAATATCAGAGGATGGCTCGGGAGGGATGGATAGTTTAAAGAGGTGCTTGAAGTTATATATTTCTTATTGGTTTTGAAAATCAAAAGAGACAGTAAATGGATGAAATATTATATTAATTTTACCACACCATGCATTTGGATGCGTTTCACAAAAAAAAGGTGCCTGGGTAATAGTTTTCCTGAAGAATATTGTTAAGAACATGATTTGTAAATGTTCCAAAAATTATAAAAAAATATATATATATTTAAAAGAATATAACAACAAAATGGTCCTAAAATAGGAATAGATTTACTCAGATTCACTCCTAAATATTAGGGGAGCATTTGTGTTAATTGTTCATCGAATTCACAAAGAGAAATCCCTTACAAAAACAAGGAGATGCAAGTAGAAACATTAAAATTATAATTCATAAACAAGCAATTTTAATATATACATTTTATCACATATTTGTGAATGCAATGCTGTTAACGCGCAAGCACAAGGGTACGCAACACGCATTAATAGGCATCCATCTATCTGACTTAAGACCATCGGCATCATCATTAAATATTATAAACTCAAAATCTCTGTAAGAAAATAAATATTAAACTCATATCCATAAAACATGCTTTCTTACCGTATCAGAATGCAAATCCTGCTGCTGACACAGTCGATACAGAAATGAAGTTTGCTCCTTCAGCAGCGTTTGTCGCGTCGTTAGAAACACCGTCCCCCCGACGTTAAGACGGACCCATTTCCCGTTATTGCCCCCAGTGATGCTAACGACAGAACCGTTCCCAATAATATTTTCATCCCCACAGGATTCAACTGCAGTAGATGTGGCTGTCGTGGTTCCTTCGCTTCCGTCACTGTCTTTGTTGTTATTATTGTTGTTGTTGTTGTTATTTAGATTGCTGTGTGTTGTTGCTGTTGAAAATAAACCCGTTTCCGGTAAAGCCTGAGGCGCCGTCGTTTTTCCTTTGTCCTCCGTTGCCATTAGGGCAGGAAACAGAGACTGGTTTGTGTTGTATATGCAGACTGTCAGCTCGGTCCTGATGCTCTACTGGTGCTCTTGTATCTCTCTTCAGCTGCTCAGCGTGCGGGTTTTGCTCGTGTCAAAGAAGGAAAATAAGCGCACCAGCTGATTGGCTCGTATTCTGCAGTCCGCTGACTCCGCCCCTTTCTCCGTTGATGCGTTGATGATCACAGACCCTGCGCAGATTCTAGGAATCAAAAATGTGCTGTTTTGCCGCAATATATAAAAAAATTGTGATGGTTCGGTTTATTTCACACATCAGCAAATTATCTTAGAGCATAACAGTAATAAAGTATAAAAATAAATCTTTTTAAATGCAAACACATCTAGTTTAACAATAAATTCTGACTTCTGATCTTCTGACCTTACAATACATTGCTTTTTGCTTAATCTTTTTCTACTCATCTTTAAAAATTTGTTATTCGCTGCTAATGTTATGTCTGGCGCCCATGTTCGTTGTTCATAAAAGGCCTCAAATATTAATTTTGATTTAATCAATAACTTAATTCACTAGTTTAAAATGTTTGTAGCCAAAATTCTACACAATTGAAATGATCTACATCTTGTGATGACCTTTTGTTTGCTTTTCACATTTTTTAATTTTGTCTTTCGTGACAAGCAAATATTAAGCATATTGTATTAAAGTATTATGTTTATACAATCTCATAGCAAGTTTTTATGAGGCCAAAATGAACAATGACTGAGTTAAGCTATTATTATAAAGTTTCATTGATGTCTGATGCATAACACCCTTTTCAAGTCTTGCATCTGTTTCCTCTTAATTGTTGTTCATACGCTGTATTGTCTTTCTGTCTGCAATTTTAGGCTTGTCCCAAAAGGTGTTGCATGGTAATAAATATAAAGTTGTATGTTAGGGAGCACTTGGTGAGCTGTTTCATTAAAAAGGCTCCAGGAGAAAGGTGAAATTCTGGGAAGGGGGTCCATTTGTAGCTGCTGCTTTAAACATTTGGCTAATAAATTAAATCTCTTGTTACATTACTGCAAAATGTCTTAACACTTTCTCAGTTGTTTCTGTATTATGTTCCAAGACACTGTGATGTTCAGTTCGCTGTGTGGTCCATAAACATACATTTCTCTTGATTGCTACAGGTTATTGCAAACATTTGGAGAGTGTTTAAAAACCTATATTGATATTGCCTACTGACACACTAGTAAAAGATATGAATAACTCAAAACCAATTTTTTAAGACATCTAAACTGTAAATTTACTACGAATCTTATACAATGTAAATATGTGTTGTCCATTGAAACTTGACTAATTATCATTTTTAGTATGTATTATTGTACTTCAATTTTATTTGCATTTCATTTCATTTAATTACATACTTATATATATTATTATATTATACATTAGAAATATTTTAAAACCGCTTCACCCCAGATGGAACTCAAACCCAAAATCCCTGGTTTAGGAGGCAAATGCCTTATCCATTTCAACCGACCCCTGTCAGAAGTGTTATTGCCTTAATGAAACATACAAAAGTATTTATCACCAAATCTAAAACATGTTTGTAATTAAATATATAATCGCTGCAAATGACACACTGGCTAAATACTACCACAACAGTAATATTCAACTTCTAATCCGACATTTCACAAATCGCCATAAATTGTACATCACATAATAAATTAATGGTATCTGTAAAGTAAACAGTATAATGTTAGTCCAGGAAGCTATAACAGTAATGGACCCTGAGCTTTTATTATGGAACGATGTAGCACCTCTCGAAATCGGTCCCCTTTAGAACCCCGCGTGATTCAGATATTTTTAGCGCCTGAATTAAATTCTTACAAACGATTTATGTCACTAGTACTTTGATAAATGACCACTACTGTCTTTTCACTGAACACTTCATATAATAGTACATACATTAGGCTATGGGCAGTGAAATCAAACAAATCTCGTTTTTAATGTTTTAGTTATGGTAATTTTAAAATACCAAAAGTGGTGTTACTTTGTTTGTCAAGCAGATGTTGACCCGGAAATATTGGTGTGTATGTTACATCAAGTTTATAAGCTCATATTTTTTTCGTAAACTTACATTTTGACACTTTTATTTTACCAATCGTATTAAGCTTGCTAGAGGCTTACGCAGCTTCGGTTAGCCATACAACACATATCGAGTTAATAACTTTGAGATCAGGCATTACAACTACCTACTAAATTCGGTTCTAAGCGGGCACAACTCATTCGCACGGGGACCTAATTTTTCATGACACCGGCACTTTCAAAAAACTGTTGCGATATCTCATCGCCTGTACTCCCCTCCATGTGCCTGTTGTTGTGATGTTTCTAGCTAGTTCTGAGTGCTTTGCTATCTTCAATAAGTAACTAAACAATCAATATTTTTTTTCTGCGGTGTGGGATAAGGTAAATATTTACATGCCTGTAGCTTTAAAATGGCCATCTTTAGAATAAAATGAAACCGGTTTAGGGATTAGCCAGGTTGCTAATTGTGTGAACTAGCCAGTGCAGTGTACAGTGTTAGCATGCTAACGTTTAACTACGACGTGAGTTAATCAAAAGCACTTCAATCGTATTAGTATTTAAATGGAAACATGTCAGACACCTACTTTTATATAGAGTGCCAAGCTAAAATAACACTGGAGTCTCTATAAAAAATAATTAAAGAGGAAGGAAGTTAATATATGAATTGTACTATAAATGAAAAGTTTATACTTCGCAGTTCAATGTCAATTTGTTTGGTTACATTTTTGCATTGAGATTAATATGTGTTATTGTAATTTTACTAGTACTTTAAACAAGCAATGGCAGCAGAAGATATTGCTCAGCTTACAGAGGCTCTTGCCAAGACCCATGTTGGAGAATTAAGCTATAAGGGACGAGGGCTTAAGCTGGATAATGCAGAGTCTGGTAAGTAAAACATTTTACTAGATAATATTCAAATTTGAGGTTAGTATGGGATTCATAAATAAAAACCCTAAAATGCAGCATTGAGTAGTTTCCCTCCATATTCTGCAGTCAAAGAGATGGTGCAGGACATTGAACAGTTTCAAGGTCTGCAGTCCCTCAAACTGGAGGGAAACACATTTGGGGTGGAGGCAGCACAGAGCATCGCAAAGGCCCTTGAAGCGAAAAGTGAACTGCAGGTAGACTTACATTCCCACTAAAACATTCCACTTGCATATCTTTCATCTGCTATTTGCAATTCCTAATTTTCAACATTATTTGGAAAAGCAATGCCATTGGAGTGACATGTTTACAGGACGTCTTCGCTCTGAAATTCCACCAGCTCTGGTGAGCCTTTTAATTTCAAATAGCTCTGTTATCAGTACAGTGTATTTCTATTGTGCATTAGCTGATCCTTTATCTTCAACAATGCATTCCACCTCTCTAGAAATCATTGGGTGGTGCATTGATGACATCAGGAGCCCGATTGACAGAGCTGGACCTGAGTGACAATGCCTTCGGGCCCGATGGCGTAAAGGCAATTGAAACCCTGCTGAAGAGTTCTGCCTGCTACACTTTACGTGAGCTCAGGCTTAATAATTGTGGATTGGGCATTGGAGGGGGTAGGGTAAGTTTGGACTCAGATCAACACTATTGTAGTTAACCCTTCATCCATTAGATGATTGATGTCAATAATCACTTTTTACATGCGTCACCAATGATAAAAAGTGTTGGACATGTTAAATATTTTTAATCTATATGTAACTGGGATTTTGTAGGTCCTTGCTTCTGCCTTGACTGAATGCCATAAGCAGTCTAGTGCAGCGGGCGCCCCCCTGAGGCTAAAGGTTTTTATAGCTGGACGTAATCGGCTGGAGAATGATGGTGCCGCTGCACTTGCCAAAGCATTTAAGGTACTGTTTTAGTTAAAAAAATCTGTTAAAGGCCCGGTTTCAAAGACAGGGTTTACGGCTAGTCTTGGACTGAAATGGATGTTAGGGCTGTCTGAACTGAAAATAACTTTCCCTGACATATCTTAAAATTGATCAGTGACATTGTTTTGTCTCAGTATCCACACCAGTAATGTGTTTTTCTTAAGCATTTTCATAAAAGTGACTTAAATATCCTACTTTGACTAAGGCCTCATCTGGCTTGAGCTAAGCCTTACATTTACGCATTTGGCAGACGCTTTTATCAAAAATGTTATTGTATTATACATTTTATTCTGACTATGTGCAATCCCCTGGGATTGAACCCATGGCCTTGGTGTTGCTAGCACTATGCTCTAACCACATAGCCACAGGAAAGCCTTGTCTGTGAAACAGGGCCTAAGAATGCTAAAGGTTTTGCTTTGTCCGTCCTTAAGTTTGTTTTCCCTCCAGTTATTAGGAAGTCTTGAAGAGGTCCATATGCCACAGAATGGGATCAACCATGCGGGTGTAACTGCTTTGGCTGCTGCCATGCAACTCAACCCAAACCTACAGGTCCTCAACCTCAACGACAACACGTTTACTAAGAGAGGATCAATAGCCATGGCAGAGGTACATTGTGCATTATATAATCTCAAAGATGTTTATTTAGCACACAAAATGTATTCTTGTCTGTTTCTTTCATCATGTTTATCAGGCTATCAGTCATCTCCAGTGCCTTCAGGTCATCAATTTTGGGGACTGTCTGGTACGCTCGGAAGGTGCTATTGCTATAGCATGGGCCCTTAAAGAGGGGCTGCCACATCTTAGGGTGAGTGATGATACCAACATTTACTCACACAAATCGTTTCTTTCAGTAACTTAACATCTTTGTCATTTCTCTTGTCTAGGAGCTGAATTTGTCATTTGGAGAGATTACAGAAACTGCGGCTTTGATAGTTGCTAAGGCTGTGCAGGACAAAGCTGATCTGGAGAAACTGGACCTCAATGGTACAGTAAATGCACTATGTGTTAGCACCATTTTATTATTGTACATATCTCCTCTGAAGCTACTTTAAAGGGTTCTTATTGTGTTTTAATGTTTTGGTTGTCAGAAATCTAAAGATTTGGTAATTTGTTGGTTTACCTGTCAGTTTTTTAATGGAATACTGTTACTCCCTGGTAATTTGAGTTTATCTTGGTGTGTGTTTAGGAAACTGCTTGGGAGAAGACGGCTGTGAGGCTCTCAGGGAAACGATTGAGGGCATGAACCTAGGGGATATGCTGGGCTCGCTCAGGTTTTTTCTTTTGGATAAATAAGATACATGTTTTCTTGTGTGAAATACTTCCAAAACTGGGAGTGATTGAGGATGTTTGTAATGTTTGTAATGCAGTGATGATGAAGGAGAGCCTGATGAAGATGATGAGGATTATGAAGATGAAGATGAGGATGAGGAGGAAGACAATGAAGATACAGAAGAGGAAAATGGTGTTAATGGAACAGACGATGTTAATGAAGAAAACGTGAGCATAGCAAACCTCTGCAGGATTATAAGGACGATAAAATAGCTGTTTATTTTTTATTAAAAAATTGTACATGCACCTGCCGCAACATTGCATGTGGCATTAGGCATAACTTTTAAGGACAGGGAAGATCCTATCCGGATCCTATGACGGTTCACCTGTTTCTCCACAGGAGGAGCCTCACCACAGTTCAGAGCTCATAGCTTTCCTAAACTCCCCATCATCTGAGAAATTGATCTCCTTTGGAGCCAAGAGGGTCCAGCTTATTGAGCAGGAGGTACAGTACTGATCCTTTTAATTTTTTACAGTATATCTGTTGAGAAAAAAAACGTAAGATTCAATCGTCCATTGCTGTTTCTAGGTTGATGTTTCAGATGCTTGTAAAGTGTCAGACGTTTTTCTTAAGATCTCTTCAGTATATAAAGATGAACCAGAAGTAAAACGAGCAGTTTTTGAAAGCACAGGTATGGTCAAAATTTTATCATTTAACATATTTTTTGTTAATGTTGAATTGCATTGTAATTTAAATCATTCATGTCGCCCAGATGCTCTGTTGAGGAAGGCTTTTTCCAACTCCCACTCCCGGTCTTACAGTTTCATCTCCTCGTTGATTGTAAATCTGGGACTTTTAAAGGTACCACAGTTATAGTAAAAGAATGTTAAAGAAATAGTTAATTACAAGATGTATATGAGTTTCCTCCTTCATTTGAACACAAATAATTTTAATCTAAAAATTCTAACATTATTATCTTATATGGTGCTCAAGATGGCAAAGCTCCAAATAATACATAAGTCCATCAATAATAAAGTTATCCAAATGACTCCACAGGGTTAAAGGTCCAGTGTGTAATTTTTTGGAGGATCTATTGACAGCATTGCAAGATAATATACATAACTGTCTTCAGAGGTGTATAAAGAGCGTTCACAATGAAGCATTATCTTTTGTTACCTTAGAATGAGCTATTTCTATCTACATACACCTCGGATCCCCTTGAATGAAATTCGGCATGTTCTGTCAGCCGTCACAGTGTTTCTAATGGGAGGGGTGGAGTGAGCGGTTGGTTGGAATTTGCAACCTTGCCGCTAGATTTCAATGCCTGGACCTTTAAGTCGTGTGTCAGGCTGGCGTGGTTTTTCAATTTGTTTTCAAAGGTAACGCTGGTGCTGTGCGTTTTTCCCACAATCAGCGCCGGCGTTCAACTAGGTGCCCAGAGTTGAAAAATGCTCAACATTCGGCAGAATGCGTTTTCAGCCGAGCTCCTGCAGTTTTCTACCGCGTAAATGCGCCTCTGTGGAAAGAGTACCTTAATGTATATCTTTTGATACAAAACAAAAGACTTGTGAGAGAAAACGAGTAATATGTTTAGCTCATTTAGTAATCGATACAAAGTAGTCTTTTACTTCAGAAGACATAACACGTTTAAGTATAATTTTCTCTTTTGGGCTACTATAACAATGAATGTATGTGCCTTTGGGCTTTGCCATGTTGATCCCTATTCAAGAAGAAACCTTGACAGCAAATATATGGACAAAATTTCATTTAAGCAGTATTGATGTATTGGGGCTATTCCAGTCCAGTGTCTGTTGAATTTCAACAAAATCAAACTTCACGTGTGCACAACAGTCATCCAACAGCAATGTGAAAGACTGACAGCATGACAAGACACGAAAACTGTAATATAAATGTAGGTCATAACGTAAATGTATTTTTTATCTACAAATAAATGCAAACAATATTTTTTTTTATTTGGGAGAAATGTTGTTAGGAATTCACAAAATGAAACAAAAATGATAATTTTACCTAAACACATACACATAGTAAATAAAAAACACACATAGTTGTTCGGGTGAAGGAAGAATGTCATACATCTGGTATAGCATGAGGGTGCGTTAATTATTGTAAAATTTTCATATCTGAACTGTTTCTTTAATGTGTATAGTATATTTTTTCTAAATTTAATCTATCCGTTCCACAAATCATTGATGTTTCCTTTTTTACAGAGTGAGGATAAGAAAATTAAGGTTTCTGTGCTGCCTGGACATTTGCTAGCTTTAGAGCACGCAGCAGCACAGGAGTTCTTCCCGCTGGATCAGGCTGGTGTTCTGGAAGCGTTTGTGTCACGGTTAGTCTGCTTCCTAGCAGCAACAAAAACATACGTTCCATTTGGTATATTTTATGTATACATGTGTTTGTTTTCCAGACATGGCAAAGTCTTAGAATCCTGTTCCAGTGCCAGAGACGCTCTCAAGACCACGTTGGCAAAAAGGACCACTGCATAGATTTTTAACCTTTAACAAAAGCCACTGAAATTACTTCTTACGGGTCAAAAAAAAAAACTGGAATATTACCAAACTTGACAAGCTACTTGAGAATCTGAAACTATGTTGTAGTTTATTTCTGCTCAGTCAATTCTGAATCTAATTTCTCACACAAAACTGTTCATTCTGTACAGTGATATCTAGTGCCTGAAGATGACTAGTGCAAACTGTTGACAGTAGCTTTACATAAGTATGTTGTGATGTACTTTCATCTCTTTTTAGAAATATTTCTTCTATTTTTATATATAAAAGGGACGGATAGAAAATCACGCACTGGGTGATAATTAGGGCTTGAATGACTGTGATAATGTAACTATATGACTGTTCTTATTAGTGGTTCAAGATTGATGTGGTGTATAATGCACTCTTGTGAGTAAAGTATGTGTGCCATTTTGTGAAGGAATGTTTTGATGGTAGAATTGCATTCAAAACAAAAATGACAAATGCTGGACTAAAGTGAATGAATATGATTACTGGTTTGGAAACATTACATTTGGACGTTAGTATGTACCGCAGGTCTACACTGTATATGGGTGTTTTCACAACTACAGGCACTTTTGACTGTCCAAAATATAAAAATTAACCTCTGAATTTTAATCATCAGAGTATGAAAATGTGCTGTGGTAAAGATATGTATTTAGGCTAATATTGCAGCTAGTAAGGTTTATTACATTAGTTTTGACTATTAGCATCTTAACATACATTAATTAAATAGTTATATACATTCATTTAAGAAAAGGAAGTTCAAACTACAGAATTACTAAGCTATATGGTAAGGACACAGACTCAATACTGACAAAGAAAAGATGATATTTCCTTATATTTTTGAGTGAGGTGGCCTAATCTATCAGCAATGTGCTCATGTTGTTATATCTGTTTCCATAGAGAGTAGATTTGTTTGTCTTTGAAAAATTATAATAATGATCAGTAAAATATAAAAAAAAAAACATTTACGCTGCCGTAAATTAATATGTAGATAGTCAATTGCATTTTAAATGGTAATTTAATTACCTTATTTAACATATCTTAATACTGTGACAAGAGTTGTGGGACATGAACAAAAACGGTGTTTACCTATAAATGCTAACTAATTTTATATTTAATCACATTGATCATTTGTTATATTTTTTAAAGGTGTGTGATGATAGTGTGAATGATATATTTACAAAGCGTCATATAACAAATTTTGACATAAATCTAAAATTTCACTGCTGGGACTTAAAAGTGCCCGCAGTTGCAGAAACAGCCTATTCTCACTGGCAAATTTTGGAAATATTAAACGGAATTATATTCCTTGAAGAAAGACTCGTTTTTTTCATGTTACCTTTAGTTTTATAAAGGCCTAGATATAAGACTATATATATACCTAGCTACGTATATGACACAATTACAGCAATATAAATTATGCAGGTCACCTCTCTCCATTGCGCTTTTACGCAACGCATGAGTGCCAAATGCCACGAGATCACCGAGTCGTAAGGGCTTCAACTCCTTTTCAGTCAAAACTCTGTAGTTCAGTTATGAAGAGACAAGTTTATATGCCTTTTCAAGGGACCCTTCTTTTCTCAAGTCGTGTATTTGTGAGAGACTGATGTCCAGACGGAGAACAGTGCGCGTCTTTGTGCGGTGTCAGTGTGCCAGGATTGCGGTGTGAAGTTTGTACCTCATGGGACCACAGCAGGCATATTTCACATTTGGAAAATAACATTCTCGGTGCTATTGCTTTGCGATTTCCAGGTATTTTGCATTTGTTGAAGGTTTTGGAAATGCTTTGCAAACGGTCAAGGGATTGATTTCTGAAGCGCTTTTATGTTTCGGATAATACATTTATTCAACAAGGTTTAAATAGCCGAACTGCACAGAAACGTGAGAAACTTTTCTTATTCATTATTAACAAGAATGTGTGGAACATAGAGTGTCTGTTACTTTTCGAAAGTAAACGTTAAACAATTTATTTAGACGATCTCTTTTAAAAGCCATCGTAAATATATACTTTGTGTAAATAATGTTTGAGTCTAAAGTTTATGTGCAATGCTCTTTATTCCTGTAAATGAATTAAAAGGAATGTTTTTGTGTTATATGACTATCCTATACAATATTATATGCTTTTGGATTAAAATACTTGAAACTAATCTGCAAACATGCGTGTTAAACTAACCAGCTACCAAATCCTTAGAAAATCACATCAATAGCCAAGAAATCTTCTAAGTTCTGTGGCTACGCAGAGGTTTATAACAGTTTAAAGGTTCACCTAAAAGCTATGAAATCCATTTTGGTCTAAAAAGCCATATGGGATTTGACACAACTAAATATTCATTTTTGAATTAAGCGAAAGATAAACAAGACGTGTGAGGTAAATTAATCTGTTACCTGTTGTAAATGTATTTCCTTGCTGCTTCCTTTACAGGTCAAAATGTTGATCCTTTCCACGTGGCTGTTTATAACATTGGTTGCCTTAAGAGTCCATAGAGTACACCCAAGCAAATGCCCAAAGTTCTGCATATGTGACAACATTCAGCTCACAGTTGCTTGTGTTAACAAAAATCTCACTGAGGTGCCACCTACCATTAATGAGGTAAACTCTGGAACATCCTGATTGTTTTGGTCTTATTTCTTGCTGTCTTGAATCATCAATGGTCTGTTTGCATTGTTTTTATGCTCTGCTATGATCTCTCTCTTAAGATAACAGTGAAACTAGACCTGAGGGGAAATGACATGCAGGAGCTTCCTACAGGGGCGTTCTCACACACCCCTTACCTCACCCACCTGTCCCTGCAGAACAGCAATATTCGAAGAGTGAAGGAGGGAGCCTTTCGCAGACTTGGTCGACTTGTCTCACTCAATCTGGCCAACAACAACATTGATATCCTTTACCAGGTGAGATTGACAACACATGGTGAATTGTAGCTATCCGATATGTAGTGCTGCAACTTGGACAATATGTATTATTTATCTTTAGACTTCTATTCTGTTGCTGTAAGTTGTTTGGATAAAAGTATTTCCCAAATGTATGAAAACAAGATGAAACTTATTTATAAAGCACAATTAAAAACAACAGTTTATTGACCAAAGTGTTGTACAGTTTTTAAACAGAGAAGATAAACAAGAAAATAAATATAAAAAATAAAAATATTTCATTTGACACCAAGACTATACACCATAGAGACATCTTACTACAGAAGCATATACATGATACAAATAAAATATCACTTAAATGAATCCTACAAAAAAGTAAGAGAAAAAAAAGAATTTCTCAAAATAGATTTGAAAGACCCCAGTGTGGGAGCTGTTCTAATATCTAACGGCAAACTGTTACAAAGTCTCGTAGCCATCACTGAAAAGGCACCCCATGATTTACGTCTCGGCCTAGGGACAGTCAAAAGATTCTGGTCAGCAGATTTAAGGGATCTAGCTGGCGAGTATGAATTGAATAAATCTGAAAGATATGATGCTGGAATACCATTTAAAGATTTTAAAACAAACAGCAGAAACCTGACTGGCCACTGTAATGAAGAAAGAATAGGAGTAATATGATCTCGTTTCTGAGAACCTGTCACATTCTTGCAGCAGCATTTTGAACAATTTGCAATCGAGACAAAGTTGACTGATTAATCCCCAAAAACAGGGAATTGCAATAGTCCAGATGTGAAGACACAAATGCATGCATCACTCTCTCTAAATCATAAAACGACAAAAAGACCTCTGTCAGTGTCCTTAATTGAAAATAAGATGATCTGACAACATCATTTATCTTTTTGTCAAATTTAGCGACTCATCAAAAAGCCCCCCTAAATTTTTTACCATGGATTATCAGTGAATTGATAAAGGTCCTATATCTAATTTATGGGACCCATAAGTATTTAGAGGTGCAAACACAATAATCTCTGTTTTAGATTCCTTCATATGCAAGAAATTCACATCTAACCATGTTTTCAGGTCATTCAAACAAGCAAGAAGCGACCCTAGTGAGCTACTTTCCTTCTTTTCTGGCAAATATATTTGTGTGTCATCAGCGTAACAGTGGAATGATATGCCGTGTTTTTTTTAAATAGACCCAATTGGAAGCATACTATATAATGAGAATAAAATAGGACCCAAAATGGATCCTTGGGGAATCCCACATGTAAGAGGAGCTGAAGATGATGTACTTCAGGCAACTAAAAGACTTCTATTCATTAAATAGGACCATTTTAAAACAGTACCTTGAAACCATACCAATCGCTCTAGCTGTGCAATAAGAATTTTATGGTCTATAGTGTCAAATGATGCACTAATGTCAAGTAACACCAGACCTACAGCATTTACAAAAGTCCACAGATAACAACACATCATTAAGTGCAGATTCTGAACTGTGGTGCTCCCTAAACCCAGACTGAAATACTGCAAAAAGAGAATTACTATTCAAGAAAAACTGCATCTGACTAAGAACAGCTTTCTCGAAAATGTTTGAAAGAAAAGGCAACTTTTAAATAGGTCTGTAGTTGCAATACTCGATGTCTCTTAATGCTTTTAATTAGAGGCTGGACCACATCATGTTTAAAGGAAGCCGGAACGAGGAAACAATTTATAATAGATAAAACACTAGGCCCAACTGTATCAAAAGCTGTTTGATTAGTTTTTATTATCAAGTGGGGAGTCTGATGGCTTTAACTGATGTACTATTTTTTTCCAGGCCAGAGAGATGTAGAACCTCAAAATGATCAAATATCACAGGGCAATAAAAATGCACTTGATGGATTAATAGCAGCAGGAGGAATTTGAGATCTAATATACTCAATCTTTAAAATGAAAAAAAAAAGTAATTTTTTCACAAGTTTCAACTGAAAATTCAGGCCGATCACACTAGGTAGGTTTATAACCGAGTTAATAGTATTAAATAATACTCTAGGTTTGTGACAGTTTCTGTCAATAATGTCAGAGAAAGATTTTGACTTCGCTACTTTAACAGCACTTTGATATGTATGCAAGGACTCCCTTATTATTTCATATGGCACCTGGAGCCTGTCCTTCTGCCAATTACACTCAGCTCATCTGCAGATTTGTCTAAGTGCTTGTGTATTATCATTAAACCAGGGTTGCAGCAATATTTCATTGAATATTTATCTTTTCTTGTACAAAATCTAGGAATCCTTCGATGGACTGACTTCTCTGAAGCAGCTACTTATTGACCGAAATAGGGTGGAAGAGATTCAGCCTGGAGCTTTTTCACAGCTTGGCTTTCTCAACCTTCTCTCTATCACACACAACCAACTTGTGTACATACCTAACTTGACATTCCAGGGTTTGCAAAACATCAAATGGCTACGTCTCAGTCACAATTCCCTCAATTATCTTGCAACAGAGGCTTTTGCTGGACTCTTCACTCTTACCCGTTTAAGCCTGGACAACAATGCGCTGCAGTTTTTTCCTACTGAGACAATGACACGGTGAGAGCTTTCCGTTTTTTTTCTTTTGTTTTGTGTACAGTATGTGTTTCAAGACAAATGCCTGCTCATTGATGACAATCCTTCAGCATGTTTCTCCTCTCTCCTCAGACTTCCAGAAGTTACTCGTCTGGACCTTGGCTATAACCCCATGACCTACCTTGGAGAGGAGTCTGTATCCTTGCCCAAGCTCACTCACCTTTTCCTGGATCATAATTCTCTCCAGGATTTTTCGATCGCAGCTGTCCTGCTCTGTCCCAGTCTCAAACATCTGGACCTAAGCCACAACCAGCTGCGTGTCCTGCAGCCGATGGCCCCCGGCTCCCCAAAATTAACTCGCCTTAATCTGGCAAGCAACCCCATCTACTGCAGCTGCTACATGCGTCCTTTGAGAGAGTGGGTTTTACGAGAGCGCATTCGTTTGGGTGGCACGTGTGCAGGTCCAGCTCATCTGTCTGGTGAGAACCTGGGTGCGGTGCTGCCTGCTGATTTACGTTGTCAAAGTCAGGAGGCCATGTTAAGGGCTGAGCTGGAGGAACGGAGCAGACTACCCACGCTACCCACAACGCCTCCACCGGATAAAGTCAAATGCCCAGCTAACTGTGATTGTGAGGTATGTGAGAAATTGCTGGGGTTGATATAAATATTTTTTGTATAATGTAAAACAATATTCATGTTGCAGGCTCTGAACCATCACTCATCTTGCGAAAACAAAGGCCACACCAAGATCCCACGTGGATTTGCACCAAACACGCGCTTGCTGGACCTGCGGGACAACCATTTCCATTACATCCCAGCAAACAGTTTTCCAGGTACAGGCGAAGTGGTTTCGCTACATTTGCAGCGCTGCAAAATCCACGATATAGAGGACGGTGCTTTCAATGGTATGAAGAGTCTGGTGTACCTCTACCTCTCTGAAAATGATCTCACCTCCTTGAGTCCTGAAGCGTTAAAGGGGTTACCCAAACTTACTTACCTCCATCTGGAGAAGAACCGTTTCACTCAATTCCCCAAAGGAGCGTTCAAGCTGTTGCCTGGTTTGCTGTCACTACACATGGAGAACAATGTGATCACCAAGTTGGAAGCCGGGCTCCTGATAGGTGCTGAGAAACTGAGGGGTCTCTATCTGACTTCAAACCCCATCACAGCCATTGCTCCCAAGGCCTTTGATCCTGCACCTGACTTGGAAACTCTACGTCTGGGCAACAACAAACTGAAGGAGGTGCCAAGTGAAGCCTACTCAAAAGCAAAAAGTCTGGCAGAGCTCAATCTCTCTCGTAACCCTATTCGCTGGATAGGAGCAGGAGTTTTCCAGGCAGTTTCTTCCACACTGAAACACCTTTACCTTGATCATATGGGTTTAGAAAAGGTGAAGAAAACAAATGACATCCGTAATGCTGCAAAAGTACAAAAGTTTAAATCACCTTCATCTTTATCTCTTTTAAAGATGTCTCGAGAGTCTCTGGCAGGGTTGGGGTCCGGACTGCAGAGTCTGTTGCTGGAAGGGAACCAGCTTGAAGAGCTTCCAGATTTGAGTCCACTCTCAGGACTTGAAGTCGTAAACTTGGCAGAGAATCCATTGCTTTGTGACTGCCCACTGCTGCCTCTTCGCAAGTAAGTCAACCTTTCTTAAAGTGTTAGTTTACCCCCCGAAAAAAATATTTCATCATTTACTTACCTCGAGATATTTTGAAAACCATTGGTCACTAAAAACTGTTGATATCCATTGACGTTTTGAGTCCATGCAAGTCAATGGGTACCAATGGTTTTTGGATACCAACATTCTTCAAAATATCTTCTTTTGTGTTCTGCTGATGAAAGAAAGTCATACTGGTCTACTTTTGGGGTGAACTATCCCAAATTCTTAATATATTTCTTATGAAATTTTACCATACCATTCCAGTGTAATTTTTGTTTGCGGTACAGATAATGTTTTTCCTTGTCTGTTCTGCCACTAGGTGGATTGAACATGTGAATCTGAGGGTCAGAGCCACTTGTGGCTACCCACCAGAACTGAGAGGTCAAAACGTCAAAGACGTACACGTCTTTAAAAGCTGCCCAGGGGAAAAACCTACCCCTTCTCAGAATCCCAAAATCTCCAAACCAACCAAGCGGACTGAATCAGCTCAAATCAGCCCTCCAAAAGTCAAAGGCCAGCCACGGAAAATCGCAAAACCTCATATAGTGCAAAAAAACACCAACAAGAAAAGGAAGTCAGTGTGAGGCTGCTGTATAAACATTGCGGAGTAAATATTTAACTAATATTTTAAACATAAGTTATATCATTGAATCAACTTGTTTTGAGTAATAATGTATGCAGATAATAACTAATATTCTGCCGAATGTTTTAAAAGCTGCATTTATTCCTACTAAACAGAACTGGGTGGATTTAGAAGTTTCCATCTTTCTTCATATGCAGTATTGATGTACATGTACAGTGCTGATTTATTGGTTTAAGACTTGGTAACACTAAATCGCTAAACTTGATATGTACATTACCTCAATTTTGTCAAAACATTACTTTAAACTCATAACTGTAATACATGTAAAATATGTTTTCATCCTATGGACCGCATCAGATGTAAACACTTGTCCAGAAGCCCTGGTTCAATTTTTTTTTTCATTTTGAAATGTTGCATATGTAATTAAATCTTTACGATATTCCTTCAACATTTTAATTTGGTTCTGTTCGTTGCATTTTGTTAAAACATTTGTGTAGTGTTAAACTGAAACGTTAAGTTTTTCAACACCAGCACTGTTTACGCTTTCTAAGATGGTCTATGGATTTTGTTTGCTTACAATACCTAGAACAAAATATTAAAAAGCACTGATGACTAAAATCTGGTCATAAGATGGCACATTATTCAATAATTTTAAATATTCATTAAACTTAACTAGGTCGGGACTTAACTATGTCATAAAAATAGTCAAGGTTATTTTAGAATACGATTTAATCCATTTTACTACAGGATAACAACATTTCAATAATGTAAAGAATGAACACTGTATAAAAATGAATATACCAAAATTTATGTTATTTACACAGTTTTTAAAATAATTAACAATGGTTCATATACTAACTGCTGTTTATGAAATAAAAAGTAAAGTTTTGTAGTGATCCATAAAGACCTTTCAGCTACATAGGAAATGTCTTAAACTGAGCTGTCTTCTTGTTTGACAGCTGTGAAGGCTTCCAGGTTTTCGCTTTCTTTGCTTGGTAATATTGGGGTTTCCATCTCCTCCACCTTTACTTTTACTGCAATAACTAATGGAAAGAGTGAAAAAAACAAGTTTCAGCAAAAATGTATTTACAAATCCAGAGCAATTCAAATAAAAAATGAACAAAATATATTTGAAGGGAATGCAACATACTTTTTTCCTCTGGCTCTGTCTTTATTTGTAAGGTGATGGAGGGTATGGCAGAAGGGTCCTCTTCTGTGAGATTACTTTCTGGATTCTCAATGGGCTGACGGGTCTGGACTTTAGATGACTTTTTAATGTTTATGTTTTTCTTCACAAATCTTCGCCCTAGAGCAAAAAATAAATCATTAAAATCAAACAAAAAATTTGTGACGAGTAGGCATAAAAAATACAATACCACAATAGTGGTTTTTAAAATTTGTCATCTGAAATGGAATCTGTAAAGACAAAACAAACAAAGTAAGTAACCAGCAACAAAAAATTCACTTACTCCTTTTCCCAAGGAAAGGCTTTGCCTTTTTGCTTGGGTTGGGGCGTTCCTGACTCTGGGGTGGTTCTGTATAGAGACCAAACATAAATCCATGGGCAACTTTTGGGATGCATACATGAAAACAATCATTAGCTCTGATATTCTCTCTTCATGGCCCATTTTCCAAAACTTTAAAAGCCTTCTTATTGGTTCCCCCTACCTGGGCCGATAGGTGCCTGCAGCTGGTACCCAGTGATTTCACACCAGCCCACAGGATAAATTTCAGGTGACTGACAGTCTACCCACTGATCAAACTCAGGCTCCCATCCATCGAAGTGAAGCAGGAGAAGCCGGCCAACACAACGCCTGACAGTGGCCACGCACACCAGCCGTGGCTCCATAAGGTCCACTGCCTCTAGCTTCATACCAGAGGTAAAGCCATGACCTATATCATCCTGTGAAAGACCAATGAGGGA
Source organism: Triplophysa dalaica (assembly GCF_015846415.1). Lineage (NCBI taxonomy): Eukaryota > Metazoa > Chordata > Actinopteri > Cypriniformes > Nemacheilidae > Triplophysa > Triplophysa dalaica. The sequence goes on along the minus strand of NC_079558.1, from coordinate 9,310,106 downwards.
GGGACAACACTCAGCCACAGTGAGATAAGCTTAGGAAAAATATTAAACCAAGATACAAAATGTATGCAGTTATGCAATGAATGAAGGAGAAACCGTGTTGAAAAGTCTTCCTGGAGCAGCCACAGTTCCCGTTTCTTCTAAATATTTTGACCATGTGAATGTTTCTTGAACATAACCTGAAGAGAAGGTAAGCAATACCTGAATAAACACTAAACAGCTATAATGGATTCGTTAACTGATGGAAAATTATTTTTAAGCACATTACCAGTAGGTACAGTAAGCGGTATGTTGTTGTCCTGGCAATATCCTACAGGTAAGATTGCATATGAACTGGCATGGTAGCAAAACCAGTCAGATCCATCACCGATCTCGACACCGTCAATGCCAACCATGATGTATCCATCTAGCAACATCTGGGCGTCAAGATAATCAAAATGAGATGACTGCATTCAACAGTTTAACTTACATTCCGATATTCATAAAAAATCAAAATGTGCCAATACCTTCCGGACTGATGCCACGCAGATGTTTCCGAGGTTGAGAGGATCAACTGCTTCAAGTTTCATGCCTTTCTCAAAAAACGTTTTGCCCATGTAGACAGTCCTTAACTTTATGCATGTTGTAAGGAATTAACATAGGATTTATAAACATACAAGTAAAAATCATTCATTTATGATTAATGGCATATCCACTAACCCTTTTGAAATGATGTGGCAGACTGTCTTGAAGGGGCTTACGAAAAGCATGATGGGTGCCCATGTTGACATTCGGACCTATCAAAAATGTCATCCGTGAAATTATCAAAAACATTGTGGTAACATAATTGAAAAACATTTTATGTTTTGGATGCTTCCCGACTTAACTTCATACACTCAACAGTTTCTCCCACCTGTTCGTTTGATAGAGTGGCCCACTCTTTCAGACCAGCCCACATAGTGTACTAGAGGACTCTGCATGTGACACCAGAAATCCGAGAGCACCTGGCCTGAAGTGCCCAGGCCCTCGTCCTCATAGAGCAGCCTGAGCCGACCTCCAATCACTGTATCCACCACTGCCAAACGGGTACGCCTCACCTGCGAACGATCAACCACCTCTACCCGAATCCCCTGCCTGAAGGCAAACCTCATACTGTCTGCCATCTGAAACACAGACAGAAGAGAAAAACGATAGAGAGACTACTATGCAGATATGATGATATAACAGATTTGGTGTTTTGCCATCACCTTTACGTGAAAGTCGACAGGAAGTGTGTCTGCTCCGACCAAACGCTCCATTAGGTAAGATTTCAAGTCTTCAATCTTCTGATGGATCTCTGCCAGAAATACAGAGCTTAAATTTCGATCTTTTAAAAGGACCAAGATTCAAAATATATCTGTGTATTTAAGGGGTCAGCGGTCACCTTGTGGTGGGACAAGGAGCTTGCTGTTCACCGCACACCAGCCTATAGGATGAATATCTGCTGTGCCCAAGTTACACCAGAAGTCACGGCTGTCATCATCCTCAAAGCCCTCAAAGCGCAAAAGAGCCTTGTAGCCTGAGAAAGAGAAACAGCAAATGATATGCTATATATTCCACTATGTTACTGGTTTAGTCAGATGAAGGCCACACTCCTATATACATTTGAGAGAAACATGGAGCTATATACCTGCCAGCAGTACTATAGTTGCGATCCAGTACACTTTAGTATGCAAGGTTGTGTAGGAGTTGAGAACCTCCACTTTTAACCCCACACAGATGTCGTCCCATTGAGCACAGAGCGGCGCCTGTCAATCAACAGTACGTGGTCAGGAACTTATTGCATTTCACAGTGCTACAGATCGACTATCACTGTTCACAAAACCATATCAGTAATTTTCATTACATCTCCAGTTCTCCAAGCGATGAAAGATCTCTAATAATTCTCAAAATTTTTGCATCCCACATTTCTTGTGACTTGTTGTCATGTTCCTGTTTCGTAACAAGACGTACAAGAACCAATGAGATTTGAAGTTATCAAGATGCAGGTCAATTACAGTCAAAGTCCGGTTCCAATACTAAAAAACAAAAGAGGGCATGAAAGAACCCAGATGTGTTCTTAATATCAAGGATTCATCGAACGCAGCCTGTGGTTTTGATGTAAAAAATATATATATTTAATTTACTGAAAAACATTTATGTATTTTAAATCTTCTGAGGGACATTAGTAATTGAAAAAATAAGATGTTTAAATCAAACAATAACAATTTACAGCAAAACCATTTTCAAAGGTTTACACCCACCTGACTTTAAATGAATGGTGTTGACTTTGTGGGCAGCACTGAATGTTTCTATCTATTGTAATAGTTGTGTATGAGTCTCTTGATTGTCCTCAATGTAAAAAGAGGAATCTCAACATCATACAGTTACAGTTGGACATGAGTCAAATATACAGAAATGCTGAAAGAGCAAAGATTGTGGAGGACCTGGATCATTTGACAGTCTAATGACTCATAACAAACAAGAAACCCTTAAAGAACTATGACTAAACATAAATTGTTTAGGTAACATCGTACAGTTTTAAGAATCAGTGGCGTCTAAACTTTTGCACTGAGCTATCCTTTGAAATTCTGTTATTATTCTTTAGTGTGAACTTTATGTTAACATTTCATTAGTGAAATAACTTGCTTAGGGCAGGACTTAATAAAAATTCATAACAAAAAGCTTTTTCCAGATTTTGCAAGGGGTGTGTAAACTTTTGCATACCACTGTACATATCATATAATCTTTCCAAATTAAAAATTTTTTAGGGCTGTGCAGAAAAAAATAGCTTTCTTAAATGAATCTTTCCTGGCTTAGAAAATTACAATTTTAAAATTCTCTTGCATTTCAAGGTTTTTTAAATTATTTTAAAAAAATCCAAAATAATGTTATAGTCACTATAAAGCTCTTACAATAACAGAACTACTTTAAAGTCTTTACGGTATAGTTATACTGTAAATACGTTTACTATTACATTCGTAATAACTGATCCTGTGATATATGTTTTATATTGTAATGTCAGTAATGAGACGCAACGTAATTGACTTGAGAAGCATGACCTTGGAGATAGTTCAAAAGGGGATGCTTTCATCTACCAAACTGTCCACCCTAGCTTAAATACATCCACCACATTTCCCGATACATTTCAAGTTAAAAGTAGAAAGTCACTCACATGTCTGAAGCAGGACACAGGGGCAGCAAGGTAGCCACTTTTCTCAAGGTAACTACCCCAGTCAAATCCAGCTAAAGTCGCTGATAAGGAAACACGAATTCTTAAACAATATACTTAAACAACCCATATATAAATGACAATAATTCCTTGAACCCTTATTCATACAGTTTGGTAGTGATAAGAGTGTTGTGTTCCATTGTGTTCTAGTGTGTTTGGAGCATCTTCTCACCATCCTGTCCAAATGCTCTGCTCTCCTGTTGATGCTCATTGGTCTTTAGAGTGGACACCTCAGACTGTGGTTTCAGAGACAGTGTTTGTGGTTTCTTTTTCATGGGTGGCTTTCCCTAAGTACAGAGACACCAAAGATTATCAGGTACTTCAATATTCATCTGTTTTATTACAAGTGTTTTGACGGAAACAGCATCCTCACACCCACCTGTAGCCGTGCAAGAACTGATGATTTCTTTGCGTTAGAGGAGTACGACCGAGAGCACGATCTACTGCAGAAGCGCTTGGACCTGGAGAAGAAGGTGTCCCTGGTGCCAGGAGTTCCACACATTTCACACAGCACTGTAGATGAGAGTGTTTAGATTACAGTACAAACCAACACCACACAGGTAACTCTCATAGTGGGTAAAGTGTGCTTCATGTACTTATCCATGTTCACTAATACAAGGGTACCAGAATTCACCTATTTCATCTTTGTCTGCTTCAAGACTTCTAACACGTTCACCGCCAGAGTAAAGTTGCATGTCAGCTTTATCTAATACTCTTCCCTCATTCTTCCTCATTCCGTCCGTGTTGATGTTTATGGAGGCCAGTCTCTGTTCATTCTTTAAGAAATGCAATGTCATTTGATTAAGCAAAACAATGTGTTATTAAAATGCTTTATAACAAGACGAATGCTAAGCCACTAAAAATCACAAAATATATGAAGAATGTAATATGAAAGGCATCAGATACTTACTGACTCGTGAGGTCCGCTGTGTCTTATTACTTTTGCAGCACATATAGTACAGGAAGCATCGTCTCCACAGTTAGTGCATGATGGTCGGAAAAAAACAGTAGGGACAGCACCCTCCTTCAGTCTCAGTCCTTTGACTCCTGCCTTACCGGGAACAACAGATGGAGGCTCAAAGCAGTCCCTGGAAAAATGCTCAGAGCATAAATAGGAGAAAGACTTGGCCATCCAGTTCTTTCGGGTTTTCTGGACCTGCTTCTCCCATATGTGGAACTCGTCTGGATCCTTAGGAAATCTGAACATTGAGACATTCTGCCCACTGATCTTCCCACAGCCATTAGCAACGCAGCGGCTTGGCATTGCCGTTGGTTCTTGTTTATTTTGCCAAGCAGCCTCGTCTAGATAATTATTATATGACCCCCTGACTGTCTTCTTTAATGGGTCTCTTTCGTTGCTGCAAGTATATAAACAGAACAAAAGCTCCAAGAAACTTCAGAGAGGTTTGTTTCAGAATTAAGGTATAAATTACGAAAATGTTAAATGTATCATGTGCGAAAAGACAAGTCTTCTCTCTTGCATGCTTCTTCAATCTGCAAGTAATGGGTTGCTGGAAAGTGCTTGGTTTGCTTCTCGTGAATAGCACGTTATCGCCATCATCCGGGCTGGAGTGCAGAATATCTTTCTAAAATTACTTTTTAGACCTCAGGAAACTTGCATATTTATGATTGGTATGCATTACCAGTTAGTTTTAACGACACGTATAAAATGAAAGGTTATATATTTATGTCAAAAATTGATATAGAGTGACGAAATTATCTTATTGGCTTAATAGCCCGAACAGGGGTTCCATGGTGTAATGGTTAGCACTCTGGACTCTGAATCCAGCGATCCGAGTTCAAATCTCGGTGGAACCTGAGTTTTCTTAAGGGATACTTCACCCAAATGATGTATATTGTTTCATGAACTTACTCGCTCCCTAGTGAATTAGAACTTTCAATCATTTCTTTGTTTAGTGGATCACAGAGTAGGGAAAAATGACAATGGTAGTCAAAAGTGCCCCAGAACGGTTTACTGTCATACATTCTTCATAAAGTAATTATTCCTACTATGGTAGTCAATGGTGGCCAAGAACTGTTTGGTTATAAGCACTCTTCCAATATCTTTCTCTGTGTTCATCAGAAAAAAATAAATGTATACAGACGCAGATTAACACGAAGGTGAGTATAGGATGACATTGAACTGTTCCTTTAAGGCCCAAAGGAACAAGGCGGATTAAGTCAATTTAATTTTCATTTATCCGGTGCCTTTTTAAAAAGAAATGCTATTTATTGAAACTTTTAGGGAAATTGTCCCATACTATGTAAAACATACACAGTAAAAACGTTTATGGCAAGAAAAATCTCAAAGGCAATTCAAATTCTCCATTGAAGGCCATTGAAATTGTAGGCCTATTAAAAAAAATATCACACGGCTATAGCTGACTGAATGAGACATTTAATAAACTAACAAAAAAAACAAGAAACAAAATGAGCACTAAACCAAATGTATACTTATAATATAAAAAAAAAAGTAATGAACTAAAAGTGGACCTGTAAAATGAACTGTACCTTTAATAATATCCTCCCCTTCCTGCCCAATTGGAATAGGTCAATGAAGATGAAAAATTCATCCTTGATCTGTATAAACGGTGAATCCAACTTGCAAATAAAAAAATGTTACAATGGTTCATTACTTATTGTAAGATGTTTAATAAAAAGAGTTCATAAAAACAAGTTGTGTTGAAAAAGGTGTCTCAGTCTGTTAAAACCCAGCTAAAGCTAAAGCGATGTCTAGGCTTTTAACTAGGCCATATAAAAAGTCTTGTCTCTTGAGGTTTTTAAAACTTGAGGTTCACTGAAAAAAAGGTTTTCATTCAACCAATTAAAACAATTTAGGGTAAGGATTCACGTCTATATTTTGAGCCAATGAAAAATAATAACAGTATTTTTTATTTTTCATTTTTCAGTGGCTCAAGTTATAAAACAGATGTAAATCCTTACCCTAAAATTTTTTATTGGTTGAATGAAAACCCTTTTTCATTGTTTAAAAAGCATTCTATTTATTTTGTTACTTTTTGTTTTTTGTTACTGAATAGATAAGAACACCGTGATTAAGACTTTTCAGTGTTATATAGATGTTTTAAATGTATTTTAGGAGCTCTGGTCTTGGTCTCGGCCTATGCTGGTAGCTGATGGAAGAAAGACGAACAAAGTTAAGTCACTGTACAGTCATGTTGCTAGACTTTAGCATTAAGCATAAAACCTGGTTCAGCTTCTACACAAAACCACAAAAGGTTTGTCTGTCAAATATGAATCACAAAATACTGTCAGTCCTAAAAGCGAGTCAAAAACAAAGTGGAATATTCAGTTCTGCTTGTGAATAATAAATCTGACTCAAAATTGACTAACTCCTGCTTACAGATTTGTTTTCAGATGAAAGGGCATCCCTCACACCACATATAATTATTTGGACATTTATTGCAAGGATGGTTTCTTTTTCAGTGTCTGTTGTAAAGTCGGATGATGACTCTACTGTGGCCAAAGGACAGCATGAGGCTCCTCTAAATTGAAAAATCTCTTGGGTGGAGTTTACCTTTAATAATATGTGAAACGCATATGTTAAAGGCACTTGGGAATGCACAAAACCTCACAGTGAATTGCAAAGACTCTAGCAATGTGTTAACAGCCATCCATCACAATTTATCACCTGAAATGAACAAGTTCAGTTGGCTGATATAAAGTTATTATACTTTTGTAAAAATAGGCCGAAGCAGAATGTTGCATCCATACTGTATGTAAAAAAATACTTTCAATCAACTCATAAGTATGTGTATTTTACACTGTGGAATTCATAAAACAGCAAATCAAAGTAAATTATTAAAAAAATTAAAGAAGACCATAAAAAACCCTACTTGCTCCCCGGGTGCTGCAGTAGCTGCCCACTGCTCAGGGTGTACGTGTGTTCACAACTTGCTGTGCATGTGTTCACTACTCTCTGGATAGGTTAAATGCAGAGGTCACATTTCAGGTAGGGGTCACCATATCTAACAAATAGTTCACTTCAATTCACATGTATGCTATTTAGCCTGCGTATTGACTGCTTATTTTAAAATATTTATTTATATCAGCATTTTAACAATAAAGTTAAAGTGACATTAGCTAATGTATAACAATTGCAATGTATAACTATAGTAAGTGTGACAAACCATGTTTTGTCGTAATTATTACAACTTGTAATGCATTACCCTTGTTTAACTACAAATATCATTGTTAAACTATAGTAACTATAATGAAACCATGGTAAATTTGTGGTGGAAGTATATTAACTATGGTTACTAAAGTAAAAATGTGTTTAATTTGAATGAGATGCCAAGGGCTAACCACATTTACACAATTCAAATTTATGTGCACACAGGAATTAATATTTTAATTTTTTATCAACTAAAGTAAGCATATTCCTTACCTTAAGGATCCGTTTCCAGAATTGGAATTTATTTTCATTCCCAACCATAGTTTTATTTAAATACGTACTTACTTAAATGTTGTTGCAGCTAACAATTTTCTTGAGTCCATTCATGTAAATCTAGTGTAGGCTTATGTTTGATTGGACAGATGTAAAATTATATCAATATGAACATTGGAATGTTTCCGGTCTTTATTGTACTTAAGAGTTTGAAGTTACACAATACTAAGTAAAAACATTTTTTTTAATTATGTATATAATTTTAAACGTGATATTGAACGAGTACCTCAAAATAAAACATTTATTTCCCTTTGGTTTCAAAAAGAACCTACGATCATCTGCCATCCAACCCGACTCGAGAAAACACGGCAAGCAGGCAAATTATTTTAAATACACGATCGGTCAACTATTACATGGGACCAGATGAGTTCCTGTAGAGCTGCTGCAAGTGTCTTTCTATCCTTTCTTGCCGAGCCGACTCCCCCTACCTCCTCCTCCGCTTGCAGAATTGTATAAAGAACAAAAATCGGGCTGGGAGGGGGGTTGATACGCCGAAGCTGAAATCGAGAGGCGAACCCAGGAAAGAGGAGTATTTTGTACACGGGACTTTCCCCCCCTTCGTCCCTAAAAAGGAGGGGGAAAAGTCATATTTTTAAAAGCGTTATTTTTAAAACCGAGGATTACAAATAGGCTTAGGCGCCTATCTCTGGGAAAATATATTTTAATTCGTTCAAAAATATGGCCGAGAACGTCCTGGACTCTGGCCCGCCTTCAGCCAAGAGGCCTAAACTATCCTCACCGGCGCTCTCAGCTTCAGCCAGCGATGGAAACGGTAAATATTACAAAATCTTTTCATTTCTCACGCGCCCGATCTATTTGATTCATATGTTTTTGAGCGTTCTGTATATGCTCGTGCACACCCAAGTCTAGAAGTGCAAAATTTGTTTTTATTTTGTCACAGGCTAGCGAGCCTAGGCTAGTTTGGGGATGCTAACGTCGTCGGATCTGCACGAGAACTAGCTTTAGCTTGTCATTCCAGCTCGCGCGAAAGCGGCTAATAGTTAGCATTAGCGTTTCTCGCGTCGCTTAGATGGGATTCACTCACATCGGTGGACTACACACGCTTTTCCTTCAAACAGTGATTGTGCTTGGTGTCATCTTGTGTAAATGTATAACGTGTGGCTGGGAGTAAAACACGGTGCATTTAAGGTTAAACTTGATCGAAGATGAAAATAAAAGTGAAGTCAAACGTTACCGTGAAACGCTTGTTTCGTTTTCTATTTTGCTTCTAAACACTTTGGACCTCTTCTATATAATAGTGGAAATGGACCTTTTTGCAATTGAAAAATTAAAATTACTCCCTAAAATGAGATTTAAGCATTAGATCAAGATTATTTTGACCAATTTTTGATAACGATTCACATTAATTAGCTCGACTGCCCGACTGTGACTCAATCAACTTCAAAACTTTCTGACTGTTCTTAAATACAATTGTTTTTTTCTAACTGCTCGTGTGCAACGAGCACAAACTTCGGCCTTTTAATACCTCATTGTGTTTTTCTCAATGTGTCCTGCCCTTTTTTTATCATTAATAAATGTGATTAATTTTTGTTAGCTAGCTGGTCAGCTAATAACAGACTGATGCTGAAGGCCCGCACAACTCTTCTCTCTGCCATTGTTAACGTTAGCTAGATGCGTATCAATCCATTCCCCATTAATGTAAAGTGTGGAGGTTTATTCATAGATTAAGCAGAGTTTATACGATTTTTTAAACTCTATTTATATAATGTAAATAAAAGCGACGTCACGTTTGCGTGTTTTAGAGAATATAAAACGTAACGTTACTTGTCTTGAGTTAGCTTGTTGGCTCAAATAGCCCTTCGTGTGTCGGTCATTTTTTTTCTCGGATCTTGATTTCCATTGTTTAGCCATAACACATCTGACGAGTCTGTCTCCTAAAAACAAATCATTAAACTCATATAAAGTCGAAGTGATGCGAGTTATAATTATGTAGGCTAAATGTTTTATTGTTTAGTAAAGGTTGCTTGTTAAGGGGCTCTTGTTAAATGCAGAGACTGATGTGTTCTTCAAAGGCGAAGTACGGTCCTTTGTTGATGTATTGTTGTGTTTTCGACCTTTTGTTCTTCAAATTAGATTTTATCCCTATACATTTTTTTTCAATTTACACAAATTCGTGAATTACAAATCATAACACATTACAGATAGGTTGGTGTATAACTCGTTCAGCATCCAATTGTTTTGTATGAGGAGTGCATGTGTGGTCCCCACATCATCTGAAGCACCTTATTTCAAGAGCAGCAGAATTTTCTTGAGTATATAAAATATTTCTACTGTACATTTTTGACAGAAAGGACCAGAGGATGTAGTAATATTATTCAAGTAGAGGATGTTAAATGTTGTTGACTGGTTAGTTTTCACACTTTGTAGCTGATTTACAGTAGCCAATATGTCCGTGTGAGTCAATTTTCTGTGCATTGAATTGGAGAATAGCTTTTTGTCTGCAAATGTTATCATCTGCATTTACAAACATTTTAGTAGTAAATATGTCAACACTTTGTATGATGATTTACATGTAGGCCTACTCATGTCATTTCAGTCTAGCTGTTAAGCAACAGCTGGCATTATGGTATCCCTTAATAAACTGTCAGTTATATTGAAAATGTGACTGTGAGAGTGTTTGGTACTTCATTTTGATAGATTGATTGACAGAGGGATAAAAGGATGCAGCCCCTCCATTTTACACTGCTACCAGTTTTGAGATGCACAGGAGACAAACACAACAAACATCATTTCCACAGCATTGTTTTAAAGTGTTCACAGTGGTCTTTTGGCCTCACACTGAATGGTGAATCGCTATTAAAAGCTCCCTGGAAGCTAGATGCTAGATTTTCAGAGTTTAAAACAGTGAGGAGACCTCAGAAATAAGGAGAGTTTATTTTTAACATTATTATTCTCTTCTATGAAAACACATAATTGATGATTTGCCATTACACACATCTGCTTTTCTTAATATAACCGTAAATATGCACAAAATTAAAGTAGTAACATTTTCACAGTGCAAACAGAGTTATTATAGTGTTAATGTTAGTTTTATATATTTTTTTATTGGCTTTTGTATTAAGATATTTAGTTTTTGTTTTAATTTTAGATAATGTTTAGCAATTTTGGTATATGCTTTGGTCATATTATAATTTATTGGTTTAAAAAGATCATATGTAGGAAAATAAATTATAGTTTATTATTATATTCATAGTGCTTCAAAGTTAACTTTTTTTTAAGGCAACATTTCCATTTTTACTTTAGTTAAGTTTTTCCAATACATTTTAGGCCGATATTTGATTTCAATAAACAGAAAAGTTTTTTAAGGTTACATTTTAGTAAGCCAAAACAAGACTTTCTTGTTCCCCAGACAAGAAATGTATCAGAAAATCACACAAGTTTTGGATGATTGGCAATATTAGGATAAAAATTACAGGACTTTATACATGCATTTGTACTCTCTTTCATAATTGTAGAAGTCCGTCTTTTTTCACATGCCAATTTTGTGACATGTGGCTTCCATTTTCAGTTATAAAACCACGCAATATCAGGTTGGTGAAGCTTGTTTGCTCTCATTGGCTAATTCCGGTATCCCATCGGAGGTAAACCAATCAACAGTCATAAAAATATCCATGTTTGATATGTATGAAAGTGAAGTAAAAATAGTAATGATTTTTTGATTAATAATTGCTTATCTCCTGATGTCAAAGACTGACCTTGAACCTCTAGACCAGGGTTCCTCAACTCTTACCCTGGAGGTCCGGAGCACTGCATAGTTTAGCTCCAACCATGATCAAACTTGCCTACCTCTGATTTTCTACTGATCCTGAACACCTTGATTAGCTTGCTCAGGTGTGTTTGATCAGGGCTGGAGCTAAACTCTGCAGTGCTCCGGACCTCCAGGGTAAGAGTTGAGGAACCCTGCTCTAGACCATCAAGTAATACCTACTTTCTACGTTCTCTTTAATTCTCATCATAAACCCCTCACCTAAATTCCCTTTTTTCTGCTTACTGTAGACTTCGGCTCGCTGTTTGACTTGGAGCAAGACCTCCCTGATGAGCTTATTAGTACGGCGGACTTGAATGGAGGAGACCTCAGTCAGCTTCACACCAGTTTGGGTGGTGGGGGCGGGGCCGTTGGAGGAGTCATGCCCAGCGGCCAGGATGCAGCGGCCAAGCACCAGCAGCTCTCAGAACTCCTCCGGCATGTATCCACACCTGGAGCGCAGCAGCAGGGAGCAATGGGCAGCCCAGCGGGAACCTCAATTTTTGGAAACGTGAAGGGTTCTCCAGGTCCCCAGGGCATGGGTACACAAGGGCAGCAACATCTTTCCCCTCAACAGGCCACACTTATGCAGCAGCAGATGGCAGGGATGGTGGGCAATATGAACAGAAATATGCTCGGACCTCAGAAAGGAAATGGACAGCAACAGGCGGGAGGGCCCTCTCCCCAGCAGCAAAGCATGCAGATAATGAACGGTTCGCCCAGAATGGGACAACATAATCCGGGCATGGGCGGCAACGGTAACCTGTTAGCAGAGGCTCTTCAGCAGCACCAGACCACGGGTGGTCAGGGTGGACTGAGGGCTCAGCAGCCCGGAGCGATGAACAAGGTAAATTTGTGCCATCTGTAGAAATGTTTTATGTGTCTGAAAAGCGTTCTTATTTTCCTCTTCGTATTTGTAACAGATGGGGATGAATACAGGTTCAGGCCCCTATGGAGGCCCATACGGTCAGCCTGCCAGTCAGGGTCTTGGTGTTGCAGGGCTGGCCCCTCAGCTCCAGAACAAACCAGGTCTGCCCAACAGTTCGGCTCAGTTTAACCTTGAAAAGAAACCTCAGCCTATGCAAGGCAAACCTGGCATGGTTCGTAATGAATCTCCTCTTTGAGATATTTAGCATGAAGCTATGCAATTTGAAAAGAAGCATTTGTCATGTTCACTGTATGTTCACTGTAAACTCCATCTCTACTGCAGGCATCTCAGCCTTCCCCTGCAGGATCTGCTGGAGTCGCAGGAGCATCCGGCATGCTGCCCAACACCCAAGGAACTCTCGGGCCTGGAGCAGCTGCCTCAGCGGTGACCACGGGAGCAGTGGGTGGTGTGCCTCCCGCAGCCGACCCAGAAAAACGCAAACTCATACAGCAGCAGCTGGTGCTTCTACTCCACGCCCACAAGTGCCAGCGACGAGAGCAAGCCAACGGGGAGGTACGGCAGTGCAACCTGCCCCACTGTCGTACCATGAAGAACGTCCTCAACCACATGACGCACTGCCAGGCTGGCAAGTCTTGTCAAGGTAAGTGTATGAACCATTTTGTTGCTCTGCCAATCAACTATTACCAATGCTGGGTTTGTTCTCTTTTCTTACTGTTACTCTGTATTTCAGTTGCACACTGTGCCTCATCCAGACAGATAATCTCTCACTGGAAGAACTGTACGCGGCACGACTGTCCTGTGTGTTTGCCTTTGAAGAATGCAGGTGACAAGAGGAATCAGCAGAGTAAGTGTGTGTATTCTTACCAAAGATAAAGATTTACGCATATCACTCATTTATTTAATCATTGAAGGTTGTATGTAAATTAATGATGTTATTCGTGTAATGAAGGGGAAATTGACCCAAAAAATGTATTATGCCATTCAATTTCTGCGTAATCTTTTTCTTCTGTGGGACACAAAAGAAGATATTTTGAGAAATGTGTAAGCTTTCGTTACCATAAAATGAAAGACAATGTGGGTCAATGTTGTGTGGTATGCAACGTTCTTCAAAAAAAATTGTGTTTTGTATACTGGTACACTGGTTTTGAATGACATGAGGGTGAATAAATGATGAATATACATCTTTAAACCTTTTTATCAATGTTTTCATTTTTAACTATTTTGCTACAGACCTTTAAACAATTGTATTACTATCTTTACTTTCCTGTTGTATTGAAAGTCATGCCTAATTTGGTTTAATTCCGCTTTATTGTTCATCTCAGGTCTCTTGAGCTCTGCAGGTGTAGGATTAAGTAATGCTTTGGGTAACGTGACCGGTGGCCCACCCAGTGCCCCCAATCTCAACACTCCTGGGCAGATTGACCCCAGCTCCATTGAGCGAGCTTACGCAGCTCTGGGACTCACATACCAGGGAAACCAGGCCCCCACCCAGGCTGTTCCGCAATCATCACGGACACTGAACACCATGGGTAATGACCGAAGCATCACTATTCAATACCACAATCACACAAAAGTGTGATTTCATTTTAAGGTATGTTGTGTTAGTTATTTCTCAAACTCAGTAAAATAATGTTTTCTCATCTTGTATCAGGATCGAATCCCATTGGAGTAAATGGGGCAGCGGTCAGTCCATCTCAGATTCAGCAGTCAAGCCTCCTGCAGGACGCAATGTTACATCTGAGCTCTCAGAGGTAAGCAGTCTCTTCATAGCTGAAGCTGTAGCTGTTACGTTAATTTACTACAAGTTGGAGACAAGTGGGAACCTTTCTCCATTTGTACAATTATCACTCTTCCTTTCCCAGTTTGATGAATGACAATCCTTTGGGGTCTATGCCTGTGGCCAACCCACCTGCCAGTGTTGGCATGAGGAAGAGCTGGCACGAGGACATCACCCAGGATCTGCGCAACCACCTGGTGCACAAACTGTAAGTCATATATTCTTTGTAAAAAAACATGCCTGAAAAAGCTAAATTTACCATTGTTGGTTGAAAGGACGTGCATCCAATTGATCAAACACAGTTATTTATAATTTCCTTGTGCTTTGTTCCTTCTTTCAGAGTCCAGGCCATTTTTCCAACTCCAGACCCAGCTGCACTGAAGGACCGGCGCATGGAGAATCTAGTTGCCTACGCACGTAAAGTTGAGGGGGATATGTATGAGTCTGCTAACAGCAGGGTGAGAATACTTTCCTTCTGTTTAATCAAGATATATTTTTTATCTTCATATTGACAGTTTTAAATGCCGCATCATACATTTTAGGCGGAGTATTACCACCTGCTTGCTGAGAAGATCTACAAGATCCAAAAGGAGCTTGAAGAGAAACGAAGGACACGGTTACAGAAGCAGGGCATAATGCCCACACAGCCTGGAATGTCTCCCACTGGCCTGCAGCAAGGTCCTGCTGGGATGGGTCAGCCAGGGGCACCCACAGGACTGCCACCTAGTGAGTACTGAATCTCAAAAGATGAAAACAGTGATTGTTTTTGTTGTTCTCAATTTTTTTTAAAGAGGTATTTGGAGTGTCTTGATTATTTCTTTCTGTTTTAATTAGATGGTCCTCTCTCAGATCCTTCCATGGTGAGGCCTACAGGATCAAACCAAATGATGAACAGGATGCAGAATGCTGCTGGTTTGTATTTTTCTATCATATGTTAATATCTCGTGCCACCCCGATCAAACGATAAAAACAATTTCTGTGCTTTGTAGGGATGAATCCATTCAACCATATGGGTATGCAAAACATGAGCCAGAGATCTACACCACCTCTTCAACTTAGTACACCTCTTAACCAGGTCAGTGTGTTTTGTGTGTGTTCGCAGTGCAGAAAGTGAAATCTGTGAGCATGTTTCTGATTGTTTCAACTGTTTCAGGTGAACATGGGCACTGGGAGGATGCCACAGCCGAATGTTACACAGATGCAGAATCAGTACATGCCTACTGGACAGTTCCCAGGTTCCAGTCCTGTTCGCGGTCCTGGATCTGTTGAGATGGCACACCAGGGAAATGATAGTGGCATTACTCAAGTAAGCTACATCACTCACATATGATGCATGCTGTGATGTCAATCAAATCCATGACCATTTATTTGTCTTCAATCTGTCAAGCAGGGGCAAATGTCTACCATGTCATCTCTGCCTGCTGGCAGTCCTTTAGCCCAGACTGGGTCTGCTGGAGTGGCCGGCAGTGGAGCCTCGGTGTGTTCTCTGGGTCAGAACAGCATGGGTGGGGTCCATGCTCCATCCACACCATCGCAGTCCATCAGCCACCCGCACTGCACACCCGTCCGGCAGAATTCTCCGTCCCCGGCACGGAGCCGCACACCCACGCCCCACCTCACGCCGCCTTCAGGCATGCCAGGCTCCCTGACGCCCCAGCCACACACCCCCGGCGTACCCCAGTTAGCCACGACCGGCAGTCAGCAGGAGTCACATTCGTCCACCGGTTCTGACAATGCCATGCAGCTTCAGCAGCACTCATTGGGAGGAACTCCAACCACGGTGTCTCAGAGTGGCCGCTCGACACCAAACTCTGGCCAGCATCCTCGCACTCCAGTGAGCATTCCTTTCATAATATTTCTGTATACTTGGTGATAATTAACCCAAAAATGAGAATTCAGATATTGTTTAATCACCCTCTTGTCATTTCAAACATACTTACTTTCTTGTGCAGAAGATAAAAGGAGAAATCTTGTAGAATGTTGGTATCCGAACAACACCGCGACCCATTGACTTGCATTGGTTTTTATGTCGATACAATAGAAGTCAACGGGTACAGCCATTGTTTAGTTTTTTTACTTGTTTTTACATGCATTGCCTTTTATTTCAGTTGTCTCATAAAGGTTCTTTAGCATTAGATGGCAAGGCTGCGACCCCTGCCTCTGTCAGCAGTACAGATGCTTCATTCCAGCAGGGTCCCAGTGACACCACAGCCAGCCAGGAGCCCAAACATAAAGAAGAGGAAGATGATGATGATGATGACATGATGGGAGGGAAAATGTTAAAGCAGGAAGACATTAAAACAGAGAAAAAGTTTGAGGTAGGAAGTTTAAAAATATTTAATGTTAAATGGTTATTTAGTATGCTGTGTATTAAGCATCCCATTTCTGTGTTTTACTTTTTCATTCATTGATTTACTCAACATATTGAACATTTATTCAGTTTTAATAACAACGACTATACGAGTTGACTGCTTTCTCTGTGGCCTGTCAGATAAAGAAAGAAGAGCCATTGAGTGATAATTGTAAAAGTATGCCAATGGAGACATCATCTGCTCCGGCCGGAGAAGATAAAAAGCCAGAGCTGAAAATTGAGCCGAAAAAAGAGGAGGAGGGTTCAGGGCCAGCGGTTACCCCCAGCTCGGTGTCTGGAGTCAACAAAAAGAAAAGTATGATCAAACCCCTTGATTCTAGTGCCACCCATTGTGCTGTTAGATGAATTGCAGATGTACTGCACACGTATGATGATTGACAAGCAACCCTATAAAATGTAATAAATACCATAAGGTATTGTCATAATATTTATTTATTTAACAACAAAACCAAATAGAGCAATTTGTGAATGACTAACATCAACCTAGCCAAGCACTTACTAACCAATCGCACTAAGAAAAGGCTCATTTACAAATATTTTGTGCAACCCACATTTTGGAGACGACTGGTTTAGAGTAAGTGTGCTTAATATTTAGTGTTACATGTTTGTCTATTTCTCTTCAGTTTTTAAACCAGAGGAGCTGAGACAGGCCCTGATGCCAACACTGGAGTCTCTTTACCGCCAGGACCCTGAATCTCTGCCCTTCCGTCAACCTGTTGATCCTTCACTGCTGGGAATTCCAGTACGTGCCGTTTTGTGGTTAAACATGAATACCATAAATACATACCATCACTAATTCATCCACTGTTAACTAAGTGGCACTGGCACGAAATATCCTTTGTTAACCTTACTTTTGACGAATTGCAGGACTATTTTGACATAGTCAAGAATCCAATGGACTTGTCAACGATCAAACGGAAGCTCGACACAGGCCAGTATCAGGAGCCGTGGCAGTATGTGGACGACATCTGGCAAATGTTCAACAACGCCTGGCTCTATAACCGCAAAACGTCACGAGTCTACAAGTACTGCTCCAAGCTGGCTGAAGTTTTTGAGCAGGAGATCGATCCAGTCATGCAAAGCCTCGGCTACTGCTGTGGGAGGAAGGTAAAACATGCAGTAGAGTTTTAAGATGGTGTCTGTCTTGTGAGTCAATACTGCTGCCCCTAGACCTGCGTGTTTGTTTCTAGACAGAATGAATGAGAGCATTGGCTTGTGGCTAATGTGGTAATGATTTTTTTTGTTTTTCTTACGGCTCCTGTTGCCACAGTCGAGTTTTCTTGCCTGCTTTGACTGCTTTGTTGTCAGTTGTGCAAGCAATGTCGCTGCAAATAAGAAAACTGAAGCAGTTTGAAGTTGATAGCATAGTTTTGACAATTTCATTTTGTCAAGTTAGACATAACACAACTTTTCTATAACATATTACATTTTAATTGTGTGTTTTGCCTTTCTCTATTTTTTCCCTCAGCGTAATGCTGTCTAATTTCTTGTGATCTTGTTGTCTTACAGCTTGAGTTTTCTCCTCAAACTCTGTGTTGCTATGGAAAGCAGCTGTGCACTATACCACGAGATGCTGCTTACTTTAGTTATCAGAACAGGTAAGAGTATATGACTAGGACCAATATTACCGGAATCGTCTGCAAATATAATCTGAAGGACCAACGGCAATTAAAACTTTATTATTGTTTAAATAACATCGCTGTTGTTATTATTCATTGGTTTCTAGGGTTAAATGCTAAACCCACAGACAGGGATAACGTGTGACCAGTAGTAGTGCTTTATGAAAAATGAATATAAAATTTGGAGTGACAATATGCTTGTGGAGCTTAATTCATGTTTTTTTCAATACATTTAGCTTCATAAAGTGAACTGACAGTTGCAATGTGGTTGATAAGCTTGCTTTGTTATTCCACCAATCAGGCTTTAGCCATTATAATATCCTGTATGTTTACAAGATCTGGCATTTTAAAGTGTTTACCTATAAATGTTTTCAAAACATGTGATCCTTTAAAGGGTGCAAAATCTTTTTAAGTCCATCTCCTTGTCAAGGTTTCTTAGACCTAAAACAGGAGTCATTTTAATTTTATGTGACACATTTTCCCCATTTTATGACCCTTAGCATTATATCTGATAATTTAATTTATCATTATTTCTTGTAAAATATTTTTTTCAAAACCCATTGTTAATTTTTCATGGTTGTCATTGAATGTTTGTTATTCAGTTCACACGCCGTATCTGATTTTAATAAACACACATTTACCATCAAACGTAAAAGATCAATAAATCTATACAAGAAATGATTAATTAATATATTGTATAAAGTTGACCTTTTAACAATGTTACTGCTTTATAGGGGGCAATTTTAGTGTCATATAAAGTAATTCCACTCATTTTAATACGTACCTTTAAAATGCCTGTGTCTGCTTAACATTGTGGCTGCAATCTTTTGCTCATGTTTAATGTTCCCATGTGTCCATAAGTCCCCCCCACCCCCTTCCCTGCAATTGATTCTGCTCCTGTTTTGCTATAATGATTTTTCTCATTATACATGTAAATGCTAATCTGTGCTTTGCTTTGGCTTTCTGCTTGTCTCTGTTGTGTTTTCTCCCTCATTATTCAACTCATTTCTGTCTTGTCTTAATGTTTTTCTTCACGTCAACCCCTTTCTTCTCCCCTGTACTTTGACATTTGTCTTGTCTGCTGCCGCCTGCTTTCATCTGACCAATCATCTGCACCTAAACCCCTCCCTTCTCAAAATCCCTACTCAAAAATCCCCTGCATCATGATTGGCTCCTCTGGCGACGACTCTGTCCTGCGCTTCCCTTTTGGCCTGCCTGCCCTGTCCTGCACTGATTGGTGGTTACCTCCTCGTTGCCGCTCTGTGATTGGCTGTGGTGTTGCCGCATGGTGTAGTTCACCAAAATATGGGCTTCTTGCTGACAGGTACCACTTCTGTGAGAAGTGTTTCAACGAGATCCAGGGTGATAGTGTGTCCTTGGGAGATGACCCATCTCAACCCCAAACGTAAGTGATTCTTCTTTAACAGTATTTTGCATTATTGGAGCTTTTTCTAGTAGTACTAAGAGAATAATAAAGTTTTGAACGATTCTCACGAAATCTTGGCTTCTAAGATGTCAAACACAATTTGATTAGATACTTAATATTGCCCCTTTAGGTATTAAAAACAAGCCATGTCATGTGTAGACACATGAAAATAATTAAAATGTCAAATGTCAAATGTCAAGTTAAAAATGTCATTACCGTAACTGCCTAAAAATATCAATTTCATATCGTGGCTTCTATTTTTTTTGCAAAACATCCTCTCTTATCAACTTTTTATTCATAATAGATAATTAGACAATGATCAAGTTATTTTTGTATGTGTTACGGTTATGATAACCAACATTATTATTGTATTAAGTTTGACAAGTGGATATTATTATTTTTTACTTGGAGAAATGTAAAGAAATATTTTATCCTGGTAGCCATTTGAAAGGTAATGGCAGATAAAACAAAATCAAGCTTAATGTAAATATCAGCGTATTGTTATTCAACATAAATATTTATCAATGTTGTATCTTCTCTTTTTTTGTCTGTTGAGAACGAACATCCCATTATTTTTTTATATTTAGATTTCACTCTGATTTTTCCACACAGATTTTTCATATCTTTAATAACACACAATTAAGCATACTGCATCATTAAGATTAGTTAATGTATTAGTAAAAAAACAAATGTAACTAAATGTAAATCAATACATTTTAACGGCTTAGATTCTAGATTGTAGAGCATGCACTACATGGCTGAAAGTATGTGGACAACCATTTCTAAATAACACATTTGGTTATTTCAGCTCCGCCTGTTGCTAGTAAGCCTACACATTTTTGCCATTAGAAATTTGGTGCAGTAGATATTTCATTTGAGATAGCGAGGTTCATAAACAAATGGTTTACGGAGTCTTGCACTAGCCCAGACCTGAACTTCATTGAACATCTTTGGGAGGATTTGAAACACTAGTTGTGTGCCAGGCCCCATCACTCCGGATCAATGCCCAACCTTACTGAAGCATGATGAGAGCAAATCCCTGCATGTTCCAACTTCAATTGCAAAGCCTTCTCAGAAATGTTCAATCTGTTTTAGCAACAGAGGGAGCACCAAATCCTCAATAATGCTCATAGACTTAAAATTAAATGCGCAGCATATTGGTGTTGTTTTTGGTATGGTGCCCATACTTCTGGTATAGTTGCGCATCGTATTAGATGCTTTCAAGAACAACTGTCCAATGTAATAAACTTGAGCTCGTCCGTAGTGCATTTCAGAGCTTCTAATTTTAATAATGGTTCAATTTTCACATTTCTAGATCAATCAACAAGGGGCAGTTTGAGAAGAAGAAAAATGACTCGCTTGACCCTGAACTGTAAGTATAATTTGTCATAATCATCATCACCACTGATACTGGTTTGTCCTTGATGAAATTGTAAATGAGTTTTTCTGTCTCCGGTAGACTTGTGGAATGTATGGATTGCGGCCGTAAGATGCATCAAATCTGTGTTTTGCACAATGAAACCATCTGGCCATTAGGGTGAGTGCACTAAAGTCCAGTTTGGGTTATTTCTAACACAAACATAACTATGTCTTGCCTTTAAAACTACTTTCCCCCTCTTATAGATTTGTATGTGATGGCTGTCTAAAGATGTCCAACAAAAACAGAAAAGAGAACAAATATGCTGCTAAAAGTATGTGGCACTATATTTTACTTAAAAAATGTTCTTTATGTCTTTTGATGTGGTGTTTATTTATAACTGCATATTGTATATTTGTATTTAATTAGTAATATCAATTACTATTTTCTGTTGCACTTTTTAGGGCTTCCACAGACCAAACTAGGCAACTATTTGGAAGGACGAGTTAATGACTATCTAAAGCAACATTATCACCCAGAGTCTGGTGAGGTCACTGTTCGTGTTGTTCATGTCTCAGACAAAGTGGTGGAAGTCAAACCAGGAATGAAGTCCAGGTGAGACATATAATGCTCTGAACCCCTCTAAGTCAAAGCCATTTTCTTGTTAAATGTATTTGCGGTTATTAGTAGAGATGCACTGATATATCGGCCAATAATCGGTATGGGTCAATAAAAGCAGTTTTTCTAACTATCGGTTATCAGCCAATATTTTAAAATATATACTGTTTATCCGGAAAATGCTGTGAATTTGTGATCCATCTATAGAAAATTTTAAGGGACATCACCAGTTTGATGTTCCAGAAAGTTAAGAAACATTATCGGTATTGGTGGAGAAATGTAGTATCGGTGCAACTCTAGTTATTAGATTACATTTATATTTGGTTTTATGCATTTCATTATAATCTTTTTTTGTAAGAAATGAAGGGTTCCCCATTGTTTGTGTGCTGGGATTTTAATAGATGTCCTTTCCTTCTTCCAGGTTTGTGGACAGTGGAGAGATGTCAGAGTCTTTTCCATACAGATCTAAAGCTTTATTTGCGTTTGAGGATATTGACGGTGCTGAAGTCTGTTTCTTTGGGATGCACGTGCAAGAGTATGGGTCAGACTGTCCACCCCCTAATCAAAGGTTAGACAAACCTTTCTGCCTGTCATTGCCTGTCATTGACTTGTCAACAAATTTAAATTTGTTTAGACCAGCATGTGATGTGCGATGAGTGACATGACCTTTTCTTCCCCTATAGGCGGGTTTACATATCCTACCTGGACAGTGTGCACTTTTTTCAGCCACGCTGTCTGAGAACAGGAGTATACCATGAGATTCTTATAGGGTACCTGGAGTATGCCAAAAAACTAGGGTAAGTCGATGTATATGCACCCCTTTGTTCTTATTTAATCCTACAGATTGCTTCCACTCTTGTTTTCTTACTTTCTGAACTTCAACTGTTGTGGGTGTTCTTAGGTTTACCACAGGACACATCTGGGCCTGTCCTCCTAGTGAAGGAGATGACTACATCTTCCATTGTCACCCTGCAGACCAGAGGATACCCAAGCCCAAGCGTCTCCAGGAGTGGTATAAGAAGATGCTGGATATAGCTGTAGCAGACCGCGTGGTGCACGACTACAAGGTACCTTTCTTTTCTTAAAATATAT